>NC_064616.1:342296617-342925784 GCF_023898315.1 Schistocerca nitens | reverse complement strand
ACGTTACTACACGTAATATTTCCGGAATAATCTGTCTCTACTCAAATGTTGTGTTGGTCACTCGGAGCAGTGTTCCAAAAGCGATAGTACTCCGAAGATACTATACTATGTGAGAAATGAACATTTTTGCTGAGCGTACAAACACCCTATCTGGTGCTGAACACATATTTCGGCGCTCCTGAGCCACTGTGCATGTGTCCGCCTTTGAAAGTGAATGAAAACGTAGAAACTGAAAGAGAGGCACCTGTCTATTAGGTATTGTCCTGTATTACCTTCTTTAGATGAGAATTACAATAAATAGTTCTTAAACTAAAGGATTCCGCGCGCTTTTAAACTGATGCAAAAGCTCCCTACGCGAAGATCCTTCTAGAACAATCGAGGCGTTTTCAGTGTTCCCGCGCAAATGCCACGTCCATGTAACTTCAGGCTACTTCACTCTCGTCTTCCCTTTCTAAGCAACTCACCGCCCTCCATAATCGCTCAGTCGTTCTTCAGCCTAGTGTTCTCTCAAGTGCTCCCTCTTACTTTAATTGGAGTACAAAGTAAATAGTTATTTCACGTCGCCAACGATGGCGGGAAATTCTTCTCTTTAAATTTTGGTGAAGTCTATACTTGTCACTATGATTATCAAACGTAAGACAGATGTAACATAGCAGCTACGTAACGTAGTTGCTAAGTTACATCTCCCTGTCCAATAAGTGCCGAGACTGTTTTTATTCCTGGCGCAAAAGCGACGTCTGCTGCGCAGTAAGTGCGGTGGAAACTTGAACAAACTATTGTAAACTACAGATGTGCATTCGACCAGTCATTTACGAGCATTCACTGTTAAGTATGGAAGGTGTGACGGCAGTGTTATCTCTTAAATAACAATGGAGCAACGTCTCTCAGTCAAGGGTTCAAGACATTTTCCAGAATGTTCTGAAGACGACAAAAGTTTGTGCTAAGTTTGTCTCCCGAATAAAAACGACGCCTGGACGCCTGCTACTACTCGACTGAAGTACAAAACGAGACAATTCATATCTGGAAAAAATCATCACAGGTGACGAGACTTGGTGTTATCGACACGAATCTGCCACAAAAAGGCGAAGTGTAGAAACCGTCAACGCTCTGACGACATAACCGACATTCAAGTGCATGTGTCGCTCGAAACTTTTTGGATTGATATCACGAAATGGATATCTACAGAATTCTTGAAAGAGTAAAAAAATGTTTTGGCCTTCTTTCTTCTCCTAACGAACGGAATACCTGTAATTTCAATGTCACGCTAGGAGATGTTCATTGAACTAGTGTCGATTTGGGGGAAGGGACCAAACAGAGAGGTCATCGGTCCCGGTGAATTAGAGAAGTATGGGGAAGGAAGTTGGCCGTGCCCTTTCAAAGGAAGCATCCCGGCATTGGCCTGAAGCGATTTGGGGAAATCACGGAACACTTAAATGAGGATGGTCGGACGCGGGTTTCAACCGTCGTCCTCCCGAATGCGGGTTCAGTATGCTAATCACTGCACCACCTTGCTCAGTGAACTATTTAGTGATGGGAAGCTGTGAAGTGAACTATGTGTAATTGATTCTTATGGTAAATGTATCAGTGACGTGTGTACGTAGATGAGTGAGTCAGTTATAACAACGTCAAGAGCACCATCACCATCAGCATTGCTGTAGCGCCTGTCCATAATACTAGCCGGCCGGGGTGGCCGAGTGGTTCTAGGCGCTACAGCTTGGAGCCGCGCGACCGCTGCGGTCGCAGGTTCGAATCCTGCCTCCGGCATGGATGTGTGTGATGTCCTTAAGTTAGTTAGGTTTAAGTAGTTCTAAGTTCTAGGGGACTGATGACCTCATAAGTTAGGTCCCATAGTGCTCAGAGACATTTTTTTTTGTCCATAATACTACCGATTGCATGTGCCGCACACTGAGACACCTTTGCAGGAAATATTGCAAGGAACTCGAAGTAACAGTCACCACTTAAAATAAATGGGCTCTGAGCACTATGGGACTTATCATCTGTGGTCATCAGTCCCCTAGAACTTAGAACTACTTAAACCTAACTAACCTAAGGACATCACACACATCCATGCCCGAGGCAGGATTCGAACCTGCGACCGTAGCAGTCGCGCGGTTCCGGACTGAGCGCCTAGAACCGCTAGACCACCGCGGCCGGCCCACTTAAAATAATCATTAGCACTAGCACTCAGTTAAATATGATTTACTTAGTAATACGTAGTTCTTGCGAAAGTATTGGAAGTCTAACCCTTGGGAAACATTCTGCCTTATTAATACGTGTAAAGTAGGCTAATTCATCCAAGAAGGTGATGGTATAAATTATCGCCCAACAGACTTACGAGTATTGTTCGTTAGAGATGGAGGTTTTGTAGGGAAAAGGCGCGTGACACACCACAACCTTATTGAGTTACAGATTCGCTCAATCTCAACAAGAGCGTAACAGAAGTGTTTAACAAAGTTCTGTGGAAGACGCTACGAGAAAGAGTTGTGCACGATGACTTACTCTTAGATTATAGAGACTAGATTTTTCACATTATTTTTAACCATGTACAATACATGTAATGACGTCACTGGTAAAATCAGAGAAATTCGGTTCCATACGCAGGAGTACAAACGGTATTTCTTCTCGCTTGCTATATGCAAAGAATGAGCAAGATCGGCACTCGGCTTCATTTATATATCTATCTACGCGTAAAGCCTTCTAGAACAATCGAGACGCCGCGCGGGATTAGCCGAGCGGTCTCGGGCGCTGCAGTCATGGACTGTGCGGCTGGTCCCGGCGGAGGTTCGAGTCCTCCCTCGGGCATGGGGGTGTGTGTTTGTCCTTAGGATAATTTAGGTTAAGTAGTGTGTAAGCTTCGGGACTGATGACCTTAGCAGTTGTCTCATAAGATTTCACACACATTTGAACATTTTTGAACAATCGAGACGTTTTTTGTGTTCCTGCGGAAACGCCACGCCCATACAGCTTCCGGTTACTTAACTCTCGTCTTCCCGCTCCAAGCAACTCACCGCCTTCCATATGCAGCGTTAAGGCGTTTACCTGCCTAGTGCTCTTTCAGGGTCTACCTCTTACTTTAACTGGAGTACGAAATAGCCGAGTGCCGATCTTGCTCCTTCATCTACATATAGCAAGCGAGAAGAACTACCGTTGGTACGCCTTCATACGGATCCAATTATCTCTAATTCCTGCCAATAACGTCATTGCACATACTGTATGTGGCTGAAAATAATATGTTTCTAGATTCGTCGTGAAAAATCTGGTCTTTATAATCTAAGAGTAAGCCGTCATACACAACGTCTTTCTAGTAGCGTCTCCCACAAAATTGTCCCTGTTCAATTTTTACCTTTCACACTTCCCTCCATTACGAAACTGAATATTTATAGATGCCTCAGGATGTGTCCTATCGACTGATCCATGCTTTTAGTCAAGTTGTGCCGGAAATATCTTTCTCCCAAATTCGATTTAGAACCTCCTCATTAGTTGTTCGCTGTATCCATCTAATGATCAGCATTCCTCTGTAGCACCACATTTCAAAAGCTTCTATTCGCGCATTGTCGGAACTACTTATCGGACACGTTTCACTTCCGTAGAAGGCTACATTCCACATCAATACTTCCAGAAAAGACTTTCTAAGATACTGGCCATTAAAATTGGTACACCAAGAAGAAATGCAGATGATAAACGGGTATTCATTGGACAAATATATTATACTAGAACTGACATGTGATTACATTTTCACGCAATTTGAGTGTATAGATCCTGAGTAATCAGTACCCAGAACAAACGCCTGGGTATTGAGTCAAACAGAGCTTGGATGGCGTGTACAGGTACAGCTGCCCATGCAGCTTATACACGATACCACAGTTCATCAAGAGTAGTGACTGGGTATTGTGACGAGCCAATTGCTCGGTCATCATTGACCAGACGTTTTCAATTGGTGAGAGATCTGGAGAATGTGCTGATCAGGGCAGCAGTCGAACATTTTCTGTATCCACAAAGGCCCGTACAGGACCTGCAACATGAGGTCGTGCATTATCCTACTGAAATGCAGGGTTTCGCAGGGATCGAATGAAGGGTAGAGCCACGGGTCGTAACACATCTGAAATGTAACGTCCACTGTTCAAAGTGCCGTCAATGCTAACAAGAGGTGACCGAGACGTGTAACCAATGGCACCCCATACCATCGCGTCGGGTGAGACGCCAGTACGGCGATGACGAATACACGCTTCCAATGTGCGTTCACCGTGATGTCGCCAAACTCGGATGCGACCGTCATGATGCTGTAAACAGAACCTGGATTCATCCGAAAAAATGACGTTTTGCCATTCGTGCACCCAGGTTCGTCGTTGAGTACACCATCGCAGGCGTTCCTCTCTGTGATGCCACGTAATTGGTAACCGCAGCCATGGTCTCCGAGCTGACAGTCCATGCTGCTCCTAACGTCGTCGAACTGTTCGTGCAAATGGTTGTTGTCTTGCAGACGTCCCCATCTGTTGACTCAGGGACCGAGACGTGGCTGCACGATCCGTTACAGCCATGCGGATAAGATGTCTGTCATCTCGACTGCTAGAGATACGAGGCCGTTGGGATCCAGCACGGCGTTCCGTATTACCCTCCTGAACCCACCGATTCCATATTCTGCTAACAGTTATTGGATCTTGACCAAAGCGAGCAGCAATGTCGCGATGCGATAAACCCCAGTCGCGATAGGCTACAATCCGACCTTTATTAAAGTCGGAAACGTGATGGTACGCATTTCTCCTCCTTACACGAGGCATCACAACAACGTTTCACCAGGCAACGCCGGTCAACTGCTGTTTGTGTATGAGGAATCGGTTGGAAACTTTCCTCATGTCAGCACGTTATAGGTGTCACCACCGACGCCAACCTTGTGTGAATGGTCTGAAAAGATAATCATTTGCATATCGCAGCATCTTCTTCCTGTCGGTTCAATTTCGCGTCTGTAGCACGTCATCTTCGTGGTGTAGCAATTTTAATGGCCAGTAGTGTATATTAATAGGGCCTGTTCAAAAGGAATGCCTCAGAATATTTTATGTGAAAACTGATAAAGCTCTTTAAATAAAACAAACTTTATTAACAGCCTACATCTCTACTCTTCTTGTCTACATATTTATTTCACAGCATAGTCACTCTGGCAACGATCATATTTCTCCAAACGAGAGAACAGTTTGTTGATACCGTCACTGTGGAATGTCTGACTTTGTTGACGGAATCACAAACTCACATGTCAAAGTGAAGTCGTCGAAGTTGTTTTTTCAGTTGTGTAAACAGATGAAAATAGGATAGGGGCAAGTCGGGACTGTATGGGGGATGATGTATGACAGTGAACCTAAGCATTGGATTGATGCAGATGTCGCGGCGCTCGTCTGTCGTCTGTCGTTGTCCTGCTGAAGGAGAGGGTGCGCCATGTTCAGACTACCTGCGGTTAGAAAACTCGACTACAGCACGCTGTTTGTCGCTCGCCGACAGTCACGTTACTCACCGCCATGTCAGACGCCTGACCCTATAGTTCAGAGCCCTATATCGGCAGAGGGTTGCAACTTGCGTCAGCGAAGAGTCCACCGAATAACACGCATAACGAAACTTCCTGGCGGATTAAAACTGTGTGCCGGACCCAGACTCGAACTCGGCACCTTTGCCTTTCGCGGGCAAGTGCTCTACCAACTGAGCTACCCAAGCACGACTCACGCCCCGTCCTCACATCTTTAATTCCGGCAGTACCTCGTCTCCTACCTTCCAAACTTCACAGAAGTTTGGAACCTTGCAGAACTAGCACTCCTGGAAGATTGGATATTGCGGAGACATGGCTTAGCCATGGTACTGGCGGAATTCAAGCTGTGAGGACGTGGCGTAGGTCGTGCTTGGGTAGCTCAGTTGGTAGAGCACTTGCCCGCGAGAGGCAAAGGTCCCGAGTTCGAGTCTCGGTCCGGCACATAGTTTTAATCCGCCAGGAAGTTTCATATCAGCGCACACTCCGCTGTAGAGTGAAAATTTCATTCTAGAAACATGCATAACATTTAATACTTCAATCGGAGGCATTACTTTTAGCACACCCTCGTAGATGTTAACGAATTACTGTCTTTCAGAAGTGCCTTTTTTGCTACTGCCTGTCTGCAATTTATATCTACATCTGCATCTACATACACACTCCACAATCCACCATACGGTGCGTGGCGGAGGGTACCTCGTACCACAACTAACATCTTCTCTCCTTTAATTCCGGCAGTACCTCGTCTCCTACCTTCCAAACTTCACAGAAGTTTGGAACCTTGCAGAACTAGCACTCCTGGAAGATTGGATATTGTGGAGACATGGCTTAGCCATGGTACTGGCGGAATTAAAGCTGTGAGGACGTGGCGTGGGTCGTGCTTGGGTAGCTCAGTTGGTAGAGCACTTGCCCGCGAAAGGCAAAGGTCCCGAGTTCGAGTCTCGGTCCGGCACACAGTTTTAATCCGCAAGGAAGTTTCATATCAGCGCACACTCCGCTGTAGAGTGAAAATTTCGTTCTAGAAACATGCATAACATTTAATACTTCAATCGGAGGCATTACTTTTAGCACACCCTCGTAGATGTTAACGAATTACTGTCTTTCAGAAGTGCCTTTTTTGCTACTGCCTGTCTGCAATTTATATCTACATCTGCATCTACATACACACTCCACAATCCACCATACGGTGCGTGGCGGAGGGTACCTCGTACCACAACTAACATCTTCTCTCCTTTAATTCCGGCAGTACCTCGTCTCCTACCTTCCAAACTTCACAGAAGTTTGGAACCTTGCAGAACTAGCACTCCTGGAAGATTGGATATTGTGGAGACATGGCTTAGCCATGGTACTGGCGGAATTAAAGCTGTGAGGACGTGGCGTGGGTCGTGCTTGGGTAGCTCAGTTGGTAGAGCACTTGCCCGCGAAAGGCAAAGGTCCCGAGTTCGAGTCTCGGTCCGGCACACAGTTTTAATCCGCAAGGAAGTTTCATATCAGCGCACACTCCGCTGTAGAGTGAAAATTTCGTTCTAGAAACATGCATAACATTTAATACTTCAATCGGAGGCATTACTTTTAGCACACCCTCGTAGATGTTAACGAATTACTGTCTTTCAGAAGTGCCTTTTTTGCTACTGCCTGTCTGCAATTTATATCTACATCTGCATCTACATAAACACTCCACAATCCACCATACGGTGCGTGGCGGAGGGTACCTCGTACCACAACTAACATCTTCTCTCCCTGTTCCACTCTCAAAAAGAACGAGGGAAAAATGACTGCCTATATGCCTCTGTACGAGCCCTAATCCCTCTTATCTTATCTTTGTGGTCTTTCCGCGAAATGTAAGTTGGCAGCAGTAAAATTGTACTGCAGTCAGCCTCAAATGCTGGTTCTCTAAATTTCCTCAGTAGCGATTCACGAAAAGAACGCCTCCTTTCCTCTAGAGACTCCCACCCGAGTTCCTGAAGCATTTCCGTAACACTCGTGTGATGATCAAACCTACCAGTAACAAATCTAGCAGCCCGCCTCTGAATAGCTTCAATGTCCTCCCTCAATCCGACCTGATAAGGATCCCAAACGCTCGAGCAGTACTCAAGAATAGGTCGTATTAGTGTTTTATAAGCGGTCTCCTTTACAGATGAACCACATCTTCCCAAAATTCTACCAATGAACCGAAGACGACTATCCGCCTTCCCCACAACTGCCATTACATGCTTGTCCCACTTCATATCGCTCTGCAACGTTACGCCCAAACATTTAATCGACGTGACTGTGTCAAACGCTACACTGCTAATGGAGTATTCAAACATTACAGGATTCTTTTTCCTATTCATCTGCATTAATTTACATTTATCTATATTTAGATTTAGCTGCCATTCTTTACACCAATCACAAATCCTGTCCAAATCATCTTGTATCCTCCTACAGTCACTCAACGACGACACCTTCCTATACACCACAGCATCATCGGCAAACAGCCGCACATTGCTATCCACCCTATCCAAAAGATCATTTATGTAGATAGAAAACAACAGCGGACCTACCACACTTCCCTGGGGCACTCCAGATGATACACTCACCTTCGACTACAGGGGTTAGCTTGGCGTATTGTAAAATACCGTCGCGTGAGTTGACAAATACGACCTAGTGTTTGTATCAGTATATTATCATATACAGCATTGTACCTTAAAGTATACTCTTTTATATTACGGGATAAGTCACACAAATCTGAGGACTGTAAATTCAACTAAATACTTAGGAATTACAATTACAAATAACCTAAATTGGAACGATCACATAGATAATATTGTGGGTAGAGCAAAGCAAAGACTGCGATTGACTGGCAGAACACTTAGAAGGTGCAACAGGTCTACCAAAGAGACTGCTTACACTACGCTTGTCCTCCCTATTCTGGAGTACTGCTGTGTGGTGTGGGATCTGCTTCAGGTGGGACTGACGGATGACATCGAAAAAGTACAAAGAAGGGCAGCTCGTTTTGTATTATCGCGAAATAGGGGAGATAGTGTAACAGACATGATACGTGAATTGGAGCGGCAATCATTAAAACAAAGGCGTTTTTCGTAGTGACGGGATCTTCTCATGAAATTTCAATCATCAGTTTTCTCCTCCGATTGCGAAAACATTCTGTTGGCACCTACCTACATAGGGAGAAATTATCATCACGATAAAATAAGACAAATCAGGGCTCGCCCGGAAAAATTTAAGTGCTCGTTTTTCCCACGTGCCGTTCGAGAGTGGAACGGTAGAGAGACAGCATGAAGGTGGTTCATTGAACCCTCTGCCAGACACTTTATTGTGAATAGCAGAGTAATCACGTAGATGTAGATGTATATATAATATCTAGAGAAAATGAAAGATTAACCCTATGTAATAGCAGATCCTCTAATTATTATGACAAATGTGAAGAGCTTGGAAGTCTTTAAGCTCTGATCCACAATTACTAGGATACTTTCATCCTTTACGTTAATATGTTTCTACTTCGAGAAATAATTATTAGTGTTAATGTTAACAATAACAATAGTTATAATAAATGGAGAAAGAAATCACATAAATAATGTTAACTCCTAAACATATTCAATGAAACGTAGCTAGATTGTAGAACAAATCATACACCATAAATAATACAGAAAATACAACTGCAAATATTGTAATTTGTGTTCGGACTATGAACACGTTTCGATTGTAAAAGCGAATGTGCAAATTTAGCACAGCAGAAGTGTCAGTACCTAACGTTATTAGCCCGAACAGCAAATCAGCGCATTCAGCGATGTGTGATTCCGTTAATGATGGTATTTGTGGACTCCATAGGAAGTAAATCACATTATTTTTGCAAAGCTCCTCTCAGCGCTGCATGGGTCTGGGGACGATTGCGAGCAGCCGCAAGCTTCCTGAGAGGACTCTAAACGAAGCCAAGGGAAACATGACACAAGGTATTAACGGTTGCGAAATGCAATATGGAATTATTACTTCTTCACACAGCTACAGTAGCCGGGACGCTGCTATCGGACTTAATTACTGGTAAAGAGTTTCCGATCATCTATACGCACTTTGTACCTACGTTGGCTCTTTTATCCCTTTCACGGTTAAAACTTTCTGTGTTTTCACTTGAACCTAATATTTTCAAAGGTAATCTTGCGTTCGTAGATGATATTTATGAGGGTAGTAAATACAGAAAAAGTATAAAGGATCAGATAAAAACAAATTTATTCTCATGACAAAGGAATCCACGAAATATCGCATACGAACTTTCAACATAAAATTTAAAGATGGCTTTGACATATAATATACGAAAGTTCTGTAACACCAGTCTGGTGCAGCATATACGTCCCACTAACTACAAATAGCGTACAAAGCATCTGAATTACTGAAGAATGTTGTAATGTTTCAAAGCAATGTCCGTAAATACTCACTCCAGACGTTCTTGGAAGGGAGAAAATAGTGGACTGATTTAATTTTCGTGAAACAGATGTATAGTGTTAGCCACCTCCCGATCACTCATAGCCTTCCATATGTCCAGCCCATGGTTTGTACATTTTTTTCTCAAAGTTCCAAAAGCTTCTTGCTAGACAGTAACACTAGACGGATACGGGGCATAGACGTCCCAGCACCGAATATTGCCTATTCTTTATCATCAACCACGCAAACGTTAAATACCTGACAATCATTATCACACTCACATGTATTTCAATAGATTTACATTTTGAAAATGATATTATGCGGCTACAAGTTTTGTTTATTAAGCAAAATAACTGACTTGTCTTCAAATTAAGAATTTTAAGAAACTATACGGTTTGGACGCTGTTAGCAAATTTTCATTTGAGTAAAATCTTTTTGGGTATTAGGCCATGTCACCGTGGAACGCTAAAAAAAACTGTAAAAACGACATTTCGAACGTCTTTGTAATGGGCCTGGTGTGGTTGTTAATATCTACATTTGTATGTACATCTACTCTCCGCAAGCCACCTTACGGTGTGTGGCGGAGGGTACTTTGTGTACCAATGGCACTCCCCCCTTTTCCTGTTCCAGTAACGTACATCTACATCTACATCCATACCCCGCAAGCCACCTGACGGTGTGTGGCGGAGGGTACTTTGAGTACCTCTATCGGTTCTCCCTTCTATTCCAGTCTCGTATTGTTCGTGGAAAGAAAGATTGTCGGTATGCCTCTGTGTGGGCTCTAATCTCTCTGATTTTATCCTCATGGTCTCTTCGCGAGATATACGTAGGAGGCAGCAATATACTGCTTGACTCCTCGGTGAAGGTACGTTCTCGAAACTTCAACAAAAGCCCTTACCGAGCTACTGAGCGTCTCTCCTGCAGAGTCTTCCACTGGAGTTTATCTATCATCTCCGTAACGCTTTCGCAATAACTAAATGATCCAGTAACGAAGCACGCTGCTCTCCGTTGGATCTTCTCTATCTCTTCTATCAAGCCTATCTGGTACGGATCCCACACTGGTGAGCAATATTCAAGCAGTGGGCGAACAAGTGTACTGTAACCTACTTCCTTTGTTTTCGGATTGCATTTCCTTAGGATTCTTCCAATGAATCTCAGTGTGGCATCTGCTTTACCGACGATCAACATATATGATCATTCCATTTTAAATGACTTCTAATGCCTACTCGCAGATAATTTATGGAATTAACTGCTTCCAGTTGCTGACCTGCTATACTGTAGCTAAATGATAAAGGATCTTTCTTTCTATGTATTCGCAACACATTACACTTGTCTACATTGAGATTCAATAGCCATTACCTGCACCATGCTTCAATTCGTTGCAGATCCTCCTGCATTTCAGTACAGTTTTCCATTGTTACAACCTCTCGATATACCACAGCATCATCCGTAAAAAGCCTCAGTGAACATCCGATGTTATCCACAAGGTTCAAATGGTTCAAATGGCTCTGAGCACTATGGGACTTAGAACTACTTAAACCTAACTAACCTAAGGACATCACACACATCCATGCCCGAGGCAGGATTCGAACCTGCGACCGTAGCGGTCGCGTGGTTCCAGACTGAGGCGCCTAGAACCGCACGGCCATTCCGGCCGGCGGCTGCCCCCCGTCGGAGGTTCGAGTCCTCTCTCGGGCCGGCTATCCACAAGGTCATTTATGTATATTGTGAATAGCAACGGTCCTATGACACTCCCCTGCGGAACACCTGAAATCACTCTTACTTCGGAAGACTTCTCTCCATTGAGAATGATATGCTGCGTTCTGTTATCTAGGAACTCTTTAATCCAATCACACAATTAGTCTGATAGTCCATATGCTCTTACTTTGCTAATTAAACGACTGTGGGAAACTGTATCGAACGCCTTGCGGAAGTCAAGAAACACGGCATCTACCTGTGAACCCGTGTCTATGGCCCTCTGAGTCTCGTGGACGAGTAGCGGGAGCTGGGTTTCACACGATCATCTTTTTCGAAACCCATGCTGATTCCTACAGAGTAGATTTCTAGTCTCCAGAAAAGTCATTATACTCGAACCTAACACGTGTTCCAAAATTCTACAACTGATCGACGTTAGAGATATAGGCCTATAGTTCTGCACATTTGTTCGTCATCCCTTCTTGAAAACGAGGATGACCTGTGCCCTTTTCCAATCCTTTGAAACGCTACGCTCTTCTAGAGACCTACGGTATACCGCTGCAAGAAGGGGGCCAAGTTCCTTCGCGTACTCTGTGTAAAATCGAACTGGTATCCCATCGGGTCCAGCGGCCTTTCCTCTTTTGAGCGATTTTAATTGTTTCTCTATCCCTCTGTCGTATATTTCGATATCTACCATTTTGTCATCTGTCCGACAATCTAGAGAAGGAACTACAGTGCAGTCTTCCTCTGTGAAACAGCTTTGGAAAAAGACATTTAGCGTACAGTTTTGCGGGAATAACGATTGCTGATAAACCTTCATGTGGGTCCGAATCTCTCTTATTTTATCTTCATGGATTTTTGGCGAGATATACGTAGGAGGAAGCAATATATTGGTTGACTTTTCTAGGAATGTACGCTCCGGGAACTTTAACAGTAGACCACAAATTGATCCAGAACCCCCCTCTTGCAGCGTCTTCCACTGGAACTGGCTGAGCTTCTCCGTGACGCTTTTCGCGCTTACCAGAAGAGCCCGTCACGAAACGTGTTGTTCTTCCTTGGACTTCTGTATTTCCTCTACCAACACTATCTGGTACGGATCCCGTACTGACGAGCAATATTCAGTGTTGGTCGAACGAGTGTTTTGTAGGCTACTTCCTTCGCTGATGGACTACACTTCCTGAAGATTCTTCCATTGAATATCAGTCTTGAATCTGCCTTACTCGCGATTATGTAAGCGGTCGTTCCACTTTAAATCACTCCGTACCCACACTCCTAGATATTTTGTTGAAGTAACTACTTCCTGTAACTGCTCCCCACTTTTGTAATCATACAGTAAAGGATCTTTCTATGTATTCGCAATACGTGACATTTGTTTATTTTGAGACTCAATTGCCACTCCCTGCACCAAGCGTTGATCCTCTGCAGGTCTTCCTAAATTCCGCTACAACTTTCTAGAGTCGTGGCTTCACTATGTACAACAGCATCACAGGCGAAAAGCCCCATGGAAATTCCGACATTATCTACTAGGATATTTGTACAGGGTGTTTCCCTAATAGCGTTCAAAAATTTAACAGGACACACAGGATGCTCCACTGAACAATATGAGGTAGGGAATCTTGTGTCATAGAAGCCCGCTTAAGGAGATAAGAGAAGTAAAATCACATTACTATGTTCACTTTTATTTACATTAGTTAACTGCAAATACCATCATCGCAATGAATATACCATTTGTACTGTATCTTAAAATGTGCTGAAACTGACGGCCATCAACCTCAATGCATGCATGACATCGGCGAACAAGATTCTGACGCAACCTGGTAAATATCCGAGGTATGTTTCGAATCAGATGACAGGCAGCTACAATTCTGACAGCTAATTCCATCTCCGTATCCACTGGGGTCCCATACACAAGAGACGTGAGATATCACCACAGAAATTAATCAAGGGGATTCAGGTGACCTAGCACGCCGTGGAATAGGACCTCCCCTTTCAGTTCAGCAACCAGGAAATATTGTACCGGTATTGTTCCATCGTATTGTACTGTACGTCTCTGAACAGCACTGATAAATGAATGGGTCTGTCGTTGATTCATAGCACGTTCTGTCATGGTACAATGGAAATACAATACAACAGAGCCACCTTAGGGACAAGTAAAGCAAACAAGACTTGCATCATGATTTCCTGGTAATCAGGCTCGTCCTCCTTGGTTCCTTGCAGAAAATAGAGAATGTACATGTAAATAAACAGCAGAGCAAGTGTAAATTTGTACGCATGTTAGTTGTAAATAAGCTGGAAAACAGTAATGCTACACAAAACGGTAGGCAAGTTTACTTCCGTATCTCCTTAAGCTGGCTTCTCTGACGCCAGGTTCCCTATCTCAAATTGTTCAGTGGTGCATTCTTTACGTCCCTGTATTTACTGTTATCTGTGAGTGAGTTGATATTTAAATTTGCGTTTCACAGCTTTAGCTTTGTGACTTGGCATCTGGTGTCAGAAACTTCTTATTAAAGTTTTTTTTTTATTTGTCTTCAAACATTATGTGCTACGAAAGGAATTAGTTTTCTTCAGTAATAGAAAAGGTATTAAAAATGTAGGTCATTCAATCGCAAGAATTGAACGAACGTGTGCCTGAAATCCTCTAAAACGGCGTTCGAAGACTGGCAGTGAAAAACGTACTACGTCACAATATGTCATGTCAATACACAGTATGAGAGAAAATCGTTTCCCGGGAGGTCTCGATAAGAGTGGGAGATATTTTTAAATTAAACTTACTTGGGAGCAACTAGGAAACAAATGCAAAGTTGTGTCCATTGTGATGTCGTGGGAAATAACAGCTATATAGCTGCCTGGAGATAATACTGCACCTATATTTAGGATACTAATCGATCCTGCAACAGTTGAAGAACAAGCAACAGTTTCTTTAATCTCGTGGGGCCAATGATGTTGTTATAGAGTAATGAAATGGAGGCAGTTTACGGAAAATTACAACACGCTGAACAGACGCTTAACCTACGGGTAGTCTTACGATTCATTTCCTGATTTATTTCAGTAAAAGGTTGCAATTTGTGTCCCAGAGAATGAGAGTGGTTAATTAAATGCCTTCTTAAAAATTTAACGACTCAGGAGCAACTTCACGCACATGCAATTAACAGTAGAAATAAAGATGCGAGAAGGAGGTGACCGAATGCTGTAAATTTCTCATGTTTGTGCTTAGTTTTTACTAGTGAAGGTGCGTTCCTGGAAGAAGGAGAAAAATTAATCCTGCCGCGTAAGTTTTGTTAAATAGTCCCGTCACTCAAATCACACAATCAGTGTTTATAATGGAGTTACTGACACCGTACACTGTTATCTTTCGTCAACCAGTTTAAACAAAGTATGTTTGTACATACGCAAATATGATACCTACCTATGTGCTTAGAAGTCATGAGCACGTGTAGCATACATGTTGTTTCAGGTCCTCCACGATAAACTTTTGCAAAGTGCCATTTCAACAGAAAGAGCTGTCTTTTTGTTAAAGAATATCTTCACTGCCCCACATTATATGAGATAAAATTCCAAACACTTTTAATACCTTTTGTCTGTCACTTATAACTCATTTAACAACATTCCCTAGGTTCCTTAGATGAGTGTAAATGTCTCCCACTATAAAATGACCCTAGTATTGTCCTGTCTATAATTAATATAGATTTATTTATTTACTAGTGTCAGAAACATGTTAACTATGATGCATTGTATGCAAAAGGGTCGGAGAAAAACATAGAAACACAGATAAAAAAAGGGGGAAATACATGCTTGATCATAAATACAAACGCTAGCCAAGCCTTCAAGTTGTGCTGTTATATTTGACCATGAACGGCACCTGCGCAGCGCCCCCGATATGTTGAAAGTGGCAACCGTGCGTGGTCAGGGCGGTGTTCTGCGTAGTCGTGAGTGCATGTCGGAGCTAAGTGACTTCGAACGTGGGCAAATAGTTGGTTCTCGTATGGTGTATGAGTGCTTCCGTAACCAGGGTAGCCAAAGTCTTTGGTGTTTCAAGAGGCACCGTATGGAAGATTGAAATCGCATACAGGGAAAGTGGAAAAACAGCATCCGCTAAGACACAAAGCGGACGAAAGAGCGTGTTGAGTGATCGTGACGGACGGTAATTGAAAATTATTGTGACAAAAATAAGAGTAACGCAGGAGTAAATGCCACTGCAGAACAAAATGTTGCACTCGCGAACACTGTCAGCACGGAAACAAAACGAAGGGAGCTCTATAAGCAGCGAATTGCAGAGCGAATTGGAATTCCAAAACCAATCATCAGTGATGTAAATGCCCGTAAGAAGAAAACGTGACTGAACATTTAGAAAACCTAAACTATGGACCAATGAAAGAATTTAATGTTACTTAAAATCCGTCTTGATTGCAATTTTTTTTTTATTATTCATATGACCGGTTTCGGTTCATTCAGAACCATCTTCAGATCTGATATTTCAGTTACAGGAGTAACCCGTCCAAATCCAGCAACTTTCACATGCTACGCATGCTTTCGCATGTGACGTAGCATGTGAAAGTTGCTGGATTTGGACGGGTTACTCCTGTAACTGAAATATCAGATCTGAAGATTGTTCTGAATGAACCGAAACCGGTCATATGAATAATAAAAAAAAATTTGCAATCAAGACGGATTTTAAGTAACATTATAAAATCACTGATTGCGGTTATCCCGTAAGACATTATGTCTGTTTTTGGAAAGAATTTAATTTGGTCAGAGGAGTCTTGTATCGTGTTGCTTCCACCTTCTGGCCGCGTTTACTTCCCAAGAGTGAAAAATGACAGGGATTCAGGGATGATATCGTGATAATCCATAAGGGTCATGCTTGCTGTGCCAGGTCGAATTTATGCCAAGGATTATGTGATCATTTTGCGACCGTACGAAATTTGTGTTGCCTGCCATCCATTCATCCGTTCCACGTGAAAGGTGGTAGCCCATGCAAAATTGAACTTCCTGATTAGCTTCTGAGGTATCTTCCTCGGCGTAGAGACAGTCATTCTTATGGTTTTCTTGTGGAAAGTCATTCCACGAGCGGGATGGCGCAGTGATTAGCACACTGGACTTGCAGTCGGGTGGACGACGGTTCAAATCCCGGTCCGGCCATTCAGATTTGTGTTTTCTGCGATTCCCCTAAATCATTTATGGCAAATATGAAGATGCTTCTTTCGAAAACGGCAATGTAAATTTCTATCCCCAATCATTCCTAAAGTGAGATTGTGCTTTTTCTCTATTTACCGGGTTTGTCGATGGGACCTTAAACATTAAATACTGACCTTCGCGGCGGCAGGATCCTAACCATTCTTTTCTTTAAGGAACTCTTTATCTCCACTACATTATCTGCTCTGGCTGGTTCTTGGATGCATATGTTACTAAGTATCTGACTGCTTTCTACACTGACTTTAAATCCTGGAGTTCTTTCTAGAGACTGTGCGGATCCTGTATTTTAATCGCGCTTGGTACTGCTTATTAAGAAAAGACACGGTTAATCACTATATGTGTTGTGAATCAGTTGTCAAAACACCTAGATTTTGAAAATGGTTTACGTAAGCCATAATCGTACTAACATCAGAAGTGATTCTTACTCCACGCTTCTGATTAGGAAATATATTATCTCATTAAGCCGAATTTCCTCGAAAATGTTCCGTAACTTATTAGTGTGCGGAAATGTACATATGAAGCTGTGTTCTTCATATTAAACTCGCTTCTTGCGATACTGTGTAAGTATATACTGCAAACAATATTGGACTAAAGTACTTCATTAAGTACACAGTGCGGGTTTTTCCATTTTCGGTTGTGATCTGTTTGGTTGCTCTTACAATCGAAGTGTATCTAATTCTTCTATTCCATTGCCTGAATCGATCGAAAATCTTTTTGTCTTGAATCATCTATTAACAATTTCGAATTTTTCTTCACTTGCCCTTCAATAAAGGAACTTGTACTGATTTTGTGTTATTTAACGAGCGAGGTGACGCAGTGGTTAAGGTTCTAGACTTTTCAGGGTTACTTTAGTGTAAGACAACGACAAGATTATTTATTACGTGATATGGACAATATTCTAGAAACATATATAAAAAATTAACGCCTTCCTTAGTACCACCTTCCAGACTTATATGCCACAGCACATTGTCGCTATGCTTTATTTATTCTATACTGCTTTCACATAGTGGTACCTCAGCTTTAATCTTTTGCTGGTTCTGTCATAAGTGGAATATTGTTACACAAGACCGCACTATCTCAGTGTATTATAGCTCAGAACCTTAGATCAGTAGGTTGCACATCGTGTATGATCACAAGAATTGGCAGATGCTAATTTTTACTATTTATCTTACGCTGTATATGAAATACACACTCATTTGGTGTATTACCATTCTTAGATATATTAAATTTTGTACTTAATGTCATACACTGATGCTTATCTCTGCAAAACTGTTACATACCAAACATGCTTCCTGTCATTTCGTGAGTAACTTCGTAAATTTTGTTTTATCTTACGGTTGGAATACCAGTATACCGATTTTAACTAAATTACGCATTTGTTGTAATATATTATTTTATTGAACAGCTAAATATTCAATTATTTTGATTACATTTTTATACAGTGACGCAATCTTGGGGTGATAATTTTCGTCAATCTCCTTTAACCAGATGGATATTTGTTAGATAATAAACTGAGTGATGAAAAAATATAATAGAATGTTATCTGTCATTTAAAACAACATCGTGTCAATCAGTTATATCAGTACTTCTGTATTTTATAATATAAAATTTTCATTAATGCCGTACAGTATTCTGACAGCTTCTTCATCCAATACTTCAGTGTGTACAGAGGGTCAGTTTTCACTCAGATGTCATCACGTAATATAGATCAGATACTTTGTATCCATGTTTGCCAAATTCAGTTTCATTTTACCTAAGAATGTGTTATAGATATTTTGCTGAGTTATATCTCTCTTCGTTTTCTACGATGTGCATTTCATGTGTTTCATAATTGCTTTTAAATGAGTTTTGCTTCTTCCGTTTGTCGAAGTCCGTTTCCTGTAATTGTACCGATGTATTTTCACTTATACCCTCTCGTATGTTATTCTTGTAGAGCCTTTGAGAATGACGCAAGGCCGAAACGCGTAAAGCAGCATAAAAATAATAAATACTGTGATCCAGACTAATATCAGTTTTTGTGTGCAAAAAGAAGCCGCAACATCTAAAAAAGCATTTATGCATTTTGCTGCTGTACATAGTACTGTTGAAAAACTTTCACAGAGCCAAGAGCATGCTGGAGAAATCTATGGCATAAGCATGTACACAGTTCTTGAGAAAGTCGAGCAGACGTAGTTCGTTACACCCGATGTCGTCGATAACAAGTGGTGCCTTCTCACTCTACCACAACAGCTCTCCGACACTGTCAAGATACACACCACACAAAGCAAATTGGCACCCTTTAAAGTTGTCGTTGCGGCCTCAGAGCACATTATTATTCGCAGATCGGCAAGCAGTTAACTCAACTTTGACCTGTCTCACGTTTAGAATCTGTGGAAGAAAACGAACTTCTTTCCTTGTACCTCACAACCTGAAGACGTGCCGCGTAATGAGTTGTTTGCGGAAGTTGATTTGAAAGAAAATTGCAGCAAAGTTCCGGGAATATTCCATGAATTTTCCTTCGAACGGCAACATTATTAGCGACAGTAAATCATCGAAGGCGCATAGTATTACGAGGTGGAAAACGCCCGACAGTCAAATCAAGAGTGAAATAATGGAAAACGTTCCAATGGCCAAACCTGAAATTTTTCAAGAGAATGAAGAAAAAACAATGTATCTCCGTTTGTACATAACTGATTTGTATCTAAGAAATGGAAGTATTCTTATACCACAAAATTATGCAGCTCGCAGCATGACATCAAAAAATAATGAGACAAAATTAGAAAATAAATACTTTATTAAAAACGTTCTAAGAGCCATACCAGGAAACTGTCCGGTTGTAAGTCCCAATAATAGAGTTTTTGTAAGTTTATTCTTGCAACAAAGAAAGCAGCAACCAGCCACTGTTAATAACGTTATGTTTTTACACAAATAGTGTCATTACCGAAACTTCCTGGCAGATTAAAACTGTGTGCCCGGCAGAGACTCGAACTCGGAACCATTGCCTTTCGCGGGCAAGTGCTCTACCATCTGAGCTACCGAAGCACAACTCAGGCCCGGTACTCAGAGTTTTACTTCTGCCAGTATCTCGTCTCCTACCTTCCAAACTTTACAGAAGCTCTCCTGCGAACCTGCGAGTTCGAGTCACTGTCGGGCAGACAGTTTTAATCTGCCAGGAAGTTACATATCAGCGCAAACTCCGCTGCAGAGTGAAAATCTCATTCTGGAAACATCCCCCAGGCTGTGGCTAAGTCATGTCTCCGCAGTATCCTTTCTTTCAGGAGTGCTAATTCTGCAAGGTTCGCAGGAGAGCTTCCTTAAAGTTTGGAAGGTAGGAGACGAGATACTGGCAGAAATAAAACTGTGAGTACCAGGCGTGAGTCTTGCTTCGGTAGCTCAGATGGTAGAGCACTTGCCCGCGAAAGGCAAAGGTCCCGAGTTCGAGTCTCGGTCGGGCACACAGTTTTAATCTTCCAGGAAGTTTCATATCAGCGCACACTCCGCTGCAGAGTGAAAATCTCATTCTAGTGTCATTACCGGTTTAGAACAAACAGATTCATCTCCAGACAGCTGCTCAAGTTTACATTACATTTGTTGAGGGCTGTTCTTTTTTCAATAGCTCATATAAACAGCAACAAATGTAACATATTACGTGAACAGACGTCTGAAAATGTATCCCTCGGTTCGAAACCGATAACGGCGCTATTTATGTAGATCAATAGCATTATTACCAGTGCCTGGTTGCTATTTTCTTCTTTGAAAGAATGAACTCCTATTTTGTACACTGTCACGGTCTCAAAAATGTTAGTTTTCGGCAAATCCTTAGGAAGAAAACCATTGTTCTAAGTGCCATTAGTACTGAGGCACTACGTTTTATTTGTGGTATTAGAAGTACAGAAATACCATATTACATTTTAACTAGTAGAACATTGGTCAACCAAAACCACTTCTCATATCTTTTAAATTTTGGAACGTCAAAGGGAGGCACAGAATGGCACAAAGACCATGCGCCATCTACTAAGGAATGTTTGAAAGACTTACTCCGTGGTTTGGCACCTGGATCAAGTCTACAGACATGCAACAGAGTCCCGAGAACACAACAGCACCGAAAACGCGTTTTGTGAAAAATATGGCACTTAGAATGTTTTGCATTTCCACTCTTCAAATGAACAGGGTCGTCGCTGTTCTCTTTCGGTGGTGCAGATATCGCAGTTGACGTTGCGCGAGCTCATTCCTCAGATTTCACAGACGTTTTATTAACGGTACGGTGTCCTTCTGCCTGCAATCCCCTGCCTTGGACCAGATTACAATAAACACCGCCTACTAACAGTATGTACGGATGCCTTCATCCCTTGCTGCCCCCAGTGCTTAACTGAATTTCATTACGTTATTAGAAAATTCAAGAACCAGTGCAATAGGAGTGAAACACAGAAAAAACATTGCTTCTCGCTTTTGTTAAATACCTTAAATTTTCGTTGAATACTGTTGACTTCAAAATGTATGCAGTATTGTGCGCATTAGCGTTAGTAAATAACAGTACTAGAAATCTTGTTTTCTTGTGAGAAGATCAACATCAGCATTTCCAATACAGTGTTTCGCAAATCATACAGTGCATATGGTGTGTTGACTGAACTTCCTTTCAATACTTTTGCCAGCTTCAGAAAACACTTTTCTTTTGATATCTTATTACAAAATGGCTCTGAGTACTATGGGACTTAACTTCTCAGGTCATCAGTCCCCTAGAACTTAGAACTACTTAAACCTAAGTAAGCTAAGGACATCACACACATCCATGCCCGAGGCAGGATTCGAACCTGCGACCGCAGCGGTCGCGCGGTTCCAGACTGTAGCGCCTAGAACCGCTCGGCCACTCCGGCCGGCTTACTTATTACACAAACAGATTTCAGGTTCATGACGACCTTTGAGATACTAGCGTCAGTCAACAATACTGTCACGAAGTGTGCTTCGGTATCTGAAATTTTATCGATATATACTGTGACTCTAAAAATCATACTAAGTTAGCCCATCCTTTTTTTGTAAACGACCTCCTCTACTTTCATCGAACAAAGATGGTAAGCCGACCGGTGTGGCCGAGCGGTTCTAGGCGTTTCAGTCTGGAACCGCGCGACCGCTACGGTCGCAGGTTCGAAACCTGCTTCGGGCATGGATGTGTGTGATGTCCTTAGGTTAGTTAGGTTTAAGTAGTTCTAAGTTCTAGGGGACTGAAGACCTCAGATGTTAAGTCGCATAGTGCTCAGAGCCATTTGAACCATTTTTTTGAAGAATGTAAATTTAGTTTAATATCATCTTTTCCACTAGGTACCGAGTCATTATTATTGAAGTGCTGGTACTCACGGAGGTCCAGTGTAGGCTGTAACTATCGTATGGCAGCGAAACTTCGTAGACATGTTAATACGTCAATGCGGAACAGATTAACGCCGGGAAAATTTACTTTCAATCTTGGTTACCAGGTGCAAATCTGGCGCTGTACAGAATCTCGTCGACGTCTCTGGTGCTCATATTGAACAAATTGTGTAAACAGCGGTTAATACGCCTTTCTCACTTGTTTGACCTTTCCTGCTCACGTCTGTAATAAAATGGAACACCTACAGCCGTCCTTCCTACATGTACATCTACATTTATACTCCGCAAGCCACCCAACGGTGTGTGGCGGAGGGCACTTTACGTGCCATACCTCCCTTTCCTGTTACAGCCGCGTGTAGTTCGCTGCCGGCCGTAGTGGCCGAGCGGTTCTGGGCGCTACAGTCTGGAACCGCACGACCGCTACGGTCGCAGGTTCGAAACCTGCCTCGGGCATGGATGTGTGTGATGTTCCTAGGTTAGTTAGATTTAAGTAGTTCTAAGTTCTAGGGGACTGATAACCTCAGAAGTTAAGTCCCATAGTGCTCAGAGCCATTTGAACCATTTGTAGTTCGCGGGAAGAACGACTGCCGGAAAGCCTCCAAGCGCGCTCGAATCATTCGAATTTTACATTCGTGATCTCCTCGGGAGGTATAAGTAGGGGGAAGCAATATATTCAATACCTCATCCAGAAATGCACCCTCTCGAAACCTGGACAGCAAGCTACATCGCGATGCAGAGCGCCTCTCTTGCAGAGTCTGCCACTTGAGTTTGCTAAACATCTCCATAACGCTATCACGCTTACCAAATAACCCTGTGACGAAACGCGCCGCTCTTCTTCGGATCTTCTCTATCTTCTCTGTCAACCCGACCTGGTACGCATCCCACACTGATGATCAATAGTCAAGTATAGGTCGAACGAGTGTTTTGTAAGCCACCTCCTTTGTTGATGGACTACATTTTCTAAGGACTCTCCCAATGAATCTCAACCTGGCACCCGCCTTAACAATTAATTTTATATGATCATTCCATTTCAAATCGTTCCGTACGCATACTCCAAGATATTTTACAGAAGTAACTGCTACCATCGTTTGTTCCGCTCTCATATAATCATACAATAAAGGATCCTTCTTTCTATGTATTCGCAATACATAGAAATATATGGCTAGCATTTTCGGTGCATCAGTAGAGCATATTCAGGCCTTAACTGACGCTGAGGGGTCAACTCCAATCGCGTACACGATTCCATCACTGGGCCACACCTATGAACTGGTTTCCGTAGACTGTAATAAAGATGTTTTGTCCCCAACCATCACCTACCAAGTTACTGAGTCAGTCTTAGTTATCAACTACCAACCGACTGAGCTAGTTGGTAGTTGATGGTTGGAGGCTCAACATCGTTGTTACCGTCTACGGAAATCAGTTTACATGTTGGTCACTGATGAAATCTGGAGTTAACCCCCTCAGTGTCAGTTAAGGCCTGAAGATGGTGTACTGAAGTATCGAAACTGGTAGCCATATAAGAAATAACTTCGAAATGACGGCTGTAGGTGTTCCATTTTATTACATAAGTGAACGGCCGCAGTTTCTCCAACCTTCAGTCACAAGGGGAGGCCGCCAATTGTGAAATTCAGATTCGATTCATATTGCGCATAATAAAAGCTCATAGCCAGAGGTGTAATGTGGCAAAGCACCAAGATGCACTTCTCAGCCGTTGTCGAGAAAATCGACAGTTAAAAGAAACCGTTGAGGTGAAATACTCTCTACGATTTATAATTTCGTGCAGCGACGTGGCGCAGCGGTAAGCGCTCGGTTTCGTAATCCGAAGGTCACCGGATCGAATCTAGCGCCATGCAACTTTTTTTTTTAGTATTTGTTATTTGTAATAATTCCCGGCAATCAGTTACAACAATTATGCATATAATAAGTTGTTGAAAGTCGTGTGTCGTGGAAAAACTGGCGACTTCGAACATGATTATGTTTTCTGCAAACACAGTTGTATTTCACAAATGTTATTAATTGTCTTCATAATGTTTACACGTGTAGTTAACGGAAGACGTAGAAACGATATTCCGAAACGAATACCTATAGTGTAAGTCAAACGTTCGAATTAGAGACCCCATATATATATATATATATATATATATATATATATATATATATATATATATATATATATATATATTATTCACGTTTGGGCCCTACTGGACCACGCGAAGTACAATCACGGGGCATTCAGTTATTTTCTTTTAGACTTTCTCTCTGCCCAAATTGTTTTCATTCTCTCGGAATGAGCTCTTTTCCTTTCATCAGACCATGTGGTTCCAGTTTTCTTTGGTTTTTCAGCTTGACCAACTACCCAGTCATGAATTTTTTTCCTAAATAATTTTCTGTCTTGAATTTCATCTTGTTTTATATCTGCCTCTTTCATGTCCTCTTTTATAGCAGCAATCCATTTTATTGTCTCAAATTTAGCTTTACTTCGATTTTCGTAGAATTCCACTACTTGTTTAGCTAGTCTGGTAGCATCCATTCTTTTAATATGCCCATAAAATTTTAATCTGCGTTTTTTCATATCTGAATATATGCTGGTGTATTGTTGAATTTCACTATTTGCTCTTAGCCTGTATGTTCCTTCTTCAGTATATTTTGGACCTAGAATTTTTCTGATTACTTTTCTTTCTCTTTTTTGGATTTCTTGAATGTCCTTTTTTCTGTTTAAAATTAGCGTTTCAGCCCCATAAAGGCACTCTGGTTTTATGACCGTGTTGTAATGTCTCAATTTAGAGTACCTCGAGAGACATTTTTTGTTGTAGATGTCTTTTGTAAGTCTAAAAGCTGTCTCCATCTTTTGACAACGAATTTCATTTCCAATTTTTTCTAGACCAGTCTCTGAGATTGTTTCACCTAAATATTTGAATTGCGAAACTCTTTTGATTTTTCCATACTTAGTTTCCAAAAGTTTGGGTGCCAGTTTGTTGCTAGTCATATACTGTGTTTTTTCAAATGAGATTTGGAGACCTACTCTTTCTGCTGTTTCTTTAAGGATTTCTATTTGTTTCTGAGCAATTTGGATGTCCTGCGTTAGAATAACCAAGTCGTCTGCAAAGGCCAAACAGTCTATTCGAATATTTGTTCGTCCTAATTTCACTGGTTGGTCAATTTTGAACTCCAATTTTCGTTCGCGCCACTCTTGTATTACTTTTTCTAGAACGCAGTTAAATAGCAACGGAGAGAGTCCATCACCTTGCCTCACGCCTGTTTTTATTTCAAAGGATTCTGAAATTTCTCCTCTGAACTTTACTTTTGATTTTGTACCAGTTAGCGTGTCTCTGATAATTGCCGTGGTTTTAGGATCCAGGCCTTGTTCTTTCACAATTTGGAAAAGAGATTCACGATCCACTGAGTCATAAGCCTTTCTAAAATCTACAAAGGTACAAACTAGTTTTTTATTGTAAATTTTTTGATGTCTGAGAATTAGTTTGAGGACTAAAATCTGTTCTGGGCAAGATCTATTTGGCCTGAAACCTGCTTGATATTCGCCAATTTTCCATTCAAGTTGCTGTTGTGCTCGGTTCAGAAGACATTGAGAGAGGATTTTGTATGTGACTGGAAGAAGAGAAATTCCTCTGTAATTATTAACATCAGTTTTATCTCCCTTCTTATGAAGTGGGTGAATCAAGGCGGTTTTCCATTCATCAGGAATTTTTTCAGTTTGCCAAATGTTTTGCATGATTGAAGTAATTTCTTTAACGGTTTTTGGACCAGCTGCCTTTAAAAGTTCTGCAACAATTCCATCTTCACCAGATGCTTTGTTGTTTTTCAACCTATGAATTTCTTTAATGATTTCCTCTTCATTTGGTGCAAGTGAAACTGGATTGCATTGTTGGGGAATTTTTGGTGGAAATCTTTCTGTGGGCTCGGGGCAATTTAGAAGATTCTTAAAATATTTAGAAAGTTCTTTGCAATTTTCTTGGTTGTTAAGAGCCAACTGTCCATTTTCCTTCTTGAAGCAAAGATTCTGGGGTTGGTACCCCTTTATTTTGGTTTTAAAAGTATATATATATATATATATATATATATATATATATATATATATATATATATTTGAATTACAAAAAACAAATACTAAAAAAAAAATTGCATGGCGCGAGATTCGATCCGGCGATCTTTGGATTACGAACCTAAGCGCTTACCGCTGCGCGACGACGCTATAGGAAGTTATATATTGTAGAGAGTATTTCACCGCAACGGTTTCTATTAACTGTCGATTTTCTCGACAACGGCTGAGAAGTGCATCTTGGTGCTTTGTCACATTACACCTCTGGCCATGAGCTTTTATTATGCGCAGTATGAATCGAATCTGAATTTCACAATTGGCGGCCTCCCCTTGTCAGAAGGATGGACACACAAAAACGTTCCTGCTCGCGTCCTTTTCCTAATCCATTTCTATACGTCTTTCTTGCATTCACTACGCCAGATTTGCACATGGTGGCCAAAAGTGGAACTATTTTTTCCATCGTAAATCATTAACGCATTAGTATATCTGCCAAATTTCGCTGCCATACGATAATTACGGTCCACGCTGGACGTCTGTGAGTAGCTGCGGTTTAATTATAACGACACAGTATGTTACAGTATGTATTTACAGGGCGTTCCTACATTCCTTTTACACACTTCTTTGATGTGTATTACTACATTTGCAACCAATTAACTAATTATGATAATATTATCCAATGCAAAGATGCCAATGTATCGCATTCCGCACAAGGCGTCTCTCCTGCTATAGATGATCCACAGCTCATTCCATTACTACAACAGCGGTTACCACGGGCGTGTTTACCACGTTACCAGAGTCACATAAATTACCCTTCATCTCTCACTCAGTAGAAACTGGAAAGTTAACAGACTATCTTATTATATTTACCCATGTTGTAAGGAAACCGTACGTTTTCAGACATGCGTTTCTATTCAAATCATTAGACACGCAGCGTCCAGTACTCGTTCAAAAATGGTTCAAATGGCTCTGAGCACTATGGGACTTAACATCTATGGTCATCTGTCCCCTAGAACTTAGAACTACTTAAACCTAATTAACCTAAGGACATCACACAACACCCAGCCATCACGAGGCAGAGAAAATCCCTGACCCCGCCGGGAATCGAACGCAGGAACCCGGGCGTGGGAAGCGAGAACGCTACCGCACGACCACGAGATGCGGGCCCAGTACTCGTCGTAGAAGTTAGTAAGATGAATGCAAAACACCCTGTGTACATCACGAGCTGTTATTATTTACAGTAAACGCAGGATGACCTTTTTTTAATACGACCTTCAAATCAAACGACATTACATCAAACTTTCCGTGCTCTTTGCAGCAGTCTCCGTATTTCAGACACAGATCAGCGGATAGAGTTCTCTATTAAAGATCCATCAATCCGCTGTGCATTCAGCTAGATCAGAGGTAATCAACCTGGTCCCTATCGCCCGCTACTGGACGTTCCAGCTCTCACGGTGGGTTTTAAGAAATTATCATTAGGTTTTCATGTAATAGGTGACCCATATGATTTTCGCTTAACGTATTTAACAGCTGATTCCTCTTATGAAACATTCCTTCCTCATCATTTAGTGAATTTCTTACAGCTGCTGCTGTCTCTTGTACACACATCAAAAAAAGTTTTGCATCACCCCGGTTCGCAGAACTCATGAAGATAGACGTTGACTGTGGATATTGTATCACAGACACAGTCGCTTTGACTGTTCAGCGATGTTGTTCGGACATGTGGGAGATACAGAGAGACAGGAGCTGTCGATGACATGCCTCGCTCACACCGTCCAAGAGCTACTACTGCAGTGGATGACCGCTGCCTACGGATTATGGCTCGGAAGAACCCTGACAGCAAAGCTACCATGTTGAATAATGCTATTCGTGCAGCCACAGGACGTCGTGTTACGACTCAAATTGTGCGCAATACGCTGCATGATATGCAACTTCACTCCCAACGTCCATGGCGAGGTCCATCTTTGCAACCACGACACCATGCGGCGCGGTACAGATGGGCCCAACAACGTGCCGAACGGACCGCTCAGGATTGGCATCACGTTCTCTTCACTGAAGAGTGTCGCATATGCCTTGAACCAAACAATCGTCGGAGACGTGTTTGGAGGCAACCCGGTCAGGCTGAACGCCTTAGACACGCTGTCCAGCGGGTACAGCAAGGTGGAGGTTCCGTGATGTTTTGGGGTGCATCATGTGGGGCCGACGGTCATGAAAGGCGCCGTAACAGCTGTAAGACACGTGAATGCCATTCTCCGACCGATAGTGCAACCATATTGGCGAGGCATTCGTCTTCATGGACGACAATCCGCACTCCCGACGTGCACATCTTATGAATGACTTCCTTCAGGATAACGACATCGTTCGACTAGAGTGGCCAGCATGTTCTCCAGACATGAACCCTATAGAACATGCCTAGGATATATTGAAAAGGGCTGTTTATGGACGACGTGACCCACCAACCACTCTGAGGGATCTACGCCGAATAGGCGTTGAGGAGTGGGACAACCTGGACCAACAGTGCCTTGATGAACTTGTGGATAGTACGCCACGACGAATAAAGGCATGCATCAACGCAAGAGGACGTGCTACTGGGTGTTAGAGCTACTGGTGTGTACAGAAATCTGGACCACCACCTCTGAAGGTCTCGCTGCATAGTGGTATAACGTGCATGTGTGGTTTTCATGAGCAATAAAAGAGCGGAAATGATGTATATGTTCATGTCTATTCCAATTTTCTGTACAGGTTCCGGAACTCTCGGAACCGAGATAATAGAAAACTTTTTTTGATGTATGTATCTCAGTGGGCAGTCTTGCTGGTCTTGCCAATCCCTCGTTTGTAGTCCTCGGGTCTCCAAGGCTTGTTGAAATTCGGTATTCGTATTCCACCTAGGCAGTATCTTCTTTTCTTTTTTCAGGGTATCTGCTACATTGTTCTCTTGAGCTATCTGTCGAAATGCATCCTATTAACGTATTCGAACCACTTTTACTGATTTGTTTCAATTATTTCTATAATGTGATACCCATTACAATCTCCAGTCCCTCTCTCATTTCTTGATTTATTATCCAGTCTCTTATTGTTACTCTACGGCATGGTCTACAAATAACCGTTCTCATTGCTTTAATTTTCTTTTTGTTCTTGTTTATTATTTCGCATATTTCTGCCCCACATGAACTTATACTTTCAACTATTGATTACAATATGCGTCCTTTGGTACTGTTAATTATATATGTGCCACATAGCACATTAATATTTACTTTATCTCTGCCACATATGGCCCAACCCTGTTCGCAATTTTTGCTTCGCTGTCTGCGTAACTCGTGTGTATTTGAATAATTTGTTGCTTTTTATACTTCTTGTCTTACTCGAAAGCCATCTTCGACTTATTCTATCTTGCTTGCCTTAATTTTAATTTATTTGGCCTAAAATGCGACCTGTAAAAGTTTTGTCTATAATTATACCTGGCCCACTAATAATAGTAGAGGTAAAAGGGTTAATACCTCAGAATAAAAATAATTCTTACTGAAAAATGCGGTAGTATGACAGTGAGAGATTATGCGACGTCAGCTAACGTCAGATGACATAAATATATGTTCTGTACCTACTAATTCAACAGAATTCCTTATTTTCTGGAAAATTCTGTTTACTTTGTTTCCCTTGGTATTATCACTTCTTTTTTATTTCAAAATTTACAAATGTCTGTCATGTTTTGACTACCAAATTTTCATGTGATTGTTAAACTGGTTGAGTACTTGATACTAATACCTTTTGTAAGAAAGAATATTTCAATCGTATTTACTATAAGTAGAGGCAGCTATGAAACGTGGTAAGTTACGTTCTGCTGAAAAATATGAAATTTCCTCAAGAAAGTGAAGCTAAGTTTGTATTGAATAGCGTTTCTGAAAAGAATCGTGTTTGTCGTTACTGTATTTGTAGTTCTACATATACTAAAAAACTTCATGAAGGAATGGAACATTAACGTTAAGGAGGATTTGGTAGCTAGAATGACAAAATATTCACCTACCCTGAACGTATGTTTCAACTTCCGTAGATAGTATTTGTCGGAATGAACCACTTTTTTATTTTCATATACTGTCGTTTAGTGTGGATTCAAGTACATTCTGAACCTGTGCATTCATGACAGCACAGACAAAAACTGAAATGAAAACATAAATTGATAAAAAAAATTCTTAAACTTGAAGAGTGGCAGCAGCTAGAAAAGTCACATCGCGCATTTTGGCTGTATGTGTAAGGGATAGTACAGAACAAATGGTTCAAATGGCTCTGAGCACTATGGGACTTAACATCTGAGGTCATCAGTCCCCTAGAACTTAGAACTACTTAAACTTAACTAACCAAAGGGCATCACACACATCCATGCCCGAGGTAGGATTCTAACCTGCGACCGTAGCGGTAGCGCGGTTCCAGACTGAAGCGCCTAGAACCACTCGGTCACACTGGCCGTCAGTACAGAACTGTTCTTCTCCAAAAACATTAATACCGGGCTATTTTTTTTAGAAAAGTGTAGAGCAGAAACGCCATGCGGAACAAACTGAAGGTTAAACCACTATTCGACATTGTCTCGTCAAAGCACGTTTAGTCAAAATATTCGGATCTCTTTCAGAGCTTTCAGTTTGATTCTAAGGAAGTAGGAATGAAAATTAAAATTCTGATTTCTATTAGCTACCGAGGTCATCAGAGATGAATCAGTTGCTCAGTTAGAGCAATTTGTAAAGAGATTCTACCGTAGTGTTGTACTGGGAACGCTATCGGTATCCACCTGAAGTGAAACCACTGCAGTCATTCATGAGGACGACCGGAATCCCGCTCCTCCATAAGGCTTTAACTAGTGTGCCACTTCACTCAACAGTAGAACTGTAATGCGGCGTAAGTGTTTGAGGGACTGGAGTTCGATGGCCTCAAGACAGGGAAATCAGCTAATCGGACTAATCAGCGCATGTGCTTACAGCACTGGTAGCTCTGAAAGCGATTACCTTGCATGCCGGTTACATAAGCTGCTGTCAAGAAGAGATACAGACTCAGTGGGATCATTCTGTAATTCTTGTTGATCTTAAAATACGGCTGCAGAGTCTGTGAAATGCATGACTGATTCGAAGAAGGAAAGACGTTTCTGACAAACTACCTGTAAAGCATATATGTCGAGTTAAGTCTAAGGAATATGTGTGCCTGTAACAATGTCCTTTCTGATACGGCCAGCTATTACGCAGGGCACAATTATTTTGATGATTACGAAACTTGGAAACGCCCGCTAATATAATGAGCACGTGTACCAGTATTTTCTACTGAAAACTGAAACTTATTTATCCTGGAGTTACTCATGTTTTCTGAGTTATTAACCCTTATTTTGCTGTTTCCAATCCCATAGTACGACAGAATATCTGACATGTAAAAACTGTTAAGTACTCATCTCAGGAAGAGCTGAGGAAATTAAGATATATTGGGTAACACGAATATTTTGGTGGGAACTTTATGAGCCATCCCATGCATGTCTTATCTTCCCTAGCATTATTTCTGCGCTCACCTAAAGCTCTCTCAAGTAATGTGTGGTGCATAACAAATTTGTTATCCTAGCGTATATCAAGCGACAGGGCTCGAGACACACAACTGCGCTGGAAGCTGTGAAATGTTTACGCTAAAAGATATTGTATATTATGGGAGCATGTTTTTTGTAAAGATCTCGTACTTTGACTCTTAGATCAGACAGTAACTCCACATGACGTAGCAACTCCTACTGTTATTTTTAGCCGGCCGCGGTGGTTTCGCGGTTCTAGGCGCGCAGTCCGGAACCGTGCGACTGCTACGGTCGCAGGTTCGAATCCTGCCTCGGGCATGGCTGTGTGTGATGTCCTTAGGTTAGTTAGGTTTAAGTAGTTCTAAGTTCTAGGGGACTAATGACCACAGCAGTTGAGTCCCATAGTGTTCAGAGCCATTTGAACCATTTTTTTGTTATTTTTAGGCTATCAGACTTCTAATCTTCTGAAGAGACTATTATTCGTTTATATACACGGAAAGGCAGGTATATTTTTTCTGTTTCAAGTTATCAGCAGATTACACTACATTTTTATAATGGGATAACACCTTTCATCGTTATAGAAGCATGAGGGTGCGTTACTGATAGACTAATCAGTCTGTTTGCAGAAAGGAGCAAGAGTTTTCACTTTGGTTCGAACTACTCATTACACTTTTTAAGTGAACAAACATCTTAAACTCAAGTTTTGATCTATATCGTCTTTTTCCTACGTTCAAATATTAGCATACAAAAGAAGGCTTTAGTAACAACTTCTGTACCATTTTCAGGTCAAATACATTAATTTTCGTATACGTTAGCAGCACATTTTGTCTGCTCTGTCCAACGCAGCAAAATGGCTTCATATTAGTATTAATATCAATAATATTAGTATTAGCAATTGTATTTTCAAGTTGTCAGATGATACTAACGTTTTGATGGAGGTGCCGACGTCAGCCGCAATTGGAGATTGAAGTTATTGAACGGCGAAGTAGAAAATTTGCGCCGCACTGGGACTCGATCCCGGATCTCTCGCTGTACGCGATCTGCCGCCTTAACTGTGCGTCTCTCCGAGCACGCTTTCCGGCTTACCCAAATCCTCAGTCTATCGCACACTTCTACGTAGTGTCAATGCCCATTTTACCTCATTAGCGGGTTCGAGTCCCTGCCCAGCACAAATTTTCAACTTTCGCCTTTGTATAATTTCTTTGCCTAATTATTCGTACGGCTGACGTCGATACTTCCTTCGAAATACTGATTCTGATGTCGTTAAAAAAAAAAAAAAAAACACTGATTTCTGCTCTGTCGAACATGTCCGACAGAACAGACACCACAGATACATAAATAATATTAAGTCTATTAGCAATTTTTCCATTAAACATCGTACAAAAAGCTTCATAAATAGCTACAGTAACTTAGAAATCGTTTTCTTCGGTATTAGATGCCCCAGCAGTGAACCCACGATCTGCGTGCTGTATTTAAATTCGCGGGCTAAACTTTGTCCGAGGCTAGTAGACGAGCACTTTTCTAAATAATATACTTTTATTATGGCAAGATATTCTGTGGGTGGAATTGGCCAATGAGGAGATCCTGGGTTTCGTCTTTCGTTGTCCATAAATAATCCTTAGCGCTATAATTTTGTAATTTCTCTTAGTACAAACATACCTAACACTTCCAATTTTTTGTTGGATAAGAAGAGTGATCTTTGTTTAGCGATATTCTGATCGTAGGACTATTTCCACAATAGCGGAAATACTTACCGGCGGAACGGTTCTCTGCAAGCTTCTGAAGAGATTCCTGCGGAGCCACTAATTCCGTCTATGTTCTCAGTCATGAGGACAGTTATTCTATAGGCTGAGAGCACAATTGTTCTGCGGCTATCAACAAAACGGGGTCAGTCTTTGCGAAGCTGATTTATTTCTTGTTATATTCCAAGGCCTCTCACCTGAATGTTAAATTATTATTTATTTAGTTTTTCTTATGCAAACCAGTCGTTGGAGTTAATTGCGAGGAAAATTAGACAACTGTTCTAATGAGATTGTTTAAAATTTTCTTATCACGCAGATGGACTCGCACACATATTTTTCTGAGCATAAACTGGATGCAAGTGTTGTTGCACGAAACGATCTCTACAACACAATTTTTTTCCTGTTTGATGATTGTTTAACGGTATTTTGAGTCGGTAGTTCATGTAATTCAATGCCTTAATATTAAGAGAAAATTTACGTCGTAGTTCGTATGCCAACAGGATGCGTCGAGTTGTTAACATGTTCGAGAAACATACTAGTCTTCAATTTTCGTATAGTTTCTTTAATTTTCAATATCACTGAATTTTAATATGATTCAAGAACATGTATCAGAAATTGCTTTTAAAAGAAAACGTAAAACAATAGCATTTACCAAGAAGGTGACACAATTTTCAAAGTCTTACGGTTTTTTTTTTCATCTTTTGACCAATTTATGCCACTACTGGGGAATAAAGTGATGAATATTCGTAGTTGCCCAAGATTAGTCTCAGATACCAATTTGAAATCAGTTTTAATAGTTCCGTTGCAGATTAACGTGTTGATTTCATTTTATTGCAGGAGTGGGTGGAAACCATACATTTTTACTCTTACAAAAACAAGTTAATGAGTATGCTTTGTAAAATCAAGCCTTCTTTTTACGAGGGTTGGAACTTTAATAGTGGCAGCTATTTATTTTACAAAAAATGGCTCTGAGCACTATGGAACTTAACTTCTGAGGTCATCAGTCCCCGAGAACTTAGAACTACTTAAACCTAACTAACCTAAGGACATCACACACATCCACGCCCGAGGCAGGATTCGAACCTGCGACCGTAGCGGTCGCGCGGTTCCAGACTGTAGCACCTAGAACCGCTCGGCCACTTCGGCCGGCTATTTATTTTACAGTTCGTACAAAAGAGATACGTGTTTCAAAGTTTTACTGACCTTCAAAGTAGTCACCAGCATAGTGTATAACCCGTTGCTAGCGATGTGGAAGTCATCGGATACTCTTAGCAGGGCCAGTTGTGTAGACAGTTCGAGCGGCGTGGTCTATTGCTCGACGAATTTGTAGCAGTTCTGAAGCGAATGTCGTGAAGTGTTTCCTTTAGTTTAGAAAACGAGTGGAACTCTCTAGGGTTAAAGTCAGGGGAGTGAAGTAGGTGGTATAGCACTTAACAGCCCCAACAGTCAAACAAATCAGTAACAGCTTGCGCTGTACGTGCTTGAGCATTGTCCTGCAAAATGATGGTCAGGTCCCGCAGAAAGTGTCATCAATTCTGTCTCTAAGCAAGTCGTAGGTTTTGTTCCAAAGATGAACAGCATAGAGACAGAGGTGATTACACTTTCTGCAGGACCTGACTATCATTTTGCAGGATAGTGCTCAAGCACTTACAGTGCAAGCTGTTACTGATTTGTTTGGCTGATGGGCTGCTAAGTGCTATACCACTTACTTCACTCCACTGACTAAAGCCCTAGTGAGCTCAACTCGTTTTCTAAACTGAAGGAAACACTTCACGACATTCGCTTCAGAACTGTTAGAAATTCGTCGGGCAATAGACCGCGCCGCTCGAACTGTCTACACAACTGGCATTGCTCAGAGTATCCTACGACTTCCTCATCGCTGTAAGCGGGTTTTACACTATTCTGGTGACTACTTTGGAGGTCAGTAAAACTTTGAAACACGTATCTATTTTGTACGAGCTGTAAATAATTAGTTGCCACTATTAAAGTTCCAACCCCCGTATATTAATAAGTTTATTTTCAGTTTCTTAGATCATGAGCTTAATTTCAGATAAAGTGACGTAGTTGTTAAATGTTGCTATAAAGGTACTCGTATCACATTTCATTTCAGTGTTTTCAGGCTGAAACACACTTTAATGTTAAAAATGAGTTTGAGGCTGGTAGTACGAGTGATGTTCAAAAATCATCAACCAATAAATAAAAAACAGTCTTGCGGATCAGTAAGACAGAACCAGCAGCTGTCAGTACGTCTGTACTGCAGCGAGAGAACACTCTACTGACTGCTTTGGCTGAGTCTGAGTACAGACATCGCGCCTGTCTTAAACTTATTCGCACGAGTTTGCTTCCAGGCACGCCGTACATGGTGGAGTAACCAGAGAACGAGATACTTAACAGCGTTGCTGCGTGCTGTAATAGCCAAAGAAGCGCCAAGGCTGCCGTATATTTGCGTACGGATCTGCCATTTTACGTGGTTGAGCGTAATACGCAATATTAAGGGTCTGAACGTTCGTTCATTCCAGGATTTAAAAGCAGTTGTTTTACCAAATGTCATCTTGTGATAAATTAACCGATAAATAGAGTGACTTACACTCTGATTATGCCTGCAGTTCATTCAGCATTAAACTTTTAAATTGATGGTGCGAAATTACGTTCTCGACAAGATAGGAACTCCGCATTGTTGGAGCCTGCTCGCAAGTGGCGCCAAGGATATCAGTTGCTATACAGGCTCTTTGTGCTGGCGGAGTGCCGTGATTGTACTTTTCTGTGACTTAGTTTTTGAGTATTTTGAGGGGTGCGCAGCGTTGGCAGCGCCGGCTATAGGCAGCGGGCAGCGGGCAGCGGGCAGCGGGCAGCGGGCGGCTGGCGTACTCACCGCGGGTGTGGCGGAGCTGCGAGGACTGCGCCTCTCGCCGCGGCGGCGTCCCTTTTATGCCAGCGCCGGGGCGCGCCTGCGCCGCTACACCGACGCCGCCCCCACACTCGCACACCGACACAGACACGTCCCTCTCCACGTGTCGCTGCTGCCTCGCGAACAAACACTTGTTGACAGGAAAATTTAGTTATTTCCCGGTACGAGCTGAAAGGGATCCGCACCTCCTGCTCTTTTTTTCATTTGTTTGGACATTAGGCCACATCAGTTCGGTTTTGCACCCGTAAAATCGATAGATGACGCGGTTAACACAATGAAGTGACGAAAGTCATGGAACAGCGATATTCACGTATAGGGATGGAGGTAGTGGCGCGTCCACGAAGTAAAGGGCAGTGCATTGGCGGAGCTGTCATCTGTACTCGGGTGATTCACGTGAAAAGATTTCCTACGTGGTTATGGCCGCACGACGGGAATTGACAGACTTTGAGTGCGGAATTGTAGTTAGAGCCAGCCGCATGGGACATTCCATTTCGGAAATCGTAGGGGAATGCAGTATTTCGAAATCCACAGTGTCAGGAACGTGCAGAGAATACCAAATTCAGGCATTAACTACACTATGTGATCAAAAGTATCCGGACATCCTGAAAACATACGTTTTTCATGTCAGGTGCATTGTGCTGCCACCTACTGCCAGGTACTCCATATCAGCGACCTCAGTAGTCAATAGACATCGTGATAGAGCAGAATGGAGCGCTCCGCGGAACTCCCGGATTTCGAACGAGGCCAGGTGACTGGCTGTCTCTTGTGTCATACGTCTGTACGCGAGATTTCCACACTCCTAAACATCCCTAGGTCCCTGTTTCCGATGTCATAGTGAAGTGCAAGTGTGAAGGGACACGTACAGCACAAAAGCGTACAGACCGACCTCGTCTGTTGACTGACAGAGACCGTCGACAGTTGAAGAGGGTCGTAATGTGTAATAGGCAGACATCTACACTGGCCATCACACAGGAATTCCAAACTGCATCAGGATCCACTGTAAGTACTATGACGGGCGGGAGGTGAGAAAACTTGGATTTCATAAGCCACAGATTACACCATTAAATGCCAAACGACACCTCGCTTGGAGTAATGAGCGTAAACGTTGGACGATAGAACAGTGGAAAAACGTTGTGTGGAGTGACGTATCACGGTACACTATGTGGCGATCCGATGGAAGGGTGTGGGTATTGTGAATGCACAGTGAACGTCATCTGCCAGCATGTGTAGTGCCAACAATAAAATGCGGAGGCGGTGGCGTTATGGTGTGGTCGTGTTTTTCATGGCGGGGCCTTGCATCCCTTCTTGTTTTTATCACAGCACAGGCCTACATTGATGTTTTAAGCACCTTCTTGCTTCCCACTGTTGAAGAGCAATTCGGGGATGGCGATTGCATCTTTCAACACGATCGAGCACCTGTTCATAATGCACGGCCCGTGGCGGAGTGATTAGACGACAATAACATGGACTGGCCGGCCGGAGTGGCCGTGCATTTCTAGGCGCTACAGTCTGAAGCCGAGCGACAGCTACGGTCGCAGGTTCGAATCCTGCCTCGGGCATGGATGTGTGTGATGTCCTTAGGTTAGTTAGGTTTAATTAGTTCTAAGTTCTAGGCGACTGATGACCTTAGAAGTTAAGTTAAGTCGCATAGTGCTCAGAGCCATTTGAACCATTTGTAATGGACTGGTCTGCACAGATTCCTGACCTGAATCCCATAGAACACCTTTGGGATATTTTGGAACGCCGATTTCGTGCCAGGCCTCACCGACCGACATCGATACCTCTCCTCATTGCAGCACTGCTTGCAGAATGGGCTGCCATTCCCCAGGAAACCTTCCAGCGCATTATTGAACGTATGCCTGCGAGAGTGGAAGCTGTCATCAAAGGTCAGGGTGGGCCAACACCATATTGGATTCCAGCATTAACGATGGAGTGTGCCACGAACTTGTAAGTCATTTTCAGCCAGATGTCCGGATCCCTTTGATCACATAGTGAAGGAGACAGGGTAAATACCCTGAAGCTTCAAGAAGTATATATAATTCCAGTTCCAAAGACGTCAGGCGCTGACAGATGTGAATATTACTGACTGTCAGTCGAATAAGTTATGGTTGCAAAATACTGACACGAATTATTTAAAGAACAAAGTTAAAACTGGTATACCTCTGTATGTACCTACAGAACTATATAATTTACGACATATAGTTCAGACGATATGATGTCATAAACATTGAGCTTCGTGAAAACTATAACTGCAGGGCGAAATTAGCTAGAGCTACAGGTGAGAGACGGCTACAGATACGTGTGACATATGTTAAATGTATGTGAAATGTGCAGATACGGGCGAAGTTGCGGGTAAAACGCTCCTCCTGAACCTCTAGATCGATTTCAATCAAACTTGGTACACATATTATCTACTATCCGGGATAAAATACTGTGGGGATAAGACCCGCCAACCTTTTATTGGGGTGAGGATGACAGCGTGGAGAGAGAAGATTTCTATGAGATTGACAGAGATAGACGGGAGGAAGACACTGACAGGCATATGGGAGAGAAAGAGATGGATGGAGAGGGGGAAGGAGAGGGGGAAGGACGAGACTGACAGAGGAAGTGGAAGGAGAAGGTGGACTAATGAAAGATTGCAATGAATACGTACCTGGCCAACGCCGGATGCTCAGCTAGTATATATATGAAACACTCTGAGAATTTCAGATTGTCCACACTGCGACCTCCATTAGGAACATCAAAGACGTCCTCAACGTAAAAACCAGGAGAGGATTCTTCGAGGCAGATCACCGCTTACTCCAAGGTAAAATTACAACCCAACGAACCCCGATTTTCCGTACTGATCGAGAATACTTAGAACACAACAAGAAGAAAATCATTGAAAAAATCCATAGGGTGGGTACCAAGAAACTAGTGTGAACTCGCCGTGACACTGAAGCATTAAAATCATGCCAGCCCCGAGACAGAGGAAACATAGGGGTGGAACATCACATTCGATCAAGCTGTTGAATATAGTATTACAACATGGAATAATCTCAATAGGAATAAAACAACAGAAAAGTGTAGTCATTTGTAGAGGTACGGAAAAACGTGTCTGGAATTATTCGACGAGAAAAACGCAACTACGACAGTAAAAGACAGAAAGGAAAAGAACCGGACATTACCAAGAACATTATCCGCAATTTTTACAAGACCTTCAGAGAAAATTTAGCTGGTTACCAACCTCTTGTCCTGTGCTTCAGAGACCCTGGAAACTAATATAAAAATAACTGCGAAATTGTAGCCAAATATATCAGTAGACTCCTTAGTTGCGAAGCGCGATCTGAGTAACTCCGATCTGCAAACTCCGAATTTTACTGTTGGCACTACACATGCTGGCAGATGACATTCACTGCATTCGCAATATCCACACCCTGCCATCGGATCGCACATTCTGTACCGTGATTCGTCACTCAACACAACGTTTTCCACTGTTCAATCGTCCGATGTTTTACCCAAGAGAATTCCATCATCATTTAACCATGCAGTAGAGCTATGTGCCCTTGGGAAAAATTACAGCTGTAGTTCCCCCTTGGATTCAGCCTTTCACAGTACCAACACAGCAAGGCCGATTTAATTCTTGTTTCAAGGCGAGATCATTCAGTCTTCCAGACAGTTGCCCCTGCAACTACTGAAAAAGCTACTGCTCCTCTTCAGGGACCACACGTTTGTCTGGCTTCTCAACAGCTACCCGTCTGTTCTGATTGCACCTCCGGCACGGCTATCTGTATGGCTGAGGCGCGCAAGCCACTTCACAAATGACAAGGTCCTTGTTTCATGAGGAGGGGGGGGGGGGGGGGGGGGGCTGCATTTCCAGAGAAATCCTGCAAATGATCTTTAGGACAAGGACTTAAATATTTAATTAATTATCTTTTTATACTATTAGATCCTACTCTTTACTTCAGAGAAGTAAATGCATCAAAGATTTATATCTACATTACACATATATGATTACTTTGCAATTCACGCCTAAGTGCTTGACACAGGGTTCACAGAACCACTTTCAAACTATTTCTCGGTCATCCCACTTGTACCGACCCTATCACCCTCTTTCCTTTTCGTAATATATAGTTCTACGATCGTCTTATGTTACGAATTTTTTGTCGCATCTATAAAACAGCCTGATATTGCCACCACTTCCGATAGAAGTTCTTTCAGAATATGAATGCTTTTCGATTACGAGGGGTTAGGACGTCAAACGGGCCGACTTGGAGCAGGAGAGGCACCACAGGACATTTTAATTTCCACTGTCTATACTTTTACAAATAAATGCATAAAACTTTAACAGCATAACCAGGAAGGATTCAGGATTCATACTCGTAGCAGTGGAAGCTCAAAAACGTAACAATACACATTTTTTTTACATGTGAAATTTCATCATTTTTTCACTTACTACTGGCTGCATTTGTTGCTATAGGTACACTTTTCTTCCTAAGTAAGAGAGATTCGTTGGTGACTTTTGCACAGCATACAAACCATAGTTACATGTGTATGAAACTCTAGAAGTTATTCAATTTATGAAAAAATGAATGAACTGTTACATTTTAAACTTCATGTTTAAAAAAAACTCAAGTTTTCTAGTTAATTATCTCAATTTTTTTCCACAGTTTTTAATAGATTTGGAAAATTCTAGAGTTTCATACACCTGTAACTACTACTGCTGGTATGCTATGAAAAATTCATCGAAGAATCTCTCTTACTTAGGAAGAAAAGTGTACCTATAGCAACAAATGCAGCCAGTAATAAGTGAAAAAATGATGAAATTTCACATGTAAAAACAGGTATTTTGCTACGTTTTTGAACTTCCATTGCGATGAGTGTGAGTCCTCAATCCTTCCTGGTATTGGTGACAAAGTTTTATGAATTTATTTGTAAAAGTATAGACAGTAGAAAATAAAATGTCTTGTGGTGACTCTCCTGCTCCAGGTCGGCCCGTTTGACGTCTTAGCCCCCTTAAAGGGTGCCACTCACCAAAAAGCAGAAGCGTGGATTTGTAGACAGGCACACACAGAAGAAAGTGCCAGTGCTATTTTTGAGTTGGTGGACAGTTGTGGTGGAGGTAGTGTTGGATGGTGCGGTTAGTGGGAGAGGGGTGCGGGAGTCAGGAAGAAGGATTAGAGGTTGGTGGCTAGTGGCTCGGAGGTAAGCAGCCGGTTTACCAGCACTCGCACCATTGCAGCGATCGGTGGGAAACGGCGCACGCTGATCGCAACATGGGGGTGTGAGCTAGGAGAGGGTGGCAGGATGGAAGAAGGGGAAACTGTTGGTGCAGGGACAGTGGTTTTGCCTGACCTGAGGACAGAACGATTACAAGAGCGGAGGATGTATTGTAAGGATAATTGCTGTCTGCATAGTTCAGACAAGTTGGTGGTGGATGGAAGGATCCAGATGTCTCGAATTGTGAAGCAGCCATTGAAACCGAGCAAGGTGCATTCAACTGCATTTTGTGGAACCGGGTGGTCAACTATGTTCTTGACAACAGTCTGGCAGTGGCCGTTCATCCTGGTGGACAGCTGGCTGGTAGTCATACAAACATAAAAAACTGCCATCTGCCAACAAATAGCACTGGCGCTGCTTGTCCAGCTGACGCCATGAATGTCCATATGTGCACACACATCCATGCCCGAGACAGGATTCGAACCTGCGACCGTAGCGGTCGCGCGGTTCTAGACTGAAGCGCCTAGAACCGCGCGGCCACACCGGCCGGCTTGTGTGTGTGTGTTTTACTCTATCTCGTCAACGGATAACTTTGAAAGCTAGCAAGTTTTCTTTCTTTAGTTTGTGTCTATCAGAAACTCAATGCTTCTGTTTTTCAGTGAGTAGTTTCCTTTAATGCAACTTAATTAGTAACTTATAACTTTCGAACCGCAGCTTATCCAATGCTTTAAACACTGTTTAATATTTTTTGTGGTATTCAAAAAATTTAAAAACCTCTCTCACACCGGCCTGATTTAGCTTCACTGATCAGGATAGTAAAAACATGCGTATGTTAAGGGAATTTTCATTCACAAAGCAGGCTTATCACATTCACATAGTTCAATACTGTTCTATCCTGATTAAATTGAGCTTAACTTAAATTCCATAAGGCAGTGAAGCAATTTCGAAGTCTCGGTGCGACGAAAATTGTCAGTCGATCTCCTGAAAACATTTGTAATAATTATTAACTTTCGGTTATCACATGGGGAAGACCGGAGATCTGCTGGTAAGACCGTGTTAGCCTATTTATTTGAAGTAACTGGATATCTTGAGCATACAAAACGGCAGGTTCGTCCAGTGTAAATCAGACATTCCCCACTGATCCCGTGCAACACAGCGTAGTAAGCAGACACTGTCACTAATAATTAGTTAAATAATACGCGAGCACACTTACTTTAGTTTATTCATGTATTAAATTCCTTCTCATGCAGAATCTCATGAAGATGGCGACTAGCTCAGCAATACATACATATACATCCTCCTTCTTTCACGGCTAATCGGCAAGCATTGCCTCATTCTTTTCACAAGGGAAAACAGATAGCAGAGAAGTTATTCCATGGAGTAAATGGACGCTCCAGGGAATAATAGGGCATGAAACTACTTTGCATTGATAATCATCGTATATCAAAGTTTAGGAATCGGTAAGATAAGAAGAGATATTTCGAGATATGTACTGAGTTATATAATTTATAAATTTCTGAAAATATCGCGGAGAGACCGCTGCAAGAGACATTACAACTGCATTTTCGCAACCTGTACACTTTTAATACAATTAATAAAATTAAAATTAAAATTTAATACAATTGAAAATTAACTAGGCCATCTTCCTTCATATATTGGAAAAACCAACTTGTTTTTTTACTCAGAACGGTTATGGAATTTTATTCATCAATATTATTAATGTTTGTTTTACCATAATGAAACTTATAGACTTTAAATTATTTCGTATTCAAGTACTACTTCAAGAAACATGTTAACAGAATTGAATTTAATATAATCATCAGTTATTTTAGTTTTGAACTTTTAGTGAATCAATTTATGTCAATAAAAATCAAGCAAAGACTGAAACAATGTGACCCACGTAATCGGCGAGACTCCTTTTCTTACATTAATACACAACAAAGCCACTGCTTTAACTGGTGAAACTTTCCAATCGCATACCAGTAACTTTAAGATAAGGTTTAAAACAAATGAGATAGGTGCTTGAAAAGAAATTTGGGCACTCGTTAATTTTCAAAGTTCGTGTATTAAACCAAAACACTTTTCGCAACTGTCGAATTAATGAGTCTGGCTCTCCTACGCAATACTAAAGAATAAATTACATGTACAGGGTGTTTCAAAAATGAGCGGTATATTTGAAACGGCGATAAAAACTAAACGAGCAGCGATAGAAATACACCGTTTGTTGCAATATGCTTGGGACAACAGTACATTTTCAGGCGGACAAACTTTCGAAATTACAGTAGTTACAATTTTCAACAACAGATGGCGCTGCAAGTGATGTGAAAGATATAGAAGACAACGCAGTCTGTGGGTGCGCCATTCTGTACGTCGTCTTTCTGCTGTAAGCGTGTGCTGTTCACAACGTGCAAGTGTGCTGTAGACAACATGGTTTATTCCTTAGAACAGAGGATTTTTCTGGTGTTGGAATTCCACCGCCTAGAACACAGTGTTGTTGCAACAAGACGAAGTTTTCAACGGAGGTTTAATGTAACCAAAGGACCGAAAAGCGATACAATAAAAGATCTGTTTGAAAAATTTCAACGGACTGGGAACGTGACGGATGAACGTGCTGGAAAGGTAGGGCGACCGCGTACGGCAACCACAGAGGGCAACGCGCAGCTACTGCAGCAGGTGATCCACCAGCGGCCTCGGGTTTCCGTTCGCCGTGTTGCAGCTGCGGTCCAAATGACGCCAACGTCCACGTATCGTCTCATGCGCCAGAGTTTACACCTCTATCCAAACAAAATTCAAACGCGGCAACCCCTCAGCGCCACTACCATTGCTGCACGAGAGACATTCGCTAACGATATAGTGCACAGGATTGATGACGGCGATATGCATGTGGGCAGCATTTGGTTTACTGACGAAGCTTATTTTTACCTGGACGGCTTCGTCAATAAACAGAACTGGCGCATATGGGGAACCGAAAAGCCCCATGTTGCAGTCCCATCGTCCCTGCATCCTCAAAAAGTACTGGTCTGGGCCGCCATTTCTTCCAAAGGAATCTTTGGCCCATTTTTCAGATCCGAAACGATTACTGCATCACGCTATCTGGACATTATTCGTGAATTTGTGGCGGTACAAACTGCCTTATACGACACTGCGAACACCTCGTGGTTTATGCAAGATGGTGCCCGGCCACATCGCACGGCCGACGTCTTTAATTTCCTGAATGAATATTTCGATGATCGTGTGATTGCTTTGGGCTATCCGAAACATACAGGAGGCGGCGTGGATTGGCCTCCCTATTCGCCAGACATGAACCCCTGTGACTTCTTTCTGTGGGGACACTTGAAAGACCAGGTGTACCGCCAGAATCCAGAAACAATTGAACAGCTGAAGCAGTACATCTCATCTGCATGTGAAGCCATTCCGCCAGACACGTTGTCAAAGGTTTCGGGTAATTTCATTCAGAGACTACGCCATATTATTGCTACGCATGGTGGATATGTGGAAAATATCGTACTATAGAGTTTCCCAGACCGCAGCGCCATCTGTTGTTGAAAATTGTAACTACTGTAATTTCGAAAGTTTGTCTGCCTGAAAATGTACTGTTGTCCCAAGCATATTGCAACAAACGGTATATTTCTATCGCTGCTCATTTAGTTTTTATTGCCGTTTCAAATATACCGGTCATTTTTGAAACACCCTGTATCTTGCCTTAGCTGCTCCAGTACAGACGGGGATGTGATGCTAAGGTTTTCCTGCATATTGAGAGGATGCAGCCCTCTACGAAAAGTTGGAGACTGATAAAATGCAGACGCAACAGTGCGCGCGCATTCTGCTTTTATGAGAGATCGGGAGCAACTGGCCTAGCTCGGCCGCTTGACAACTAAAGAGGTGTGAGTTTCAATGGGGCTGGGGGTCGAAGAGCCTGTAGCCAGCGGCACGTGTGAAACGGAGTCATTGGCGGACACTGTCGATATGAGAAATACCTGTGCCCTCGCACTAGCGCTCATTACACGTGCCGGATGGGAAAAACCCCGGCTTCCGGCCGTTGAAAGGAAGCCGCAGTCATAGCCGACTGGAGCAGAAAGAAATATAATTTAAACGCGTGAATATTCAATAAAAATTAACTCAGGCTAGCTACACAAAAACCGACAGTGTCATTTTAAAGAGAAATTTAAGACGATTTCATTGATGGTTAAGCGCATTTAATCGGATCAGTAGTTTTTAAGATATTTATACTTAAAAATGTTGCGTATAAAATGTAATTGAAGGATTAATATCCCGAGAACGCATAGCTCGATTTTCATAAACGAAGTGTCTATGGATAGGGCACATCGAGCACTATCGAAAACGCTTATGTAATTTTGATAAATTGTATACAACTTGACCTAGAAGCTGAAATATGTATTCTTGAATTTCGCCAAAAGTATTATTTGAACACTAAAAGTAGACGGAGCAGGTAATAGTAAGTGTAACTATATATTTATATATTATGTTCTTTTATTTTATTGTTAATATTTGGTAACAAATTGATTAATATTAAGAGAACTATTTGCTGATTGGAAGTGTGAGTACAGATATGGAAAGCTGATAAAATTCTGGTCTAAACTGATGTATAATATGCATATTAATGTAGAGCTTAGTAGTATTAAATACTGCGGAAAATGGAAGACCATTCATTAAATTAGTTCCTAACTGAGTTCATAAATAGACGGAGGCCATCGTTATCGGGAAATCTGGGGATTTTCGGGGGAAATCTCGTCTGGATGGTTGGACATGTCGGTCGTGTGTGTGGAGCGATGACTGAATGACGTTCAGTTACGAGGACTTTGTCGTATTTTCATGTCAGGTGAATATCGAATTTATTTTAAGATTAATTGCTGCAATCTGAACCTGTAATTTTTGAGATTAATTGCTCACGTGGAATTTTGGTTTTTAAACTTGATTTGGGAGGAATCTTCCGAAAAAGTTCGCAGATTCTATGGAAGATAGCAGCCAGCTTAATTGCGATCTCTCGCTCTAGTAATATTTGAAACTTCGTACGTATCAAATGGTGCGATAGTGTTCTACAAAGTGTTTAATGTTAGATGCACAAACATTGGTAACTGAGCTGTGATTTGTTCACGGCAGTAATTCCTACATACATCTTATTTGTGTGATTAATCCCAGGGTAATTTCGACAGTGCGTTTGTTTAGGGTTTCTAGACAGTAAGGTAGCCACGCATCCTATGAATGGTGATTTATTGAATTTTTTTCATTTTAGTTCTTGCTAAAGCACGTGGGAGCTCTGAGCTATTTTATTAGAAACAGTAATCCTTCAAAGTAGTCGAAAAACAGCTCACCGAGCAGTGATATACCATCACAATATTCTTCAAATATCTAATAACTTGGATAGGCCGAAGTATCATAATGACTACCTTTAATCAGCCTGCTTGAAGTAATACTGTGAAACATTTACTGCACAGGATAAGACCTGGAAAAGTCCTGGTTCCACGGTAACGGTATAACAGAGACGACTTCTATTTGCAGAAGTGCTGGTTATTACCTGTTGCCATCAATTGTCCCAGAGGTAACAAAATATTCCATGTCTTGCAGAGAGCACTGCAACATGGTTCCACTATTAGTGTCAGTAGGGTTCTCTGTGCAGCTCAGTCTGGCTGCAGTATACCTCCTACTCGAAGGAAACGCGTTCCAAAAAGGTAAAGACCGCGTCACACCTGCCACCCTTTCTCTAGGCTGTCTGCAGGGACAACCTGCTGCCCGATTCAAAAAAATGGTACAAATGGCTCTGAGCACTATGGGACTCAACTGCTGTGGTCATAAGTCCCCTAGAACTTAGAACTACTTAAACCTAACTAACCTAAGGACAGTACACAACACCCAGCCATCACGAGGCAGAGAAAATCCCTGACCCCGCCGGGAATCGAACCCGGGAACCCGGGCGTGGGAAGCGAGAACGCTACCGCACGACCACGAGATGCGGGCGCTGCCCGATTCCTCTAGTAGAAAATATGTTTCCAGAACTGAACGACAAGCGAAATGTCTTGGCCGTCCTCAGGCCTAATGACTTCCACAGTTCCAAAGCAGAAAGTTATGCACTGCGTAACCATTATTTAAACTGCCCTTAGGATGAGCTCAGACCATTTACATTTCGTGTTCACTTACACACTTAAGGCAAGAACAGCAGTTAAATGCTCAATATTAAATGATGTTATGGTTTCAGAAGCTATTGATAACATTTTCTTTGTATATTAGCATCATTCTACATTCATACATCAATCAGATCATACACTGATGTCCAAAATTAAAGCAACAAACGGAAATTTTGCAAGGTGGCGTTTATTTTGCCACAAAACAGTATAAACAGGTGATAGTAAACTGGAAACAAAGTAAACAATACAGAATGTAAACAATTGCAACATGCATAACGATAGCCAAATATGTTCTTCGTTTTTTGCCAACTTAACGGATTTACACATGCATTCTGACAACTGGTTAATGTGCTCAGTATGGGGTGTGGGATTCAAATCGGGAGAGCGAGCAGGCCACGCCATGCGTGCAAATATTCCGGGATAATACAAAACGAGCTGCCCTCCTTTGAACTTTTTTAACGTCCTCTGTCAATCCTATCTGGTACCGCGCAGCAATACTCCAGAAGAGGACGGACAAGAGTAGTATAGACAGTCTCTTTAATGGATTTGTTGCACCTTCTAAGTGCTCTGCCACTTTCCTGATGCATGGAATTTCATCTGTCAGTCCGATAGATATATAAAAGTATAAATAAGGCGCGGAATACGCAGTTACATTATTTTTCTTATCGTTGGATGCCCTGATAGCTACACAGATATAGGAGATGACATTTACTCCTACACTTTCAAAAAAATGGCTCTGAGCACTATGGGACTCAACTGCTGAGGTCATTAGTCCCCTAGAACTTAGAACTAGTTAAACCTAACTAACCTAAGGACATCACAAACATCCATGCCCGAGGCAGGATTCGAACCTGCGACCGTAGCGGTCTTGCGGTTCCAGACTGCAGCGCCTTTAACCGCACGGCCACTTCGGCCGGCCTACACTTTCAAGTCAGTATTTTGGCCACCTACAATAACTACCGTTTGCACCACTAATGGCAACAGCTGAGTTGGGGTAACGTAGTGAGGTGCTTGTAGGTCCCCACGAGAACCCGAAACATGCCGTTGGCAGTGCTTCCCTCATCTTCATGGCTTCTCATTCACACAGCAAATGCAGCGATCGAGGTGGTCCCATGGACGTTCAATTCAGACTGAGAAATGTGCGGTCTGGAAAATACTTCGAAAGCTTTATTTTGCTCTTCTACTTCTTGAGTACAATCCTACTCGTGTGATAAGACGCATTATCTTTATGAAAGATCCCATTCTGTCCAGGGACGATAATCAGCATGTGTTGCTAAACGTGACCTTTCGAGGACGTATCGGTAACTAAATCAGTCGCCAGCCGAAGTGGCCACACGGTTCTAGGCGCTACAGTCTGGAACCGAGCGACCGCTGCGATCGCAGGTTCGAATCCTGCCTCGGACATGGATGTGTGTGATGTCCTTAGGTTAGTTAGGTTTAATTGGTTCTAAGTTCTAGGCGACTGATGACCTCAGAAGTTAAGTCGCATAGTGCTCAGAGCCATTTTTGAACTAAATCAGTCAAAAGTGCTCTTTATATAGATCATTTGTCCTATAGAATGCCATGGAAATATTTCTTACACCTCAACACTAACCTCTAGTGTTGATACAGTAGTCGGATGGGGAAGTAAAGTTCGGTGGATCCCGTGATGCTGTTGCAGAAAAGGAAGATGAGTGTTTAATGTCCCATCGACAACGTGGTCATTAGAGACGGAGCACAATCTTGGATTGACAAAGGATGGTAAAGGAAATCAGCCGTGCTCTTTCAAAAGAAACATCCCGGAATTTACCAAAAGCAAGTTAGGGAAATCATGAGAAACCTAAATTAGGATGGTTGGACAGGGATTTGAGGCTTAACTCTCCCGAATGCAAGTCCAGTCACTATTCGAGAGAAGTACGCTATGCACCGGAACCTTCCTACGTAAACACAACACTGAAAAAATACTCATCAGAGTGACAGACTTAATAACTTGTCGGAGAAAGTCAACAGGACGCTACCTCGACCAAGATCTAGCAAGGACAACAGTATAGTAAGGAACTGCAGCATCTTGTTATTTCTTCTACCAAACACTCGTATTTTGTTAAGGTTCGTTGTTCACCAAATTATCTTTGATAATTAGAGTGGCGTATACAGACTAAAGTGTTCGAATGACACACAAGAATTTGAATCCACCTGACGATTTAGGTATATACATCCTGAACGATGGTAGGAGGGGCTTCATTCCCATTCCTCGTGCATAAACTTTTAATTCCTTGACTGACGCAATGGCAGTATGGATAGTCAAGCACAGATCATTTTCAAATCTGTCCATTGTCAGGGCAAAGGAGGAGCTGTGATTTACTTGTGATGGTCACCAAACAAATCTTTGACTTTGCCAGCCATGTCATATTCTGTACAGCGGAAGAAAAGGGCCTGAATTACCAAGTATACTCGTAATCTTATCCTTTAAATTAACCTTATGGTACTGCGAAACCACAATCCACATGCTTGCTGAGATTTTGCATATTTCCAATACTCCATCCTGATTAACTGAGAACTAGGCGGTTTTCCTCAGCGCTACGTTAGACAAATCGCTTCCATTTGGGTGCTGTCAAGATGAGGAGTATCAGTGGCGTGTATTGAGCGAACTAGTAATGTCCATCTATAAATAAGGTACACCCCACAGGAAAAATAAAATTCTTCTAAGTTTTGTAACAGGGACAAAGTAAGTCCTCCGTCATCAGTTAGACAGACGAGAAAAGAGCGTCGAATTCCAACAGTCTCCTATGTTTGTTGGTTCAACAGAAAAGGAAAGCTGAAAAATAAAAATTAGTCAATAGTGGAAAATTTGATAAAAAGTAGAGATGAGTATGTTTCATGGAAACAAAATCAACGTATATAATACGTTACAGAGGTTATAAATCTGAGATTAGTCTTGCCTGAAATGCAACAAAGAATGTTATGTTTGTTTCTGTATGCTGCAGGGTTGTTTCTTCTAAGACGCGAACCCTTATTACACTCCAAGATAAAAAAAAAAGACGCACCACGATGGAGTTATGTAAATTGATCAAAAACTGATATTCATTAGGCATCAACGAAAAATGTCAAATTATAAACTTTGACGGCCTATGGATGAATGTGTGATGCTGCAACGCAATTTCACCGCGCAGCTGGCAAGGATGGTAAACAGGGGACAGGTAGACACCAGGGCATAAAGTCTTTGCGAATTTCATTCCATGTACTCAGTTCGACAGTAACTATGCTTTGCAGACAGCCACGTGACGATATACCGATACGCAGATGCCAGCATTTGAGAGAGGACGTGTAGTTGGGCTGAAAGAAGCCGGTTGGAGTAATTGGCGAATTGCTCGACATTTGAATAGGAGTGATCCCACTATTCGATGATATTGGCAGGATTGTGTTAACCATGCCCGAACACAGCATCAAGAAGGAAGCGGTCGACCTAGAGAGACAACAGAATCTGAGGGCCGAGCAATTGTCAGAGAGGTACTCAGAGCCTCGGATTCATCATTATAATCGATCTGACGTGCAACTGCTGCTTCAGCGACCACAAGGACCATTAATAGGTGGCTCAAAGAAATGGGGCTGATTTCACGGCGCCCCTTGCGCTGACTATCATTGACCTCTCTACACCAACACGCCCGTTTGCAGTGGTGTCGGGCACATTCAGCCTGGAATCTCATTGACTGGAGTAGAATTATCTTCAGTGATTAGTCCTGCTCCGAAACGAGTCCCGATGACCAGCAAAGACATGTCTGGAGACGCCCCAGGTAGCTCTGCAATACCAACGTGACTGTCGTCAGCCATACGATCCGACAACTAGGGGTGATTATCTGGGGTGCCATTTCATTTCGTTGCAGGACCTCTTTAGTTGTCATTCGCGGCACACTTACAGCACAGCGGTATGGCGAGTTCTTCACCCTGTTTCGTTAGACTTCATGGCAAGCCATCTTGGGCTTACATTTCAGCAAGATAACGGCTGCCCGCTCGTAGCGAGAGTATCTACGGTTTGTCCTCGTTCTTTCCAAACCATACCTTGGCTAACAAGGTCGTCTGTTCTCTCTCCAACTGAGAACGATTGGAGCATTATGGCAGCGCCCTTCAACCAGCTCAGACGTTTGACCATCTAACGCCCCAATTGGACAGAATTTGGTGCGATATCCCTCAGCAGAACATCCAACAACTCTTTCAGTCAATGCCAAGCCGAATAACTGGTTGCATAAGGGCCAGAAGTGGACCATTGTGTTATTGACTCGCTCAGTGTGTAAAGCTCTTTCTCTTGAATAAATTATGTAATTTTTCTGAAACTGTAATCATTCACACCTACCAATTTCCGTCCCATTTGGATAATTCCTTCGTAGTTGGTCTTTGTTTTTTTTTCTTAGAGTGTATTTAAAATTCATTTCAATAGTCAGTTCGAAATATTACATTTTTTATCCAACAAATGTAGATTTCTGCAGTTTCAATAAAACGTAATGGACAGCGAACAGCTCTTCCTCTCTTTAAATAAGAGAAGCATTTTAGTAAAAAATGGTTCAAATGGCTCTAAGCATTATGGGACTTAAGATCTGAGGTCATCAGTACCCTAGACTTAGAACTACTTAAACCTAACTAACTTAAGGACATCACACACATCCATGCCCGAGGCCGGATTCGAACCTGCGACCGTAGCAGCAGCGCGGTTCCGGACTGAAGCGCCTAGTTCCGCTCGGCAACAGCGGCCGGCAGCCTTTTAGTAAAAGGACGTAAATGAAATCATTAATCATTCATTCATTTCCGTGTTCTGTTGGCATTTCTAGAATGTTGCGACTTCGATCACCTTGTTATTTGCCTCGACCGAGTCATGCGTTGTACAATTTTTTTTTTCCATTAGAGGGTATATGATAAAGTGGCCCGTATCTTGTATTGTTTCGCACTCGCAGGACGCGTCTCCATCAGCTGCGAATGAGAGGTCTCCAAACGGGGTAGGACAAATCGTTTCCTGGGTCTAGCATGGTATCCAGCGGCAGCTTTCACTTACATATCCTAACGCGTTTAGGCTCCAGTGTTCCCTCCAGTGGTTGAGTCCTAGCGGTGAAGCTCTTTCTAAATTTCAGTTGACATACTACAGCTGGATGGTCGCGCCGTGGATGACGGAGACCATTGTTTTGCTTTTATCTCTTCGCGACGGCGACGGCGGCTATGACAGTCAGAGAAGCTATTCCAGCATTCGGATAGTGTTTGTCGACTTGGGGGGGGGGGGGGGTTTGAGTTGATTTGGGGAGAAGAGGTCAAACAGCGAGGTCATCGGTTTCATCGGATTCGGGAAGGGTGGGGAAGGAAGTCGGCCGTACCACGTCAAAGGAACCATTTCGGCATTTGCCTGAAACGATTTAGGGAAATCACAGAAAATCTAAATCAGGATGGTTGGACGCGGGATTGAACTGTCTTCCTCTCGAATGCGAGTTCAGTGTGCTAACCACTGCGCCACCTCACTCGGTTTTGTCGACTGCAATTGGCTTCGTACATCCCGAGAGGCTTCGAACAATCTCAGTGACTGCAGTGTCAACATGCTTGGCGGAAGCACTCCACACAGGTGAGGCGTACTCTGCCGCTGGAGGCACGTAATGCAAGAGCAGATGTTCTCAGAACGTGAGGACTAGATCCCCACGTAGTGGTTGTCAGCTTCGTCAAAATATTGTTGCTTGCGCTGATCTCCAGCCTGGCTTTATCGCTATGTTTCTCGTAGGACAGGTTACGATCAAGAGTAACATAGAGGAGTTCGACAATGTTGAAGTCATTTCCATTGCCATGTGACGTCCAATTCGCGCAGGGCTCCTCTATTACTAGAGTGTTCCGTAATGAGCTCATCATTGATGCAAATATTAAAAGGTACAGGAGCGAACACACTGCCTTGAGGTAGGCCGTTCTTTTGTATGCGCCATCTGTTCTTCTTATTAATTATAAATGAATACTTGTAGTTATTCGATAATGCTATTGCTTTCCAAGAATTTTCTTCCAAATCTAATCATCTTTTGGGTACTACGACACGCCTGTTCTTTTCATATATGGGTATTTCACTAACAAATATATGTTAACTACATCAGACCTGCGAGACGATTACGTCTTTCGTCATATCCTACTGTGCTTCGAAAATCGGTTCGTATCAATTTTATGATAACCGCGGTTATTTCAGGTTTCATTAAGAAATTCAATTATTAATTGATGTTGCCACCGCCCACAACTCTACGCTCTCTCGAAATGAGATAACTTCTATGCAACCATAAGTTATGAAATACGGGTTTAAAAAATATTAGTTTCATCATAAAATATCACACATGTAATCGGAATATTGTGGTTCAGCCAGTTAATTTAGTGACAGATGTCTAATTACTGTTCGGGTTAAACGATTACTTTGGTGAATACGATTTTCGTACTGCATCGATACATAATCACATTCAGTTCTTCTGACTTTGGCACTTCCAAAGATTTCGCTTATATCTCCCTACTTAACGTAACGTATTTTGCCTTTTAAATTGAAGTGTCCTCCGACACTCAATGTGGGAACATGAAACCGAATGTGTAATCACCTTAAGATTGGCATAAGCTCGAAACTGGTCGTGATTTAAATAAACCTATTTTCATTGTGCTTGTAGCGGCTTCTTCCAACGTTTGAGTTTCCACAGTTATTTGACATTATTTTACAGTATTAGTATACAATACTTACAGCTTAAGAAACTTGACATGAGATGAACTATAGACGAAACAGAACATGAAAAAGAACTCTACACAGATTGGGAAGCATAGGGCCTGCACCTGAGGATTAGAGTGTTTCTATGCAGCCAGAGATACACTATGTGACCAAAAGTATCCGGACGTATGGCTGAAAATGGCTTACAAGTTCGTGGCGACCTCCATCGATAATGTTGGAATTCAATATGGTGTTGGCTCACCCTGACCTTTGATGACAGCTTCCACTCTCGCAGGCATACGTTCAATCAGGTGCTGGAAGGTTCCTTGGGGAATGGCAGCCCATTCTTCACGCAGTGCTACACTGAGGAGAGGTATCGATGTCGGTGCCCGCATCTCGTGGTCGTGCGGTAGCGTTCTCGCTTCCCACGCCCGGGTTCCCGGGTTCTATTCCCGGCGGGGTCAGGGATTTTCTCTGCCTCGTGATGGCTGGGTGTTGTGTGCTGTCCTTAGGTTAGTTAGGTTTAAGTAGTTCTAAGTTCTAGGGGACTTATGACCACAGCAGTTGAGTCCCATAGTGCTCAGAGCCATTTGAACCATTTTTTATCGATGTCGGTCGGTGAGGCCTGGCACGAAGTCGGAGTTCCAAAATATACCAAAGGTGTTCTATAGGATTCAGGTCAGGACTCCGTGCAAGACAGTCCATTACACGGATGTTATTGTCGTGTAACTACTCCGCCACAGGCCGTGCATTATGAACAGGTGCTCGATCGTGTTGAAAGATGCAGTTGCCATCCCCGAATTGCTCTTCAACCTTGGGAAGCAAGAAGGTGCTTAAAACATCAATGTGGGCCTGTGTTGTGATAGTGCCACGCAAAACAACAAGAGGTGAAAGCCCCCTCCTTGAAAAACACGACCACTCCATAACACCACGCCCCTGAATTTTACTGTTGGCATTACACGTGCTGGCAGATGACGTTTACCATCGGATCGCCACATTGTGCCCCGTGATTCGTCACTCCACACAACGTTTTTCCATAGTTCAATCGTCCAATGTTTACGCTCCTTACACCAAGCGAGGCGTCGTTTGGCGTTTACCGGCGTAATGTGTGCATTATGAGCAGCCGCTCGACCATGAAATCCAAGTTTTCTCACTTTCCGCCTAACTGTCATAGTACTTGAAATGGATCTTGATGCAATTTGGAATTCCTGTGTGATGGTTTGGATAGATGTCTGCCTATTACACATTGCGACCCTCTTCAACTGTCTGCAGTCTCTTGTCAGCCAACAGACGAGGTCGCCCTGTACGCTTTTGTGCTGTACGTGTCCCTTCACGTTTCCACTTCACTATCTCATCGTAAACAGTGGACCTAAGGATGCTTAGGTGTGTGGAAATTTAGCGTACAGACGTATGACCCAAGTAACACCCTATCGCCTGAGCCCGTTCGCAGTCCGTGAGTTCCGCGGAGCGCCCCATTCTGCTTTCTCACGATGTCTAATGATTACTTAGGTTGCTGATATGGAGTATCTGGCAGTAGGTGTCAGCACAATGTACCTAATATGAAAAACGTTTGTTTTTGGGGGTGTCCAGATACTTTTGATCACAAAGTGTAGAACACCAACTTTCACAAACACAAGCTACTGTCTCGTACAAAATCAGAACGGGCTTTGTATATTTACAAGCAGGAGCGCTTTTTGGAAAGATCATCTTCAATTTTACAAGATTTTGCAGCAGATGGTTCTGCTGTGCTTCGAAGAAACTGTAGGAAAAAATAATCGATTTAAATTTCCTTCTTTCTTCTGACACTTGCAGAAAGGGTTATCCTTTTTCTATGTAAGAGGATAAGAATTGAACTACGGTTGGTACGCATTCGCATCAAGATAGTAGTCAAGTCCCTGTTCGCCTGAAATTTTCGAAACCACGGGAAACTTGTAATCACTGGATGGATCGCAGAATAGCACTGAAATTTATGATAGATTGAAAAGTGCCAGTCCTCTGCCCATTCTTCCTCGGCCAGCTTCCGTACCCATAACTTGAAATCTGAGAAAGGTAGACTGACGTTCGTTACAGGACTAGAATCACTGGCCTTCCTTGCCAACTCGTCAACCTATTATAAGCCAAACCTACGTGAGCTCCGTTCAGTGGAAACGTGTCTCTCACCCCTCTTCGTTATTTTGCAGTGACTGTCGTATAACTCACACTTGTTAAAGTATTCCATGCTATTAAGCAGTGGCGGGATGACTCTGTTACTGAAATCATTTCACCACGTCATAATATGGCTCTGAGCACTATGGGACCTAACATCTGTGGTCATCAGCCCTCTAGAACTTAGAACTACTTAAACCTAACTAACGTAAGGACATGACACACATCCATGCCCGAGGCAGGATTCGAACCTGCGACCGTAGCGGTCACGCGGTTCCAGACTGAAGCGCCTAGAACCGCACGGCCACACCGGCCGGCTACGTCATAATAGCCTGACATATTTTTAAGGACTGTGAGATTTTCAGTCGTAAGAGTTTACATTCTACAATTTGTCGTGTGATGTCCAATATTTTGGTATTCTTTTACTGTACCACTTCATGTTTTCAACTGGCTACAATACGCATTTTGAATCTGATACTATCAAAAATTTCTGGAGCCCCGCATGACGACCAAATTTGAGATCCTCTCGATTCGCAAACACTTTCACAGTAAAAATGGAACAACATTGGCGCAGAAGAAATTGCTTGTGCTATTTCTCCTTGAGGACAAGAAATAAATGTCCTCCTGTTAACGTCTCTTGATATCGAGAGCTATCAGTATACATATGTACAAAATGCCGCCAATAAAGACTGATGTAAACAGTGACAGTTAAATTACTGTGCCGAAAATATTTGTCACAGAAGTGAAATCGTGAGTATCGAGGTTTTGCAGCTGATATCTGAATCGAATTCCAAATGGGAATATGTAGCTACCGAATTGAACCTAACCGTCTATGTTATGCTGCCACTAATAGAGGGCAAAGATTTCCGATGTAGACTCCATGAGTAGAAAGTTGCCTCTCATTGCTCGAAGGATTTCGTTAATCCATTATTAGACCGCTCACTCTTGTGGCGAATAAATTTTATACTGAAGTCATACGTTTAGTAGCGCTGTAATATAAGAAGCATCCATAATCGATGACTGAGTGGACGAGGCCCTTGCACATTATCAAAGGAATGCAAGGGTCTGCGTCCCATCGTATTGCTGCGACAGATCTCATTTCGTTAATATTGTTTTCCGTTTTCTTAATTGTAGGAGCCCATGTTAAGCGCATGTTAAATACCATACCTATAATTTTCCTTTAATCATCAACAGGAAAGGTAGACCTCCTAATAAAATGCTTGAACTTGCTGGCAGTATCCTTTCCCGACTGAAGTGAACTATAGAAAATTTGTTATTTTAAACAGTTGTGCCGTTGACATCAAACTAGTGGCTTAAAGCGTTGATGTCCCTGCCTGAAAATAGGCAAACAGATCTGAAGGTCTGGATGTACAGAGAAAAGGCATAGAGACTCTGCATACTGGAGAGTTTTAACGAACGGTGAAATGATGTTGCCCATATCTCACGCCTAGATCAAAAATGGAAGACGATTAAGAACTGAGCTTTGGAGTAATCCTCCTGACGCTGTACTAGAGCCAAATAATTTGACCTGTGGTTCTGCTCTGTATTTTGTGATACAAGCCCAAGCAGACTCGCTGTGCGAAAGGGTAGCGTCTTAATTTTGTACTTAGTCACCACCGATAATAATGCAAGGCTAATTGTACCTGGTGGTTATAATTAAACTGACAGTATTCTAAGTGCTGCTGTACGGGCTGAACCGTGAGACGCCGAAACATCATAGGTACGCTCATTAATCGGTGTGCTGGTCGAGTATGCAGAAAAAAATAATAGTTCCCCTTTCTGCCACCAGTTGAAAATATGACGCTGTACTGCCACCTGTCAGCATGTGAAATGTTTCCTGTTTTGATGTCAGTATGTTGTTTGTCACTTAGAGAAGCCTGTTGATTTCTTTTGTAAAGTGACTTGGACTAAAGCAGCGTTTTCCAACATGTGGATCGCGACCACAAAGGGGTCGCAAAGGCTTGCTTGGAGGGATTGAGGGGTCGCGGACGCAAGAGAAAGCAGTTGCAGTATGGCTGACAACATAAATTACGTGACGATGACCTGCTACGGTAGAAATTACACACGGAAGTGACGAGGTTTCGTGAAAACACATTATAAACTCGCTCACGTTCAGATGTGGTATTTATTTGTAGTAATGAATATGAATTTAATTTAAGGCTGTTGAACACTTCAAATACACAAAGACTTGTAGTGATGAGAAGCGAAACGATGTCTGTCGAACTCTTCTGACATCTACGGAACGGAACCAGGGCGGCGAAGGTCACTTTGCCCTGTATTCAGGAGTTCATTTCTGCAAAGTTTGCAGGGAGAGGGGAAGGACTTCATTAACTCCCAGGCTGGAACGGGGATGAGGGGGCTCCGCCTTGTGCAGTACTGACAACTTAGTTCTCGCGCCGATCATCTGCTGTGATACAAATATCACAAGGAAATAGAACAGATCGTGACAGGGTATTTAAAGGATGCCCATGTTCTAATGTGATACATAATGACCGCAACAACAACACACACACGCGCACGTATATACATACACACACACGCACAGCTCACGTGCAGGACTAGACCGCAGCACAGTTACTACAGTGTATTTCAGTAGCCGTGCTTCGAACCAGACAACAGATCTCTAGAATTGGCAGCAGTGGGAGAACGCACGAAGTACAGCAATTTCTACCGAACGGATCTAGAACGCTGGAGCTCACCTTACATGCTAATTGATACACTGTGCGTTCACGTTGTTTCTATTTTCACAGCTCTGTGGCTTGATCAGTATACTCACAAAATCATCGTTGATGGAACATTCCTCATTTCTTTCGTGTTGCTAATTGTGATTGCCGTGAAGTGAATTATTGTTACTTTGATAGCACTTTATAAAAGAGCTGAAAAATATTTTCTAAGTATTTAGTACAATAATCTTAATTAAATACACAAATATTCGAGCAATAAATTAAATAGAAAAGTTGTCCTCTTTTGAAACTGGATGAAAGTAAATGAAATAGCCAGCCCAGTGCATATCCGGATACTAGGGGTTCCGTTATACAAAACATAGGCCTAAGAAAAGTGGAATTTATTTTTTGTTTAAATTACGTAATTCCTTATTTAACACTAATTTTGAATTGAACAGAACGTAGATTGTTTTACAATAAATACACCGAGTTAATGATGAAGAAACGCAAAACCTGAAAACTTTCTTCAGGAACGATCGATAACTAAATGAGCAATGTAATGCTGAGAAATCCAAAAAAGATCTACTTCTATACAAATTGACAGCACGTCTAACGAGTATAATTCGCTTCTGAGTCTTACTTGCAATGCTAAACACTCGTTATGCCGTACTTATTTGCTGTAAGAATGCACGTAAAAATATGGAAGGAAGGAATAATGGGTTTCACGTCCCGTCGACATCGAGGTCATTAGAGACGGAGCACAAGCTCGGATTGTGTCAAGTATGGGGAAAGAATTCGGCCACGCCCTTTCAAAGGAAACATCCGTGCCTTTGCCTGGAGCGGTTTAGGGAAATCATGGGAAACCCGGGTTTGAACTGTCGTCCTCCCGAATATGTGTTCAGTGTGCAAACGACTGCGCCACCTCGCTCGGTCGTAAAAATGTGATAAGGCATTCTGTTCACAAAAGATACGAACACAAATTATAAAATTGTAATATAATATATAATTCTGCACACCAGTTTTTAGAAGAAACTTGTCTAAGGACATTTGTTTTTGCCAACTCTTCAAAATGGCTTCTAAAGACAGAAGACGGCTGGTTGAATGTAACATCTCTCTAGTATTGCTTAATGGGCAGCTTAATTGAATACGTGTTGGTTAACGATTATAAGTCAAAAATGGAAGACAGAAATAGATATTTCAAGGGGATGAATTAACATGAGTCTTCAAAGTTAGAGAGCTCGCAACATCGTCACAGAGAATTTGCATCACTGAGGATGTCGGAATGGAGGTAGCGGACACAACAAGGCAACGCTAGGCGTGTCGCTGACAGTACAGCTAAATACTGCGTTGTCGACGGCATTGTCATTTTTCGGAGCTTTTATTGTATAAGGCGGAAGGTCATAGAACAGTGAGTGACTTATTTCCCAACGATAGCAGCTAAAGGGGTGTATTTATGTCAGAAGGTGGTTTTTGAAATGATTGTCGAAGAATTAAAAAAAGGTTCTGATAAGACTCGTTATTCCAAAAGCATTGCTCGTTAAACGGTTCAGTCTTTCACAAAATTACGTTGTGTATTGTTCGTAAAAGCATTGGCGTTAAACGGTTCAGTCTTTCACAAAAATACGTTGTGTATTGCTCGTTATCGAGACACTCCTTATAAAGCGAGGTTTGACTCTACTTTGATCAAAATGTTCCAATGTGTGTGAAATCTTATGGGACTTAACTGCTAAGTTCATCAGCCCCTAAGCTTACACACTACTTAACCTAAATTATCCTAAGGACAAACACACACACACCCCCATGCGCGAGGGAGGACTCGAACCTCCGCCGGGATCAGCCGCACAGTCCATGGCTGCAGCGCCATAGACCGCTCCGCTAATCCCGCTCGGCGACTCTCCTTTGTTCTTAGTAAATAATGCTAATGATGTAATCTTTACACTGTTTATTTTTTCTTGTTTTCTCTTATCTCATTGTCATTTCTTTCCTTCTGACTATAAATCGTACTATCAAGAGTAAAGTCAATAACAATAATTGTACGATTCAGCAATTATACGCTAATGCACAGCGCTTTATTGACATAACTTCAGTTTCATGATAAATAACTGTTTCTCATTTGTATTATTTAAAATAATACTTGTCACTTATTAGGATTTTATTGTTTTCAACAGTGTTTATTCATAGGGTGACACCAGCGATATCTGCCTTGGGTGTCACCTAGCTAGAAAAAGTAAGCGAGAGTTGTAGGTCATATAAGGCAATGATAAGGCTGCACCCTGTTATTTATTAATAATTTGTCAAATCGTGGTTCTATTTTTGAGACAGAAATAACCAAACCCGCTCAGGCTGAACACCTTAGACAACCTGTCCAGCGAGTGCAGCTGCTGTTTTGGAGTGGCATTATGTGGGGCCGACGTACGCCGCTGGTGGTCGTGGAAGACGCCATAACGGCTGTACGATACGTGAATGCCATCCTCCTACCGTTAGTGTAACCATATCGGCAGCATATTGGCGAGGCGTTCGTCTTCATGGACGACAATTCGCGCCCCCATCGTGCACATCTTGTGAATGACTTCCTTCAGGATAACGACATCGCTCGACTAGAGTGGCCAGCATGTTTTCCCGACATGAACCCTATCGTACATGCCTGGCATAGATTCAAAAGGGCTGTTTATGGACGACGTAACCCACCAACCACTCTGAGGGATCTACGCCGAATCGCTGTTGAGGAGTGGGACAACTTGGACCAACGGTGCCTTGATGAACTTGTGGATAGTACGCCACGAGGAATACAGGCATGCATAAATGCAAGGGGACGTGCTACTGGATGTTAGAGTTATTGGTGTGTACAGCAATCTGGACCACCACCACTGAAGATCTCGCTGTATGGTGTGGTTATCATGAGCAATAAAAAAAAGGCGGAAATGATGTTTATGTTGATCTCTATTCCGATTTTCTGCACAGGCTCCGGAACTCTCGGAATCGAGGAGATGAAAAACATTTTTCATCTGTGTATTTATGGAGTTAAAAAGATCAGAAAGAAATCCAAACTTTAATTGCTAAAAGGAGCCACAAAAATAATTCGCAAATCTAGATTTTGAGTCGTCTAAGAACATGAACATTTCAGCTTTCTCGTGTCAATACCTTTCATTTGGAATGCCACCTTACCTCTGTCTCACAAACGAGACTTTCATGTATCGAATCGACGTCTTCACAAGTGATTCTAAACAGTCTAGTTTGAAACGCTCTACCTTTAATATAGTGCACAAATTTGCTCACCTGTTTAAGCACACAATCCAATTCACAACGTAAAACCGTGGCCGCCATAACTTGTCGATGAAGGAAGCAGTTTGTTCATAAAACATTTTGCACTACTGATTTTAATTTTGCAACAAATCCACTTTTATTTCCAGTCATAGTTTTAGCACCTTCACCGCAAATGACAACTCATTTTATCCAATCAGTCTTGTAGTTGCGAGTGCTTGCAAAAAAAATATGTCGTACAGACACTGGTTGTTGTTGTTGTGGTCTTCAGTCCTGAGACTGGTTTGATGCAGCTCTCCATGCTACTCTATCCTGTGCAAGCTTCTTCATCTCCCAGTACCCACTGCAACCTACATCCTTCTGAATCTGCTTAGTGTATTGATCTCTTGGTCTCCCTCTACGATTTTTACCCTCCACGCTGCCCTCCAATGCTAAATTTGTGATCCCTTGATGCCTCAAAACATGTCCTACCAACCGATCCCTTCTTCTAGTCAAGTTGTGCCACAAACTTCTCTTCTCCCCAATCCTATTCAATACCTCCTCATTAGTTACGTGATCTACCCACCTTATCTTCAGCATTCTTCTGTAGCACCACATTTCGAAAGCTTCTATTCTCTTCTTGTCCAAACTGGTTATCGTCCATGTTTCACTTCCATACATGGCTACACTCCATACAAATACTTTCAGAAACGACTTCCTGACACTTAAATCTATACTCGATGTTAACAAATTTCTCTTCTTCAGAAACGATTTCCTTGCCATTGCCAGTCTACATTTTATATCCTCTCTACTTCGACCATCATCAGTTATTTTACTCCCTAAATAGCAAAACTCCTTTACTACTTTAAGTGTCTCATTTCCTAATCTAATCCCCTCAGCATCACCCCATTTAATTTGACTACATTCCATTATCCTCGTTTTGCTTTTGTTGATGTTCATCTTATATCCTCCTTTTAAGACACTGTCCATTCCGTTCAACTGCTCTTCCAAGTCCTTTGCTGTCTCTGACAGAATTACAATGTCATCTGCGAACCTCAAAGTTTTTACTTCTTCTCCATGAATTTTAATACCTACTCCGAATTTTTCTTTTGTTTCCTTTACTGCTTGCTCAATATACAGATTGAATAACATCGGGGAGAGGCTACAACCCTGTCTCACTCCTTTCCCAACCACTGCTTCCCTTTCATGCCCCTCGACTCTTATAACTGCCATCTGGTTTCTGTACAAATTGTAAATAGCCTTTCGCTCCCTGTATTTTACCCGTGCCACCTTCAGAATTTGAAAGAGAGTATTCCAGTTAACGTTGTCAAAAGCTTTCTCTAAGTCTACAAATGCTAGAAACGTAGGTTTGCCTTTCCTTAATCTTTCTTCTATGATAAGTCGTAAGGTCAGTATTGCCTCACGTGTTCCAACATTTCTACGGAATCCAAACTGATCTTCCCCGAGGTCCGCTTCTACCAGTTTTTCCATTCGTCTGTAAAGAATTCGCGTTAGTATTTTGCAGCTGTGACTTATTAAACTGATAGTTCGGTAATTTTCACATCTGTCAACACCTGCTTTCTTTGGCATTGGAATTATTATATTCTTCTTGAAGTCTGTGGGTATTTCGCCTGTCTCATACATCTTGCTCACCAGATGGTAGAGTTTTGTCATGACTGGCTCTGCCAAGGCCATCAGTAGTTCTAATGGAATGTTGTCTACTCCCGGGGCCTTGTTTCGACTCAGGTCTTTCAGTGCTCTGTCAAACTCTTCACGCAGTATCTTATCTCCCATTTCATCTTCATCTACATCCCCTTCCATTTCCATAATACTGTCCTCAAGTACATCGCCCTTGTATAAACCCTCTATATACTCCTTCCACCTTTCTGCCTTCCCTTCTTTGCTTAGAACTGGGTTGCCATCTGAGCTCTTGATATTCATACAAGTGGTTCTCTTCTCTCCAAAGGTCTCTTTAATTTTCCTGTAGGCGGTATCTATCTTACCCCTAGTAAGAAAAGCCTCTACATCCTTACATTTGTCCTCTAGCCATCCCTGCTTAGCCATTTTGCACTTCCTGTCGATCTCATTTTTGAGACGTTTGTATTCCCTTTTGCCTGCTTCATTTACTGCATTTTTATATTTTCTCCTTTCATCAATTAAATTCAATATTTCTTCTGTTACCCAAGGATTTCTATTAGCCCTCGTCTTTTTACCTACTTGATCCTCTGCTGCCTTCACTACTTCATCCCTCAGAGCTACCCATTCTTCTTCTACTGTATTTCTTTCCCCCATTCCTGTCAATTGTTCCCTTATGCTCTCCCTGAAACTCTCTACAACCTCTGGTTCTTTCAGTTTATCCAGGTCCCATCTCCTTAAATTCCCACCTTTTTGCAGTTTCTTCAGTTTCAATCTGCAGTTCATAACCAATAGATTGTGGTCAGAATCCACATCTGCCCCTGGAAATGTCTTACAATTTAAAACCTGGTTCCTAAATCTCTGTCTTACCATTATATAATCTATCTGATACCTTCTAGCATCTCCAGGATTCTTCCAGGTATACAACCTTCTTTTATGATTCTTGAACCAAGTGTTAGCTATGATTAAGTCATGCTCTGTGCAAAATTCTACAAGGCGGCTTCCTCTTTCATTTCTTCCCCCCAATCCATATTCACCTACTATGTTTCCTTCTCTCCCTTTTCCTACTGACGAATTCCAGTCACCCATGACTATTAAATTTTCGTCTCCCTTCACTACCTGAATAATTTCTTTTATCTCGTCATACATTTCATCAATTTCTTCATCATCTGCAGAGCTAGTTGGCATATAAACTTGTACTACTGTAGTAGGCATGGGCTTTGTGTCTATCTTGGCCACAATAATGCGTTCACTATGCTGTTTGTAGTAGCTAACCCGCTCTCCTATTTTTTTATTCATTATTAAACCTACTCCTGCATTACCCCTATTTGATTTTGTATTTATAACCCTGTAATCACCTGACCAAAAGTCTTGTTCCTCCTGCCACCGAACTTCACTAATTCCCACTATATCTAACTTTAACCTATCAATTTCCCTTTTTAAATTTTGTAACCTACCTGCCCGATTAAGGGATCTGACATTCCACGCTCCGATCCATAGAATGCCAGTTTTCTTTCTCCTGATAACGACGTCCTCTCTAGTAGTCCCCGCCCGGAGATCCGAATGGGGGACTATTTTACCTCCGGAATATTTTACCCAAGAGGACGCCATCATCATTTAATCATACAGTAAAGCTGCATGTCCTCGGGAAAAATTACGGCTGTAGTTTCCCCTTGCTTTCAGCCGTTCGCAGTACCAGCACAGCAAGGCCGTTTTGGTTAATGTTACAAGGCCAGATCAGTCAATCATCCAGACTGTTGCCCCTGCAACTACTGAAAAGGCTGCTGCCCCTCTTCAGGAACCACATGTTTGTCTGGTAGACACTGGTAGGTAGTGAAATAAAATGTTTCTCATGATACTTTCATTTGCTTCAAAGAGCATAAATACCATAAACTGTGCACAGTCTGAAATATTAATAGATTCATCAAATTACAAAGGAAAACTTGGTCCCTTCTTTAATGTTTCGACTAATTCTTCTTGAATGTCACACACTATATAGATTATTGTGCGTGCACTGGTATTACGAGAAAGTAGTGTCTTTTCATATTATTTACCTCCAGCTTGCCTAAAATACGAGGGCTATTTCGAAAATAATGGACAATCGGTCGCGAAACGGGAACCGCAGTGAAAATCAAAACTGTTTCATTTGCAATAATTAGCTACACCTTCCAGCTAATTTTCTACATAGACGTCGCTCCGACTTAGGCTTCTGTCGTAGCGTTGTCACAAATTTACAGTACCTTCGTCATAGAAGAAGCAACGGCCTTGCCGCAGTGGGTACACCGGTTCCCGTCAGATCACCGAAGTTAAGAGCTGTCGGGCGTGGCAGGCACTTGGATGGGTGACCGTCCGGGCCGCCATGTGCTGTTGCCATTTTTCTGGGTGCACTGATGCCAATTGAGGAGCTACTCGACCGAATAGTAGCGGCTCCGGTCAAAGAAAACCGTCGTAACGACCGGGAGAGCGGTGTGTTGACTACGCGCCCCTCCTATCCGCATCCTCAACTGAGGGAGACACGGCGGTCGGATGGTCCCGATGGGTCACTTGTGTCCTGAATACGGAGTGCTATACTGCTGTGCTCGTCATAGAAGACACCCTCCTGTGTTTTCCGACACTTTTCTAGGCTGGACTGCAGCTCAATGTCAGTGCCAAAATGTTGTCCTCATAGCCAGCGGTTCATTTGAGTAGAGATGAAAATCGGAGGGAGTCAAGTTCGGGCTGCCTGGTGGGTGATCAAACGCCACTCATCGAAAACGTTGCAGGACCATCCCCATTGCTCCTACAGAGCGCGGCCGATATCTGTCATGAAGAAGAAACTGCATGAAAGTTACGTTATGTGGGGTTGCATGAAATCAGGCGAAATCTCTCGGCAGGCACCTATACTTGGTGGGAGACACTGTTTTCTAGGCATCTTTACGCGCACAATGTGCGCTCAAAACTGAAAAGAGTGACGTAAGATCTGCGGGCATACTAGAGACACTACCCAACATATTTGTGCAAAACTTCATCGGATTTTGTGACCTATTGTTCCGTACATTCCAAGTAGGCCAAGTAATTTCAGTCACATCCAGAGCTGCTGCGAAATAAGATTCTCGGCATCTGTATGCGGCTTCCCTTCTTTAGCGACTCGATATGTGACTCAGTAGCTAGCTAATGACACTTTCTCGTTGATACTGGATACTTAAAATTATGTAAAATAAAAAGTATTGTTAAATCATGAAAACAAATAAGTAATTAATAATGTAATATTAATCAACAATACCATTTTATTACCTGAAACACAGTAATTCGCTGCTAGTTAAGGGTTTTCATTTTCCTTTCGAGGAAATCAACGATTTATCAGCTTTCTTGAAATGTTTAGCTGAAAGGTGACGAATAAAGGTTAAAAAAAATCGCTCGTGCCTCTGCCACTCGCGCCAGTCGTGGAGAGCTGCACAGTTCTTTTGAGAAATTTCTCCATTTTATATTCGTAGAGGGCTGCGCAGTTCTTTTGAAAAATGTATCGATTCTATACTTCCCCGGAGCGAAGCGAAAAGACACAATAATCGCGTCCGTATTCGCTGGCGTACTCTGACAACTGATTGCAGCGAGCGGAAATGCACGCCTACGTGACTGCTGACCCTTTCTCGCCACCACGCCTCCACTGTGGCAAAGAATATACCTCTGCCCACAGAGATTTGCGACTACCTTGCACAGTGCTCTTGATTTCTCGTTCAGTATGTTATCAACAGAAATAAAATTCAATACGTTGCCTTTGAAATCACTACGATAGTTTTGTTACGGTTCTGGAAGTAGCCAGACCCGCTGGTGTAAAGGATGAAGAAGGTTGAACTTTCCCGTACGAAACGCAGTGGCTATTGGGAAGAAAGATCGTGCAGTACTGGTGAAGTTGTTTTATCAGAACGGCAGCAATAGCAGCGCAGCGATGCAGGAATGTCGCCGACAAAAACAACTGTGAAGAAGTCTACTATCAGCAAATGAGCTAAAAAACACGATCAAGATATGTGAAGAAACAGGAGAATTAGGTGGTGCAGCAGGGAGAGGGAGGCGGCCAATTCCCATGACAGCTGTTGACACAATTGTTGTAGCTGTAATCGACCGTGCAGCACATACCTCAAATTCTGAAGCCGGTGCTCGGGCTGTGTGACGGGAATTGTCTCTCCCCTGGTCAACACTTCAAAGAATTTTGTTTCGCACGCATGGAAATGGATGAAAAGTGGTCGGGAAAGAGGCACATTCTACTCTGCACGATGTCGTGAATGCGCATAACTGTCGCATATGGGGTTCTACTACACTACTTGAGAAGGAACATCAAAAAATGGTTCAAATGGCTCGAAGCACTATAGGAATTAACATCTGAGGTCATCAGTCCCTAGACTTAGAACTATTTAAACCTAACTAACCTAAGGACATCACAAAGATCCATGCCCGAGGCAGGATTCGAACCTGCGACCGTAGCAGCAGCACGGTTCCGGACTGAAGCGCCTAGAACCGCTCGGGGACAACGACCGGCCGCAGGAACATTCACTGTACTCAGCTTATGTGACTCTGTGGTGTGGTTTCAAAAGCTCCTCCAATCTCGGTCTGCTTCTCTTCGAGGAGATGATGCCCTGCGGGTCTGTTAGGTGTACATTGTCGTCTGCACGTTGTAAGGACGTCCATGTGCATCAAGTGATTCCAGATTTGGAAGAACTCAACTGCGTCCACGCCACTATTTTCATGCAAGACGGGTCAACACCACACATCGCTTTCCAGGTGAAAGATTTGCTTCGAGAAATCTTCCGTAACGACCGCACCATTTCTAGGCAATTTCAAGGTGTCTGGCCCTCCAGGTTCCCCTACCTAAATGCATGTGTCCACATGATTTGAGAGATCGTGTCTATCGGGGATTTATCCGGCCTCTTCCTGATCTGAAGAACAGCATACGACGACGTATCGCTGTGATTACACAGAATATGCTGCCAACAACAGTCGACCATGCCGGGTAACGGATGCAGCATGTTGCTGAGTCGGGAGTTCATACTGGACACATGTTATAAACAAATGTTACAACTTGTGACCGTACCCTAACAAACGCGTCACCATTATCATGTATTCGATCGTTCCTCTCATTTTCAAAAAATGTTCAAATGTGTGTGAAATCTTATGGGACTTAACTGCTAAGGTCATCAATCCCTAAGCTTACACACTACTTAACCTAAATTATCCTAAGGACAAACACACACCCCCATGCCCGAGGGAGGACTCGAACCTCCGCCGGGATCAGCCGCACAGTCCATGACTGCAGCGCCTTAGATCGCTCGGCTAATCCGGCGCGGCCCTCTCCTTTTCCTGGACGTGCACCACAATCTGACTGCTTACAGTGCCATTTTCACCTGGTAGCCGTAAGTAGAACTACTGTATTATTATTATTTTTTTCAATGTATTCCGCGAGTTCACCAATTAATGAAGATACCTACGATGTTTCGGCGTACTGCAACGTATACAGTCCCCACTGCAGCACTGGGAATACTGTTGGTTGAAATATAGCCCCCGGGTAATATACTATCTGACCAACTGGTCAATGATGAACAGGGTAATCTATTTAACTTTAGCATATTGGGAAAAGTTTCACTTGCCGTAACTCACCTCGTGGGCAGATAAATTGTGCACTGCATGCACATATGTTCCAGAGAATCCTGACTTGTTAAATTAAAACATCAAAGCCCTACCCTTTCAAACTGATCTGATATAACGAAAAACAACAAATAAACACAACAGATATGTGAATACCTGGCACCGCCATGCACTGAGGAAGCTATTTACTTTTTCAGCATGCATTTTCCTTGATAGATTGCTAGTACCATACCAATACTCCCTGAAAGAAAAGGGAGGTAGAATAATATTAAATGACAGTTAACCTTCGTTCAGATTTCCGGTTATTTATTACAATGCTTGATAACAAATTAGACATATTCAAAACATAGACAATCTCATATTAATTCAATCCTTTAGGTACACACGAAGGACGCATGGACTCCGTTAATCTAGCGTGGGAATTCAGCCCGAGAACTTCTTCATACGTTTGAGATAATAATCTACTTTAGAACTGATCGACGGACGTGCATTCACATAAGGAATCCAGAGAGAGAAATTAGGAAGAGAAATAAAGCCGTCGTCTGAAACTACAATAAATTCTACGGAGCAGCGGATTATTCATTTTATGCAATGACTATTCGTGCTCGATACATTCGTGAGCTTGAGTTCTCTCCAACTAAGGAGGTTACAGTATGGAATGGTCGATGACCACATGGTATCTGTCACTACAGTAAGAAAAACCGTAGGACTCGTCCAATACTGAATTTAGAAAAAGTGGAATTAACACTTTGGCCACCTACTTGCATGTGAAAATACGAGGAAGAAAAAGTGCAAAATTAACCACCGATTTCAAAGGGCAATCACTTGGCTTTGTACAAGCCAACGTTACAGCTAGACCTCATGACTTTAAGTTCCATGTGAAATAATTAAACTTCACACGCAAAACCGAAAACAAGTAAAGTGAGTATCTACCTACTCCTGATGGTGCTGGAACGTGATCTAACTTAAAAAACCTCACCGTGACTTAACGTCAACTCCACCTTCCATCAAGACGTGTGTAATCTTCTGCTGCTCGGGTCCTCGTGTCTCCCCCGAAAATTCCGAAATCTCCCTCGGACAACTTGTCCACGGTCAGTTCCGTAATGAGAGGCGACAACTGACTCATCCCCGGCGCCTGGTAAAAATCGTAGTCCATTAAGTAGTAGTAGTAACTTTATTCATCAGTGGATCTCTTTTTACAAGAATGTAGGACATGTCAAAGTATTTACAAGTTTAGACCAATTTAAAATAAGCTAATTCGTATACATATATATTTACAGACTTCTAGTTAGAGAGAATCATTAGATTTTACTCCTGGTATACAATACTTTTTTTACAAATAACTTATTAAATAATGTAATGCCACACTGTTCACTCATATCTCACCATCAGTCACTGCACACACTATACACACATTGTTTCTTAACACTTCACTCACTACACACACAAACACCATCTCACACACACACACACACACACACACACACACACACACACACTGGTGATCTCTGGGCCATTTTCTGTACCACAACTTCCCATTTGCTACCCTGAAAAACTGAGTCAGCATCCCTCTATAATGAGTGAGACGTTGAGCTCAGAAAGAGGAAGAGGTGTTAGTATTGTGCTATGCATAGCTTGAGGGGAGAGTGTTTCTAGAAAGGAAAAAAGAAGGAAAAAAACATAGTGTGAAGGTGCTATGTGGAACGTTGGATGTTTTATAATCATTATTACAATCATTATTGTCGTTGTTGTTGTTGTTGTTGTTGTTGTCTTCAGTCCCGAGACTGGTTTGATGCAGCTCTCCATGATCTCATTATTACAGTAATATTATTTATTTGTATAACCATTTTTTATCAAACCCCTAATCTGTTTTATGTAAGTAATCCTTCAATGTATAAAATGTATTGCATAACAGGTACTTTTTAGCTGCCTTTTTAAATAATTGCAATTTCTTTAATCTCTTTTGGTAATTTATTGTACAGTTTTATTCCTTGGCAGAAAATGCTGTTTTGAGTTTTATGTTTATTTTTTCTTGGTAAATGTAAGTTGAGTTTATGAACTTTTGTGAATTCTACTGTGGCTGACTCCGTATTTTTGCCAATTCGGAAACCAAACTGTGACTCACTTAAAAGATTGTATTTATTCAGGTAATTCATTAATGTGTCTTTCATAAATGCTTCTATTCTTTTTGAGAATGCTGACAGCAGGGAAATGGGCCGGTAGTGTTCTATGTCTTCTGCATTACCTTTCTTAAGCAAGGGTACAACTCTTGCCTGTTTTACCTGCTCTGGAAATGTCCCTAATGTGAAGGATTCATTTATTATATTTGTCAAGGGGCCTTGTATAATCCCTATGCATTGTTTCAGTACACACATTGGTACTTCATTTAAGCCTACTGACTTTTTATTTTTTAGTTTTTGAATAGTTTTATTGACTTCATTCTCTGTGGTTGGAAGTAACATCACTGTATTTAGTGCAACATTATTTACAGGTGTTATATTTGTTTTGGGGAATTTTTGCTGTAACTTCTCTGCAATACTTGAAAAATGCTCGTTTACATAGTTTGCTAAGTGTTGTGGATCATTTATTACCTTATCCCCCTTCCTTAGCAGTATATTATTCTGCGTTTGTTTGCCTCTCCCCGTTGCCTTTTTTATAACATCCCAGACTGCTTTGCTTTTATTCTCTGCATTATATATTAGTTTGTCATTAAATGACTTTTTTGGACCAATCAGCGCCTTCCTGTAGATCTTTTTGTATCTGTGATAGAAATTTAAGAATTCTGGATCACTGCGAATCTTTTTCATGGAACTGAGGTGTTTAAATGTTTGGGAGGACTTCTTAATACCTGCTGTCAAATAAAGGGGCTGGAAAAATGCAGGGTCGTTGCCCCTGGGCTCTTTCTGAACGGAGAAAGTTCAGATAGTTCTAGGAAGTTCTGCGCGGGATACTACAGGGCCAATCAAAGGGCTCGAGTTTAAAACGACGGAAAGGCTTGCTTCTGTGGTTGAGACTTGTTTTCGCCAGGCAGGCACGAAGAAAGCCAACAAGCTCTTCCATGGCTCCCAGAGAAAGAAAGAAAGGCACGAAGAAAGTCAACAAGCTCTTCCATGGCTCCCAGAGAAAGAAAGAAAGAAAGAAAGAAAGGTACTTGATGTTATGTCGCTGTGTTCTTATATCATTCAGGTGATTGTTCTGGAAGTTGGTACCGGTATATGAAGAGAATTTAGGCTGCTGATCCCAATAGCTAAATGGAATATAAAATAATCTCAAATGTTCGGCAGAAAATCGTCCTCCAAGCATATCAACTTGACTGAATGATAGTTGGCTAAGTGTCAAATTGTCTTGGTCACAGAAATTCCTGTTACAAGCACGTGACATTTTCTCTCTCTTTTTTTTAAATCTTTGGACTCAGTGTCCGGTAGGATAGGAAAGGTTAGGAGCAATTTATTTTCTTTGGTAGTTGTTACATCTTTGTAATACCTGTTTATGTTAGTATACAATGAAGTTGCCAGCTCATAAACATAAACAGAGTCAAACTTCTCGATAATATTCGCTGCATCCATAGATATAACAGTCCAGCTAATCACTGACCTTCCCGCGCCCGGGTTCCCGGGTTCGATTCCCGGCGGGGTCAGGGATTTTCTCTGCCTCGTGATGACTGGGTGTTGTGTGATGTCCTTAGGTTAGTCAGGTTTAAGTAGTTCTAAGTTCTAGGGGACTGATGACCATAGATGTTAAGTCCCATAGTGCTCAGAGCCATTTGACCCATAATCACTGACGTTGTGTAAAGTAATTAAAGTTTTTGTTAATACGATAGTATGTCAGCTTAGACAATTTATAACACTTGTAAGTAAGCATTACAGCACTTGATAATGGCACTTTGAAGCCGAAATCATGATTGTGTGAGTGTAAATGTAACACTGTAAATAAACAACAGTCTAATGGCGGTACTGACTAAAGAAACATTTAAATTTATTTCTTCGTTGCTACTAACTCTATTCGCACAACTTCTAGCAGATAGTATCCACATATGTCGCTGAATGTATGTAGAAACATAAATCATTGTACGTCACGTAGTACACGAGATAGGACGCCATAAACACCGAGATGCGTGAGAAACTGTGGTATCATGTATGACGTTTTAATTGGGATTAACGAAATACAGTGACTGTCCGCTGGGATGCGCAGCTTGATACTGCATCAACTGAGTCACACATCGACGTGTTACCATATTCACGTATTCAATGCAGACTCAAAACTCTTGTCTGCAGAATTCCGGACAGACGCACAGAACTTGAGTGAGAACATACTGTCCTTATTTTCATGAACACATGGACATTCCATTTTAGCGTAACTGCTTGAGAGATGTAACAGATAAGAATTCAAATTATGCAGGCCTGGTGAGCATAAAAATACTTTTGTTGGCTCTGGGGCTTGAACCTGAAAGGGGCAAAAGTAATATACAAACGGAATATGAAACAGTTCTGTAGCTGCTGTTAAACACTTAGCAAGTGAATAAATTCTGGAAAATAGAACAAAATTATTATATTGTGGAAAATTTGCGAAAAACTGCAAAATTTCAGGGAACTGGCAAATAACAGGGAAATATTTTAATGAAGAATTTCACCTGACGATGAGAAAATTTTATGATGTGGGGAATGGGGGAAGATGTATTGGATTTTGAGTCGTCTTTCTGAACAGTATCAAATACTTAGGAAATATACTCTAGACACAGGACGAGATACAGATGAATCTGAGAATATGTGAATTCACCTATATTATATGAAAGAGAGTAGCATATACATCGCAGTACCAGTGGTTTGGAGGAGAAGAGGCAGGAACGTATCAACTATTTTTTGTGAGTATTGCAGCTGCTTTTTGCAGATCATGAATGACTATAGGTGTCAGGAAGATGGGGCAGTTGGAATTAGATACCAGTGGCAAATATTTAAAAGGAATGCGGCGAAAAAGTGAAAAAGTATCAGTTCTTTAATTCTCCATCCGCATCTAACAGGTACGCGATGTCTCAGAGACAGAGAGAGAGGGGGGGGGGGGGATTATACATAGGTAATTGTCTTGAAGTATGAGTATGGTCTTGTAGCATGGTAGAGACTGCAGAGAAGTTGCCTAGGTGAAGTAGGTCAGGCCTGGCACCGTAAGAAGGCCATTTGTGCCAACTGATCGACTCAGCATTACGCCATGTCATTGTCCCCCGCCTGCCGGCCGCTGTCCTGGCTGTTATTATAACCTGTATCCCTCTGAAAAGCGGTCAAACGTGATTACAGCACAACGGATCCGCTGTTGAGAGTATAAATACTGGTTCAAAAGGCTCTGAGCACTATGGGACTTAACATCTGAGGTCATCAGTCCCCTAGAACTTAGAACTACTTAAACCTAACTAACCTAAGGACATCACACACATCCATGCCCGAGGCAGGATTCGAACTTGCGACCGTGGCAATCACGCGGTTCCGGACTGAAGTGCCTAGATCCGCTTGGCCACCACGGCCGGCTATAAATACTGGTCATCTGGTCAGGCACCTCATCGAAGGATAGGCGGAACACTGAGACGTCTAGCGCTGTGCGTTGGCTTCCACTGCGAAGCTGCCAACGTTCTCCCGCCATCTCGATGAGACCACTAACCAGTGCACCAGTCGCAGCCTCGATGGGCCGAGGGTCGAACTGTTGTCCACCCAGTCAAGACCCACTAGCTTCTGATGACGCCAGCTGCCACTCTCTAGCCACTGGTCCTGGGTTCGACCAAGAGCAACACCTCCGATTCCCACCGACGCTGAATGTGGGCTCGCTCTACTCGCAGCCGTGGCAACTGAGACGCTGGCACGTGACTCAGCGTTGCATAGCAACTGAGAACACGCTGCTAGCCAAGGCCACAGCAGAGTTAAGTGGATGACGAACACTGACACCGGCGCGTCGCAGTCTGACATTCATCACACAACACCTGACGCCATCCACCTGTGGTAATGCAGTTTCTACAACCGTCTACCAGAATAGCAATAACATGTTTCGTTAACCACTGACTGCGACGAAAATGTCTTCTGCACCTCTTCTCCACTCCAGAGAACCACCTCCATCTATGCCATTACAGGTGGTGGCAGAAGATATGTTGGCGGTTGGAATGACTGATCTAATAGGAACATGAAGTAGCTCGTAACGCTAACTACTACGTACAGGTTCACAATTAAAGTTCCGTAGAAGAATGCAAGTCCAGGGACACTGAGTCCAGGGAAGACCAGAGTCGGAAAAGGTGAAAGGCTCCGTGGGCAATGACTGGCTGCTCGGTGTGATTGCTTCAGAGTATTCTCTATGGTGGAGGCTAGAATGGCAGTACGGTGTAGATGCAGAAGCAAGTTGTGACTGGGTGCAACCGAGGAGGTCGGAGAGATAGAGCTGCTGGGATTGGTCGGCGTGAGCTCCGTATGATGGGTTGCTGGACGCGGCTGGCAAAACCCAGAGCGCTAGTGTCAGCTGCCTGCTAACGGTATAACACAAATATCTGCGTTTGTTGAGCAAGAGGTACGTGGATGTTGTAGAGTGCCGTGATCGCAGCGCCACTGTCGCCTAGGGGTGTGCTGCTTGTGGGCGATGAACGAGAGGATATTCGGCGAATGGACTGGCGCACTGTTCCCCCATCTTAAATGTCAGTGAGCACGTCTGAGACACGTTGGGAAGATGTAATGCTGGACGTCCACATGCACCAACGAGCATACAGCAATTGTCAACCTCGCTGGTGGAGGAATGGAACGACCTACCGCAAGAACTGCTTACCAACCTTTTGGCCGGTCTGGGTGCATGTTGCAGAGCAGACACTGCCATCAGTAGTGATCGCACACCCGCCGTTTGTAATGTCCAGGGAAATACAATGGATCACGATGACTTGAGTGTAATTACTGTCTTTGAGTAAAAGTGTTATATCTGTTCGTGTCACTGCGTACTGATTTTAGTTACCTTCTGTAGCATACTGTAGCAGCTCTTTTTATGCATAGTCCAAGTTTCATCGAGGTATGTTTCTTGGCAAGGACACCACGTCACGCGAAAGTTACTTTCACCCTAATGTCTTGCGCACCAGTGTAGCATAGCCCTGTATGGTTCTCTTTCCTCATTTCATCTTTGTGTTATACAGTACGCTTCTGGTAGTAATATATGAGGAAAATGGCGGTCAGGGAACAGTGGCAACTCAGGAAGTAACTGAACACTTACCGGATCAGTTAGTCCAACTGCGAGATCAAATGGCTCAGAGCGCTATGGGACTTAACATCTATGGTCATCAGTCCCCTAGAACTTAAAACTACTTAAACCTAACTAACCTAAGGACATCACACACATCCATGCCCGAGGCAGGATTCGAACCTGCGACCGTAGCGGTCACTCGGTTCCACACTGAAGCGCCTAGAACCTCACGGCCACAACGGCCGGCTCAAGTGCGAGATTTAGATAGGAGCAAGGCTAAGGGAGGTAGGAACGGAATAGTAAGTTCCTAACGTGTCCTCACCTGTTCCAGACGCCAGCACAGCCTTACTAGTAACTTCCAATTTTCGGGTAAATCTGAGGACTAAATTAATTTTTTCTTTTGTATATACGAAGTGCGTTAGATAAGTAATGCAACATATTACCGTTCTGATGGTTCAAATGGCTCTGAGCACTATGGGACTTAACTTCTGAGGTCATCAGTCCCCTAGAACTACTTAAACTTCCAGGTTACTGATAAAAAGTCACCTAGGACATTTTGTCTGTTGCTCCACCACATCGCCCCAAGGTGGAAGAGTGGAAGTAAATAGTGCAAGCTGTGATTTTCTGCCTGCCATGGTTTGTCAGCACACCGGAGGCCATCGAAGGAGTTAAACAGAAGTGCTTTCAGGGTGTGGTGAAACCTAAAGACATCACACATATCCATGCCCGAGGCAGGATTCGAACCTGCGACCATAGTTGTCGCGCTGTTCCAGACTGTAGCGCCTATAACCGCTCGGCCACCCCGGCCGGCTATCTTTCTGAAAGCGGGTTGGTTTTATTCGAGATACCAATACACCATATTATTCCCCACTCTTTTGGCTACAAAACTATATTTTCCAACATAATCTCCGTTCAATGCGATGGCGTTACGCCATCTTTCTGGGTGGTCCATATGGCGTAACCCCGCATGGTCCCACTCCACACGTCGACGTCGGAGCCAACGTCTTGCTGCCTCAACAACCTCCTCGTCATCCACGTACTGCCTCCCACGGAGTGCATCGTTTTTTGGGGCAAAAAGATGGAACTCGGAAGGTGCAAGATCCGGGCTGTAGGGTGGACGGGGAAGAACAGCCCAATGAAGTTTTGTGAGCTCCTCTCAGGTGCGCAGACATGTGGGAAACACTGCGTTGTCATTTAGAAGGATATGTTCGTTTGCATTTTTGTGGCGACGAACACGCTGAATTGGTTTCTTCAGTTTCCTGAGGGTAGCACAAAACACTTCAGAGTTGATCGTTTCACCATGGTGGAAGACATCAAACGGAATAACCCCTACAGCGGGCAAGAAGACCGTCGTCATGACTTTACCGGTTGAGGGCGCGGCTTTGAACTTTTTCTTCAGAGGAGAGGTGGTGCGGCGCCACTCCATGGACTGCCGTTTTGTTTCCGGTTCGAAGTGATGAACCCATGTTTCATCGACTGTGACGATGCTCGACAAAAAATTGTTACGGTCACCCTCCTAACGAGCAAGCAATTCCTCACAGCTAGTCCTACGATGCTCTTTATGGTCTTATGACAGGTGGCGAGGAACCAAGCGGGTACACACCTTTCAGTGTATCAGTATTACCAACTGAGGCGTCCAGTTGAGCAGCGAGGTGTTTGATCCTTATATCTCCGTGAATGAGTCCGTTCGAACCTTCCAACATTGCAGGAGTCACAGCTGTGTGTGGCCAGCCAGCACGCGGAAGATCGGATAGATTTGCGAAACCTTGTTTCGGTGATGAAAAAAAGCTTCGCCTAACGACTCACCGTGCTTCTGTTCACTGCCAGGTCTCCGCAGACATTCTGCAGGCGACTATGAATATCTGTGATGCTCTGCACTATGCGATGAAAGGTATCCGGATACCCCAAAAACTCCATATCATCGACCTTAGTAGTCATTAGACATCGTGAGAGAGCAGAATGGGGTGCTTCGTGAAACTCACGGACTACGAACTTGGTCAGGTGATGGGGTCATTTGTGTCATACGTCTGCACGCGAGATTTCCACACTCCTAAACATACCTAGGTCCACTGTTTCCGATGTGATAGTGAAGTGGAAACGTGAAGGGACACGTACAGCACAAAAGCGTACAGGCTGACCTCGTCTGTTGACTGACAGACACCCCCGACAGTTGAAGAGGCTCGTAATGTGTAGGCAGACATCTATCCAGACCATCACACAGAAATTCCAAACAGCATCAGGATCCACAGCAAGCACTATGACAGTTAAGCTTGAGGTGAGAAAACTTGGATTTCATGGTTGAGCGACTGCTCATAAGGCACACATCACGCCGGTAAATGCCAAACGACACCTCTCTTCGTGTAAGGAGCGTAAACATTGGACGAATGAACAGTTGAAAAACGTTGTGTGGAGTGACGAATCACGGTACACAATGTGGCGACCCGATGGAAGTGTATGGGTACGGCGAATGCGCGGTGAACGTCACCTCCCAGCGTGTGTAGTGCCAACAGTAAAATTCGGAGGCGTGATCTTATGGAGTGGTCGTGTTTTTCATGGAGGAGCCTTGCACCCCTTCTTGTTTTTCGTGGCACTATCACAGCACAGGGCTACATTGATGTTTTAAGCACCTTCTTGCTTCCCACTGTTGAAGAACAATTCGGGGATGGCGATTGCATCGTTCAACACGATCGAGCACCCGTTCATATTGCACGGCCTATGGCGTAGTGGTTACACGACAATAACATCCCTGTAATGGACTGGCCTGCACAGAGTCCTGACCTGAATCCTATAGAGCACCTTTGGTATATTTTGGAACGCCGATTTCGTGCCAGGCCTTACCGACCGACATCGATACCTCTCCTCAGTGCAGCACTGTGTGAATAATGGGCTGCCATTCCCCAAGAAACCTTCCAGCATCTGATTGAACGTATGCCTGCGACAGTGAAGCTGTCATCAAGGCTAAGGGTGGGTCAACACCATATTGAATTCCAGCATTACCGATAGAGGACGCCACGAACTTGTAAGTCATTTTCAGCATAGTGTACGGATACTTTTGATCACATAGTGTAGTTTTCCGCAAAAGAAACTCAATGACAACTCTCTGCTTGGAACTCACTCCATTACAGACGCCATTTTGAAGGCTATGTATAGCGCCATCATCTCTCGGAACTTCAGGGGCTGAAGCGGGAATATTCCACGATGTCCTACAACAAATTCGGCATTTTTCAACCGAAAATGGCCGGTAAAATGTATTGCATTACTTATTTAAGGCCGCTTGTACCTTACGTACAGCTGATGAAACGCCACAGTTAGTCCGTTTCATAAGATTTTTCTCCTAAAATTTCGGAGTGTCTTATTAATGTGTGAGTCACACAGAATCTCATGTTTTAGTATTGTGACTGGAGAAAGAATGTGCACGAAAATGTGTATGTAATGGTATCTATTTCATCAGCATTCCTGCCTGTCTACTTTTTTTGAGTGGTTGGATGAATGATTAAGCGTTTCCTGAAAGTTCCGCGAGGGACCAGAGACTCAACACCTGTTTGCCCGAACTGTAATAAAGTAACAGCAGTCTGGTAGTTGCGGGCTAGCAGCAAACGCAGAGCTAGCCAAAGATGTGCCCTTTTCCTTAAACGCGGCTAAACTGTGGTTGGTTGCGAGCAATGATTCGTCCTCTCTACCACCTTCCGGAGGCATGGACCATCCGAAACATGCGAACGGTCAGATACTTTACTTCGGAGATGTGTGAGTATATGTCAGTCACTCTTCCTAGCTCACCGATGCAGTTTGAAATTAGATAACGGTTTCATTGATTTATAACGCACGAAGTCTCAGTCTATTTTGATGAGAAGTGTAATTCAGCAGATGGTTTTGCGTTTATATTTCTCGCTTGTGTTTATTTGAATTTTACGTGTAAGGCGCTGTTTAGTGTCGAAACGTTCGTCTGTGATGAGATGTAACCACGTGTGTCTACAGACCCATGAATTTATCCTATCACGAGTTGATTCATTCAAAAAATAAACGTGTATTTATTCAAGAAACTTTCAGAGATATTTCTCTCTATATTCGCGCAATTTTATCATAGTAAGTAGTGCCTTTGCTATTGGTCCTTTTTTGCGGTCATGGCACGTGGCACCACAATCAGTTTAATTTTATTCTCGGCTGATTAAATGAGAGACCATCCCAATATGCGATGGAATTTAGTTATTTAGTGCTACTCTCTTGTGAATGTTTAACGCAAGTTAACGCATTTCTTTCCAATTTTGAACGTAGCCGCGGACTTCAGACCATGCCACATGTTCTTTATCTTGTACCTAACGAGTAACGATACTTGGAATTACGAGCGTAATGGATACCAATAGGTATAAAGAATTCCTTCCAATTTTTCATTTATAGTTTTTTTTTTTGCCATTAGTCGGTTACATGCCAGTGTTCGGCCTGCTCCTACTCATTTGGGTTTTATAATACCTCAGTACCGGTTGAATCCTAGCATGCCTGTTTCTGGGAGTTTGTGCGAATTACTTCCGTCCTTGTTCCACACCATACTGCGTCTGCTGCATACGAGAGGCAAACCATGTGTGTAAAAGCGCCCTCATGTCCATGAGCTCTTTTTTTTAACGGAACGCTTAACTAATATTGTATCATTAGCACTGTTAACAGATGTTGAAGGCATTTCCGTTTACCTTTGTAAAGATTCGTGGCAACCTTGTGTCTCAAGAACAAATAAATTACCTTTCTTTGTAATTACCGACCCCCTATATTTCATTTAAACCAAAACCACACATAATTCCAATCCTCATCCCTTCCCCCAAGTTTGTCCTTCCCCAACGACGAGGCTAATGTTTTACAAGGGAAATGAAGTTATTTTACAGTAATTCATATTAGGTCATCCCATGCTTTCCAACATACCACTGTGTGCTAATACTCGTGTTATAGTTACCCGTTGCGTTGGCGTTATTGGACCGATTCAGTTGAATTGATTCAGACATTTCGTAGATTCAGAGTTCCCACGCAAGACCAGTAGTACGAGAACGCACGGCGATGACGTGATAAAACATAATTTTCTTTAAAACATCACTTACATTCTGGTATCTCAGCCCAGGCATCCCTACACAGTTACGAAGAATGTTAGGGCATTCATGATATGTCACGAGAATTTGTGAAATGCTCGATCGTTCTAGGACTTGCAGGAATGACTGGTGGAGCGTTATAGGTGGAAGAACGCGTCTGGGTCTTAACGGTAAGAACTTAATAGCATAACTCAGAGACAGGAAGAATAGATGTAAAGTATTGTGGATCCTGTTACGAGGATAAATATTAATACACGCGAATTAAGAGATAACGACATCAATTGGGTCATTTTGTAGGACACATTTTGCTGTACTTGATGTGTATAGGTAATAGGTTAAAGGAAATTTCAGATGACATTTTTGTTTACGAGGACTGTGTAGTGTTTACTCTGTTAGGAAGTGTCGACGTTATGTTGTGCAATATACTACTATTTTGTGAAGTGTGCGGTCTGTGTAGAAGTAATTACCTATCTAGTGCAGACTTTTAGCAGAAAGTAGGTTGTCTTTGACTGTGAGTGTGTATATGTGTGTGTGTGTTTTAGCCTTCCACATTTAGCTTTAAGGGGAAAGGTCTTCTCTGAAAGAGGCTGTTTGCGAAGTCAATTTATTCATTAAGACGATGAGGAGATCTGAGGAAGTCCTACGCATTACTCTCCGCCTCGGAGTTATTGCAGTGTCGGTCCGAGCGAGTCACAGCTGCCCCAAAAAGCTAATACATACGGTCACAGGTTCGTGCGAGGTCAACCAATTCCGCGCCGAGAAGCCTGCGTCTGAGTGTCCCAGAGACGTGATTGCCAGTTAAGACTGAATTTTTACCAAAAGGTAATGTCGCATTAGCTCTTTTCCGCAGCAGATACAGTAGTCGTCATCTGCACATGCTTACGACCAACGGCGCTCAGTTTTCACACAGCGATTAGAGCTGCAAAGGGCAAGGCTTGTTGACCAGTGGCGCGAGTTGTGATATTTCTTCCGTTAGGCGTCACCATCACAGGAGCAACGAACCTGAACACCACCTATTCGTTACTTTACCTACCGGATTTACACCACGAAATTTTGCCTAAATAAATCCTAACCTATCTACACTGAGCTGACACAAGTCGTGGGACACCTCCCAATGTCGTGTCAGACCTACTTTTGCCCAACGTAGTGCTGCACCTCGACGTAGTAAGGACTCAACAGGAGAAATATTGAGTCATGCTGCCTCTTTAACCGTCCATAGTTGTGGAAGTGTTGCCAGTGCAGGATTTTGTGCACGAACTGACCCCGATTATATACCGTAAATGTTCGATGAGATTCATGTCGGGCGATCTGGATGGCCAAATCATTCGCTCGCATTGTACATACCAACCTCGAACAATTGTCGGCCCGGTGACATGGATTATCGTCAGCCATAAAAATTCCATCGCTGTTTGATCTTCAAGTAGCCGAACATAACCATTTTCCAGTGAATGAACAGTTCTGTTGGACCAGAGGACCTACTCCGTTCCATGTAAAAACAGCCCACACCATTATGGAGCCACCACCAGTTTGCACAATGGCTTGTTGACAACCTGGGTCCATGGTTTCGTGCTGTCTGCGTCTCACTCTTACCAATTGACAGCGGGACTCATCTGACCAAGCGACGGTTTTCCATTCAAATGGTTCAAATGGCTCTGAGCACTATGGGACTCAACATCTTAGGTCATAAGTCCCCTAGAACTTAGAACTACTTAAACCTAACTAACCTAAGGACATCACACACACCCATGCCCGAGGCAGGATTCGAACCTGCGACCGTAGCAGTCCCGCGGTTCCGGACTGCAGCGCCAGAACCGCTAGACCACCGCGGCCGGCAGGTTTTCCATTCGTCTAGGGTCCAACCGATAGGGTCACGAACAAATGAGAGTCGCTGCAGGCGATGTCGTGCTGTTAGTAAAGACACTCGAGATGGTCGTCTACTGCCATAGCTCATTAACGACACATTTCACCGCACTGTCCTAACGTTCTGCGGCTATTTCACGCTGTGTTGCTTGTCTGTTAGCACTGACAACTCTACGCAAACGCCGCTGGTCTCGGTCGTTACGTGAAGGCCGTCGCCCACTTCGTTGTCAGTGGTGAGAGGTAATGCCTGGAATATGATGTTCTCGGCACACTCTGTGGATCTCGGAATACGGAATTCCCTAACGATTTCCGAAATGGAATGTCCTATGCGTCTAGCTCCAACTACTATTCCGCTTTGTAAGTCTGTTAATTCCCGTCGTGCGGCCATAATCACGTTGGAAACATTTTTACGTGATTCACCTGAGTACAAATAACAGTTCCGCTAATGTACTGCTCTTTTATACCTACTGTACGCGAAACTAACGCTATCTATATATGCGCAAATCGCTATGCCATGACTTGTGACCTCAGTGTAAACGATGTCTCAGACACGACTCTTTTTTTTTCAATTTATTGGTTTTATTGCCGTGCCCATTCAGTCGTCTCAATAGTAATGTCAATTATGATAATACTAACGTAAGGAGAACCCAAGACTCAGTAACCCAGCGGTGAAAATCTCCTACCCGCCTGGGAATCGAACCTAGGCCCCTTCGTATAGCAGTCTGCCGCACTGTCCGCTCAGGTACCGAGGCGAAGAGAGCCACGTGTTCCAGCCTTCCTGGACGCTTCAGAATTGCCGAGTATCGATGAAACAGGTTGGGAATGAACAAAAATACCATACCAAACATCGAAACTGAAACATAGGAGCAGGATCTACTTCATCAGTGGCATTCATAATCTTGACCATAGTTGACATTATTACCACCTATCCCATCCTTACGATCCTTCAACCTGTGAGTCCACTAATGGTGTCGGCATAACGGGGCCGGCCGCGGTGGTCTAGCGGTTCTAGGCGCTCAGTCCGGAACCGCGCGACTGCTACGGTCGCAGGTTCGAATCCTGCCTCGGGCATGGATGTGTGTGATGTCCTTAGGTTAGTTAGGTTTAAGTAGTTCTAAGTTCTAGGGGACTGATGACCACAGATGTTAAGTCCCATAGTGCTCAGAGCCATTTGAACCATTTGTCGGCATAACTAAAGGAGCAGTAACTGATAGACTCAGCGTTACACCATGGCATCGCCGCTCACCTGCGGCCACTGCCCCGGCTGTTACCATAACCAGGAGTCCTTCGGAGTAGGGTCAACGTGACTTCAGCAGCTCCAACGCCGCCACAGGCACGCTTTTGAGAGTATAAATAGTGGCCATCTGGTCAGGAAGATCATCGAAGCGTTGGCTGACCATCGAGACATTGTGTGTTGGATTCCATTGCGAGACCGGTAACGTTCTCCCATCATGTCGATGGAATCGTCAGCCAGTGGTCCAGTCGCAACATAGATGGGCAGAAGGTCGAAGTGAGGTCATCGCAGCCCCGAACCACTAGCGCCCGCCAACGCCAGCCGCCATTTCCGTTGAGAGAAAGGCTGCAGCCAGATGTTGCTGGAGTACAGCAGTTGCCTTGTCACAGTTTGCTGTCATACAACTTGTGTTAAATTAGATTTACGTTCTGAATTAGGAATATTGTTGTTTCTATGCACTTGTGTACTTTTTCGCGTTCTCAATAAACCGTCACTCTTCCAGCCTTTGTATACTAACAGAGATGTGCCGATGTCTGCAGAGCATGCCATTCACGGCTGACCACACATGGCAGAGTAAGACAAGCTTGATGCATTACTTGCTGCTAAATGTAATATAGTATTGTTTCACAAGCGTTGACAGCAGGCTGATAACAGCATTCCATAATGTGGACTGATTATGGCTTCATGGTCGCCCTCACACGTCAGAATAAGATAAGTCCAGAGGCAGCCCAGGCACCTTTCCACTGCTAAATATAATATAGTATCCTTTGATTAGTGCCGAAGAAGATCTGATAAAAGCATTCCATATCCTACACGTCTAAAGCAAGCACCGATTATGGTTCTACATGTCACTGACAGTGGTACCTGCACGTTCCAACATATCATTACATAACACCGTGGTGTAGGCGCCAGTTTCACAGGATCCTGCCTACCGTTACCAAATCCGGATTTAACCAGTTTTCCAGCTATAAATAAGAGGCGTTTAGCAGCGAGATATTACTTGAGTTCTAGCCTGCATCAAGATAACATCTATATAGATGAAGCGCTGTTCTGTGAATGAATGTGATCCTGCTGCAGCATGGGCTGGTATGTATCCTCTATTTGCAGCAGATAGGGATATACCGTAGCTCCCAATGCAAGATAGTAATTCACAAGAAGTAATGGGGCTAATTGATACATTAGAGGGTGGCGATTGGCTTGGGACTGGCGAGCCAGAACGATTAACATCGATTTTTGTGAACGTAAGTATATTTTTTCTCTCTCTCTCCCTGTACTCACTTGGGTAATTGAGAGTGGATAGGTTTTTATATTGTATGTGTGCACGGAATATTAGTATGAACTGTTTGTCATAGATGTGTGTGTGTGTGTATTTATGTGTGTGCGTATGAGTACCTGCGTTGATTGTTGGTACGCCATTTGTGTATGAAAATTATATACATTATGTGGAAAAGAATAGTGTACCATATAAAAATCTGTGTGACTGTATGTGGAGGGGTCCAAATGGCTCTGAGCACTATGGGACTTAACTTCTGAGGTCATTAGTCCCCTAGAACTTAGAACCACTTAAACCTATCTAATCTAAGGACACCACACACATCCATGCCCGAGGCAGGATTCGAACCTGCGACCGCAGCGGTCGCGCGGTTCCAGACTGTGGCGCCTAGAACCGCTCGGCCACTCGGGCCGGCTATGTGGAGGGGATTCGTTTCCTCTGCTGCTAGTCGCACCAGCTAGTAGGTTTTTCATATATTGTATGTATTGCATAAAATAATGAGAGCTGTGTAAAAAAAATTATTATTGTAAAAAAGCATTGAATAAAAAAGTATGTAGATAAGAAATCAGAAAAAATAAAGATTAAATGGGAAATGTACTATGTAGATTGTGTACTACAATTCGTATAAATAGTATCTCTCTGTATCTTTCCACGAGGAGTAAAGAGAACAAATGATGAGGCTCATGAAATTGCTCTATAGAGACAAATGGAGTGGAGAGAGTTTCCCGCCCCCAGGCGTGGGTAGACACGTGCCAGCATCCTTTTTCTGCCAAATTTTAATCGCTGAGGCGTGAGCATGACCTCGACACGTGGACTCTTATCACCGGAAATCTTACCTCATCACGTGGCCTTAAATTTGGGACTAGAACTGGCGCTGATATCATGCTCACGGTGCCTTCGATTTCTGAGACAGATCTCATGGAAGCCCAGTTGAGTGTCCGCCATAACGTAACATTGCTCCCACTGGTCTACATGCACGGTGGTTAACCATTTCCTCTATGATGACGTATCCAGACTGAACCATCGACCTAGTGTGACGAGAAACGTTATTCATCAGACCAAGCGACACATTTCCATTAATCCGGTTTCCAATCTCGAAGATCCTGTGTTCACTGCAGTTCTAATTGACGATGTGGTTGGGTCAATAAGGGAAGACCTAGGCGTCATCTGGTGCGGGGCCCCATGCTCAACAGTCTGTGATTACCAGTGTGCTTGGAAACACTTGTGCCTGCACCAGCATTGTACTGTATCGACATATTCGTCATAGATCGCCATAGGTCCTATTTTAGAGAGTGGACAAGCCTCCGATCTCCGAGCGAGGACGTACCTAGATGCTAGTTCCCGAAGCGCCAGGCCATAACAACCCAAAACTAAACTCCATCCGAACAGGCCTCGGAAGGCCCAGGGGTAATGACCGACCCTCGTGTTATCCTCAGCCGATAGTCAAATGGTTCAAATGGCTCTGAGCACTATGGGACTTAACATCTGTGGTCATCAGTCCCCTAGAACTTAGAACTACTTAAACCTAACTAACCTAAGGACATCACACACATCCATGCCCGAGGCAGGATTCGAACCTGCGACCGTAGCAGTCCCGCGGTTCCGGACTGAGCGCCTAGAACCGCTAGACCACCGCGGCCGGCAGCCGATAGTCGTCACTAGATATGGAGTGGCATATGGTCAGCACACCGCTCTCCCGGCCGTTGTCAGTTTTCGTGACTGGAGCCGACACTTCTCCACCAAGTAGCTCCTCAACTGGCCTCGAAAGGGCTGAGTGCACCCCGCCCCGCTTGCCAACAGCGTTCGGCAGAGTCGGACGATGACCAATCCAAGTGCTAGCCAAACCAGCAGCATTTAACTTCAGTGATCTGCCGGCCGGAGTGGCCGAGCGTTTCTAGGCGCTACAGTCTGGAATCGCGCGACCGCCACGGTCGCAGGTTCGAATCCTGCCTCAGGCATGGATTTGTGTGATGTCCTTAGGTTAGTTAGGTTTAATTAGTTCTAAGTTCTAGGGGACTGAAGACCTCAGCAGTTAAGCCCCTAGTGTTCAGAGCCATTTGAACCATTTTTTTTTTTTCAGAGATCTGACGGAAACCGGTATTATCACTGCGGCAGGGCCTTTGGCCGATATCAACTGGACATTTGTTTAAGTCTCTTACGTTAGTCAGTTTCCCCATAAGCGTCCCATACCCTCTTTAGAATGATTTCCCATTCGTGTCTGTTCCACTTATTCAGTTTCCGCACAGCATCAAATGTCCTCAACTCCACCAGATGGCATTCTGTACTGCGGTGCGATGTGGTCGTAATATTTTGACTCATCACTGTATTTCTGCACACTGCTCTACACACCCTGCGAGTTTCGATTCACTCGGGGTACTGAAACTTCCTGGCAGATTAAAACTGTGTGAGGGACCGAGACTCGAAATCGGGACCTTTGCCTTTCGCGGGCAAGTGCTCTACTTGCCCGCGAAAGGAAAGGTCCCGAGTTCGAGTCTCGGTCCGGCACAAAGTTTTAATCTGCCAGGAAGTTTCATATCAGCGCACACTCCGCTGCAGAGTGAAAATCTCATTCTGGAAAATCGGTATTGTTTCTGGGTGTTGCAATTCTCACAAACCTCTGAGTGCTCAGGGGCGCTATGAAACGTGAGTAAACCTCATTGGTACATGATGAATGAAACTGTTAGAAACATTTCCGGTTATTCAGTGCATCGTAAAAAGTATGTTTAAAGTGACGTCAGAAACGTCGATAAAGGGAAAATATAGTTCTAGCTATCAAAATGATAGTCTACTGTACGACCAAGGTAAAATCTGTCATGTCCTTCATCACAGAAGAATACACACATTGGGGTATCAACAGGAACTGTAAAATTATTAATTATGAGAACAGTACGGCGTACAACATCTAGAAACAAGCGCCCTAGTATGATATGAGGTTAGGCCGCGGTGGTCTCGCGGTTCTAGGCGCGCAGTCCGGAACCGTGAGACTGCTACGGTCGCAGGTTCGAATCCTGCCTCGGGCATGGATGTGTGTGATGTCCTTAGGTTAGTTAGGTTTAAGTAGTTCTAAGTTCTAGGGGACTGATAACCACAGCAGTTGAGTCCCATAGTGCTCAGAGCCATTTGATATGAGGTTATGGGTGCTTTTCTTACTGTTTTCAACATACAACAGGCCTTCTATGTGTGAACGAGTACTCTGTATGCGACTTCAGAACTGACTGCTGTATTTGTGGGTGAATACAGTAATATTTTCTGACAGTTGTGAGAGTTTTTGCAGCAATAAAATTGAACTACTGGAGAAGGGACAGCAGCGAGTCTTAATAGTTGTCACAGTTGTGCAAAGTACTGAAGGATACGTCGTATTTTAATGACGACTGTCTAGACCAAGAAACTGTGCACAGTTATTTTATGCAAATGAAATGTAATAGCTTCATTCCTGCCAGGAATTCCAAGGGCTAGGTTAACTAACGATGTTGTTTACTGTTATCTACATGATTCTTTTGGCAGCTGATTCTTGTGAACTTCCTCTATAACACTGTATGAACTTGATGCGCCACATCAACAAGAAAACAACTGGAAAGAAATAATATTTTCCTTCTTTATTTTACGTTCTTTAGCAGAAACACGACGTAAAATAGTTTTCCAGCTTAACTTTAACGAAGTATATGCAGTTTCACGTTAGTCTAAAAGCAAATTTTTATTTCATGCTTTCAGTCTGAATCCAATCGATAGAGAAAATTTTATTTTATGTATATGACTTGTGAATAGCATCTGTAAAAGAATATTACACGGTTTGCTATCATTTGGGCTGGAGGTATTCCAGAGGTTAATTTCCTGTCGATCAACATTCGAGTAATAGTACGAGGCTCCACGGATGTTTCACCAAGCAGAACCTTTTGATGGAACATTGAGATTTCCAAATGAAACTTACATGAAATGAGACGACTGTTCATTCCAAGGGCTAAGTTAAGTAACGCTGTTGTTAACTGTTATCTACATGATTCTTTTGGTAGCTGATCGTAATTTCTTGTGAACTTCTTCTATAACACTGTATGAACTTGATGCGCCATATCAACAAGAAAACAACTGGAAAGAAATAATATTTTCCTTCTTCATTTTACGTTCTTTAGCAGGAACACGACGTAAAATAATTTTCCGGCTTAACTTTAACGAAGCATATGCAGTTTCATGTTAGTCTAAAAGCAGATTTTTATTTCATGCTTTCAGTCTGAACCCAATCGATAGAGAAAATTTCATTTTACGTGTATAACCTGTGAATAGCATATGTAAAAGAATATTACACGGCATGCTATCATTGAGGCTGGAGGTATTCCAAAGGTTAATTTCCTGTCGATCACGCCGCATGCGAGAATATAGTACCGGCAGATTGCGCTGCACAAAACATCTCGTTAGGTGACTGCGGGAACGCCATCCATTCAACAACAAATAATCGCCGGGTACCCAGTGCCTACAAGCCCAGCATCACACGAGACTGTCGTTTGCACGTAATATACTCGTATGTGTGCATTCACATGCGAGTTATCGCGAGCCTCTTGTGTATGTTGTGTGTGTGTGTGTGTGTGTGTGTGTGTGTGTGTGTGTTTTTTGTCGCGTAAGCACTCGTGGCTGCGCGCAGAGAATGATCGAGGATCGAGATAGAAAGATCAATAAGGCGACAAGAACTATTGTAAATAAAGGGAGCTGACCAACAATCTGGTTATTTACGAATAATTGGAGGACGTAGTATGCAATGGAAGAGACTAGACGCGGAGCATTTGGCTTTCGTGTATTTGGCTACGCGGCGTTTGAAAGAGAAACGGGATGTAGGTAAGTGACAGTTTAAGCCCGAAACACTCATAAGGCAGTCACCCAACATCTTTTTTTAAAATTCGGTCAAAATATTTTTAAATACATGCTTTGAGCAGTAAAAACATGATAGCATCCCATGGAATACGTAACTGATTGTAATAATTTTCCTTTCATTCCGTACCTTTCAGGTTATAGTTCCAGTTATTCTAAATATGAAACAAGCACAGTAACTACCTCAGATTAGCTTAACACGCGTTCCCTTACTTCTTCCGGAGCGTTATCAGTTTCGCGAATCAAGTTTTCATCTTGAGGTGGACCCCTTAGGGGACTCGGGGCTCTTTCGCAAACACGTGCGTGGGGAGCACAGCGCCACGTGTTACTTCAGCATTTCTTATTACCACACGCTGCAACCACCCTTGCGTGGCCAACTAAATTACTCAAAAACGACTTTTTTTTGTCAAGCTACCACTGCATTAGCGTATGTCTTATCAACTCTTCCGACTAATCAAATACGGTGCTGTTATTGAGCTGCACTCTCCACGCTCCAAAATTATTTTTCAGTAGTGTGGATCATGTGGGGCAAGTTCACGATATAGCATGCGTCCACCAGATATGCACTTCCACTACATTCATATGGTGTGTGAGATAAGCGCAACTGCCCACAATTCAATGTACACAAATGAGCCAAAACAATATGACCACTGCCCATCACGAGTTTGGTGGCGTTGCGGGCACGTGACGCTGCAAGGAAAGTAAGTAAACGAGGTACACACGAATCAAGAGTCATTCTACAGACGATTGCCGCAAATGGCGGAAATCAACCAGCATAAGCGACTCTGACAGAGTGCAGATTGTTATGCCCCGTCGTCTCGGAACGAGTATATCGGAAACTGCGAAGATGGCCGGCTATTCGCATTCTGCTGTCATGAGTACCTATGAAAATGGTTGAGGGACAAAGGTAGGTGACAAAGTGTTGTACGTCGAAACCGCATCACACAACTTGGAGGTCGGAGGTGTTCTTCCTGTGCTGAACATTTCAGTTCAGCGTTCTGTTTGAATCCGTCACATCTACATCTACATCCATACTCCGCACGCCACCTGACGGTGTGTGGCGGAGGGTACCTTGAGTACCTCTATCGGTTCTTCCTTCTATTCCAGTCTCGTATTGTTCGTGGAAAGAAGGATTGTTGGTATGTCTCTGTGTGGGCTCTAATCTCTCTGATTTTATCCTCATGGTCTCTTCGCGAGATATACGTAGGAGGGAGTAATATACTGCTTGACTCCTCGGTGAAGGTATGTTCTCGAAACTTCAACAAAAGCCCGTACCGAGCTACTGAGCGTCTCTCCTGCAGAGTCTTCCACTGGAGTTTATCTATCATCTCCGTAACGATTTCGCGATTACTAAATGATCCTGTAACGAAGCGCGCTGCTCTCCGTTGGATCTTCTATATCTCTTCTATCAACCCTATCTGGTACGGATCCCACACTGCTGAGCAGTATTCAAGCAGTGGGCGAACAAGCGTACTGTAACCTACTTCCTTTGTTTTCGGATTGCATTTCCTTAGGATTCTTCCAATGAATCTCAGTGTGGCATCTGGTTTACCGACGATCAACTTCATACAATCATTCAATTTTAAATCACTCCTAATGCCTACTCCCAGATAATTTATGGAATTAACTGCTTCCAGTTGATGACCTGCTATATTGTAGCTAAATGATAAGGGATCTTTCTTTCTATGTATTCGCAGCACATTACACTTGTCTACATTGAGATTCAATTGCCATTCCCTGCACCATGCGTCAATTCGCTGCAGATCCTCCTGCACTTCAGTACAATTTTCCATTGTTACAACCTCTCGATATACCACAGCATCATCCGAAAAAGCTTCAGTGAACTTCCGATGTCATCCATAAGGTCATTTGTGTATATTGTGAATAGCAACGGTCCTACGACACTCCCCTGCGGCACACCTGAAATCACTCGTTCTTCGGAAGACTTGTCTCCATTGAGAATGACATGCTGCGTTCTGTTATCTAGGAACTCCTCAATCCAATCACAAAATTGGTCTGATAGTCCATATGCTCTTACTTTATTCATTAAACGACTGTGGGGAACTGTATCGAATGCCTTGCGGAAGTCAAGAAACACGGCATCTACCTGGGAACCTGTGTCTATGACCCTCTGAGTCTCGTGGACGAACAACGAGAGCTGGGTTTCACACGATCGTCTTTTTCGAAACCCATGCTGATTCCTACAGAGAGGATTTCTAGTCTCCAAAAAAGTAATTATACTCGAACATAAAACGTGTTCCAAAATTCTACAACAGATAGACGTTAGAGATATAGGTCTATAGTTCTGCACATCTGTTCGACGTCCCTTCTTGAAAACGGGGATGACCTGTGTCGTTTTCCAATCCTTTGGAACGCTACGCTCTTCTAGAGACCTACGGTACACCGCTGCAGGAAGGGGGGCAAGTTCCTTCGCGTACTCTGTGTAAAATCGAACTGGTATCCCATCAGGTCCAGCGGCCTTCCCTCTTTTGAGCAATTTTAGTTGTTTCTCTATCACTCTGTCGTCTATTTCGATCACAGAAATCAGATTATTCTTCCACAGTGTTCCTTTCTTCCCTTAAATCTTTCCTTCTCATATGATAGCCAAAACTTCATTGGACGTCTGGCCAATGATTTATCCTTTCCTCTTTTCTATGGCATTTGATCAGTTCCCTTGTTTCATCTACACTGGCATCAGAATCGATCACTTTTTCGAAACCATGTAATTATTTCCCATTGCGGCGTATAAGTTTAAAATTTGGGTCAAAGGCGCCTGCAACATTCCCCTATAATGGTGCAAAAGCATGGCGCCCTGCGACACCACCCTAGTGTCCGGCGACACTTCAAACAACAAGATGCCGACACACGCAAAAAAAAAAGGTGAAAGTTGGGTTAATGATGTCATATTGGCACCAAATTTGACCACATCTCTGCCCAACGCCACCATGGATGGGGGAGTTGCCGCACCCTCTCTTACCCACATTTCACCCCTTCTCCTGACGCCTTCGTGATGGAGGTTAGACCTGCGGCGCCCATCGATGAAATCATGTCGTGTTTTGTTTTTATGTGTGGCCGAGGAACGCGTTTCGGACACACCGCCGTTCAGAATCGACAATGAAAGGCCTCAGGGGTGGCATAAAGGGCGTCAGTGAAAGCCCCTCCCCTTGAGGCGTTGATTCCCACACATTTTGCGATCGAAACCGACAGTTCACACTGGAATGAGCAACGAGACGACGTTTTTGATAATCTTTGACGCTGCTGACACACTACAGACGCATCAACCCTTCCCTAAGGACGTCGTGGGCTAGCAAACCTACTGAATCTGATCGCACTCCAGTCTGCTCTGGTATACAGTGTGGAGCCACTAGGGACCGTTCAAAACCATTCGACGAAATTTGAACTCGATCTGAAGCAGCAAAGGGTGCTTATGCTTTTCGAGTCCTCCTGCTTTGCATCCTTCTGTGGCGTGATCACAGTGGAGAGCGATGTGGACACGTGCTTGACTAAAACGGTAAAGTGTCTCTTTGAGACTCCCACAGTTGGGCGATACTGACTCTACCAGCTGCCCATGTTTGTTGAGCATCTTAAATATGTACCTGCACGGAGAAAACCCATGAGAGTTCTGGCCACTTACCTGTACGCATGCCAGAACAGAGAGGTTTCAGGTGGTTGCTTACCTGCAGGTGCCTAGGATGCACTCGAGGGTTTTCTCTGTGCAGGTACATTTTTCAAGTGCTCAGCAATCCTGGGCGGGTGGCAATGACAGTATTTCCAACCTGGGGGAGGGGAGGGGGGTGATCCTATAGGGACTCTTTGCCATTTTAGTAATCTTGTGTCGATGTCGCACCCCTCCGTGATCACACCGCAGGTGGGTGCGGAACATGAGGACTGGAGAAGCGTTAGCTTCCCTTGCTGATTTAGATCGCGTTCAGATGTCGTCTAAAGGCTTTGAACGGTCTCTTGCGGTCATACACTGTACACCAGAGTAAAAATTACTGTCGTACTGAACTCCAAAGGCGTGAGATCACGTTCAGCGGAGTTGCTAGCCACAACGACACTAGAGAAGGGTTGTAGCGACTGTGGGGTGTCAACAGTGTCAAAGATTGTCAATAACATCGTTTTCGACTGCAAGATGTGTGTTTTCGACTGCAAGATGTGTGAATCCCTCAAAGTAATGGGTGGTTTCATTGATGCTCTTAATGTCAGCGCCCGAGATCTTTTCGAGTCTATTCTGATCAGCGTTCTGAACCGTGATTTATTTTTTATTTTTTGTCTGGAACGTCGCGGAGCTCGAGGGTGACGTCACAGGGCGTCACGCTTTTGCTCCATTACAGGGGAAGGTTGTAGGCATCTTAGAGCCAAATTTCAAACTTATAAATTAAATAGCAAACAATTATGGGGTTTCGAAAAAGAGATTGTTTAATTATGTTTCGCAGAGTAATTCCTTGAGGACACATGTGTTCGACTTATTCTCTCTCCAGCTTATTTTCAGTATGCTTCTCCGCATCTACAGTTCCATTGCTTCCAGACGTTCTACAGCGTGGTCTGAAACAGTCTGAGAAGCTTTTAAGGGCATTTCGAGGGAGATTGCGCTGAAAAATAATTGTTAAGACAGAAATTCGACAGGTTGCTCACTTTCCGAGTTATTTAGCATTGACGTTAGCAAGTCAGGTCATCGCATGCACAAATTCAAGCAGTCTGCCAGAGGCGATGCCACCAGACGTATTATTCGGCTCGTTCCTCAAACCGAACAAACACAGCTTTTGCTCACCTACCTTAATTTTATGGCTTCCGAAAAAGGCACGTTTTAGCTGGTCATGGGTATTTGAACATGTGGTAACTCAGGACCCACAGATGCCAGCGCATTACCGCATCTTAGCGCGTAAGTGCTTGAATTTGCTCGCCCAACCATCTGATTGGCTAACTTCAATGCTAAATAACTCGGAACCGGCGCAACGTATCGATTTTTTCTTAACAACTATTTCTCAGCGCGACCTCCACTGTAACACCCTTACAAGCTTCTCAGACTGTTTGTGACCACCCTGTATATTCTGTCTCATTAGGACCCATGTTTCACAGACATAAAACACTCAAGACGGTTTCATTAAGTCTTTCATAGTTTTAATACTCATGGGATGCTTGTCAAAAGCTGTTTCTTGTTACTGAAGGCTGGTTTAGCGAGGACACTTCTCCATATTATTTCCGTGGTGCACCTCTTGTCTTGATTGACAATCGTTCAGTAGCAGAACTGACTGTGTTGTATGATTTCACCACTTATCTTGATGATCGCTTGTGCCTCTTCATTGAATGTTTTGACAATTATTATTTTGGTTTTTGAAGCGTTCAGTTAAAATTTTGCTTCCTTTAATGCTGACGATAAAACTTACAGCATTTTACTTACTTACTTCTCCGAATTTGTAGTTAATTCAATATCATCTACAAACTTTACACAGTTTCGGCGTTACCTGCTTCATTATATTCGTGGATGACGTTGAAAGCACCGTGAGCCTGTTCGCGGACAATGCTGTTATACGTATGTGGGAAGGTCGCCAGTCCAGGGGCGAATGCAGGATTTTGGTCTGGGTTGAGGGAGGGGGGGGGGGGGGAGGAAGGAAGTGAGGCGACAAAAATATTGTATCATATTAACCTTTTGCTGTCTATCATATAGTGGAGAGTGCTAAAAAGTCATACTTCCTTTTTATACTGTGATGCAGCATTCTCTTTAAATTGCCACATATCACGCTGTATTCAACTTACCCACAAAATTATATAGTTTTTTATGGTATACAAACAGCTTTATACTTCTTCAGTTGTTTATTACACACCAAATTTAAAGTTTCTCTTAAAAATATAAATTTTATTCTTTTTACTGTACCTAATACTATACTTAATTTCAAGAAGAATCACTAATGTCCGTAGAATCTACATTAATTTCTGATTAAAATGAGATAAGAAAAAGTAATTATTACTACGTTTTAGACAGGTAATAAACATAATATCTGAAGAGTACATTACAGACTGTCCCGAACGTGCGCTTCTACACTCCTGGAAATGGAAAAAAGAACACATTGACACCGGTGTGTCAGACCCACCATACTTGCTCCGGACACTGCGAGAGGGCTGTACAAGCAATGATCACACGCACGGCACAGCGGACACACCAGGAACCGCGGTGTTGGCCGTCGAATGGCGCTAGCTGCGCAGCATTTGTGCACCGCCGCCGTCAGTGTCAGCCAGTTTGCCGTGGCATACGGAGCTCCATCGCAGTCTTTAACACTGGTAGCATGCCGCGACAGCGTGGACGTGAACCGTATGTGCAGTTGACGGACTTTGAGCGAGGGCGTATAGTGGGCATGCGGGAGGCCGGGTGGACGTACCGCCGAATTGCTCAACACGTGGGGCGTGAGGTCTCCACAGTACATCCATATTGTCGGCAGTGGTCGGCGGAAGGTGCACGTGCCCGTCGACCTGGGACCGGACCGCAGCGACGCACGGATGCACGCCAAGACCGTAGGATCCTACGCAGTGCCGTAGGGGACCGCACCGCCACTTCCCAGCAAATTAGGGATACTGTTGCTCCTGGGGTATCGGCGAGGACCATTCGCAACCGTCTCCATGAAGCTGGGCTACGGTCCCGCACACCGTTAGGCCGTCTTCCGCTCACGCCCCAACATCGTGCAGCCCGCCTCCAGTGGTGTCGCGACAGGCGTGAATGGAGGGACGAATGGAGACGTGTCGTCTTCAGCGATGAGAGTCGCTTCTGCCTTGGTGCCAATGATGGTCGTATGCGTGTTTGGCGCCGTGCAGGTGAGCGCCACAATCAGGACTGCATACGACCGAGGCACACAGGGCCAACACCCGGCATCATGGTGTGGGGAGCGATCTCCTACACTGGCCGTACACCACTGGTGATCGTCGAGGGGACACTGAATAGTGCACGGTACATCCAAACCGTCATCGAACCCATCGTTCTACCATTCCTAGACCGGCAAGGGAACTTGCTGTTCCAACAGGACAATGCACGTCCGCATGTATCCCGTGCCACCCAACGTGCTCTAGAAGGTGTAAGTCAACTACCCTGGCCAGCAAGATCTCCGGATCTGTCCCCCATTGAGCATGTTTGGGACTGGATGAAGCGTCGTCTCACGTGGTCTGCACGTCCAGCACGAACGCTGGTCCCACTGAGGCGCCAGGTGGAAATGGCATGGCAAGCCGTTCCACAGGACTACATCCAGCATCTCTACGATCGTCTCCATGGGAGAATAGCAGCCTGCATTGCTGCGAAAGGTGGATATACACTGTACTAGTGCCGACATTGTGCATGCTCTGTTGCCTGTGTCTATGTGCCTGTGGTTCTGTCAGTGTGATCATGTGATGTATCTGACCCCAGGAATGTGTCAATAAAGTTTCCCCTTCCTGGGACAATGAATTCACGGTGTTCTTATTTCAATTTCCAGGAGTGTATATCACGTAACATTTGTTCTTAAGGAAATGTTTCTAAGAATTATATTTACGACCTAAAATGATTTTACTTTCGTATCTTTCGGGAGAAGTGACTTATTTGGAAAATCATGTGAAATATGGTACAACAGTTTGGAACCAGAGGAACCATGAACATGGAGCTAATGAGAGCACTGCGCTACACCATGCAGCGCCTCTTACGTGATGCTTGCTAACTATTACACAACGAATGGAATCTTACTGTATAATATATACAAGACGATTAAAAATTCCAATTTTCTTTTCGCACTTTTTTCCGTCCTGACAACTTTGTATTGCATTTTGCAGATTTTTTCTTCTTTTTTTTTGTTGCATGAACTGAAAATACTATGAAATATCCATATATCGAGCCGTAATTTGCGGCAGTGTCTTTCAAAAGGAGCGTCCGTCTTGATATTCAGACATAACCATTAGTGCTTTTAATATCTGAAACTGGCGAAGCTACACACGCACAGCCTGGTCTCTTCCCGGCGCTAGTAACGAGCGCCGGCTACTCAAAATATTTGAACATTTAAAACACTAACCTGTATACATCCTAGGTAAAGGATCTGCAGGGTCCTCCTATATGAAATTTGCATTTTTGACACTGAAAATATTACACATCAGGCCAGCCATGTGTATCAGTTGGCACATATTCCGTAAGAGAAGCTACTAGGTTGACAGTGCTTTCACTCTGTAACGTACCTATTTAATTATATAGTTAGGTAGGCTCATGAAAAATTACACTGCTGCATAGCTTGGTATCTTATTATGTGAATTTAAATTGGGAATTATTTCAGAGATACCTCGGGTCGCCACCTGAATTGACCTACCACTTAATTACCCATAAAATTTGCTCAAAAATTAGTGAAAAGGCCTCAGTTCAGCAAAAGTTCATGAAATTTTGGTATACCTTAATAGTTTTTGATCAATTTTGTAGCAGAATCAGCTTGGCAAATGCTCTTAAATATACTAATAACCATACACATGTGAACTGGCCCGGAAGAGCCTCGATAGGAAATTGGGTAGATAATGGGTGAGTTATTAAACATCAGGAATGCCTTCTACTATGCATTTATTTCAAGATTCACTCTTTAAAAGGGAAGCACATGAACAACCACATATTTAACAGAAAAATCTTAACGTAGCATGGAGTGTTGGTACTGAATATTGCTGGTAAACAAACTGATTTCGTACACGAATAACACGATCATTTGAAATAGGGAGTGCTGTGGCAAAAGCAGATTACACACGCGCACTTTCGGACTAACCATTCTTTAGAGAGAAAGAAGTTGCTCAATAATTTAATAAGGGAAACTAGATCTAAACTGGTTTAGAATTAATTACTATTAAAAACAGTCCTGATCACGATTTATTTAACAAGGTGACCGGTTTCAACCACTACTGTGGTCATCTTCAGACCATTGAGTAAGAACCTCTTTCTGTTGAAGAATCACTACTAGTGATTCTTCAACAGAAAGAGGTTCCTACTCAATGGTCTGAAGATGACCACAGTAGTGGTTGAAACCGGTCACCTTGTTAAATAAATCGTGATCAAGACTGTTTTTAATAGTAATTATTTATAAGACATTGATCACTGCTGTGCCCATAATGTATTCAAAAGTAATGGTTTAGAATTATTTCCTAATTTATATTAAATTATGCGAGATTACAAATTAAGAACAATGAATAGGAACTACGTCCTGTGAACAATTCTTCCGAAAGGTTGGAGCCACCGAAAATCACAAGTAACGACATGGATACCCATTACAAAGAATAATCGATAAAATAAAATAAAAGAAAAAACAATCACGACAAGAAAGATCCTGAAATCAAACACTGAAGCACAAGAATTTATCCAAGCAAGGAAGCTGGTTCATTTGGAAGCACAGAATATTAAAGCACAATCTTACGAACAAACCACATGGTAAGGGCTTTCAACAATGCACAACGAAATCTCTCTCAAATCTGCAAGAAAAACACTAGCATTTTATTAATATGGTTACCGACTACTCATAATCAATTACACCATTAATCCAGGAATCCAGTCACACTCATAAATCCACGTGGCCTCATTCCTTCGAAACCGAAAGTTATAGAGCACAAAGAAAACCCTGCTATAAATTCCAAAATTTGCGAAATTATTCGCAGTGCCTACCTACGCAACGTATCCCGAGTTATTCTACAATAGCTGAAACCTACTAAGAATTGAATTAAGGATTCAGTTAAAGTGAAACTTACACATTCAAAAAATTACAACGCTAAGAAATGAAACTATATGTTACCTCTTCGACGATCCATAGCGCTCATTACTCGCCTGCAGTCCCTACCGCGGACCGGAAGCCGGCGCACAGAAAATATGCGTTTCCTACCTGTGCCACCCTAACAAATGCAACAGATCATCGCTCGCCGATGTCTCTTTGACTGAGAAGAGTCTCTTTGGTATACACATAAGTTGGCTAAGCTGTTCCTACATTCAAAGAAACTTACCCCAAGTCTAAAGACTCCAGCAGACGCCAAACGCAACTCCAAGCAGACAACCAAACGGATAGGACAAGGAAAACGTAGAGTGACAACGCAAATATATGATTACTTTTCTGTATCAAATTGAATTCTTACTATGTATCTAGTATTGAAGTGTCACCATGGCTGCATGGCTGCCACATATAGCGTCCAGCTGACCATCCTCTCCGTTTGAATTTGTAGGAGCACCCACACTTCGATGACGCTGTTCATAACTGAAAAAGTGGGCCTCAACCCCGAACGTCATTGAAGCTATTTATACAGAGACGTTTCAACCGGTTCTGCCATTTTCAGTATGTCTTCGACCCATTCGTTGCCAACTGCTGTTCTATGCTTCGCTTTTTTTCTTGATAGGTCACAACTACGGAAACATGTAAAAAACAACATTTTAAGTCCTAAATATAATTCTCACGACCATTCCATTGCCTCATTTGTATGTACACTACGGCTGTATAAGCTCAACGACATGTCAGGAATTTGACTAAAATTTTACAGAATATTTGTTATCTGCACAAATGTTAAATAGTTTGTAGAATACTACACTATGGTATTCAGTGTGACCACCGAGAATGTTTTTATAATAAAACGAAAACGCATCTGGTCAAAACCGGCACTTTTATACATAGTTTGCTCTAGTGCTCTACAATATGGAACTGACATATCAAAGCAGCAACAGTGGAAAGAAAGAATGGGCAACTAATAAAAACTTCTAAAACACTTTAATTGTACACACGTCAATCACCTTCCGATAAGAATCACAAAAGATACTGAATCAGATCCGATACTGCAGTAAAACTAAAACGGAATAACAACAGTCCGTCCCAGTCGAACAATCGCATAAGGCGATGAGCAGAAGAACAAAGGCGCAATTTACATGCTCCAACATGGCCGCCGCATTGAGTGGTGGGGGTTAATGTTTCACTTGTACAATGCTGCCAGCTCAGGCATCACGTTTCGATTAGCTGCTGTGATATGAATTAAACACAACACACAATCGTTCATGTTCAAATGCGGTGTTTGTTTCCAGAAATGAAGTTAAATTAAGTCTGCCGTGACACTGAGAACAATTCACTTGATTGGTGATATTGTCAGTAGCGGTAGCTGCTCTGAAATCTGTGGACTTCTAAACGAAAGTGTACAGTGATATTCGAAACGAAAACTACATGGCTGAAACATTTAACACTATGATTAGGAAAATTCGTAATTTGGTACAATATATGAAATTAGATTAAACGCAGTGAAACATAATGTTAGGTTGCCGCGGTTGGCAGCAGTGGAAATCATGTAAACTGTCGACTTTTACCGAGATGTATCGGTAAAAACTATGGGGCTGAGCAGCAAATCGGTGGGGTACACCACTCCAGTCTATATTAGAGGTGGTTTTGGATGGAGTATACTGCTTTGATCCTTATTTAGCCTTCATGTAAACAAATGTTGCGTTGGTGAATACGTTCGCAGCGTTTTTGTTTTACATGTTGGTATTCCGGTTGCTGTGGGTTTATTTATCGGTTGTCATTTTTCATTTGTAGTTCTCTGATGCTATATCAGTCTTTATATTGTCATTTTGTCATTTGGAGGTAGTGCGTGGAGCTATGGACGCCAGAAAATGGACTGCCAAGTAGAGAAATCGGAACGTTTCCCACATATTCTTTTGTTTGAGTTCAGTAAAGGGGTGACACCAGCGGAGGCAGCCAGGAACATTTGCGCCTTGTATGGAGATAATACTACTGAACGGATCAAGGAAAGAAAATGGTTTTCTCGTTTAAGAAGGATCGTTTTGACATTAGTGACTCTCCACGTTCAGGAAGACCTTGGTGTCTCATGAAGATCGTTTAAACGTATTAATCCCCGATGATCCAAGACAGTGTCCTCGAGAACTGGCAAACTTAATGAACAGTGATCATTCCACCATCGTGCAACAATTGCATGCAATGGGGAAGGTTTAAAAATCGGGTGTATGGGTACTGCACGCTCTAAGCCAAAATCACAAAAATCAGTGGGTGGCCATGTTGCATCTTTGCTTGCTCGTCATCAATTGGTTCCTGAAAAATCTTGTATCGTTCCTGGTGACGAGAAATTGTGTCTTTATGCTAACATAAGGAAAAGAAAGGAATGCTTGAGCCCACACAAAGCCCACACAGAGACATGCTCGCATCCACAAAAGATAATGTTATGCATCTGGGGGAACAGCGACGGTGTGACATACTATGAATTGCTTCCCCGATGTGTTACTATCACTGCTGACACTTATTGTCAACAACTGATTCTCTTGCAGACGCGAGCCAAGAACAATGACCAGGAATACTGCGTGAAGTGACGCTACTCCACGTGAAAGCCCGCTCGCATTCTGCTAGACTGGCGAAAAACTAATATATGGGCGTTGGGTTGGGAAGTCATTCCGCACTTACCTTAATCACAAGATCCTGTGCCCTCAGATTTTCACCTTTCTCTCTCTCTATTGAACAGCCTTCAAGGATGAAATGCCTTGAAGAGTTTTTCGCCACAAAAGCACGGAATCGGAAAGTTACCTTATCGTTGGCAGACTGTTGTAAGTACTGAAGAAGAATATATTATTGATGACTAAAGTCTCTGTTAGGTGTATCTGTTGTGTTCATTACTTATGAAAAACGCTACGAACTTACGCAACAACTCAGTACATGCTCGGCAGATGTTCAGCGGTCGTAAAAACTTGTCAGGTCAGAAAGCTATTATTTTTAGGGAGGAGGCTGCAGACCAGCGGAGCCCCCGCCCCCCAACCCCAACCCTTTATACGCAGCTGGTTGCAATGCTAGAAGTCTAGCGAAGTGCAAGGTGACCAGCAGAAGATAAAAGAATATTGCTTACTTGATTATTTTTAATGACGCAGCACATGATTTCTTAATTTGGTTCTTGAATTGGTCAAGGAAGACGTTCGAAGACATGACTTTTATAACGTGCTTGGTGCAAGCAGAGGTGAGATTGTGGCTGCCTCTACAAAGTCAAACATTCCACAGTGACTGACTTAGTCGCCAGGACGAGTATCTTGAGAAATAAATACGTGGACATGAAGAATAAAGACGTAGAATGCTTATAACGTTTGTTTTATTTAAAAAGCTCACATAAAAATTCGGAGACTTTACTTCTTAGTTCTCCCTCATATTTTTACATCCCACCTCCCGTGAGATGACCACGGGGAGGAAATCAGAGAATTAGAGTTCATAGATGGGTTTACCGACAGTCATTCTTCCAACGTGCCATTCGCGCTTGGAACAGGAAAGGGGGGAACACACAGTGCTGCCGGAAGCACCCTAAGCCAAACTACGAGAAGCGGCTTTCAAATTATGGATGCGTATTACCTAACAACCTAGTCCATACACATAATGGTGCGTCGAATGCTGACAATCTACAGAAGAACACACAACCCGCCCAAAAATTTCCGAGACTGCTTTTATTCCTGGCGTATAAGCGACGTCAGCGCAGTAATTACGGTGACAACTTGAACTAACAACTATAAACAACATATGTGCATTCGACCACTTAGCTGTGAGCAGTATTGAGCAGTGGATTTGTGGCTATAGAGTGTCAGCATTGTTGTGTCAAAGATCGCAGAATATATTAAAAAAGAGAAAAGAAAGAACAGACACCACGCATACATATCACATACCATTTTTATTAATGACATTTTACAATTAGTGTAATTAATGATATCACTTTTATCATCAAACTATAATAACTTATCACCCAAAAGAAAGGATTTTTCCCCCACTCTAGTCATCATAATGGCTACTCAGATGTGTTCCATACACCATCATGAAGTGTCATTAGAGATCAGTCACTTTCCCAGGCAAAATAAAAAGAATAAGAAGACTACCTGTAAGCGTTAATCCACTCCTCTCTATCACTTCTTATTATTTGCAAGTGTGGAATTTCCCAAATACTTACGACTTTTTTCTGCTTTCAACAGCTCAAAAGCCCCCTGATGCACCACTAGCTGATATGTTCACTACTAAATCGCTCGTCGAATAGCAGCAGCACACAGATAGGTTGCCAAATATTTCTAATCAGGACACACAACCTCTTCCTGCACCACCTCCACCAGTCGAGCCTTAGCCATGTGGTTCCGGTGTGCCACTGTTCGCTACTAAATATAATTTTACTATCAGTGGATCCAAATGTGTAAACCGAGGTACACAATCTGACAGTGACTGTGATGCAGCAGTAGAAATCGACAATATTAAACTGGTATGAAAGCGCGGTTTACGGAAACTTCGTGGCATGAGTTATGTCGCGCAACGCTGTAGATCAATGCTCAAATGACGACGGGGTATTATCCATTTCGTCCTCTTCCGCACATTTTTTTTATTTATTTGCCATTTTCCTTTAGTGCGTTACCTAGATACAAGAACAGATCAAATGTTGCACAAGAATCGGTATGAACCTAGGACTTAGTATTTGAACATAATTTCAAATGTGATAATGTAACTAAGCGCTATGGTGTTTAAGGGAAAACCTACTTTAAATATCTACATAAAGAAAAAAACTAATTTTAAAAAAGAAAAATAAAGTCTAAGTACTCCATCTGGCTATCTAGCGCACATATATATGGTATGGTCATCTGGAATCCAGACGGCACGTGCTACTGGTCTTCTACACTACGCTGGATTGCTGGATCACAAATTTTGTAATTATAATTTTGAACTACACTACTATACCCCCCTTAGGAACATGGCTGCTAAGGAGGGGAAGGAAGCCAGTGTGCAATCCGTGTGCATACCGGGGGGAGTCATTTCGGATGTGGAAAGGATGCTTCCGGATGCCATGAAGAGTATAGGGTGCAGCCAACTGCAGGTGGTGCCCCATGTTGGTACCAATGTCGTGTGTCGCTTTGGATCGCAGGAGATTCTCTCTGGTTTCGGGCGGTTAGCGGAAATGGTAAAGACTACTAGTCTCGCTTGCGAGATTAAGGCTGACCCAACCATCTGCAGCATCGTCGACAGAACCGACTGTGGTTCTCTGGTGCAGAGCCAAGTGGAGGGTCCGAATCAAGCGGTTCTGTGACCGTGTACGCTGCAGATTCCTTGACTTACGCCATCGGGTGGTGGGTTTCCGGGTTCCGCTGAATAGGTCAGGAGTCCACTACACACAGGAAGCGGCTACAGGGGTAGCGGAGGCTGCGTGGAAGGGACTGGGCGGTTTTTTAGGTTTGAGGGTCTAAGGAAACCATGGAAAGGGCGTTCGTCTAAAAGAGGGCAGGTGAAACACAATAAGGTAGTTGTAGAAACGATAGGTATTTTAGTTGTAAATTGTCGTATCTGTGTTGGGAAAGAACCAGAGCTCCAAGCCCTAATAGAAGGCACTGAAGCTCAAATAGTTATAGGTACGGAAAGCTGGCTATAGCCGGAAATAAGTTCAAACGAAATTTTTTCAAACGACCTAACAGTGTTCAGAAAGGCTAGATTAAATACTGTTGGTGTGGGAAGTAGTTTACCTTGTAGTGAAATTGAAGTAGATAGTTCCTGCGAAATAGTATGGGTAGAGGTTATACTTGACAATCGGACTAAACTATTAATTTGATCGTTTTAACTACCTCCGACTCAGAAGATATAGTTACTGAATAGTTCAAAGAAAACCTGAGTCTCATTTCAAATAGGTACCCTACTTATATAATTACAGTCGATGGTGACTTCAATCTACCCTCGATATGTTGGAAAAATTATACGTTTAAAGCCGGTGGCAGGCATAAGACGTCATCCGAAATTGTACTGAATGCTTGCTCACAAAATTATTTTGAACAATTCGTTCATGAGCCCACTCGAAGCGTAAATGGTTGTGAAAGCATATTTGACCTCTTAGTAACAAATAATCCTGGACAAATAGGGAGTATCATGACGAATACAGGGATTAGCGACCACAAGGCAGTTGCTGCTAGGCTGAATACCATAACAGCTACAACCATCAAAAAGAAACGCATAGTACATCTATTTAAAACAAGCTGATAAAAATGTCCTTAACACCTTTTTAAGAGACAGTCTCTGCTCTTTCCGATCTGATCACGTAAGCGTAGAAAAGATGTGGAATGATTTCAAAGAGATAGTATCGACGGAAATTGAGAGATATATACCACATAAATTAATAAGTGATGGTACTGATCCCCCATGGTACACAAAACGCGTCAGATCGCTGTTGCAGAAACAACGAAAAAGCATACCAAACTTAAAAGAACGTAAAATCCCCAAAGCTGGTAAAATTTTGCAGAAGTTCGAAATATAGTCGTTCTTCAATGCGAGTTGCTTTTAATAATTTCCACGGCGAAACTCTGTTTCGGAATCTGGTAGAAAACCAAAAGAGATTCTGGTCATACATAAAGTGCACCAGTGGCAAGACGCAATCAATACCTTCACTGCGCGATGACAACGGTGAAGTCACTGAATACAGTGCCACTAAAGCAGAGTTATTAAACACGGTTTGCCAAAACTCCTTCACCAAAGAAGACGAAGTAAATATTCCTGAATTCCAATCAAGAACAACTGCCATGGTGAGAAACATAGAAGTAATATCCTCGGTGTAGCAAAAGCAGCTTAAATGACTTAATAAAGGCAAGGGCTCCGGTCCAGACTGTATACCAGTCAGGTTCCTTTCAGAGTATACTGATACAATAACTCCATAGTTATCAATTACATACAACCGCTAGCTCACAGAAAGATCTGTACCTAAAGATTGGAAAATTGCTCAAGTCACACCGAGACCAAAAAAGGGAAATAGGAGTAATTCGCTGAATTACAGTCCGGTATCACTAACGTCGATTTGCAGAAGGGTTTTGGAACATATATTGTGTTCGAACATCATGAAGTACCCCGAAAAGACGATTTATTCACACATAGTCAGCACGCATTCAGGAAACATCGTTCTTGTGAAACACAACTAGCTCTTTATACTCATGAAGTAATGAGTGCTATCGACAGGGGATGTCAAATTGATTCCGTATTTTTAAGTGTCTAGAAGGCTTTCGATACCGTTCCTCATAAGCGTCTTCTAACCAAACTGCGTGCCTATGGAATATCGCCTCAGTTTTGTGACTGAATTCGTGATTTCCTGTCAGAATGGTCATAGATCGCAGTAATAGATGTGAAAGTCATCGAGTAAAACAGAAATAATATCCGGCGTTCACCAAGGAAGCGCTATAGGCCCTCTACTGTTCCTGATCTATATTAACGCCTTGGGAGACGATCTGAATAGCCCTTGATTGTTTGCAGATGATGCTGTCATTTACCGTCTTGTAAAGTCATCAGATGACAAAAACGAATTGCAAAATGATTTAAATAAGATATCTGTGTGACGAGAAAATTTGCAGTTGACCCAGAATAAAGAAAAGTGTGAAGTTATTCACATGAGTACTAAAAGAAATCCGCTAAATTTAGAATATTCGAAAAGTCGCACAAATCTTGAGGCTGTAAATTCAACTAAAGACTTAGGGATTACAATTAAAAATAACCTAAATTGGAACGATCACATAGATAATGTTGTGGGTAGACCAAACCAAAGACTGGGATTCATTGGAAGAAGACTTAGAAGGTGCAACATGTCTACTAAAGAGACTGCTTGCACTACGCTTGTCCGCCCTACTCTGGAGTACTGTGCGGTGTGGGCCCGCATCAGGTGGGAGTGACGGATGACATCGAAAAAGTTCAAAGAAGGGCGGCTCGTTTTGTGCTATCGCGAAATAGGGGAGATGGTGCCACAGACATGATACGTTAATTGGAGTGGCAATCAATAGAACAAAGGCGTTTTTCGTTGTGACGTGATCTCATGAAATTTCAATCACCAGTTTTCTCCTCCAATTGCGAAAACATTCTGTTGATACTCACCTACATAGGGAGAAATGATCATCACGATAAACTAAGAGAAATCAGGGCTCGCACAGAAAAATTTAAGTGCTCGTTTGTCCCACGCGCCGTTCGGGAGTTGAATGATAGGGAGACAGTTTGAAGGGGTTCATTGAACCCTCTGCCAGGCACTTTATTCTGAGTAATCACGTAGATGAGATGTAGATGCACACGGCACTACACTACTCTACACTATTATGCACTATGTTTTCCGTTTCACGAAAGTATCGTTGTTTCCACTTAATTTGCATGATCATTTGAGGTGGTTCCTCATTCTGTTGGGCACCATAATTTCGTTTTGTGCATCCTAGGAGTATGCTCTGGTCATAACCGGCACCTCACATCTACCATCTTTAGTCCTAAATGGAACAAATATCACCTTCTCCCCTTCAGCAAAGAGTCTAGAAGTTGCAACAGATGAAAATCTAAATTGGGTTAAGCATGTAACTATGTGCAAGAAGGCATCATCATCTCTCCATGCCCTACAAAAATATAAAAAACAGTTATGTAAGTCTGCAGTCTTTCGTGTCCGTTGACACTAAAGTTAAAATCTTCTGGGTTGTTCTCTTATAAAAGGGAGTTTTCCCCCGTTTGTGCTGGAGAAGAGGGAGTATTTGTTAAAATTCTTGTGGCTACCATTGGTGGGTCATCGACATAGGCTAATATTACCGCGCTGATGCAGAAGAAGTGGGTTATTGGCTAAACTCTTGTGGATACAATAGGTGGCCCATCGTCACTGGATAGAAAGGCACCGTCCACACTTACACCGGAGAAGGGTTATTGGTTGAAATTCCTCCTACTGCTGTTGGTTGGCCATCATCATTGGCCAGACGCGAAACTGACAGAGCAACAGAGGGGGAATGTTTACCCAAAATATTATTGTCCGCCGAGGTGACTTGCAGCGCGTTGTTTACATTTCTTGCACACTGCGGCCGCACATTCACTTCCTTGGTGTTGGGGAGCCACGTCGGGGGAAGTCAATAGCCGTCCTCTCTATGGAAATTACATGCATTCCTGGAAATTTCAACTGCTTCTCGGACCTTTCTTCTGTAAATGTTGGTTTCCTTAGCCAGCATGCGTACTTTATCAAAATCGATATCAGAGCCACAGATGTTCCGCTACTGCCGATTTTATACTTTGTTTTAGCCCCGTGTGCCGTTCGTGTTCCTTAATACGTTCTTTAACAGTTCTTCCCGTTTCGCCTATATACACTTTGCCGCAGCCACATGTCACTTGATAGACATCTGCACTGTGGAGGCAATCAGATGCACCCGTTTTTGTCGGAAAAAATATTTTTTTTTTTTTGCCTAAAGAAATACGTCTGGATACCATTTTTCTTTAGGATTCTGTTTTTGCGGTCAGTGACCCCAGAAGCGAACGGTAACCTAAAGGAGTGAGAAGACGGTTCCTCGTCATTCGTATTAGCGTGATTAATATTCCGCCTAAAAGCCCTGTCGGTTGAATAACTATCATAGCCATTTGTCTTCATTGTCCTCTTTAAAAAATCCAACTCCGATTCCAAGTTATCGCCATTGCTGATACGGAAGTCACGTGAAGACAGTGTGTTGAGCACTGCTTGCTTCCTGAAGATCCCAGCAGAGGGCTCGAAACATCGATTATTTTAGAGGAAATACGACGCGGCCTAACAACTCAGAAGATTTTAACTATAAAAAACACTTCCCTCTTGATATGAAAAAGAAACTCCTACAAACACTGATACTTCCAGTTATTAATTTCAGCGGTGTTATCCTGCAAGACCTTTCTCAGGAAAGCGCCTGGAACTGGTTATGAGTCCCTGTGTTCATTATTCCTGTGATGTTTGAATCTTTGATAATATTTCACCAACGTATGCACAGCTATCCCGGCTGCGTGCAGATAAGCACAGAGATTTTCATACCCTCTGTCTTCTCTTCTGTCTTACCAACGTACACTGTGCCTCGTATCTCTCCTCGACCTTAACGCTCTTATCTGAACAACATGACAGGAACATCCGTTTCCATCAGAGCAAAATCCTTTCTGTCTCACTCCATCGTTTATCCACTTCCTCGAAGTCTTTCTCAGTAGCAGTAATCCTACTCTGGAATAACAACTTGCATTATATTAGAGAAATGAATAACATATCAAGCATCGATACATAGTTAATGACACACGTACCGAAAAATCATTAAGGATTACCATTGTCCCTGTACGCTCTCGTCACCCTTAGACATGCATCTTTCCAACCTTATCTTCCCCTTTTTCCAGTATTCTTAGCTGTTGCAGTCTCATTAAATTTTCTTTCTCCAGAACTCACTATATCAGAAAATATCTCCCTTACACAGCTATAAGTTCTTGATATATCTGCCACAGTCATTATTGCTGTTCTTGTCACTTTCATTATTATTAATATTATAATTATTATCATCATGGCTATTAGTAGCAGCAAGTGCAGTAGTACACGTGCTACCAGTTTAACTTTAATAGTTCATAGTCAGTATTATTTGGTCACATTGCCACTTCAGACAATTAAATAGTTTTAATATTATTTTTCGTTTTAAAATTGATATTTCTTGCGAAACTAGGATGCAGAGAAAGTACTGTATGTGTGAAACTCTGGTCCAATGTAAGAGAGGGCCTGATGTCCCTAATGACATCAGGTTAAATAAATAAATAAAATAAAACACGTAAATACATTTAAACAATTGACAGCCTACAGTAGTTTTCAAAATTACCATTCAGTATCGATTAGATGTATACTAACCTGGTGCTTAGGTGTGTTACCTCTCCAGTGGGTGCGCTGGCGTGAAAGTACGCTAGGATGCAAATTAGGTTTAATTTTTGAGAGTTTAGATCCTTTGTTGGATTATCCAAACAGCTGTGGCTTCATTATTGCTTCGGGTGTCGTACTGATATATTTTTTCCATAGTGGAAGACCTCTTCCGCTACTGTGATGAGTTTAAAGGTGAATCTGTCACGTTACTCTGTGCCCATGACGTAAGTCCATTGGTTCCCAACATGGGGGTAATCACCTCCTCAGGGGTAAAATGAAATTTTTGAGGGGTAAAAACAAAGAATTCCGTTGTGTTACGGTTACGAAACTAAATTATTGTTTTGTAGATCATTAGTATTATCACTATTTCGTAAAACTATAATATTGATTACTGAGTCACCAGGTCTTATCTTATTTTTCGAACATGAGCGTTAACCCGTGACAAAATTTGGTTGAGGTTAAAGCTTATGAAACGAATGTATGAACGTCTTCTACTCACACAGACCACTTTTTACCAATAAACTTTTTACTTTGTGCCACTTATCCATGACAGTAAATTTGAGACATATACGTCACATATGCTTTAATATCTCATCAAAATGCCTTCTCTGAGTTGCAGGTAGTTCCCTCAATGGAGCACAAATTGATTCATATATTCATTTCGCAACAGAAAGTCCATCTAATTGGCGGGAAGACACAACACTAACTACGTAATGGTTAGTAAATTGTTGCAGTGTTATTATTATTAGTGGTAGTTGTCAGACATAAAGCTTTGGAAGCCTAAGTTCTTCCAATTTCTACCAGTTCAGAAGTAAGGAGTCCAACAATGAAGTAATTTACAAACAGTAAGTGTAGCGCAAGTATTTTAATTTGGTTGCGTTGAAATTGGGGTGTAAAGTGCGTGTGAAGCAAGAGTTGCTAGGGAGAGGAGTGGAGCAGAGGAAGCATATTTTGTAACAAGTGTCTCTCCTCAATTATTTTCTGGAGAGGAGTTATAGGTAGCACTAGCGGCGCACTGCTAAGTGCTTCATCAATCCGTAAAAAAAGGTTGTTAGAAATAAGCAGAATCATTAGTTCATGATATAATGAAACACCCACAGAAACTGTCTTTCGTCATTCTAAATACGAAAGTGTTGAAACAGAATTTTTTTTCGTTGTCAAATTTAGTTAGGCACAGTTGTTGATGACGTTAGTAGTGGGGGGTAGTAGGTAATATCTGATTGCGTTCAAGGGTAATGGCCTCAGAAAGGTTGGGAAACAATGTGTAAGTCAAATTTCTCGTGTTTAGTTTTTTTACTTTCACAAACATAGCTACTGTTTTGCTCCTGGTTGTGGCTTCAAGTGGTTCAAATGGCTCTGAGCACTATGGGACTTAATATCTGTGGTCATCAGTCCCCTAGAACTTAGAACTACTTAAACCTAACTAACCTAAGGACATCACATACATCCATGCCCGAGGCAGGATTCGAACCTGCGACCGTAGCAGTCGCGCGGTTCCGGACTGAGCGCCTAGAACCGCTACACCACCGCGGCCGGCCCTGGTTGTGTATGCAAGTGTTTTATAAAGCACAAAAGACGTTCTTCCTCTTCAAGTCTGGTAAAAACATCACAACTGACAAACTTTCTAAACTATTCAACAGGAATTCCGATGTTGAAATAGAGTATGCAGGTGGGGATAATGACAGTACTGATGAAGGTGAAGCTATTGCCTATTTCGAGCACTATTTGCAAAGTGAACACGAATACGACCCTGAAGATAATTGTAGTGACTTGCAAATGAGATTATTTCATAGGAAGAGACAGAGTAAATGGAAGAAAACTGACAATGTTAGTAAAAGTAAATTAAAAACAGAACGATTACATTTTTGTTTGTTGTAATATAGTTAAAAATTGTGAATCCTAACAAAAGAAGCAATTTAATTTAAATAATAAAACAAAATTTCTTTATCTCAAAAAGTTAGCAGACTTTTATATATTATAGACCACTATACCTAATTCTACTAGAAGCCTGCCATATGTAGCAAAAATTGTCAATTAAACAACTTGAAATAATAATAGAACATTAAAAATGAGGTATTCCTTAAATACGGATCCACTGAAGTGATGGATATGTGGTGGACTGGTATGGAGTAGATATTACGTACGCGCCCGCTAATGTAAGAAGAGTTCAAATGGTTCAAATGGCACTGAGCACTGTGGGACTTAACATCTGAGGTCATCAGTCCCCTAGAACTTAGAACTACTTAACCCTAAGTAACCTAAGGAGATCACACACAGCCATGCCCGAGGCAGGATTCGAACCTGCGACCGTAGCGGTCTCGCGGTTCCAGACTGAAGCGCCTAGAACCGCTCGGCCACACAGGCCGGCACTCGAGAGTTGACAACTATGGAGTACACACTGTGAGATCGCCTAAGAGGAGGAGTCTGGCGCCAAGACATTACTGTGGACTTATAAACAACGATGATACTTAGGAACTTTTCTACAACCATACCACAAGCACAATTCATTTCTGTTACCAGTAGGACAGGGATGGAGGAATAGGTACACACGAGTCCTTTATTACATGATACACATTTGCACTGTGGTTCACTGCGGCATGGCAACGGTATGTAGTTTTTATTACGATGACCAGTGTCCACCCCAGTCTGTCCAGAGTAAGTCCCACATGCCTCTGCAGATGGGGACAGAGTGAGCGAGCATGCCACAGCCGGCGAAGTATTCCACAAGACATGAAGGCTGGAGTAAATACTCCTTTGTCCCCAGATTAATGCCCACCAGCAAGATAAAATTCCTCTCTGCACTACTGATATGGACGACCGTAAAGGGCCCAACCTCGGTCAGCTTGTGCAGCCATTGCATGCAGCTCTGACCAGAGAATTAGTTTGTTTGTTAGTTTCATGTTCCATGGATCATTTTGTATGATAACTCGTAAAGATTTAGAACGAGTCATTTTACATAAACAGCACAAATTAGTTTGTAAATGTGGTTACATTAATAAGGTTTTTTCTACATACAGATGTGAGTTAATAATACTTACCCACCACCGTTTACACATTACAATAATAGAAAGTCTTCTACAGAATATGAGTTGTCATGGAGAAACTTTTTCAGTTCGTTTTCAAATTTTACTTTGATGTCTGTCACAAATTTGATATACCCAGGTAAGCGATCAAAATTTTTAGTTGCAGCATTGTGCACTGCTTTTTGTGTTTAAGACAACCTTATGGTGGAATAATGAATGTCATTTTTGCTTCTGACATTGTAATTATGTACAGCATTGGTCCTTTTGAACTGCAGTGGATTATTTACCACAAACTTCATGAGACAATGAATATACTGTGAAGCAGTAGTCTGAATGGTCGCCTCCTGAAACAGATGACTACAAGATGATCGTAGTAAAGCACCACATATTAATCTTACAGCACATTTTTGAGCTATGAAGACTTTCTTTCTTATAGGTGAGTTATTCCAAAACATTACTCCATACGACACGATTGAAAGAAAATATGCGATATATGTCAGCTTACTGACGTGTCTTTCCCCAAGATTTGCAATGATTATACGTGAAAATGCGGCTGATGTAAGTTGCTTTAGGAGTTACAAAATGTGCTTTTTCCAATTTAAATTCTCATCAATACGGACACCAAACAATTTGAAGTTTCCACCCTTTTTACTATTTCCTCGCCATGCGTTATACTTATCATTGGTGTAGTATTCCTAGATCTATGCTTGGGATGATTTCATATCTTCCGAATCAAGATAACATACCTGGACTACATTGGTTGAATTACTAAGTACAACTTCCTGCATTCTTTTGGTTAGGTATGATATTATCCATTTGTTGGCTATTCCATCAATTCCGTAAATCTTCAATTTATCTAGGAGAATACTATAATTCACACAATCAAATGCCTCAGATAGGCCGCAGAGAATACCAACCAGCGCTATTTTAGTATTTGATGCTTGTAAAATTTAGTGATGTCAGCAGTGAAACAAGTCGGTAGGTATTGACATCTCTTCTATCACTTTTCTTAAATAAGGGCTTGACGACGGCATATTTCAGTCTCTCTGGAAAAGTGCCTTGAGTTGTGATGCCTTACATATTTCACATAAACTTGGGCGTATTGTGTGGAACAAATCTTTGCTATTCTATTGGAAACACCATCAAAGCCGGGTGAGCTTTTATTCTTGAGAGAATATACAATTTTCTTAATTTCAGAGAGAAGTTGGTGATATATTCATATGACTGAATTTTATGAGAGTTGATCTTTCACATATTGCTGTGATTTTGCACTTGAACTGTTTGTCCCCACACTTTCTACTGTATTTAAGAAATTATTATTAAATATATCTTCTACATGTGACTATCATTAATAGCCTTTCCATTCAGTACAGTAGTGATGTTATCTTGTTCTGTGCCTGGATTGTGTGTCTCTCGTTCCACTACATTCCGTATTGCCTTAAACTCGTTGTCAGAATTATTGATTTCTTACATATTGTACATGTTCTCTAATTTTTAATAACATTTGCTAGTAATTTAGAATAGTTTCTGTATGAAGCTACTATTGCAGGATCTCTACTTGTTCTTTCCAACAGATAAATTAACCAGAGGTGCATTACAACTGCTGCTTGCTGTCGCTCCTGTGGTCATCCAACTACAAGACGCTGTCACGAGGCATCCTGACTTGCCCAGATAAGCCCTCTGTAGCAGGGGGACAATAGTTACATGCTTCCTATTAACGCTCGCCAGCACCAGAATAGCTATGGAACTTATTATTCTGGTGAATCTGACACATCCTACTGACGTGTTGCCTACATTCTGATCATAAGTATCTGGACATTTATTTTTAATTTGTTGTTTAAATCTATGTCTTAATCATATTATTCTTTCTCCGACCAGGAATCAAAATAAAACATATAATCTCATGACATCTACATAGTGCGTTAAGTTTATTCTTTTGGTTTCAGGGACAGAGCGTAGAGTGCTATTAAAATATTAAGAAAAATGCATGGTTTTATTTGTACGTGATTCGAGGGTATACAGGATGCAGTCTTGGGAGCATACACTTAAAACGATAAATGTTTTGGTATGAAACCCTTTTTCGTTGTAAAAATACTTAGGAATACTATGGATATTATTTTTGAGTATCTGTATAATAACATTAAATATTGTTATATTTTCACTTTAACGTAGGGTATTTATATCATAGTTTGAGGGTCCATTTTGTTACAGTTTGGAGGCAAAATGTTACAGTTTTTTAGAGTTTTGGAGGCATTTTGTAGCACATTCCTTTTTTGCCGTAAATTTTTATGTAGGCTCCAATCTCCTGCATTACATAAAATATTCAAAGCCCAAACTCTTCTGAAATGATCTAAACTTTAGATATGGACTTATGTAATATCCAATCACAAGTGAGATTTTTTCACTGCTGATGTAGGGAGGATGTATGTGTGAGTGTACCCGGCAGGGCAATGCCACTATGAGTTCGTCAGAAACATTAATGTAAAACATTCACGGAACAGTGTTCTGTCTCCCATCAGTATGGGGTGTCTATGCTGTTTGTTAGAGATTATGTATATGACAGTATGTTAACTCTGTGCTGCTTCTATGTATGCAAATGAAATGTGCCAAAGAATCTTCTTTATTTGGTCCTCAAATGCATTTCTCTAAAATCTGTCAAGGAGCTCGCTTTTGTCGCGTTGACCAGTGAAATGTATATTGATAATAATCGATATAACCGATAATGAGCTGAGAAAAACCAGTGGTTTACCATGGGCAATGGTTAAAACGAAAAGGGGATTTGAAATATGTAAAATCCGTGTACCTTCATAAATAAGTGGCTGCCGTTGATTAGTATCCTGTGTTAGGAACACATGTGAAAGCAGAAGTGGACGTCATTTATCTTACGTAGTCATGAAGGAATCATTAGCACACTAACCAACAATGTGCTAGAACTGAGGACTGTTTCAATAAAGCTCAACAATAGCCATTTTTACTTTTTCAAAATGCGTTTTCAACGGTTTCTGGTACTCTAATATGAATCCCACACATTCGCTAAAGGAAACACATAAAAACTGAATATTTTCCATTGTAAAAGTCTCCTGGTATAGGAAACTTTCAAAAAAGGTGACATCTCTATTTTCCGAGAATCGACAAAACACAACTAATCCTTTTATACTGCACGCTCGAAACCTACAAGATAAAATTTAAAAGTTAAATTTAATAGCCTTTATACTTGTCTGTGTTTAGTGTTGGGCAATCGCACAACACCCCACAAGATAAACCAAACTTTTGCCAAGCGATTGTTGGGCAACAGCGCATATCGTCCCGCCTAATTCTCTTTCATGTGCAGCCACTGTTTCACTATAACATTAGTAGCTGTTGTAAAATATTCTTCTTAGATCATCATTATTAAGATATTAGAAGATTCAGAATATTCTGAAATAGTCCAGGAGGTGAAAAGTGGAAGAAAAAACAGTAGTCGTCGACGTCAGAAGAGTAAGAGGTTCATGACTGCACCCTCAAATGAAGCCCTAAATATAGACAGGAACCATATTTGAAATAGGAAAGGGAAACAACACGAAAAACGGTATGTTTGTGTTTCAGTGACCTTATTCATTTTAAATATAGCCTGTATATGAATAACACCAAGATGAATGGGATAGTTTGTTACCATGATGCATGAAAGTGAACTTGCGTAAAAGACACAGAGGGGAGGAATGCAATGAATAGTATGCAAATATCTGTGTCAATCTCACAATATATAAGAGAAGAAGTAAGCTGAGAGATTCCTGTACGCGCTTGAAGATTCAGAAAAGAGACAGGTAAGTTTGATTTTGTTTATTCTAAACAAAAACCTTGTCTGTACATATTATATTTATTTCATACATATTTTTACAGTTGTGGCTGGACAGGCTCAGGTATACTGTCAAAAGATATCAGCTGGCGGGTGTACCTCCTAAGGACAATCGAAGTGGATGATCTCATAAGCCGTAGGAAAGGGTTGAAGAGCAGATGCACTTCATTAAGAAGGTTATACTTACGTATAAATGCAGATTTTCTCATTACTCTAGAAATAAAGTTAAGAGGTCATATTTTCCACTAGTGTTAAATCTGAAAAAAATCATGATGAGTACAATTCTTCCCAAGTTAAACAAGCGTTTTTGGGCAGCTCTCTTTGAGATTATAAAAAGGTATTCTAAAAATGTTTCAACCCGAGCTTTGGAAATCCTCGTACTGATAGTTGCTCAGCTTGTACACACTTTGTTGTGGAGTTAAAGTCAGCTCAAGATATGGAGGTAAAAAATAACATAAGAACAAATTATGGGTTACACGAAATTAGGGGAAAAAGATTTTGCAATATTTTAAATTAAAATAAAAAGAGTATTGTGACAGTTTGTTTCGGCTGCTTGCAGAATCAGTCCTTATACAAACTGTTTGTTGGAGAAGTATTTTACTCCAGGCAGTTCTTGCTGAATAACTGTAAAATCTTAAAATATTGACAAACAAAAGCAAAGTAGCTAGCTACATATGACTTCGATAGACTCAGCATAATGGTGGGGGGAGGGGGCAAATGAAATTCCTTCTACTGTGAGAAACTATTTAAATTCCTTAGAGGAATATGTAACGAAAGAAGGTGAGAAAATATTAGTCTCTGATAATTTCTGATTCGTTTGACTCCCCACAATGATGTCAATGTTTGTGAGGTACATTGAAAGCTCACGTGACAGAATGCTTGGCCTTACTGAAAATAACTAAGAAGCAATCACTCTGCCCTCAGAATATTACGATATTTTTTGGAACGTTTGGAATGGTTAAAGTTCATACTTTGCTTCACCAAGAGACGTTAAGGTGCTGAAACCTGGAAAGAGAAGTGCTTCAATAATGTTTCAAGCACCTCAACTTCCATCCGTGCATGATGTCTTATTTTGAAAATGAATCAGAAGAAAGTAAGCAGTTCTACTCAGATGTTGTAAAAGGGGCTGCTTATGATACTGAAGACAAAATACTGTATTATGAAGAAACTTTAAATTGAAGAAGACTGTTTCAGTACTGTTTCGGATTTCACACAGCATCAAATCGGAACATTGTATTTACCTATGTGCTGTTTCTTTAGTAGTTATTTAAAAATGTCAGTATGAGTTTTATAACGAGTTTACAATGTAAGAAATAGGTTTTCTTGCTGTGGAAACTTCTGTTCGTGTGTTAACTTACAAGAAAGGTATAAATGTACTAATACATTGTTAACTTCTAATTTGATGTAGTCTACAAAATGTAATATACACAAGAGTCTATTTAATTTAAATGATTAGGATGCATATTTACGGTACCTAGCTTAATAAGATAAAGAAAAAAACAGCATGAATTTTGTAAAAGTTGTCATTTGTAAATATTTTTCTCAATAAAGGCTATTAGCGATTAACTTCAGTTACCCATTCATCAATCCCTATCTGTATAGATGACTAGCATTAAATTTTTGAAGTTTTTTCAAACTGTGATATTGAGTACAACTAAAAAAATACCTCTCTTGTAAAATTTTGAAGGTGGCATTTGTTCAGTTTTGTTAAAACAGTCGTCAGCTATAGTTTTCTGTAAACTGCAGCACTAATTGCGATTCAGTAGCCGACACTTGCCATCATCTGACATGTAATCTGCAAGAATTTTGACAGTTGAGACAGGTCGCTTGAATTTTACGTAAGAGTAAAGAGTATGGTATTAATCTCTGTTAAGTCACATATATCCCCAGGGAAACGATGATAATAATAAGTATGATTGAATAAGCACATATTGCAACTTATAAGAAATAAAAATTTATTACGATTTCATCTCATGTTCAATTTAATTTGACATAGTGACAACACTTACATATATATACATAGAAATACATTTCACAGTGTTAAAATAGTCATTCTTCTGCTATATCCCACATTAATCCCAGTCGCCATGTGGTAATATTTCATAAATAACTACATTTAGTATGTTTTGAATTCCAAATGTATTGTATTCAGACATATTGGAATAGGTACACCATTTTGCATTGAACTTCCAATACATACGCCTATGTAGCTACCCAACTCAGCATCATCACCATGAACTCTACACTCCAATACACACTTTACAATATCGTCAAAAAGGGTTTTATCATAAATTCGGCATTGACTTAGTCTGCCCACTGCAATACATATCACCGCTGAAAACCATATACTGTATGTTCGAATTGGACACTTTACAAATATGCTCCCAATTGTCTCTTGAGCTGTTAATTTTAATGGAACAGCATCAAACACAGTGACTATTGATGCAGTGGCACTGCTGCTGCTGCTGCTGCCAAAGATGGGAATGATAAGATAGAATGTACTGTGCTTGGTTGTCAACTGACGCTTGGTGTGTGCTGATTGCTGCATATTTGTTCTCTCTCTATTTGAAGGAGTCTCACATTTGTACCTTATCATATATTTTCAATTTCTACTACATCCTTAAAGTCAATGTGACGTCCTATTCCCATATAAACACGCTGCAACCCATTGGTTGTCACATGATAAGTATGGCAGGACAGCAACATCATCTTTATGGCTAACTAGATGTGTGTGGAGTGATGGATTTATATACCCCTCCGCTGGTTGCTGCCTGCCAGTGATAATACTCCAATGGTAGTGTGAGTACTATCAAGTTGAAACCTGACAGACCAGGATGGACAGTTTGGATGGAGTCATACTATTTTTTGATTTCCTAGATATAGAGACTGTCATTGGAGAAACATAGAACTGAGCTGCTTTTATAAGCAAGGGAGAGAATTGGATGATGGCGATGCTATGTAAATAATAAAGTAGGTGTTTTCTTGTTTTTTTTTACTTCGTTCCTTGCAGGGAAATGACATAAATATTTTGTATCATAGTACACACAAGGGTCAAATGCAGCTGTATATAAGAAGAAGACACAGAAGAAACATAGTAGTGGTGTTGGGCTGTATTGAATTTCAGGGAGACTTAGAGTTGACACTGCATGTTGCGTACACAGGGGTAAAATCCAGATTGGTTTTATTTATTTTAATTTTATTTTACACGTCTAGTTCCGTAGAACTAAATTGAGCAGCAAATCTCCAAGATCATGGAACGTGTCAGTACATGAAAATACAACATAAAAGTAATAACAGATAAAATAAAATGTTTATGAACCCAAAAAAACAAGCCATAAATTTATGTAAACGCAATCAACAATACAACACAGAAATCAGCTTAATTTTTCAAGGAACTGCTGGACACAATAGAAAGAATGACCCATGAGGAAACTTTTGAGTTTCGATTTGAAAGTGCTCATATTACTGTTAAGATTTTTGAATTCTTGTGGTAGCTTATTGAAAATGGATACCGCACACCTTTCTGCACAACGTTCAAGGAAGTGCACTTCAGATGCAGATTGGATTCCTGCCTAGTATTAACTGAGTGAAAGCTGCTAGTTCTTGGAAATGAGCTAATATTGTTAACAAGAAATGACAGTAAGGAATATATATATATATATATATATATATATATATATATATATATATATATATTGAGAGGCCAGTGTCAAAATACCTAGACTCGTGAACAGAGGTCGAAAGGAGGTTCGTAAACTTACATCACTTATTGCCTAACCGCCCGTTCCTGAGCCAAAAATATCATTTGAGAATGGGAAGAGTTGCCCCAAAATATAATACCATACGACACAAGCGAATGAAAATAAGCAAAGTAGACTACTTTTCGTATCGAACTATCACTTATTTCAGATACCGTTGGAATAGTAGAAATGGCAGCATTAAGTCTTTGGACAAGATCATGAACGTGGGCTTTCCACGACAGTTTACTCTCTATCTGAACACCTAGAAATCTGAACTGTTCAGTTTCACTAATTATATGCCCATTCTGTGAAATTAAAACGTCGGATTTTGTTGAATTGTATGTTAGAAACTGTAAAAACTGAGTGTTTCTGTGATTTCGGGTTAGTTTATTTTCTACAAGCCATGTACTTATGTCATGAACTGCACTACTTGAAACAGTGTCAATGTTGCACACAACATCCTTTACTACCAATCTAGTATCATCGGCAAAGAGAAACATTTTAGCATCACCCGTAATACTAGAGGGTATATCATTTATATAAATAAGGAACAGGAGTAGCCAATGGACTGATCCCTGGGACACTCTCCATTTGACCATGCCCCATACAGATCCCACATTACAGCCTTTCTGAATACTGTGGATAATGACTTTTTGCTGTCTGTTGTTAAAGTAGAGGTGAATCAATTGTGAGCTACTTTCGGCATTCCACAATGGCCCACCTTTTGGAGCAATATTTTGTGATCAACACAATCAAACGCCTTAGTTAAATCAAAAAAGATGCCTAGTGTTCGAAACCTTTTGTTTAATCCATCCAGTACCTCACAGAGAAAATAGAATATAACATTATCGTTTGTTAAACGACTTCTAAAGCCGAACTCTACAATTGATAGAAGATTATGTAAAATAAAATGATCAATTATCCTTACATACACAGTTCTTTCAATAACTTAAGCAAACACTGATGGCATAGAAATAGGCCTAAAATTGTCTACATTATCCCTTTCTCACTTTTTATAAAGCGGTTTTACTAATGAGTACTTTAATCGACCGGCCTGTGTGTCCGAGTGGTTCTAGGCACTACAGTCTGGAACCTCGCGGCCGCTACGGTCGCAGGTTCGAATCCTGCCTCGGACATGGATGTATGTGATGCCCTTTTTCTCACTTTTTATAAGGCGGTTTTACTAATGAGTACTTTAATCGACCGGCCTGTGTGTCCGAGTGGTTCTAGGCACTACAGTCTGGAACCTCGCGGCCGCTACGGTCGCAGGTTCGAATCCTGCCTCGGACATGGATGTATGTGATGCCCTTAGGTTAGTTAGTTTTCAGTAGTTCTAAGTTCTAGGGGACTGATGACCTCAGATGTTAAGTCCCATAGTGCTCAGAGCCATTTGAACCATTTTTTTTTTACTTTAATCGGTCAGGAAACTAACCATTCTTAACGGAAAAATTACAAATATGGCACAGGAAAGGGCTAACATGCGCAGAACGGTACTTTAATATTCTGCTAGGCACTCCATCATATCCTTCAAAACGGCTCTGAGGACTATGGGACTTAACTTCTGAGATCATTAGTCCCCTAGAACTTAGAACTACTTAAACCTAACTAACCTAAGGACATCACACACACCCATGCCCGAGGCAGGATTCGAACCTGCGACCGTAGCGGTCGCGCAGTTCCAGACTGAAGCTCCTAGAACCGCTCGGCCACACCGGCCGGCCCATCATATCCTTGAGATTAGAGGAATACTTCAGATATCAATCTCAGAAAGGCATTTTCAAAGAGAGTTATATGATTCCCTGTAGAAACCAAGTTTTTGTTTAATTCACCAGAAATTCTCTGAAAGTGACTGTTAAATACTGTACATATATATGATTTATCAGTAATAGAAATATTTTTACTAAGAACTGATTTTATATCTCCGACCAGACACTTCCTTCACTACTGAGCAAATAGTTTTAATTTTATCCTGTGAATTAGCTGTTCTATTTGCGTACCACATACTTCTTGCCTTCCTAATAACATTTTTAAGCACCTTACAACACTGTTAGTAATCGGCTACTGTACCTTGATTATGACTATTTCTAACATTTTGATACACTTCCCACTTTGTGCTACATGATACGTAGATATCCTTATTCCACTAGTCAGCCACCCAGGCTGCCTTTTACTCCTAGTGCCCTGTTTAGAATGTTCTAATAGAAAGCAACTTTAAAAAAGCATGAGAAATGTGTTAAGGAAAGCGTTATATTTCTCATCTATGTTATCGGCACTACGAACATATTTCCACTCTTGTTACTTGACGAGGTTTAAAAAAACTCTCTATTGCCGTTGGATTAGCTTTTCTGCATATTTTTAAATTATATATAACATCCGTTTGAGTACTAAAACCTTTTAGTGTTAAAATTCGTGCATTATGACCTGAAAGGCCATTCACCGTTTTACTAATAGTACGCACGTCATGCTGCTACACTATTGCTGGACGCAATACTTATTGTAAAACTCATAGGAAAAACTGCATGACCACAGCCCATGTAGTAAAATATATGCGATAGTCTAGCCGACACCTAATTCCGATCTTGAATAATTCATGAATAATGTGTCTGTCACCATCTCGCAGAAAGTTATAGTTGCACCATAAAAAGTGGTTTATAATTAGATGTGTAGTGGTAAAGCTTAAATGATCGTTGCTTTAGACAACTATTAATGTGCTGAGTAGCCGAGATAAAGTACTACTAAACACGTAACGTATTATTCTCAGCTACTCCGCCTATGAAGATTCAGCTCTTTTCACACCTCCTCATGTCTCACGTTCGTAGCATAGTCGCTATCTGACCTGCTCCATCATTAGGCTTTGCATGAAATATGTGGTGTCTTATAGCTCTAGAGACCTGGAAGAATCCACTCTAGCATTGATTTGATAGCACACTCACCCTTGCCATCACGTGGCAGGTAATCTGAAACAATTTCTATGGAACAGTGTAGTGGCAAAGAGAGGCTGCTTGAATTGTACATAAGACTCTGTATCACACTTACATAGTGAATGAATCAGCAGGTCACATTAATAAAAAGGATGTACAAGATTCAAAACATAGTGGAATACAAGTGATCACGTTCCCGATGCTCAACTAAATATAGTGGCAGTTTGTACACCAAGAGAAGCATTGCAATATCGCAAGGAGTTTAACTGTAAAACCGTAGTACTGGTTCGCAAAAGCGATGGTATTACCCTGTGCTTTGATCTTGATTGTGTGTTCACCAGTCATACATTCACAATCCTCAACTGCTTCCAAGGACATATGGTAGTTCAAAACACTTAAAATGCATGGAACACCGTACTGTGGTAGACGCATTGACAGCTATAGATGTTCACATGACTGTCTGTGCCTAACAGGTAACCCAATTGAATTTCATCGTGGCTTCAGTAAAGCAGTATGGCAATTAAGGCAGGTTGCTCGAATTCTGTGTAAGACCCTATATCACGTACCAAACGAATCAAATACTATAAACGGTACTCAACAATAGTTTTAAGTGTATGCTCCCAAAATCACACTGTGTATACCTTTAAATCACCTACAAATAAAATCATGCATTCTTCCTAATGTTTTAATAACATTCTGCACTCTGTCCCTGAAATCATTAGAATACACTAAAGACACGATTCTGATGTCATGACATTATTCATTTTATTTCGATCACTGGTTGTAGACAGAATTACATGATTAGGACATACACTATTGGCCATTAAAATTGCTACACCATGAAGATAACGTGCTACAGACGCGAAATTTAACCGACAGGAAGAGGATGCTGTAATATGCAAATGATTTGTTTTTCAGAGCATTGACACAGGGTTGGCGCCGGTGGCGACACCTACAACGTGCTGACATGAGGAAAGTTTCCAACCGATTTCTCATACACAAACAACAGTTGACTGGCGTTGCCTGGTGGAACGTAGTTGTGATGCCTCGTGTAAGGAGGAGAAATGCGTACCATCACGTTTCCGACCTTGACAAATTGTAGCCTATGGCGATTGCGGTTTATCGTATCGCGACACTGCTGCTCGCGTTGGTCGAGATCCAATGACTGTTAGCAGAATATGGAATCGGTGGGTTCAGGAGGGTAATACGGAACGCCGTGCTGGATCCCAACGGCCTCGTATCACTAGCAGTCGAGATGACAGGCATCTTATCCGCATGGCTGTAACGGGTCGTGCAGCCACGTCTCGATCCATGACTCAACAGATGGGGACGTTTGCAAGACAACAACCATCTGCACGAACAGTTCGACGACATTTGCAGCAGCATGGACTATCAGCTCGGAGACCATGGCTGCGGTTACCCTTGACGCTGCATCACAGACCGAAGCGCCTGCGATGGTGTACTCAACGAAGAACCTGGGTGCACGAATGGCAAAACGTCATTTTTTTCGGATGAATCCAAGTTCTGTTTACAGCATCATGATGGTCGCATCCGTGTTTGGTGACATCGCGGTGAACGCACATTGGAAGCGTGTATTCGTCATCGCCATACTGGCGTATCACCTGGCGTGATGGTATGAGGTGCCATTATTTACACATCTCGGTCACCTCTTGTTCGCATTGACGGCACTTTGAACAGTGGACTTTACATTTAAGTTGTGGTACAACCCGTGGCTCTACCCTCTATTCGATCCATGCGAAACCCTACATTTCGGCAGGATAATGCACGACCGCATATTGTAGGTCCTGTACGGGCCTTTCTGGATACAGAAAATGTTCGACTGCTGCCCTGATCAGCACATTCTCCAGATCTCTCACCAATTGAAAACGTCTGGTCAATGGTCACCGAGCAATTGGCTCGTCACAATACCCAGTCACTACTCTTGATGAACTGTGGTATCGTGTTGAAGCTGCATGGGCAGCTGTACCTGTACACGCCATCCAAGCTCTGTTTGACTCAATACCCAGGCGTATCAAGGCCGTTATTGCGGCCAGAGGTGGTTGTTCTGGGTACTGATTTCTCAGGATCTATGCACCCAAATTGCGTGAAAATGTAGTCACATGTAAGTTCTAGTATAATATATTTGTCCAACGAATACCCGTTTATCATCTGCATTTCTTCTTGGTGTAGCAATTTTAATGGCCAATAGTGTAGATTTAAATTACAAATTAAAAATGAAACTGGATGTTATTAAAACTGCAAACAGGTTTCCAGATACGTTTTGATCAGAATATAGGCTGCACACCATAGGAAATGTCGCAGATTCGCTAGCATAATAGATTTAATAGCTATACTGGTGGTGGTCAGCATTAATAGAAAGCATGCAACTATTGCTCTCTCATTGCAGGAGGCTTCTCTGGGCACCGGTCACGACCTCTCGTGATGGCGTCTTGATGTTGGGAGACCACAGGAGGCGACAGCAAGCAGCAGTTGGAACGCACCACTGGTTAATTTCTCTCTAGCCAGGTCTGCGTGCAGTGGCTGCCTGAACTGAGGGTGCCTGGGCCCATGCGGTGATCGACACGGGTAGAGCAGAGACAAGTCGTGCATTGCTGGTGTGCGTTTGTCGGGAGGCAAAAAGCTATTTACTCGAACCTTCAGGTGTGCTGGAAAGCTTCGTTGGGAGAGGGGAGAGATGATGCGCACGCCGGCTGTGGTGCATCTCCAACCACAGAATTTTACGGGGCGCACTCTGGACACTGGCTGGTGCGGACGCTGGTCAGAGTAATAAAAACTTCGTACCCTTCCTATCAAACAGTAAATGTGTATCATGTAATAAGAGACTCGTTAAACAGTGTATACCTATTCCTCCATCCACATCCTAGTGGAAACAGCCATGAATTGTGTTTGTGGTATGGTTGTAGAAATGTTCCTAAGGCTCATTTTTATTTACAAGTCCAAAATATTGCCTTGGTACCAGAATCCTTCTCTTAGATGAGGTCATTGTGTGTATATCATTGTTTTTAGCACATTTAAGCAACAGGTTAGTGTACATCCAGTCGACGTTGCATACGAATTTTGAAAATCGTAGCACGCTGTCCATTGTTCAAAATAGGATGTCAGTGTGAATTGTTTAAATAATACAGTGTGTGGTGAGGGTGGTAACGGATCTATTTTATTTTTTGTGTAAGCCTGTGTTTAAGAGACAAATACCTCACCGACCAAGCTACGGTGGTTGCATGACATGTTATGTACACTAACTCATCTTTTTAAAAAATTCACTTATTATAACTCTAAATATAACTGTATAGCGTTCAGAGTGATGGTCGCAACAAAAACTTGGGTATGCCGTCTGTAAATTCCGCTTGTATGGATTTAATACCAATGGAGGTGGCAGAAGCTGACTTTAGTACTGCGTGGACACACTAATTTAAACACTGTTCTGAGTCATCTGCGCGCATGCAGATAACAAACAACGTTATTGGATACAGCTTTGACATATGATTGCTGCAGAGACAGTTTGACAATCTTCCATGCACGCAAGTGAGTAACACTTGAACTGCGTAAATAAATGGAATAATCTCCTGGTGTTACCTTGAGTGCTGCGTCCTATTACATGTCTATGGAAGACTGTTTCAGACCAAAGAGGTGGATGTCTGGAGGAGGTCGAGATGGGTAATACCCCGTCGTCATATGAGCACTGATGTATGGCATTGCACGACATAACTCACCCCACACAATCTACGTTAACCGCTCTTTAACACCATGTTTAACATTCTTAATTTCTGTTACTACATCAGTACTCTTGTGTAGGTATACAGAGCCTGTCGTAATTAGTGGAGTAAACGCATACAGTTGAAAGCAATGATACAAGGAGCAAATAAGTCCGCTGAACATAGGCTCTAAAATGCATACCTGAAGAGCTCTTCTTCATCTTTGCCTCCCATATTTCGAGAGTTGGTAGTATGGACCAAAACAAGAAAAAAATGTCTAGTAAACGTGCGCTCTAATGTGTATACCATAGGACCTACGTTCACTTTCTCAGTACAAGAGATGTGTTTCACAGTAGTGAAGATGAACAAGTTCTCATAACCCTTAAGATATGCACTTCAGAGGCCATGTTTACTAAACTTTTTTGTTTTGTTTTGGTCTCACACTACCACCTCTCAAAATATGGAAAGCAAAGAGCTTTCAGTGGAAGAGATCTGTTTCACAGTACTAAAGACGAAGAAGTGCCAATAGCTCTTTAGGTATACATTTTAGAGTTCATATTTAGTAGGTTTTTTTTTCCTTGTACCGTGTACTTTCAGTTGTGTGCGTTTATGACATTAAATATGGTACAGCTTGTATTTACACATTCGGACCCACTGATAGTCAAATTACGTGTAGTAGCAAACAGTAGTACACCGTCACTACTTAGCTGAGGCTCGTCAGGTCCTGGTAGTGTAGGAAACAGTTGTGTGTCCTGATCTGAAATCTCTGGTAACCCATCAGCATGCTGCCGCTGTTCGACGAGTTATGGTGCAGTGAACATATCAGCTAGTGATGCATCAGGGGGCTGTTGCGCTACCGAAAAGAAGGAAAATTGTAAGTACTTGCGAAAACACATAGAGCAATAATAATGAGGGATGGTAATGGGTTAATAAACCTACCTGTCACTTTTCCATTCTTCTTATTCTGTCTAGAGACGTTGGTGATAAGCGGAGCGACTGTCGAGTGGAGCAGACGTGCTACGGAGGTCGCGTACTACCGTGTTGCCGCCTTAGGGACCTCTTTCCTCTGAAAAGAAAGGGTAATTGAAAAATTGTGTTTCGTGTTTCACCTTTACAGATTTGCATTTCGCGTACGTAACGTTACTGTTCGCCGTATACTGGCGGACGCGGAGGCTACGAACGGGAACTGTGAAACTCAGCTGTTCGTTTGGCCTTTGCCACGCCCCTTTTTGTCCATTGCGGCCGCGAGGCATCCCCCTCGCTACTACCATGATGTAGTAGGATATTTGCCAGCCAGGGCCCGTTGCGCTGCACGGTAACCCGCGTTCGCCCAGGTGTAGGGCTGGCTCTGATGTGGATACCTGCCATTTGGTTATGGAAGTGGGAACTAAACATCAACTAGAGTCCCATGGTGGCACACAAACTACTCAGGCGACTGGCATGGCGACGACGAATGCTTCGAGGGAATCCCCGTCATCATCAGCCCGTTGCGGAACAGCAGCTGATAGTTAACGTGGCAACTACAAAATACCTTTTCCGCCCTCTTGGATTCAGATGCGGAAGGAGAAAATCAAATGCGGGCTGTCAGACGAAGAAAAGAGCGGGCTCCGCCTATCATAGCTGATGATACCAGGGGGAGGGGAGGGAAAACCATGGCGATCTACCGCGCAAAAACAACAAAAATATAGGCAGTATCAACTGACGATTAGAAGTTCGTAAAAAATGAGCTGAGAAAGATGAAAACAGAGTTTCATACACACACATAAAACTGAAACAGGCCTTGAGGGTGATTCTCAAACATCTCCCAGTTGACGCGGAATCGGAAGATGCCAAGCAGGAGCTAATAGTAGATGAAGGCTTCACAGTGTCAGCAGTGCAGCAGTTCTCGAAGCCAGGGGAACGGACAGGCGGCCGCAAGAAGAAGCCCAGCATCTTGTCGGTATAAGAAAGTAACGAGGACTCCAACGGGGTGTTTACTCTTCGCAATATGTTAAGTTTCCGGGTAAGGGTCGAAAAGTACACTGGAGCGCCAAACAAACTGGTATAGGCATGCGTATTCAAATACAGAGATATGTAAACAGGCAGAATATGGCGCTGCGGTCGGCAACGCCTATATAAGACAACAAGCGTCTGGCGCAGTTGTCAGATCGGTTACTGCTGCTACAGTGGCATGTTACCAAGGTTTAAGTGAGCGTGAACGTGGTGTTATAGTCAGCAAACGAGCGATGGGACCCAGCATCTCCGAGGTAGCAATGAAGTGGGGATTTTCCCGTAAGACCATTTCACGAATGTACCGTGAATATCATAAATCCGGTAAAACATCAAATCTCCGACATAGCTGCGGCCGGGATAGGATCCTGCAAGAACGGGATCAACGACGACTGAAGAGAACCGTATAATATGACAGAAGTGCAACCCTTCCACAAATTGCAGCAGATTTCAATGTTGGGCCATCAACAAGTGCCATCGTGCGAACTGTTCAACGAAACATCATCGATATGGGCTTTCGGGGCCGAAGGCCTACTCGTGTACCCTTGATGACTGCACGACACAAAGTTTTACGCCTCGCCTGAGCCCGTCAACACCGACATTGAACTTTTGTTGACTGGAAACATGTTGCCTGGGGATGGACGAGTACGGGTATGGAGACAACCTCATGAATCCATGGACCCTGCATGTCAGCAGGGGACTGTTAAAGCTGGTGGATGCTCTGTAATGGTGTGGGGAGTGTGCAGTTGGAGTGATATCGGATCACTGATACGTCTAGATACGACTCCGACAGGTGACACGTACGTAGGCATCCAGTCTGATCTCCTGCATCCATTCATGTCGATTGTGTATCCCTACGGACTTGGACAATTCCAGCAGGATAATGCAACAACACACACGTTTAGGTTTGATACAGAGTGACTCCAGGAACACTCTTCTGAGTTTAAATACTTCCTCTGGCCACCAAACGCCCCAGACATGAACATTATTGAGCATATCTGAGATGCCTTGCAACGAGCTGTTCAGAAGACATCTCCACCCGGTCACACTCTTACGAATTTGTGGACAACCCTACAGGATTCATGGTGTCAATTCCTTCCAGCACTGCCGGCCGCGGTGGTCTCGCGGTTCTAGGCGCGCAGTCCGGAACCGTGCGACTGCTACGGTCGCAGGTTCGAATCCTGCCTCCGCCATGGATGTGTGTGATGTCCTACGGTTAGTTAGGTTTAAGTAGTTCTAAGTTCTAGGGGACTTATGACCACAGCAGTTGAGTCCCATAGTGCTCAGAGCCATTTGAACCATTTGAACTTCCAGCACTACTTCAGACATTAGTCGAGGGCATGCCACGTCATGTTGCGAGAATTTTGCGTGCTCGCTGCGGCCCTACACGATGTTAGGCAGGTGCACCAGTTTATTTGGCTTTTTCCGCCCTCAAAGATGCAGATGCGGAAGCAGAAAATCAAATGCAGATTATCAGGGGAAAAAAGGAGACGGTTCCGGAATTTCAGCTCTACTGAAGGAAATGCCCGGGGGCGGAGTAAAAAGGAAAACCGATGGCGGTCCGCCGCCCAAAAGCAACAAAAATACAGGCAGAATCGACTGACGATTGTAAGTTCGTGAAAGATGAACTGAAAAAGAAGGAAACAGAGTTTCATACACACTCAGTAAAACTGAAACAGGCCTTGAAGATGGTTCTCAAACATCTCTCGATTGACACGGAACCCGAAGATGTCAAGCAGGAGCCTGTAGTAGATGAAGCCTTCACAGTGTCAGCGGTGCAGCCGTTCTCGAAGCCAGGGGAAGGGACAGGCGGCCGCAAGAAGTAGCTCAGTATCTTGGCTGCATTAGAAAATAACGAGGATGCCAAGACGGTGTTTAATTTTCGCTATATGTTAGGTTTCCGGGTATCGGTCGAAAAGTATAAAAAACCTGAAGGTCCAGTCCAATGTCACCGCTGCTACAGGTTTTATCGCAGCAGCAAAAATTGTAAACTGCAACCAAGATGCGTTAAATATGCAGCAGTTCAGGACCTAATAAGTCTTTGCAGGCCGGGGAGAACGGAAAATCCCGTGTGCGCAAATTATGTAGCCCCTCCCCCCCACTCGGTAAATTACCAAGGCTGTGAAGTTTATCAAAGACATACAAAACCAGAGGCACTGGAAACCTGCCGCTGCAGCTACCACTGCCACTGAAAACCAAGCGTGGAAGCAGGAAAAGTATAAGGTGCAGACACGGCAGTTGCTGGCACTGCAGCCGGGTACTAGTGGCTAAGCTATTACAACAGCCAGGCGGCGCCAAGCACTAGCGGCGATCTCACCAGTCTACTGCAGAAATTCATGGAGATAAAGGCGCTGTTTGCAGGGCTAAACCTGAGTACTCTGATGCAAAAAGCTAAAGAAACTCTGATAAAAGTTCGCGCCAAAACCGATATACAGTATTTTCAAAGATCGTGATAATAGTCGAAGCCTTGGTAGAAAAATATCCTTCCGAGCCTTAAATTGGAATGCCCATGGCATCATTGGCAAGACTCATCAGCTACAGTCCTTTCTTGACCGGCACGCCATAGACGTCGTCTACATCACGGAGATGCATCTGGTGTTTTAGATAGTCCCTATGCATCTTGCAACTGCGCCGCAGACTCCTCCAATTCAAGTCGGAACTGAGTAGAAGTTGCAGAGAGCCCATTCTGCAGCCTGTGTAGAAACAGGCTAAGCTGAGTTAGTGCGACAGGACTGTGTTTTGACCATTCGATGGAAATGGAACATTTTGACATAGCTTCACCAACTGTGTATGATGTGTAAGGCCAGCACCAAATGAGGCCCGCTCATGCAACACGAGGTAGTATAAAGACAGTACGAACAGTTGTGGTGGTGTTTCTTATTGGGAAAATTAGGAAGTCTCAACATCATACAGGTACTGCACTCCAAAGCAGATCCACATCCCTCAGGGTCCATTCACGTCTATCACCCCAGCCATCGATAGAGAACTCACCAAATAGAGAACTCGATAAGATTTTTACTGCATCTCTCTCTCTCTCTCTCTCTTCCGATATATCGAAAACAAATACCGTCTGTGTGCCGGAAATGAGAGGACAGGGCGATCCTATTAAATGTACAGGTTTTGATCCACCATAGTAGGTGGCCAGTGATCAAAGTCACTTGCACAGACCAGTGTAGAGTGTGAACGCCCATACTCTAGGAGGAGGATGACCATATCTCACAGACTATACTGTCAGTCGCAAGACAGGCACCCAGAGTCATTGTTCAAAACATCATGTTTTTCTCCTGTAGTACGCTTTGTACTCTGCCATACATTTTGATTTTCCCGCAACGACTTTGAGGTCTGTGTCAGGTTCTAAACTGACATTAACACGTTCTGATCCATTGCCTCTCACAGAATGCTAGACGTTGCATGATGTAAATCATGTTGTTGCTGCTGCCATTACAAAACCCACACACACACTGAATGATTTTAAGTAAAAGACAGTCATATAAGGAAGCTTGAAGAGTTTTGTGGCGTCGTGGAGCGTTTCCAAACTGCTGTCTGAAGATGATGGATGGCCTAGACATTTAAACTCATCTGTCACAGTGACGGGATAGCTGATGGCCCTGTGTTCTGTTCCGATTGATTGCTCATACTACAGTTATGTACGCAATCACTGTTTCGGTCCTAGCCATCCCCAGAAGGTGTTTCTCCTCCACCAAGACTCTTTCTCCATCTCAAACATGTGATGTCAGTCGATCTTTATGTGGTCAGCAACATACCAGTCGACAGATGGGATGGAAAAGACACCATCGATGAACTGTAATAATAATCATCACATTTGATAGTGCAAACAACTTTACGAAGTTTACACTAATTTCAACACCGATCAGTGATGCCACAACATGTTTCCCAATATCAGTATTATCGCTAAACCGCCCCTCCTCTACTTTGTGAGTGCGATTGCGAATGTAGATAGATGGCTGTGGAGTACATCCATTCATTGTTAATTGTCGAAAGTATAAATCTCTATTTTTTTCGAGTTTTCAAGTAAAGGTCTTCGCAGACGAAATAAGATTTTCATTCTCCTTGGTTTACAGCACATTCCACCTCACAGGGGGAGGGGAAGGGGTTAGGTTAGTGGAGGTAGCCCAATTGACCTATTATTCCCGCCATGACGTTATTGCGACGTTGCCACATCTATTTCCGCCATCTTGGATCTGTCATCTTGAATAAATTTGGCAACAATGCAACTTGGGATGTTGCTCTCTTTGGCCTACTACTTATAATGCCCTGGTAAGACTTCATCTGGAGGACATGCCGCAAATGCAGAATGAAAGATAGGTGGATTCATCAATTGAGTGTTTTACGAATGTACTCCAGACTTGTGCTCGAGAGAAAAGCACCAGGCAGACCACCAAATCTGATGCCAGGGACATGCCCGCTGATTCTGGAACCTGATAGCTGAGAAGCGGCGTGTGAGGAGGGATTAGCAGACTTTTCGCGATCCCGCAGATCGCCGTCTGCTTAGGTGGCTAGAAGCCCAGCTAAAGCGCGTTCTTTACCTAAAACACCCTCCTATCGCAATCACTCACGTCACCGCTTCACATATCCAATACGTCTCCCTAACCTACTTCCCACTCAAGTGGAAAACTGCTCAGATTGTAATCTTACCCAAACCCAATAAAAACCCCATCCTGCCCGAGGGCTATAGACCCATCTCATTCCTGCGCTTTCTGGGAAAAGTACTGAAGGGGCTTATCCACCGAGTGCTTACCAAATTCCTGAGAGACAACAACATAATCATCACTGAGCAGTTTGGCTTCAGCCCCAAATGTAGCACGGTCCATCAATCCCTGCGTCTCATAGAACACATATGTGGGGTGAGAGATATAAAACACAGTACAGGGACGGTATTTCTCGACATCGAAAAAGCGTTTGACAAAGTCTGGCCTGCTGGCTTAATATATAAATTTCTCCAGTCAGACATTCCAGGAAACATAATGCACACAATTGACTCGCTCCTGGCGGGGAGGCAATATTCTGTTAGGTGCGGGGAACATCGTATTACTATCAGGGATGCTGTGGATGGGGTCCTGCAAGGGTCGGTTCTGGACCCTGTACTGTAGTTGCTATGCACAAGAGACGTACCGAACTGGCAGGCAACGAACTGGCGCTATATGCTGATGACACAGCGGTGTACCAATGCAGTAGCAACCTCGATTTCATCGTCAGAAAGCTACAAGAACAGTTGGATGAAATAGTCAACTGGTGCAAAATCTGGAAAATTAAAATAAATCGAGGCAAAAACTAACTGCCCTAAACAGGCAGACTGCGGTAACAGGCAGAAATACCGACGGGAGCTACTCAGCAGTCTACGTATGCCTTGAATTAGATAAAAATCTGGCATGCACCAAACAAGTAAAAAGGGGATGAAAGAGAGACTGTACTGCATTTAATCAATTATTTGCGCTCCTCAAGGGTGGGGGCTGGCGATAGAAACAAAGTTACGACTGCACAGAGCTGTCATCGGCCATACTTTACTACACGGATCGGAAGTTTGGTCAATGGTGGCAGAAGCCCACTTGCACAAAATTCAAACACTGCAAAACAGTATCGTTCGTACCGTAGCAGATGCATATAGATATACGCCCAACTCGCACATTAAAGAACTGTTCGACGAAGCATCTATCCTTACATACATAAAAAGAAAGTCAGTTACTCTATACAATTTTGGGAATAGCAGATACAGACATACCGTCATACATGCAAACAATCACTTAGACGAATAAACAAAAGATATCTTCAAACATCATACAGCCATGCTAGAAGTCATACAGGCAAAGCCCTGTGGTACTTCAAAGGAAAAGACATATAGATAAAGCACCATGGGGGTAATTCTCTTCGGAAACAATTGCACCTCCCGTTCAGAAACAGCAGGTAGTCCATCCAGTTGCTGTGACTCAAAGAGTGAAGGTGCGATTAAAAACTGTATGTCATGTTCCGACTTATCATCAGGGGGCTGTTGAATACAGAAAAAATAGTAAGTATTTGGGAAATTACACACAAATATGAAATGAGTACTGAGGAAGAGGAGTGGATTAGTACTTACAAAGAGTCTTCTTATTCTTTTTATTGAAAAAATGGCTCTGAGCACTATGGGACTTAACATCTATGGTCATCAGTCCCCTAGAACTTAAAACTACTTAAACCTAACTAACCTAAGGACAGCACACAACACCCAGTCATCACGAGGCAGAGAAAATCCCTGACCCCGTCGGGAATCGAACCCGGGAACCCGGGCGCGGGAAGCGAGAACGCTACCGCACGACCACGAGCTGCGGACATTCTTTTTATTCCGCCTGGGATTGTGGCTGATCTCTAATGACGTTTCAAGTTACTCTCACTATGGTACACTGAACACTAGTGAGTTATCAGTATGATACTTGTAATTGGGAGAGGGGAGGGTGTATGCTGGAAAGGTGAGAGAATATCCTTTCCTTTTGTGATAAATCATTATAAATGGAATGTAAAAGTGATATGTCATTAATTACACTAATTTACAATAAATTATAATAGGTCACTAATAAAGGTGCTAAGGTCTAATGGCTGATTTGTGTAAAAGATTGTAATCCTTGTCTGAGGTAAGACATTGATCCCTAACCACAAAGGAGAACAACTGCCTCAGGACATTGATCCATGACCTCGAGCCGGCCGAAGTGGCCGTGCGGTTAAAGGCGCTGCAGTCTGGAACCGCAAGACCGCTACGGTCGCAGGTTCGAATCCTGCCTCGGGCATGGATGTTTGTGATGTCCTTAGGTTAGTTAGGTTTAACTAGTTCTAAGTTCTAGGGGACTAATGACCTCAGCAGTTGAGTCCCATAGTGCTCAGAGCCATTTGAACCATGACCTCGAAGGAGGACAACTGCCTCAGGATGGCGACCATGGCCTTGACCTTAGATATTGACTCCTGATTGTACTAGCCGGCCGCGGTGGTCTAGCGGTTCTGGCGCTGCAGTCCGGAACCGCGGGACTGCTACGGTCGCAGGTTCGAATCCTGCCTCGGGCATGGGTGTGTGTGGTGTCCTTAGGTTAGTTAGGTTTAAGTAGTTCTAAGTTCTAGGGGACTTATGACCTAAGATGTTGAGTCCCATAGTGCTCAGAGCCATTTGAACCTCATTGTACTCATACTCTTTGCCCCACTACTTTTATTCATCCAGTCCTGATACTTTTTGTACTGATGGGGTACGTCACATTGTTTACTTTCCATCGACATGGTGGTTCTACTAGCATTTCTCTATCTCAGATATTAACATAATATCCATAATATCTAAATTCCTTGGCGTTTGTATAGCGGCGACCGACTGAAACACATAACATGTCAGCGCCACATTTATTTAATCCGAACGTATGAAAGAAGCAGAGAAAATTTTATCCAAAAGCTTCCATATTTCATCAAAAGCGACTGAATGAACATCACACTTCCGCACAGCAACGCTACACCCAGTAATTTCCTCTGACATAGAAGAATTTAACATAAAAACTCTGGTTCAGTGGAACCCAGTCACGGACCAACATTTATCATCGGAAATTACCCTACTTTCCAAACCGCATCCAATGACACGTTACGATCTGTCAACAAATACTAAACTGGCAGAGAAAGCCCACTTGCTCTGATCAATTTGCAGTGGTATATCAGTCCTCCCTTAACAACCTCTGTCCGGTTTGAGCTTCAGTCCCTCGACTACAAGTTTCTGCTCGACATGTTGAAAGTTAGGAGCTACTGCGACAGTGTTCGTTTCTCAGTTTCTGCCGCATTCACAGTTTTTCGTGAGTTTTGAACCTTGAAAGTATTGTACAATTGTTTCACGTCTCCTCTACTATTTCGCACACACATGCGGTCACAATCCACAAACATGCACACGTGTACACGAAATGTGATGCTAAGTGAGCTATGGTAGCATTGTAAGATTTTAATTCTCACAATCCATTGACATATCGGTCCTGTCTTGATATCACAGTCGGTGTTTTCTGGTTTTTGGGTTTTAAGTACGACGTTGCTTCCACTCTTCAATATCACGACACCGTGTAACAACCACATACTTGTGCTGATAAAATTTAAAGAAAACTCTTGTCACTTTCAGTTAATGCAACATCAGAGCAGCTTAAGTAAAAAAAAAAAAGTTGTTTGATTAAGTGTCTCGTAAGAAGAGCTCGTACAGTGGTGCAGTTTCAAAGAGTTCCCAGAAGTCAGACATGATATTTCTTACACAGAAGGGTCGAAATATGCTTTAAAATGTAGCAATATTTCACTTTAATAAACTCGTGAAATTTTAGTAAGTGCTTGCTAGGTTCTTTTGAGCTTTTAATGGGACGATATGTCTAGGTTACTGGCAAATCACGACGTTCAAACTACGACATAAGGTTGGTGCGGGAAGGTAAAACCAACCTATCAGTAACTTTGCTATTTAGTTTTCAAGTAATAAAGTACTTTTTTAACAAAAAAATTTATTTTATGTCATATCACTTCCAATAACAGACGTCCAGTCAGTAAGATTCCAGAAATTATTTTCTCCTTAAATCATTCAATTTTATTAAAGAAGAAAAAAGGTTATTATACAACAAATCCTTTCAACACTGGCTGTGCAATAGCTGTATTTTCGCTGCTGCATTTCACATAATCCTCTATAAATTGTAACGGTAAAATCTTACATGATCTTACAAGATCAAGATGGTTTCAAAACAAACCGACATATTTTGTTTCAGTTACAACTGTCCTAATTTTTCATTGTTGTAACAATTTCCGCCAACGATGCAGTTAACCGAGATTTATCTTCTCATGATCGCAGACTCGCGTCACGTTGTCACATCATCATCTTCTTCATCACCACGTCTGCGTCTTCGTTTCATCCCATGTTGCCATAATCCACATAATTTTCTCTTTACTTTTCTCAAACCACACTCGTATTGCACTACGCTACCAAGGAAATGATGACATTTCAGGCTTCTCTCCAGGGCACACTGTCTACAGACTTGATATATGTTCATGAGCCAAAAGATATGACCACTGACAACGCGAGACTGACTGCCTCTTTATGTCGTCTTAAGGACGTGACGCGGCAAGAAATGTAAAAGAGCACAGTGAAGAATAGGGGAATCGTTCTAACAACGATACTGGCCGCAAATGAGGAAATCCGCTCATATAAGCGACTGTGGCAAAGAGCGGGGCATAATGACCTGGCACCTGGGAACGAGAATCTCGGAAACGGAGAAGCTGGTCGGCTGTTCCCCTGCTACTGCCGTGTGCATCTACGGAAAGCTGTTGAAGGGCAGTGAAGCCACGAATATGCGACAAGGTTCTGTACTTCCACGCATAATCACAAAACGTGGAAGTCGAAGGCTTGCCCGCTCTATAAAGCACGATAGGCAGCTATCTGCAGCCGATATTACGACGAAGTCTAGGGTGGGCAAAATAAAATTGGCCCGGAAAATGTTTAGAATAAGACTGACGCAGTATTGACCCTTGTTAATGAACACTGCAGAAGATGCCGAAAACGGCCATCGTTGACGTCGATGCAGGGCCGCGCTCGATTTATCGAACTGTGACGTAAGCGAGGCAACTCTGCCTGAGGGATAGCGGTAACAGCGTTTACAGTGTTCTGCTGTAGCTCTTCTAGTGTGTGAGGATTATTTGGATTCACTTGAGCCTTCAGCTTGCCCCAAAGATTAAATCACAGGGGCAAAGATCAGGCGATCGAGGTAGCTAGAAGGTTGCAGTGCCTCTGCCGATAGTCCTCCCCAAGCTGAACAGCTTACGCACTAGTGACAAGGTTGGGATGATGAAGACAGAGTTGCTCCGTCTTGTTGAAAATATCCATACAGGTGTACATCTTCTGTGAGATGATCCACATATAGATTAAACAGTTTCCGGACATGTCAGTTTGATTTAACACTGTGGTGAAGAATCGTGATTCGATGCCGACACCAGACATTGTTCACAAAACACTAACCTTGAGATTATGCAACGACCCCTCAGAGTACTGATGGGGATTTCCTGATTCATAGTGGTGCATGTTCTGTGAGATCATATATCCTGACAGCCTGAACCAGGCCGCATCTGAAGAAATGAAAAACTGAGGATCCAAATGTACTAATTCGACTTCACTCTGAAAGCAACGACGGGACTCAACACGCAAAAGTTCGTCTGAACACTTTAATTCCTGGACAACAGTAAATTTATAAAGATACAGATACAATTTCTTTTGTATAATATTTCGACATGACAATATCTTAACTCCCGCTTGCACAGATAAAATGGCGTCGATGTGTACTGCGTGTTGTTGGGGGTTGTGACTTAATTGGTCGCGGGACTGCTACGGTCGCAGGTTCGAATCCTGCCTCGGGCATGGATGTGTGTGATGTCCTTAGGTTAGTTAGGTTTAAGTAGTTCTAAGTTCTAGGGGACTGATGACCTAAGATGTTACGTCCCATTGTGCTCAGAGCCAATTGAGCCAATTGAACGTAATTGGTAAAGGCACTCGTAACTCACAGGAGAACGACCACAGAAAACTAAACTTTCCCTGCCTAGGGATGATCAGTGTATCGCTGTAACATTACACACAGTTGGTCTTGTACCCCTGGCAGAAATTCCAAGGATATGTCCCCCTCCACCCCCTCCCTCCTTTATTTGCCTCCCCCCCCCCAAAAAAAAACTAACTTTCTGCAATTTTTTCTACACAGATTTAGTGTATTTATTGAAAAATGTTACTTCAATGAAGTATATTGATGAAAAATATTGCACACATCGAATTATCGAGTTACAAATTGCATAGAACTAAAAAAATTAATAATAAAAACAAATCTATATCTTTTGGCTTATGGTGACTACTCTACATTGGTTTCAGTACAATGTATAATAAAGGACAATAACTCATATCTTTCTCTGTGACAAACATATTCGTAACTTTTTATCTGTCACAACACTGATGTACCTTTACGAAGTGGAACGCCGTACAGCAATTCTTTACCAAAATTTGAAAGCCATTGAAACGAGAGGTGCAGTCTCCCCCATCGAATAAGGTGGCTGAAGGTAAAATGTTTCTACAATCTTTGTCAACACTGTATCACCATACGTTAAATGAATTCGTAAAAATTTATGAGCAATAGGCGCTACAGTCAGAATCCATGTCATTTTATGGCGTCTATACATTGAGACTCAAATCAACATCAGCGCTAGAAGAACGTGAACAGTTACACTTTCTTTTACATTTTTGAAGGGTATAATGGAGTAAACTTCTAGTAAAATACTTAATTTATTTAATTTATTACAAAAATTACTGTTACAGATCAATGTTATTTTTACGTTTTTTAGTGTCCTTCCTTGCCGATAAAAATATGAGGCACACTTCTGAAATATTCATTAAAACATGATTCTTCCTACAAGGTGACGTGTTTCCCTTAATCCACCGTCCAATCCCGATGATTTTGTCTCCTCATATATTTTATAAATGTCGAACGTCGAAATGACCTTCCTTTTGTATTTACGTCAGTTTTTGGTCACAATAATCAACAAACCATTTCGGAGACTTCCATCAGTTCCGTGGAACGAAATAAATTTTCTATTTCATTTAGAACTTATCTTTTCCCGATTTCAGCATATTTCATAATCTCACACAATAAAACTGGTGACTGTAGCCTATTATTAACCAGTTAATAACAACTGGCCAAGAAGTTTTTTTCGATACGTATGGCAATATTAATATCTCTAAGGGCTCGTAATACTCAATCGGTGTACTGAATCCGTTTGGTCATACAGAAGCCGAAGTCCGAATCAGTTGAGATACACCAGGTACGGACGAGTCACAGCATCACTGAAAAGCATTTGAGATGTGAGTGACGTGGTTTTGCTGTGACGCACTGTGATACAGAGGGTGGGGAGCCGCGACCAAGGGCAACAGGCTGAGTGGCGGGGTCATCGGGGAGTAGAGAAGAGTGTGTGCCCTTTTGTTCTGCGGGAGCCGCTCTCCAGTCGAGTGCTGCCAGCTACCCCGCGCAGCTCACACAAGTATTTTGTCCAGCTGCCTCTACTACCTTTTCTTACAGCGACGTGCATCCAAGGAATGCTAGGTAAACGGCACATACTCAAGAGAATCATGCGAATAAACTCGCGTTAATTCTCTAGTCATCTTAATGGTTCCAACACGAGATATGTATCACTTCGCTGCGAACGCAACGCCTGACGTACCCACACTGTCTGCGCATGCGTATAATGACGCTGGCGCAGGCAGAAGTTCGTCTTCTGTCTGCGCATACGTATAATGACGCTGGCGCAGGCAGAAGTTCGTCTTAGCGCTGTCTTCCGCCGACAGTTGTGCTCCAACTGCTCCTACGAGCTGCGCATGCGTAGAAGCGTTATAGATCATCTGAAGGCAGATAGTGGTGTGACAACCGCTGCCCGAACCGAACCATCCACACAAGACCACGTGCTCTCATCTGCTGTGGATGGATTACTAGGGAGAGAAATGTGTCTTTATTTTGTTTTCTGTGCGTTATGTAAGCACACTGGCAAAAAAAATGAATCACCCCCAGGAGAAATCACGATGAAAGCGTGTAAACATTGCCTGTAACCTTGATAAGGGCTTCAGTTCGACAAGCAAGAGAGTCGACAAATTTCTTCAGCTGTGTATTCTCCATCCGAAGCTGCTCATTTAGATTCCACAGAACTACAGAATTATGAAGTCAGTTATTGCTATTGTTCGTAGGTTGCTGCGAAGAGACCCAGACATTTTTAATGGGATTAAGATCAGGTCATTTAGCAGACCACACTAGCTTTTTCAAGATAAGAAAGTACACTAATGGCCCTGTGAAAAGAAATGTTGTGTTCACAGCATACTTATCATGAAGATGTAGACAAAAGGGATCCACTTGTTCTCTGAGAATATTGAAAGAAACATCCTGTTAGTGTACCTTAGATGAGTGGACCCAAATATGGTATGAAAAACATCTCAAAACGTCACAGAACCTTCTCCGGTCTGAATTAGTGTTCCATATACTAAAGCCGGTGTATCAATTTTAAAAGAAGCAAAACGATACCTATCAAATCACACTCCACATCTCCAGCCATCTGCTGTCCCGTTCGTGTTTTGCTTAACCTATTGAAGAAGAACAGTCTTATGTGCAACTGTGGGAAACGGTCTTTTGTGAGGTACCCTACTCCAGTTATTAATTACAAGCAGTTCCGTTCGAAATGTTTGCTAGAAAATTGGTTGAGATGGATATACATTCACTGACAGTTGCGATTTGTCAGGTCTGAATTCGAATGTCTCTGACAAGGCGTGACATTCGTCACCGGTTATAGTCGGTTACGACTGCTTACAACCATTGTTCGTAAGCCATGTTAAATGGCTGCGAGTGGTACACCATTCCTTGGGTATAAGTTGCACAGTCCGCGTTGATATGTCAACAAACTGGACAACTTCAATCACGATAAGGTCAAGGCCGCGTCAAAACTCAAAGCTCCTTACCTGTATTCTGTCACGTCTTCAAGTCAACTCATCTTTCTGCACTGTAACATACACGCAACCTCATCCTCATGACTCATATTAGCGGAGGAGGGTTACATGACCGCCTGATACCAGCTCTACACCATCTATAGTCCTCCAAAGATGACGATGTTAGGTTTGTGGGGCGATCAACTGCGCTGTCATCAGAGCCCTTACAAATTCCCAATTTTTTCACAGTCCAAATTCTTTCTCAGTCCAATCTAGCCACTGTCACGAATGGTGAGGATGACGATGAAATGATGAGGACAACACAAACATCCAGTCCCCGGGCAGAGAAAATTCCCAACCCGGCCGAGAATTGAACCCGGGACCCTGTAGCAACGCTAGCCACTAGACCACGAGCTGCAGACATCCCCCAAAGAGACCAGTTACCTCATTTAAATGGAGGGGGGATGACAGGTCTATGACAAATGTTTTTTATCCAGTGGGCTTGATTGTGCTTAGGTACTTGCATGTAATATCTAGTGTTGGGAACAGTATTTTAATTTTAAGTGTTAAGTACGAATATATTATCCAGGTATTTGAAGCAAGGCGTGAGTTGTGAGACGGAGATGACTGTTCGTCATGGACTTTGGGGACAAAGCAAAATTTGGGTTCAACGTCCTCTCAACATCTCGGTCACTAGGAATATAATCACAAATCAGTCATGGACAAACATATGACATGAAGGGAATATTGAAATATGATAAAACGAAGCTTTCGAGATTTGATGTTACAGAAGAATGCTAAAAATTTAGTGGAATTCTAAGAAATAATTCTCCATTGAATCCCCAAGGAAAGGAGTATGTAAGGGAATAATTGTCATCGTACTAGAGTGTGCTATAAAGGGCGAATATTGTAGAGTAGGACATATATTTGAGTATATACAACACATGATTGTCACAGGAGAGTAACCCAGTAAGGGGACGAAAGGACTTAACACAAAAACAGAAACATGAAGGCGGCCTTAGATTTTCCGAAGGAACTTTCGCCTGAGGTAATTTAGGGAAACACTGGAAAACTTAAATCTAGTTAGTCATACGGCGATTTAGGCCATGCTACTCCCCAAAGAGCGTAAAATGGCTTAAACTGTGTGGTACATTGCTCGATGTACTCCGTAGTGCATAAAGTAAGTAAGGTCAAGTTCACTGTTCTGGCTCTAGGTGGGCCAATCGGAACTGAATGAAGAGCAGTCGAAATTGAGGTGTTCAGGAATTGTGAAAGAGGAAGGATGCAAAGTGGATAGCTTTGCATAGATTACCAGGTAAATATTGAGTGTTATCTGTTGTAGTAGGGCAGGGCAGGTTTCTGGACAAATAGCCCACTCTTCTTTTTACATAAACGATGACGTCTTCTCTTGGCATTGGCCCCATATCGCGCACGTGTGCTCTTCCAAACGCAATCAATGACGTTACCTATATAAACAAGCCGCTCACTTGGCTGAGATCCTTACATAAGCAATGACATCACTTACGCAAAAACAACGACCACTTTTGCTGTTATCGTTTATTTATCCTTGCCTTGGATGTTTATCCGTCCAACTCCTAACAAGTTATCATCTCCCACATCCCCTCTCTCCCTCCCTTCCCCAATCCTTTAGGCCAATTGAGCGATGTATAAATATCGGTTTGGGCTTGATTATTACGCTTTTCGACGTCTGACACTTTGATGGTACAGTGCATGTGTGGAAAATTGTCAGGCATTATGATATCGGTAGAGGCATAGTAGCACACATCAACTGTAATACAAAGGGCTATTAAAAATGTTTTGTTCGAAAGCCGTACAGTCCGGAATCCGTATGCCCATCAGGCAAAATCGCCGTGAGCTTTGAGGTAATCATCCCATCAACGCACCGGGTTGAGGATACCCGTTTGGTAAAACACCGTGTCCTGCTGCGTGAAGAAGTCCGTAACTGTCTGCTACACATACTCATCTGATAGGAATCTTCGACCATTCAAGGCCTATTCTGAGGAACTGAAGGCGTAATAATCGCCTAGGGAGAGATCAGGACTAGAGAACGGGTGTTCGAATGTCTCCCACTTGAGATGATGCAACGTCTGCATTATGACATTTGTAATATGTGTACGTGCATGAAGCAACAGCACCCCTTGGCGCACCATTCCACAATGGTGATATTCGACAGACTTGTTCCCCATACACACTCTTCATACTCCGATGGATTGCTACCGGTGTTTCTTCTTCGGCAGGCAAGAAAAGAATAACTGCATGTTGGTCCCGTTTGGACGCATTTGGTAATAATGTCGCAACAGGTCATGTTTCCACATTTACCGCACGCATGTTGGAAAGTTACGATTGCCATATTTATCCCTTGCCGACAAAATGGTTCAAATGGCTCTGAGCACTATGGGACTTAACATCTATGGTCATCAGTCCCCTAGAACTTAGAACTACTTAAACCTAAGTGACCTAAGGACATCACGCAACACCCAGTCATCACGAGGCAGAGAAAATCCCTGACCCCGCCGGGAATCGAACCCGGGAACCCGGGCCCTTGCCGACATGTCCGAGCTTATAGACCCGTACTGGAGTCATACTAAGTAGCATATAAATTGCAGCAATGCCTTCGAACGGAAACTTTTTGATCGCCCCTTAACATTTCCCAATTAGCTTATTGCTATAATTTCTCACCCTTATCTTAATTACTATAAATTATGTTTTTACACTTAATTAATATATTTTATGTCCCATATCAAAATGTGTCAGCCCCTATATCTATGTCACTCTTATATTAATTAATATGATTTATGACCAAATTTAGTGACGTCAGGGCTATCCAATGGGATTTTCTGCAACTTATGACAACCTTGCATTTTTATATTTACAATTTTGGGGCTATTCGATACAATTATTGCCGATTTTCTCCTAGTATTCCCAAAACCCACATACAAAAATCGTCACGTAAAGACGCATATCAATGCGAGAATTTAAACTGTGAAGTAGACAAACGGCCGCAGATTCTAGCACATGTCCCAACGTTGTCAGTCGCGATTCTCTTTTTATAAATATGCGCGCAATAAGGGACTCCTCAAATAGAGTTTTCAAATAGAGTTTATATCTGCCCTATTTATATCGTAGTGGTGGTGTTGCTTAAAGTACAAGTGGGTGAGGGAAATGTTTAAATGTGAGATATAAGCGATGTCTTGTGTATCTATGCGTTTCTGATTAACAACGTTAAAATTTATAAATATAGGACGTACTGTACGTACTGTAATTTGTTTTCATAATGAATTATAGTAATTCCTAATCAATTTAAGTCTTGTATTTATGTGTGTCTTTGGATGACAGTCTGGAGAAACGGTACTTAAAATACTGGGAGAAAATATAGAAATGGAAGGTGGTCATACATTGCAAAAGTGCCAGTGAATAGCAACGTCGAAAGAAAACTAGTGTGGAACTAATCCAAATAGTGAAAATGAACGAAACTCCCGTTACATTTGATGTGCCGAGTAACAGAATTGTTGCCATGAAAGGTGCTTAAACCGTAACTATGAAAACAAGGGGACATGAAAAGATCCACTACGCTGTTGTCCTCTTATGTTGCGCTGACGGTACTAAACTTAATCGAATGCTCATTTTCATGTGCAAAACAATGCCAAAACCGTCTGCCATACCGCCAGGCCTTGTTGTTCATGTACATGACAAGGATTGGATGGACGAGGCTGGTATGAACTTATGTATTAACAGAGTGCGGGATAGATGGATATGTGCTTTATTGAAGAAGAGTTCTCTTCTTCTGCTAGATCATTTAGTAGTCATTTGAAAAATTCCGTGAAAGAGAAATCGAGACAGCGAAAAACAGAGCTTGCTACTATTCCGGGAGGACTTACTTCACAATTGTAACCTCTTGATGTCTCGCTGTCCGCAGCTCGTAGTCTCGCGTTAGCGTACTCGCATGCCGAGCACGGGGTCCCGAGTTCGATTCCCGGCGTGGTCAGGGATTTTCACCTGCCCCGAGGTGACTGGGTGCTGTGTCGTCTTCATCATCATCATTCACCCCTATTACGGTCGGAGGTAGGCAACGGCAAACCACCTCCATTAGGACCTTGCCTAGTACGGCGGTGCGGGACTCTCGCATCGTTCCCCTACGCTCTGTCAAGAGGTACGGGACTTCATTTCCATTCCAAAGTGTACCCTGTATATATAGAGAGGAATGGAACAAATGGATGATGAATGAAACCCATCATGAATCCACGCTGAAGGGGGATTCAAAGCGATTTACACTCAAACAAATGTCTGAGTGAATAAAACAGTCGTGGTCTAGAGAGAGATTGGTTGATTTAGGAGGAGGGGACAAAACAGTGAGGTCATCGGTCCCATCGGTTTGGAGAAGGATGGGGAAGAAAGTCGGCCATGCCCTTTCAAAAGAACAATCGTGGCATTTGTATGAAGCGATTTAGGGAAATCACGGTAAACCTAAATCAGGATGGTCGGATGAGGGTTTGAAGCGTCGTCCTCCCGAATGCTCCAGAGAGAGAGAGAGAAGACAATATTGCTAAATCTTACAAGAAGCTCGGTATAAGTAACGCCCACGATACCAGTGAAGGCCATCTTATATAGTGGATAACGATGACGACGAAGAGAAACTAGAAGAAGGAGAAGGAAGAGGAGGAAGTTCAGATGACGATTTCCAGGGATCTTAAAGGTCAGTTCGCTTTCATAAACTAAGATTAATATAAATAGTGGAAAAAATTTATTTTTTAAAAAAATTCTTAAAAATTAAGTAGTGTCTTATAGTCCTTAGGGTCTTGTGGCCTGTAAAATACGGTAATAGGGTTTCCGGTAATGTTAATTTCATTGGATTCTATTATGATAGAATACATAAGTTGGAGGTATAAGTACTTTCGACTGGGTAAAATTCGTCAAGTGTCCCGTTTCTAAGCAATGTTGCGCCGCAACCGCTGGCTTATCTGATTGTCCTAAAAGAATGTTCATTGCAGCGATCTTCCACGATTCTGACAGTTTGGCCTATATGGGAGAATCAGCCCTGGTGAAAGATCCGGTAAACACCCGACATGCAAAGGCCTAAATCGTGTTTAACTGTTCCTAGAAATGACTGGCGACCACATGAAATACGCATGACACCTTACGATTTTCCATATTACGAATGATTATGCTTGGCAGAGGGCCAGATTATGGAAAGAAGGTAGTCGCTCGTGTAGTCTCTGCCTCCTTGTGTGTCGTTTCTCCTCTATCCACGGAAGAGGTCGGAAAGTATGACGAATTTGTTGTTCGGTATAACCATTGCAGTCTACCACGGTAACTGAGTGCTCAGCGTGGCTGACTGCTATGTATAAGACCTGGGTACAATTCCTGGTAGCACCAGGAATTTTTTCCTTGGTGTGAGGACTGGACTGGGGTTCACTCAGCCTGAGGAATTATTTCAGAAAGAAGTATCGGCTCCAAGATCTGCAATGCCGAAAACGGCCAGGAGAGCAGTTTCCTGACTCCACGCCCCTCTGTACCGGTATCCAAATGCAAATGCACCATTGGCTGAGGATGGCATGGTGGTCGATCGGTCCTGATTAGACTATCTGCGACCAGAACGGTGAAGGGTGCAGCTCCTCTCTCTCTCGCTTTCTCTATCTTTCTCTCTCTTTCTCTCTGTCTCCCTCCTTTCTTTTCAACGGTAAGACTGTTAGCAGGTATTTCAGTACGGCTGCTAAATTTTCAGCATCTGGCGTGGTACGGGCCCTATATTCATCTGGGAGCAAAATAGTTGGTCGCTCTAAGAATTGTCCCGCCATCTGCACGATGTGGCAACACTGTAGGATCCGGAAACGTATCGAAGAAGCATTGTCTGCCGCTAGAACTGCTACAGTATGTGTATCTACTCGTGGTCTAAGGGTATTGTGTACAAAGAACTACCTAGGGGTATGTCCATTACAACCGGTATTATTGCTAGCAATGGAGACACCTTTTGGTGTCCAGTGGTGGCCACGGCAGGTAAATCACAACGTATAAAACAAGATTAGTTGCAACATCCATCTGCAATGGCCTTCCTGGAGTCAAAACCATAAACTGATAATGCGATGTCACACCTTAAGTGGAAATCATTCAGATTATTCAATGGAAATGACAATAAAATATCAAATGAATTTAGCAAGTTAATTCTGTGGCATCCAAGAAGTAACTCGACGATAGTATAGTTGCCGAACATATTCTGCGTTGTTACCAAGTTTCAGTTATACTACTAGCAGGAGAATAAGTTTTTCAAGCCGATGTGTTACTTCTGTGAACTCTGAAGTGAGCAGAGTTTTCAACTCAGAGATGCGTATACCGAGAGCCGTAATATCGACATCATATGCCAAGAAGTTTTGTTCTCATTTCTGTTAACCGGTCCAGGGGCTAGATGATAGTTACTATTAATACGCAGATGTACCATCTGCAAAGTAATTATTATAAATCGATAACTGTTACGATAATTTATGTTATTCTGTCTTAAGCATGTTGGAAACTGGAAAGATCATTCACCAGATGCTATTCACATTTCTGGTTCATCTCCAGTGGTTAAACTGTAAGCATAATGAGTAGGCAACACACAGTTTGTCATTATGGACGTAGAAAATGTTTTCCTTAAGAACGCCGTCGTTGGTACTAAACTCAAAGCAATGCAACACAAATGAAAAAAACAGCACAGCATTGACTGCATCCACAGAAAGACTTCGTAAGCTACAAATAAGAAAGTTCCAAATGAAGAGAGACTATTACCCCAGGAATCCATACACAAGGACCGAAAGAGCTGGCTCAAACAGCTGTGAAGAAACTAAAACCAGCAAATATGTGAGTTCAAGTTCGATTCCAACTTCGCCGGCCGCGGTGGTCTCGCGGTTCTAGGCGCGCAGTCCGGAACCGCGCGACTGCTACGGTCGCAGGTTCGAATCCTGCCTCGGGCATGGATGTGTGTGATGTCCTTAGGTTAGTTAGGTTTAAGTAGTTCTAAGTTCTAGGGGACTGATGACCTAAGATGTTAAGTCCCATAGTGCTCAGAGCCATTTGATTCCAACTTCTGCTATCAGGACTAGGAACAAAGAACACAAAACGCTGACAATAATGTCTAGAATAAGTCATCCTTATGTATAACTGCCATTCAGCCTATAAATACTGCAAGAGCGACAAGTATCATCTACTGATAATGATTACAAAATGACCCCTGCTTATGATTAGTCAATAAAAGCGAAAAGCGCCTGTGTTGAAAAGCTTTTCAACTTGCAGTACGTTGAAGACAGAGAATCCGAAATAACAATATTTTCACAATGCTGACTGTAGTGCTGATTTTCTGTGCAGCACCTCACAGTTGGCACAGAGGCCCTGATATATTCATACGGATGACGCCTCTAGGTTACCACCGTTTTCGTATGAGAATTTCGACGTGTAATGGGACGCCACAGATTGGCAGACGGTTCTAGAATTTGCCGAGACTGTCCTTACGCTGCTGATTCATGATGCGAAACTACCAGCACGTTATTTTGACAGTGGTCAGTCTTAGCTAGATTACAGCATATATATGAATCAGAGTGCAGTGCCTGTTAATTCAGATAACTAACTATGGTTATGCACTATGTGATCAAAAGTATCCGGTCACCCCAAAAAAACATACGTTTTTCATATTAGGTGCCACCTACTGCCAGGTACTCCATATCAGCGACCTCAGTAGTCATTAGACGTCGTGAGACAGCAGAATGAGGCGCTCCGCGGAACTTGCGGACTTCAAACGTGGTCAGGTGATTGGATGTCACTTGTGTCATACGTCTGTACACGAGATTTCCACGCTCCTAAACATCCCTAGGTCCACTGCTTGCGAGGTGATAGTGAAGTGGAAACGTGAAGGGACACGTACAGCACAAAAGCGTTCAGGCCGACCTCGTCTGTTCACTGACAGAGACCGCCGACAGTTGAAGAGAGTCGTGATGTGTAATAGGCAGACATCCATACAGACCATCACACAGGAATTCCAAACTGTATCAGGATCCACTGCAAATACTATGACAGTTAGGCGGTAGGTGAGAAAACCTGGATTTCATGTTCGAGCGACTGCTCATAAGCCACACATCACGCCGGTAAATGCCAAACGACGCCTCGCTTGGTGTAAGGGGCGTAAACATTGGACGATTTAACAGTGGAAAAACGTTGTGTGGAGTTACGAATCACGGTACACAATGTGGCGATCAGATGGCAGGGTGTGGGCATGGCGAATGCCCCGTGAACGTCATCGGCGAGCGTGTGTAGTAAAATTCGGAGGCGGTGGTATTATGGTGTGGTCGTGTTTTTCACGGATGCGGCTTGCACCCCTTGTTGTTTTGCGTGACACTATCACAGCTCATGCCTACATTGATGTTTTAAGCACCTTCTGGCTTCCCACAGTTGAAGAACAATTCGGGGATGGCGATTGCATCTTTCAACACTGCATCTGTTCATAGTGCACGGCCTGTGGCGGAGTGGTTACACGACAATAACATCACTGTAATGCACTCTCTTGCACAGAGTCCTTACCTGAACTCTATAGCACATCTTTGGGATGTTTTGGAACGCCGACTTCGTGCCAAACCTCACCGACCGACATCGATACCTCTCCTCAGTGCAGCACTCCGTGAAGAATAGGCTGCAGTTCCCCAAGAAACCTTCCAGCACCTGATTCAACGTGTGCCTGCGAGAGTGGAAGCTGTCATCAAGGATAAGGGTGGGCCAACCCCAAATTAAATTCCAGGATTACCGATGGAGGGCGCTATGAGCTTGTATGTCATTTTCAGCCAGGTGTCCGGATACTTTTGATTACAAAGTGTATTTCAGAACAGTGGAGAAAGGATTGCAGCGAGTTTTATTTTGCTGGTCGTTTTTCTTTGTAGGTACCAAATGTCAGCTGCGATGGACACATCGCCGGGGAACTGTTCGTAGTGCACAACACACTTTTTGGGCTACCAGAACAACATCGCATAGGAATGTTCGATGAGCGAACTGATGACGTTCAAACAATTATTCAGTAGTAGCCATCACATTTTACTTTCAGTTAGAGCATGCTGTACCCCACTCCCGACTTCTGATCCTTCATTATTGAGTATAAATGTGAGAACTTCTATTCCTCAGCAAAGAGTCTGTGAGTAATAATGGATGAAAATATTAATTGGACTGAGCACGTAACTGCAGTGTGCAAGAACACATCAACAGCTCTTCATGCCCTATAAAAATGCAAGATGCTCTTCTCTTTTGACCCGAAAAAGAAACTTGTACAATCACTTACGATTCCAATTAGAAATTACAGCGATGTTATCGTGTAAGGTCTTTCTGAGGAAAGATCAAAACGCCTGTAAATGGTTACGAATTCCTGTGTTCGATACATCTGTGATGTTCGACTCTTTGATCATATTTCACCATCATATGCAAAGCCATCCTGGCTGCGTGCAGATAAGAGCAGACGATTTCACATCCTCTGTCTTCTCTATTGTCTTATCAACATATACTATCCCTCATATCTCTCCTCAACCTTAACGCTCTTGTCTCAACAACATTGCAGAAACATCAGTACCAGTCAGAGCAAAATCATTTCTGTCACATTCCATCGTACAGTCACTGCCCCGAAGTCCTTCTTAGTAGCAAGCACCCGACTTTCGAACAATCTCCCACATTATATTACAAAACTGAATAACGCCTCCAGTATCAGAATTAATAATGACATATTTACTAAATAATAACGATTATGATTGTACCTGTAAACAATCGTTACCCCTGCATGTCCTTTTTTCCAACCAGATCGCCGCATTTCCCAGTAATCACAGCTGGTGCAGTCTCCTTAAATTTCCTTTCCCCAGAACTCCCTTTATCAGAAAACATTTATAATTCTTTTTATGTTTTTCCGTATCTGATACTATCTTTCGTTATTGTTGCCATTACCATTATTATCTTTAGTAGTGGCGGCAGCTGCAGTAGTACAAGTACTGCGAGAATTAACTTTATTAATTCATAGTCAGCATTATTTACTCACATTATTAGTATAGACACTCAAAACATTTCAACATTGTTTGTCATATTACACTGCTATTTCTTAGGTAACCACGATATAAAAACCCTGGTCCAATGTGAGAGAAGGCTTGATGGCCCTAATCAGACAGGTTAAATAAATAAATAAAATAAAAATACACTCATAGTCTCTTACGCATCTTGTGTAACTGCATGGTGCGCACTCGATTTATCGAAATTATTTCGTGCGAAAAATCAAATTACAATTAAAAAAAACTTTTATGCATACAAATGTAAGAACAGAAACACATCCAAGTTGCGCCACGCCGCGTTCGACTGGTGGCAGTGCTGCTACCGGTGGATTAGAAAGTGAAACAAATTGTCTCCGAGGTTCCACCAGACTGAAACCCTTACCAAACAGATGGAATGCGGTTAAGAAAAGAAATTTATATGGCGTAGAAAATGGGGAAGGAAAGGAAAGGGATGGATGGGGATTAATGACTTCCAGCAGCACAGGGCACTGTGGTAACGCAATGGCGAAAGTTGAAATTTTGTACCGGACCGGGATCGGACCCGGATTTACCGATTCTCATGAGCAGTTACCCTAACCGCTTCGGCCATCTGGCCACGGTTCATGTCTGACTCAAATTTCCAACTTATCGCCGGGTAAATGAAGCGTCTCTCGTCCATTAACCCCCTTTCCGCAAGTTCGGACGATATTAGTGCATGGGTGCAGAAAAAAATGTCAAGGAGCCGTCGTGCTCTTACAGAAATGTACACAGGTATGTAGAACTGTTGCACGTCCTAAGTGTTCTGCCAGTAAATCGCATTTTTTGGTTTACTTAACCCACAACATTATCTATGTGATCGTTCCAATTTAAGCTATTCGTAATTATAGTCCCTAAACATTTAGATAAATTCACAGCCTTTACATTTAAGTGATTAATCGTGTAACTGAAATTTGGCGGATTTCTTTTAGTACTCATAGTGGATTACTTCACACCTTTCATTATTAAAATCAGTCGCCACTTTTCTCACCATTGAGATATCTTGTCTAAAGTATTTTGCATCTGGTTTTGATCATCTGATGACTTCAAAAGGCGGTAAATGACTGCATCATCTGAAAAAATCTAAGAGAGCTACTCAGATTGTCTCCTACATCGTTTATGTAGATCAGGAATAGCACAGCGTCTATAACACATCTTTGGGGAGTTCAGGATATCAGTTCTGTTTTACTCGATGACTTTCCGTCAGTTACTATGAACTGTGAACTTTCTGACAGGAAATAACGAATCCATACTCACAACTGAGGCGATACTCCATAGGCACACAGTTTGATTAGAAGACTGTGGTGAGGAACAGTATCGAAAGCCTTCTGGAAATCTAAAAATATACAATCAGTTTGACATTCCCTCTCGATAGCATTCGTTACTTCGTGACAACAAAAAGCGAGCTGTGTGTGTTGTGTTGTAGGAAATGTTTAACTTCCCCATGTGACTAACTCCCAAACACTTCGTCTGAATAAAGTAAGGGACAAGTTGGCTTCCATATGGCTGATTTTATAGTTTTCATATACGGGATTGAACTATGGGGAAAGTTCTGTGCTGATGACAGGTTATTTTACAAACAGATGAAGTGCGGACAATGTATAGTCATGGCAGCAAGTTTACAAGCTGGTGAGGCTGGTCCACGGTTAAATCTCGGCAGAGCATTGAAGTCGACGATCTATAGAACGTTAGTGATAGTTATTGAACTGTATGAAATAAAATCGTCATAACTTCTGAACGGTTTGCGTTAGAACTTTCAAACTGCACGGTCGACCGCGGGGCTTGATGGGAATAAGTATTAGTGCTTTAACGACGAAGACCACTTTCATTTGGATAAGCAAAATCGGCGCATTTTGGGGACTGAAAATCTGCGTTTCGCGATCGACACGTCTCTTCACCCTCAACGGGTGACTATGTGGTGTGCAATGTCCAGTTACGGAATAATCGGTGCGATATTCCTTGAAGGCACAATGACTACCGAACGGTACGTGATGGTTTTGGAAGATGATTTCATCTTCATTATCCAAACTGACCCTGATTTCGACAAGACATGATTCATGCAAGAAGGAACTTGACACAATCAAATCAGGAGAGTGTTCAATGTCCTGGAAGAGAACTTTGGGGACCGCATTCTGGCTCTGGGGTACCCAGATGCCACTGACATGGGCCTCGACTGGCCACCATGTTCTTCGGAACTGGACACATGTGACTCCTTTTTACGGAGCTATATTAAAGACAAGGTATACAGCAATAAACCCAAAACCATTGCTGAGCTGAAAACAATCATTCAGGAGGTCATCTACAGCATCGATGTTTCTATACTTCAGCGGGTCATGCAGATTTTCGCTATTGGTCTGCGCCACATCATCGTCAATGATGGCAGGCACATCGAACATGTCATAACCTAAATTCGAATATCTATAGTGACATTTACATGTTGAATAAAGTGTGTGCACGCCGTAGTTCGTAACTAATTTACGTTTTATTTATTTAGTCCTATAGTTGTCATCTAGTAAGTAACATTGTTGGTTATGTCCAGTTATATGTATTGATCCATTTTTAGTTGTGTCTAGCCACTTACATTACCTGCCGGCCGCGGTGGTCTCGCGGTTCTAGGCGCGCAGTCCGGAATCGTGCGACTGCTACGGTCGCAGGTTCGAATCCTGCCTCGGGCATGGATGTGTGTGATGTCCTTAGGTTAGTTAGGTTTAAGTAGTTCTAAGTTCTAGGGGACTGATGACCACAGCAGTTGAGTCCCATAGTGCTCAGAGCCATTTGAACCATTTTGAACTTACATTACCAGGTAGTTAGCCACTTATTGTTGCAGATACTAAACCGATCTACAACTTATAGATGGTGATTCATTTTTGTTACAGGCGGTCAGCAAGCAATGAGCTATAGACATTCTTTTTATAGTTACAGGTGTCTTACGTTAGAGTTACAAGTCGTGTTTACAGTTAACAAGCACTTTTAGTCATTTTACATCAGTCAGCCAAACCTTATTTCATTCAATTAGTACGACTATTTCTAGTTAGAATTGTTTCACAAAGTGTACTTATGACTTTGTATACATTCCAAAACTAATTATTTCACTGTAACAGACGTATACAACTATGATTACGTTTCCATTCTTCCGTAGTATTTTTTGAACCTTCATTTTGGCTACTGATTAGGAATTGCTTCTCTACTTACCCCAGCTATTGCTTCTGGCCCCATGGTGTGTCTCACATGTCTGCACTGGTGTATTTTCTGTGAGCATGGTATTGACCTCTGTACACTAGTCTGGTGATTTGTCTGAAACTTACCACACAGTTGGTACGAATGTCCTTAGTTACAATTATTTCACGAATTTGTATTTGTAACCTTGCATATATTCCGGTACTAGTAATATCACGATAATATACGTATACAATGCTGTCCACGCTTCCTTTCGTCTGTAGTCATTTTCTGAATCTTCATATTTATTGGGAAACGTTCCTCCAATTACTCCAGTTACAGCTTCCGGTCCCATGATACGTTTCCCATTTTGGTTTCGCCTACAGGTTGCGCGCTAGCCACTGACCTCACTACAACTGATTTGGTGATTGGTTCCTGAACGTCCCAACCATAGCCTCTCATGTAGTTTGTATTAACTTCTTTCATTTACCATTATTCTGAAGGATTTCATATACGAGGGTGATTTGATAACACTGGTAAGAAACAAGAACTAATGCTTCTTTCGTAAACAACTCACCTTACTTCTCGACATAGTCTCCATCGACGGATATACGCTTGGTCCAGCGATCCTTCAGCTGTTTCATTCCACTGGAAAGATAGGTTCTATCAAGGACTCTGCAAAATATTCCATGACTACAGCTATTACTTTCTCATTTGACGAAAATTTCTTCCCAGTAAGCGAAAGTTACAACTTGGGGAACAGCAACCTGCGGCTAAGTCCAGTGAATAGTACGGGTGAGGAAACAATTTCAAAGCCCAACTCATGCACTTTCGCCATTTTAATCGCTGATGTGTGGAATGGTGCTTTATCCTGGTGAAAGAGTACAATTTTGCGTGCCCACCTTGGTCTTTTTTCAGCCAACGTAAGTTTCAAGAATCCAACAATGAAGCACAGAAGAGTCCAGTTATGTTTCTGCCTTTTTCCTAGTAATCTACGAGGATTATTCCTTGGGAATCTCAAAAAAAAAAAAAAAAAAAAAAAAAACGGCCTTCACCTTGCCCTCTGAAAAATGGTCTTTACTTTCTTCGGTGCAGTTTAATCAACCTTTGTCCCTTGTTTTGACTACCGTTTCTATTCTGGTGTGTAATGATGGGTCCAGTAACTTCAACAGTAACAAATCGCCGCAAAAAGTCTTGCGGATTGCGATTAAACATGGTCAGTAATTGTGTTGAAATGCTGTGCCGTACGCGCATTTGGTCGACTGTACAATAGCGGTACTCACCTCGCATACGGCTCGTGGCTTTTACCTGTAGGATATTATGCACTCGCTCCGTTGAGATTCTCAGCAATCTCCAAATTTTTATTCGGCGGTCTTGCATTACCATGTCATGGCTTTTGTCAAAGGCTTCCTTTGCGGTGACCTCTATTGAACAGCAGGAGAGAGCTTCTTCTTCGGTGCTTAACTGACCATGTTTAAATTCGTTAAAAGTAAATAGTCTTCAGTGATAGTGTGGTGTCAGCGTGAACTGCAGCCAGTCCTCCTTTTTTTTTCTTTTTTTTTTTTTTTTGGGTAGTCTAACCCATCAAATGAAAATGTTTAACCACAGCATGAAACTTAGTTTCCTCTATTTTCAGTCGCAATCCACAGACAGAAATCCATATGGCAGTCAGCAATTACTTATGCTGTATATTGTTTAAATTTTTTATACATCTTTGGATAATCAAGTTTACCAATCATGAAGGTGCAATAAAGACGTTCCATTCTTCAATGGAAATTTACTGGACTTATCAAACCACCCTCGTATTCGATAATACACAGGTTATGCGCACTTGCATTTTTGTCTATCTCGTATGGCAACTGTAGTTACGTAAGTTTTTGCTTTATTACTTTGTCTTACTTTTACCCCAAGAAATGGTTGAAATGGCTCTGAGCATTATGGAACTCAACATCTGTGGTCATAAGTCCCCTAGAACTTAAACCTAACTAACCTAAGGACATCACACACATCCATGCCCGAGGCAGGATTCGAACCTGCGACCGTAGCAGTCGCGCGGTTCCTGACTGAGCGTCTAGAACCGCTAGACCACCGCGGCCGGCTTTTTTTACCCCACTCTGAGATCAATATGAAGAAATGCATGTCATCAGTTGATTAGCTCCTGTTTTTGCATGGCGTCTGCACATGTTGTTTGGTGTCCTTATACCGTATTTGTGGCCGCGCGGGATTAGCCGAGCGGTCTTAGGCGCTGCAGTCATTGGCTGTGGGGCTGGTCCCGGCGGAGATTCGAGTCCTCCCTCGGGCATGGGTGTGTGTGTTTGTCCTTAGGATAATTTAGGTTAAGTAGTGTGTAAGCTTAGGGACTGATGACCTTAGCAGTTCAGTCCCATGATTTCACACGCTTTTGAACCGTATTTGTGCATGCAGTATGAATCGTATGTAAGCACTCACGAGCTCTTTCTGCATTAACGCGTTTTATTATTGTATCACATATCGTTCTTGTATATTTATGGAAGCACAGTACTATGTTGCATACAGCTGCTTATTTTTGACTATCGCTAATAATCCGATAATTCTAAGTATGTACCACATCTGTCTTTATATTTTTAACCTGTTCCTTCCTTAATTTTCTAATATTCTTATCTACCTATTTGTGGTAGGTATATACTTCTACACAGTCTTTTAAAGAAGAGAACTACGTACCTGAAACCAGCAGAGAAATAAAATTTCTTTTGTGCAATTGGTAGCTGATTTTTTCAAACAAATAAATTTAAGTTCTTTTGTGAAAGAGTTAGTCTGACATACAGAATTATACCGAAGCGAAACGTGGACGGTATACAGTATACACAGGAAGAGAATAGAATATTTTGATATGTGTTACAGGAAAATGCTGAAGATCACATGGCTAAATCGAATAACTAACGGAAAGATACTAAATCGAATAGGGCAGAATAGAAATGTATGGCAAAACTCGTCTAAAAGAAGGAATACTGAGGCATCAAGAAAAGTTAGTGTGGAAAGAGGGGGGGAGGGAGGGAGGGGAGGGGTTGGTAACAGTTGTAGAAAGAGACCTTGGCACGACTACAGTAAGCTGATTAAAGTTGATGAAGACTGCAGTTGCTATGTTGAAATGAAGAGACCTGCATATGAAAGAGTGGCGTCGAAAGTTGTACAGGAGCAGCTTTGGGCTGAAGACCACAGTAATAACAACTAATATCCCCGAAAACACTCTAACTTACAACATAGTATACACGAAACTGATAACGATATGATATTTTCAGTGTCAGATTCTAACTCTAAACTTTGTATTGTTCTTGAAATATCGGCTGTACATTTTTATGAGCTATAAACAACAACGAACTTGCTGAGTTATAGTTTATGTATAATATAATATACTGCTATTTACCTTGACCGTAGTGGGCATTGTTGAGCATTGTAAGTATGATGTTAGCTGATAATAATTTAGAAGATACAGGAATCAGCCACATTTTATTCTCCATTAATTTTTTTCCTTATGAATTTGAAGCTAACTCTTGGGGAAAAAAAATATATTTCAAGAGAATAAATTACGAATGGTTGCAGTTTATGCTGAATATGTCCTTCAACTGCACTTATTTTATCCTATGAGTACTTAATTTTTTTTCCATTTTGTTCTCTCTTAAGTTCTTAGTAACTTTTGGAATATTACAATATTTTTTGTCCTGTCATTCGGTTTTTTTGTATAACACTTCGAGTTTCTATCTACTTACTATGTATCGAACATGATGATTCAATTCTGAAAAGAAACTTTATAGTCCTCTATATTTTTGTTTAATTTCATCTTGAAATGTGATGACTTCTAGCTACATTTTTTCTTGCTGTTGTCCGAAAGTATTTTCCCTGCCTAAGCGGTTTTGTGTCATCATGGTAGAGAGAAAAACTGGTGTCATAATGTTTTGTAAGTGACTAAGTTTAAAAGAAAACGGGACAATCAATAGCAACCCTCCACACTACCAACATTAATAGAACGTTTAGTTGGTGTTCAGTTTCAGAGTGTGAATTAACCAATGTAACAAGAGAAATCAACGCAATGACTGTGGATATACTGGTACAGGATTTCTGTAGACACATTCATTGAAATAACAGAATTACATTTTCTTGACTGGGATCCTGTCGGAGGAAAAAACTGTATTAAGGCAGCCGAGACCGCCACAGCCCAACGACTTAGCATGCCGACGCTTTGAAATAAAAATAAGACATAAAATGTTACGAAAATGTGCGCTACAAACACTCACCTTTGTGATGCCTCTTACACTCAGAAGAAGGTTCCCCACATTATATCCATTCACCATAAAACTGATGAAAAAGTCACTTCGTCAGAAGAAAGCATCTTCGAAATAGCGATATTCGTGCTCAAGAAGTGGTAACATTTCCACTACAAGTTACACCGAAGCGTTGCCGAATGTGTACTTTGCAAGGAGGAAACAAACTGGTTGCTTTCAGAAGAAAATAAAATATCTTAAAATATAGGGCTGTTGGTGAAGTTTATTGACATTGAAAAGAAACAAACTTTTGTCTAAGTCACCATACGTAGGACTTTTTGTAAAAAATAATTCAAAATGTTTTTTTAGACCTGACTTAATTGCTTGCACTCCTTCTGATGAGGTTGATGGTCCGCCATGTCTCGATAAGATATTTTTGATCTTGCATTCTCCAACTTATCAACTTTTGCAAACATTTCGTATTTAATTTTTTCTGATTCTTTGGTACCCATTTCACATACCTATTTTAAATCTGGTTATACAAATATAGCACGTAAAGAGGAAATGGTTTTGGAGCTGATAGTAATTCTTGTCAGTCCAGTGCAGTACTTGGATGACCAATTAATTTGTCCTCTGCTATACGGCTCTGTAACGAAGTTGTGAATTAGGGTTTTAATGGTTTATCAAGATGGCATGGCACGATTTATTTGTAATTCATAGACTATAGATTACATAGACTGTGCTTACAGTTGTTACGAAAATGAATATGGGGCTGGGCCGTGCATTAAAACTTATCTGCTCTTTTGAACAAACTTGTATGCCATGCTTTTAGTTGAACTCAGTGTGGCCGGTTATGTATCCCATGAGATTTCTATCAGTAGCTTGTTAAAGTAAGCTAGAATAAGTTGCATGTATATTAGTGTGAGTCGTCTCTTCTGAAACAAGTTAACTGGTATTACGCTCCATCAAAAAATGAAAATACTACTTTTCTGGTGTTATTGTATTATATGTAACGAACAATATGTAAGTAATCAGAATCTTATTTATGAACAGTTGTGTGTTTGATTATGGGTGCATATTACCTGAACCTGAACTTTTCATTACATAGATCATATAGAAATATTTACATGTTCAGTGCACGCCATAATTCATTTTCTGATCAACTGTTTTTCTATACCCATCAGCTTATATTGTGGTATTTTTCAAATTCCAGATCTAAGACGGTCAATTGGGACCCAGACTACACTTCAGGAATGTCCTCTATTCCAAACAAAGACTAAATAGTTTTAAATGAAGTTAAATTTGCACTCACACTGTTCTTCCAATGTCTTTTTCAAATTCTGCTTAGCTGTACATCCGATCGTGCTACGCACAGATCTATCCCGCTTCTGGTAAAAATGTTGCTAAATTAAAACGAAACCTCAGCTTCGTTCTTAGAAATTTTTTTTATTTAAAAAAATGTGTGGTGTCTTTCTACAAATGTTTTTTCAGCCCAGGCTGTTACTGTGGTGTACCTAAATAATGTGCCAATAACAAAGTGCTGAGTGCCACTGCAGATTTTGTTCATTCCAAATAAACAACAGAGCTCCTTAAACTAATGCAGTATTCAGTTTTATTAAAAGCTTAATAAATGTCATTGTTAAGTACATATTCTTAATTTTATTGTGTGAGTGCAAAAAATTGAAGTTGTATGTGAAATACGCATTATTGATATGTCTTGAAGGCAAGGTATTCTCGATAAATAGCGATTTTGTATTTTGACTGCTTTAAATTGATCAAAGCGTCTACATGAAACAGTGAGTAAGAGCAATTATGCTACAGTTTCCACCATAGTGTAGTTTATTAGGTTGTGTTAGAGAGAATGCTACCGACGGCATTTCAGTTTTCAGGTGTATTATTTTAAGAATGCGTTTGAGAGCGTCATTTAACAACATTCTTGATAACATCTCTTTGTTGTATTAGCTGAAAGCTGAGTTTAGCAAATGACTTTATATTAGACACATCGTGTTAAGCATGCTGTAGGTGGAATATTATGAATTGACGTCAGTCGTCTCCACAGCTTGGCAGTGGCGACGGGTGCTGCGTATTACAGCCATTTCGTGTCATTCTAGTTATAAAGGCCATTTAATAACGTCTCATACAATATGCTCTAATCCGCGTTATTTAACTGTGCATGTCATTTATCACAGTTACTTGTACACCGCTATGTAATTAAAAATGTGTTTCATGGCATTTAATTGACGGTAGCTAGAAACAGGTGGGCGTCGTACATCGTGTTCGGTGAGGAATACACAGTATGTTTCATGGGGAGTCACAGAGATCTACACCAGACGCATTTCTACCAAAGCCTTAACATTATATTTCAATAGATTTAAATAGACATCTTTTCGAAAGATCCCCAGAAGTCGCGCCACGATAATACCTGCACTAGGAGAACCGTTTCTACGTAATGTGTCTCCATTCGGCACACAAAGAAAGCGAAAACATTTTCCTCGAGTTATAACAAGCAAATACTCTGTGTTAGTCACCACCATTTAATTATTTTCAGCTGATAAGAGATGAAGTATTTTTAATTTCACTTCAGTGCGCGAGCCTCATCACTGGAGTTACATCGAAAGCTTTCATTAAGCAGCTTTGATTAAACAGCTAATAAACTATGGCTGCTTTAGACTGCAGCTATAAGTTACTGCGACTACTACAGCAGCACTCATTTGTGTACGTCGCTGGAGGCTAATAGCGGCAGCCATTGATTAAACGCAATCACAAACTTATTTATATACGTAAACTGTTGATTATTGGAAACAATAAATATTGTGGAAATAAAATTCACACAGCAACACTGTATGCCCTCATTTACTCCGCGATCTTGTGAATAAATGAACGTGTACGGTGAAGGGTGAATTTAGTAATAACTGTAGAAGATGAGTTAATCTCGCAAATTCCAGAACTACGGGAATTATTTCTCAAGGGGGTTTTTGCCTTGTTTTAGGATACCATGAGTTCAGGAACGAAATTCTTGTAACTGTTTCTGTAAATCCGTCTGGCAGACTAAATTAGCGCAGTTTTAATATGTTCATCAAATGCAGAATTATCATTCTTTAAACACCTCGCTGCTGCAACAGAGCCGGCCGAAGTGGCCGTGCGGTTAAAGGCGCTGCAGTCTGGAACCGCAAGACCGCTACGGTCGCAGGTTCGAATCCTGCCTCGGGCATGGATGTTTGTGATGTCCTTAGGTTAGTTAGGTTTAACTAGTTCTAAGTTCTAGGGGACTAATGACCTCAGCAGTTGAGTCCCATAGTGCTCAGAGCCATTTGAGAGCTGCAACAGATGAAGTCCTCAGTAATTAGTTGTTTACGGAAGTAACTATGAAGTTCTACACCGACATCAGCACTGTAAACAAAATAACAGGACGCTGTTTCCAGAACAGAGTATGAGCATACTGAGAACTTTCGTTCCTGTTGATATGCGGTATCTGCTGTCGACTCTTTTCTTCGAAAATTTCTACAATTGCGAAGGAACACCAAGATAAAAGGATCTTACGCCCATCAGCCAAAGCATCAGCAAATTCTACAATGAAATAACATATCTAAAAAATTTCTTGTCAGTGTGATAAATGTCATTCATAGCTAAAAACTGCGCGCATCGCCTAAGAACAGTGCAAACCGAACAAATCTTGCGGTGTCTAAATATTTATTTCCACTGACCATTCCTTTAATTACGATAGCGTTCAGATAATCGCCACGGTCCCTTCCTTTTGTGATTGTGTTATCTATGAATGAGGAGAAATACCAGTGGAAGTCAACCTAATCAGACAAATCAAGAGTTTCATTTCAAACATTTCATGGCCTCCATACCAGGTTAATGCTCTTCAGGAATTTTTATTCAGAGTTGTTAGCCGGGAGCGCATCTTTGACACTCAAATTTATTCTGAAACTAGTGATACTGTGCGTACGATTTGAACTCCAAACTACAGTTTTAAGTCAAGTGTTTTTGGCGTCTAAATAAATAAATAGGTACGCTTTCGCACTAAGAAATCAGTGAAAAATTCAGCTTAAAACTGCTTGAAGGTTCCCTGCCGAAATATCTGAAAGAAAGGGATGGTCTACAGGATGCACACCCAAAAACGTCGAAATATATCTCTAGCTTCTCATCTCTGCTACAAGCGGCGTTTAATGTACACAAATGACGTCTGTTGCCAAGCCTATTAAACTTGTGCCTGCACATCGAAGCCTTGCTGATGCATGGGCAGTTTACCGGAAAATAACACTGCTGGAAAGCTCTAAATACAGTCGAACTTCGCGAATTTCTTTTGTCTTCAGGGCTAGTGTTCTGATCAGAGATCTCAACTAATGCAGTCGTATCTGACGAAATACATACTTTTCAGTTACTGGTGTCGACATGTGTTGCTCGCTCAAGTGTGAACATAACTAAATTCAAACATCACAAAAAGTTTTACATCACCCCGGTTCCCAGAACTCCTGAAGATAGACGTTGACTGTGGATACTGTATCGCAGACACAATCCCTCTGACTGTTCATGGATGATACTAAACCCGCCCAAAGATATAAACAACCCTGCATGAGCTGCGCCTATTAGACGGAGGAGGTCCGACAGCCGATCAGGTCCAGTCATTCCACCAAGAAGAAGGTACACGGCTTGTGTTGTCTGTAGTTCAGCCATGCCTAGACGGTCAATACCGCCGTTCGATCGCGTCCGCATTGTTACTAAATGCCAGGAAGGGCTGTCAACAAGGGAAGTGTCCAGGCGTCTCGGAGTGAATCAAAGCGATGTTGTTCGGACATGGAGGAGATACAAAGAAACAGGAACTGTCGATGACATGCCTCGCCCAGGCCGCCCAAGGGCTACTACTGCAGTGGATAACCGCTACCTACGGATTATGGCTCGGAGGAACCCTGACAGCAACGCCACCATGTCGAATAATGCTTTTCGTGCAGCCACAGAACGTTGTGTTACGACTCAAACTGTGCACAATAGGCTGCACGATGCGCAACTTCACGGCCGACGTCCATGCCGAGGTCCATCTTTGGAACCACGACACCATGCAGCGCGGTACAGATGGGCTCAACAACATGGCGAATGGACTGCTCAGTATTGGCATCACGTTCTCTTCACCGATGAGTGTCGCATATGCCCTGAATCATCAATCGTCGGAGACGTGTTTGGAGGCAGTCCGGTCAGGTTGAACGCCTTAGACACACTGTACAGCGGGTGCAGCAAGGTAGAGGTTCCCTGCTGTTTTGGGGTGGCATTATGTGGGGCCGACATACACCGCTTGTGGTCATGGAAGGCGACGTAACGGCTGCACGATACGTGAATGCTATCTTCCGACCGATAGTGCAGCCATATCGGCAGCATATTGGCGAGGCATTAGTCTCCATGGACGACAATTTGCGCCCCCATCGTGCACATCTTGTGAATGACTTCCTTCAGGATAACGACATCGCTCGACTAGAGTGGCCAGCATGTTCTCCAGACATGAACCCTATTGACCATGCCGGTGATAGATTGAAAATGGCTGTTTATGGACGACGTGACCCACCAACCACTCTGAGGAATCTACGCTGAATCGCCGTCGAGGAGTGGGACAATCTGGACCAACAGTGCCTTGATGAAGTTGTGGATAGTATGCCACGTCGAATACAGGCATGCATCAATGCAAGAGGACGTGATACTGATTATTAGACGTACTGGTGTGTGCACCAATCTAGACCACCACCTCTGAAGGCCTCACTGTATGGTGGTATAACATGCAGTGTGTGGCTTTCATGGGCAATAAAAATAGCGGAAATGATGTTTACGTTGATCTCTACTCCAATTTTCTGTACAGATTGCGGAACTCTCGGAACGGAGGTGATGCAAAACTTTTTTTGATGGGTGTATTTGCTACAAGCAAATAACACACCTCGCTTATTGAATGTTAGTTGATTTCTGTCCAGCGTCTGTGATTTGTAACTCAAGCCATATGACAAAGATTTAATAATAAGGAAAATTATTTACAATAAACAGACTGACGAGCGAAAATAGTATGAGAGCTGCCCATCGCGAGATTCTACGCAGCCTGTTGGTGTTGTGGGCACGTGAGGTGGTAAGGAAAGTATATAAGCAGAGCAAAGATGAATGGAGGATTATTCTTTAGATGCTACGGGCCGCATATGGAGAAACGCAATGACATACACGGATTTAACAAGGGGGAAATTGCTATGGCTCGACGCCTGGGAACGAGCATCTTAGAAACAGCGATGCTGATCGGTTGTTTGGATCCTACTATCTTGAACATCTATGGAAAGTACGAGTAGTTGAAAGACGATGAAGAAACGAGTACGCCACAACGTGTTGGACGGCGACGCATTACGGGAACTGGCGGTCAGAGGCTTGCCCGCTCTGTAAGGAAGATAGGCAGTGATAAGTAGCGTATCTGACGGCATAATACAGTGCAGGTGTAGGCACAAGTGTTTCGAAGCACACCGGTCATCGTATATTTTTGAACGTAGGACTCCGCAGCAGACGATCCTTACGTGTCCTCATGTTGACCTAACGACATCGCCACATCAAATTGCAGTGACCACAGAATCATCGGGACTGGACCATGGATCAATATAAACGTGTCAGATGACCAGATAAATCATGTTTCTTATTACATAAAGTCAATTCTCGTGTCCAGATGCGCCACCATCTACACTCATGCTCATAAATTAAGGATAATTGCAGAATGTGGTGGTACTACACAAAACTGGCGCTAATAGCATAGGAACATAGGGAACACACACGACACAAATCTGTAAGTCCACGGTATTGGTGGTAAGTTGAGAAAACCGTCCCGAAACACGTGTGCTACAAAACGCCACTGCTACCTGCGCATGTAACCCGACAACAATATGGGATATTATCACCATGCACACGTACACAGGCCGCACAACGGGTTGGCATACTCTGGATCAGGTGGTCGAGCAGCTGCTGGGGGTATAGCCTCCCTTTCTCGCACCAATGCCTGTCGGAGCTCCTGAAGTGTCGTAGGGGTTTGACGAGGTGCAGCGATACGTCGACCGAGAGCATCGCAGACGTGCTAGATGGGGTTTAGGTCTGGAGAACAGATAGGCCACTCCATTCGCCTGATATCTTATGTTTCAAGGTACTCCTCCACGATGGCAGCTCGGTGGGGCCGTGCGTTATCATCCATCAGGAGGAAGGTGGGACCCACTGCACCCCTGAAAAGGCAGACAGACTGGTGCAAAGTGACGTCCTGATACACCTGACCTGTTACAGTTTCTCTGTCAAAGACATGCACGGGTGTACGTGCACCAATCATAATCCCACCCCACACCATCAAACCACGACCTCCATATAGGTCCCTTTCAAGAACATTCGGTGATTGGTATCTGGTTCCTGGTTCACGCCAGATGAAAACCCAGCGAGAATCACTGTTCAGACTACACCTGGACTCGTCTGTGAACATAACCTGAGACCACTGTTCCAATGACCATGTACTGTGTTCTTGACACCAGGCTTTACCGGCTCTCCTGTGACCAGGGGTCAGTGTAATGCACCTTGCAGATCTCCGGGCGAATAAACCACGTCTGTTCCGTCGTCTGTAGACTGAGTGTCTGGAGACAACTGTTCCAGTGGCTGCGGTAAGGTCCTGAACAAGGCTACCTGCAGTACTCCGTGGCCGTCTGCGGACACTGATGGTGAGATATCGGTCTTCTTGCGGTGTTTTACACTGTAGACGTCCCGTACTGTAGCTCCTGGACACGTTTCCTGTCTGCTGGAATCACACTTTGTGGCGTACGGAGGGCCCGTGCGACGACCTGCTGTGTTTGACCAGCCTCCAGTCGCCCTAGTATTCTACCCCTCATAACGCCATCAATATGTGTACTTTGAGCCATTTTCAACGCACAGTCACCATTAGCACATCTGAAAACGTCTGCGCACTTACTCGCTCCACCGTGCTCTGACATGCACCCACACACTTCTGCGTATGTGGACTGCTGCCAGCGCCACGTGCGACGGCCGCTGGTCAAATGCACCACATGGTCATACCCCGAGGTGATTTAAACCCGCAAACCGCCCACCAGAGCGTTGTTTCACCACGTATCAGCATTATCCTTAATTTATGAGCATGAGTGTAGGTGAACGGCTGCCCGAAACATACACTGCGACTCGGACACAGCCATTATGATTCTCTTACATTAATATAATCGAGCGCGACGGCTCCGTGACATATGTTGCGGTGCGGATCCACACATATCTTTAGAACCCTTACGGGAATCGAGAATCTGCTAGTAGGAGGTGTAATGGACGAGGGATGCTGCAAAGCAGCGTGCGATATGTTAAGAACTTGGGTCGGCTGGGAGGCGTGTCCCGGTGGCCGAGACGGTTAAGGCAACCGTTTTGGAGAAGCGGAGCATTCCTTTCCAGTCGCGGGCCAGCACGAATTTTGAACTGTCGCCTATGTAATACCACAATGCCCTGTGTGGCTGGAAGTCATGATTTCCCACCTAACCTTCTTCCCCTCTCCCTTACTTTCAAAAAATGAAATATAGGCCGCATCATCCCGACACGTTCGACACAACAGAATTCTCATTTTGTTCTTGGCTTTTGGATCGTCTGACCGATTCCGCGCTATGTTACAAGCGACTGGTGTGACATCGTGCTTGTGATGTTGGATATCTGCGCTGACGTTACTTTCTGATGGCCATTCTCATGCAAGAGCTACGAGAATCACGATGAGGTGATGGCTTGCACTTGCAGTTGGGTGTAATACTTTGTTTCAGCATTTTCAAGTCTTTAAACATGTTCAGACTTAGCTGCCGTTATTCAAAAAGATAGATCGTGGTCCATGCACGTGCTGAAGTATCTGTTCTTCCCTTATTGGCTCTGAGAACTATGGGACTTAACTTCTGAGGTCATCATTCCCCTAGAACTTAGAACTACTTAAACCTAACTAACCTGAGGACGCCACACACTTCCATGCGCGAGGCAGGATTCGAACCTGCGACCGTAGCGGTCGCGCGGTTCCAGACTGTAGCGCCTAGAACCGCTCGGCCACACCGGCCGGCGCTCTTCCCTTATTCATCCGTACAGTAGGCGTAATAGCTATATCACATTTCCGCTTATTTAAATGTGTTCAGAATTTGCTAATGCCTTCATTCTTCAATTTTTTATGTATTATAGCACTGTATACCACGTGAGCCATTACTTGACAGCTGTAATCTTTCATGTGTTATTGATGTTGAATTGAGCCTTAATAATTCTTAATAATAATTTTCCTTCCACAGTCACTTGATGAAATCGTAAAAATTCGATTGCACGCGTCCTTTTGTATTCACTCTCGAATCGGTATTTAATATGAGTACGAACTTTATTGGGAAAGCTGCCTCCAGCAGAAATATTAATCAGTGCGACGCCAAACTGCAATCATAAGAAGCCTTTTTCAATTCTTTGCACGGCTCTACGGCTCAGAAGATAAGCAGTACTGCTGAGACTCCGAGACTACTTGCTGTTTAGCAGCTTATGTTCGACGTGATTGCTGTATTTAATGTTCTTGCGTCGACAGGTGTTGGCTATCAGACTAAGCCTCATATTAATTGGTCTGCCCATAACGGAGATCAGTTATGCGTTCACCGAATCAGGTTATGAAACTCCGAGACGTAACTGGGATCTTAAATTCATTCAAATATTTCTCCAGGCCTCGGTTTCTTCCCGTTCCGCATTGTAGGCATCAGCATTGAATGTGCATTGAACATTATGCTGCAGCACTGAATATGTTTGTGAAACCGAGGTCAGATAAGGTTATATGTACATTATTACTTGGGTCAAAATTTCATATAAAAAGGGACACATGTTTAGGGTTACAAAAGGCTTGTTGATTAATTAACTCCTCATTTAAGAAATATTTTAATGAAGAAACGGTAATACTAGTTTGTGATACGAAGTATCGGGTAGTTTTTGGAAGAAGCGTGGCAGCATTATATTAATTTATTTAACATCTTAATTTCTTTTGTAAAGTAGGACGACTAGTAAGCCAATTGCGTAAAATGTATGGATGGAAATGTTGCTGTAAAATTTATGTTAAGTAAATTTATCATGATTGGTGTAGTTTTGCTATTGGTTGGAAATTTTGTGGTATGGAGTGGCAGAGACATAAAAAGTCTACGAAGCAACGCAAGGTAATATTCAGACTCAATGTCGTAACTGGCGTCGAAACATAATGTACTACAAAATCAGGCAGTAAGTGTTAAATTTAGGTTCTTAACGGAACAAAAACGACAGGTAATGTCGGAAGTACCCCCAAGAGAATGTTATAACGGCTGTTACTGCTCATAATATACAAGGCGTAGTCATATAGTTTTAATTTTCAATTCGGAAATATCAAACTGAGGCCTTGAAAGCTGATCACGATATTAAGTTTTCCTCTGCATATTCACCATTTACTGCAACACATTTTTCTCAACGATGTATGACTCGGCGGAAACCATGGTTGTAGAAGCGTGCAATTTGACTGTTGACACGTTCCGACATCAAAATCACCTCGTCATCATTCTGGAAACACCTGTCACGCAATGGTGTCAGTTTATACGAGGTGTGGCTAGAAAAAAACCGGACTAGTACTGGTGAAACAATAAAACGAATGCAATAAGGCTGAAATTCGCGTGGCCTGTCACGTGACTCTCGCTCCGCCTACTGCTCGAGTTTCATCTGCCTCCTGCACTCAGTCTGCCCGTGGCGTCTGTTTTAAGTAGTTGACGTTTTGTCTGTGCGTCGGAAAATGTTGAGTGTACAGAAAGAACAGCGTGTTAACATCAAATTTTGTTTCAAACTAGGAAAATCTGCAAGTGAAACGTTTGTAATGTTACAACAAGTGTACGGCGATGATTGTTTATCGCGAACACAAGTGTTTGAGTGGTTTAAGCGATTTAAAGATGGCCGCGAAGACACCAGTGATAACACTCGCACTGGCAGACCATTGTCAGCAAAAACTGATGCAAACATTGAAAAAATCGGTAAACTTGTTCGACAAGATCGCCGTTTAACAATCAGAGCAGTGTCTGAGTTAACAGGAGTTGACAAGGAAAGTGTCGAACAAGTTTACCGATTTTTTCAATGTTTGCATCAGTTTTTGCTGACAATGGTCTGCCAGTGCGAGTGTCATCACTGGTGTCTTCGCGGCCATCTTTAAATCGTTTAAACCACTCAAACACTTGTGTTCGCGATAAACAATCATCGCCGTACACTTGTTGTAACATTACAAACGTTTCACTTGCAGATTTTCCTAGTTTGAAACAAAATTTGATGTTAACACGCTGTTCTTTCTGTACACTCAACATTTTCCGACGCACAGACAAAACGTCAACTACTTAAAACAGACGCCACGGGCAGACTGAGTGCAGGAGGCAGATGAAACTCGAGCAGTAGGCGGAGCGAGAGTCACGTGACAGGCCACGCGACTTTCAGCCTTATTGCATTCGTTTTATTGTTTCACCAGTACTAGTCCGGCTTTTTTCTAGCCACACCTCGTATACTCTTCCCTTCTTGATGGAGTATTTTAAATGTTTTCTGTACATCAGTGAGCTCTTTCCAGCATTTGCATTGTCATCTATCCGTGAAGGATACGTTAGTGACGAAGCTGCAGCACAATCATATCGGCGTCCAAAGGTTCACAAATTTCCCCGTAATTAGAATTTAACGTACTGTTAACGCACTTGAAGATCGCACATTAATGTAGAGCTAGTTTATTACCATTATTATCTTCTTGGAGGTGTGGTCCGTCTCTGTTAACTAAATAAAAGAGTGTTTGTTTTTATGCCGTTCTCGTCTTGCTTCCCTTTGTTTACGAAGCATCCTCAGCGCCCTGTAATACTCCTTCGGAACCGCATCCGGCCATCCAGATTTAGGTTTTCCGTGATTTCCCAGGTAAATGCCAAGATGGTTCCTTTGAAAGGGCACGGCCGATTTCCTTACCCATCCTTGACACAATCCGAGCTTGTGTTCCGTCTCTAATGACCTCGATGTCGACTGGACGTTAAACCCAATCTACCTTCCTGGCGAATGCCCTTGTCTCTGATGAACACTGGGTTCAAGTCAGGAGTCTAGACAGACTACTCCTTTTCGGGAATGTTATTGTCCGCAAACCGTTACCTCACAGGTGCTGCTTTATGACAGGATGCATAGTCATGCTGATGCAAACAGTTGTAATCTCCGAATTGTTCCACTACTGTACGCAGTGCACAGTACCGTAAAATGTGCTTATATGCCTCCTTATTAGCGTTTTCTTAGGTGCAATAAGGAGACCACAACCTAACCATGAAAAATACCCCATACCGCAAGACCACCCCCTCCATACTTCACTGCTGGTACTACACGTGATGGCAGGTAATGTTCTCCATGCATTCGCCAAACCCAAACCCTTGCAACGTATTGGCACGGGGTATAGCGTGATTCATCACTGCAAATTACTCGTTGCCATTCATCTAGTGTCCAGTGGCGTAGCCCCTTACATCACCTCAAGCGTCACTTAGCATTAACTACAGAAATGTGCGAGGACCTGCTTGACCATTACACTCCGTTTTTTAACTCACTAAGCACAGTTATTGTGCTAGCCGGACTACTGGTAGCACTTAAGAACCCACGAGTGATTTCTTCCGTTGATTTCATGAGACGTGAGGATGGTTAGAAGAGCGATTTTATGGAGAAAATCAATGAAGAAGTCCTCAGTAAGAAAAGGTTTGCTCTCTCTCTGTCCATCGGCGAGCACTGTTGGTTCGGCCACAATGTTACTTCCACCTGACTGAAATAGTGTCTGGCAAAGCTATCGCAGAGTACCGTAGTTCTACAGTGTATCGGAATATGCTGTCAGAAAGTTAAAAAAGGAAAATATCCGTCAAGCATTCTTTATTCCAAGGAAAATTGGTAGTAGATACAGGCTCCGTGATTCCCCTAAATCGCTTAAGGCAAATGTAGGGATGGTATCTTTGAAAGGGAACGGCCGATATCCTTCTCTATCCTTCCCCAATCCGAGCTTGCGCTCCGTCTCTAATGACCTCTTTGTCGACGGGACGTTAAACACTGATTTCCTCCTCCTCCTCCAATTCAAAATGGCTCTAAACACTATGGGAATTAACACCTGAGGTCATCTGTCCCCGAGGCTTATAACTACTTAAACCTAACTAACCTAAGGACATCACACACATACATCAGTCCGGAACCACGCTGCTGCTACGGTCGCAGGTTCGAATCCTGCGTCGGGCATGGATGTGTGTGATGTCCTTAGGTTAGTTAGGTTTAAGTAGTTCTAGGTCTAGGGGACTGATGACCTCTGATGTTAAGTCCCATAGTGCTTAGAGCCATTTCAACCATTTTTTAAAGTTATGTAATGCGGTTCTCAGTTTTCGGTTGTTTTCCTCGCTATGATTTCCTCCTTCCAGCTGTTAGTGTGCTTACTTTGTTTTCCTCTTTGGCACCGTAGCCTTCCGCCTTCTAGTGTACTGCTAGCCTCCACGGGCTGCTTACACCACATCGGCTTGTTATCAATACGGAGGAAGTACGCAAGCTGCATGGTGTCTTACGTTTTACTTCATTGGTTTTATGCGGCTGATGTCTATCGGATCTTATAATACATCCTATGGGATGTTATCTGGTAGGCTATTTTTCAGATTTCTTACAGTCTCGACGTTTCGGTTCAAAAAAATGTTCAAATGTGTGTGTAATCTTATGGGACTTAACTGCTAAGGTCATCAGTCCCTAAGCTTACACACTACTTAACCTAAATCATTCTAAGGACAAACACACACACCCATGGCCGAGGAAGGACTCGAACCTCCGCCGGGACCAGCCGCACAGTCCATGACTGCAGCGCCCTAGACCGCTCGGCTAATCCCGCGCGGCGTTTCGGTTTCATTCTAGAGTGTTATTTTTTGGACGGTATTTACCGTGTACGTATGGTACTTTCCCTAGATGTTAGCTAGTTTGCAGGCATTTTATCCCCGTTCACAGTAGTACGTCTTTCATTATTTGTCTTTTACCCCGTTTCTTTCTAGGCCTGGCTCGTTCAGCATTTTGACAAACATCTTTCGGGCATACTCAATCTTACTATGACAAACCACCAGTGTGGTTTGTGTGGTGTCACCGCCAGACACCACACTTTCTAGGTGGTAGCCTTTAAATCGGCCGCATTCCGTTAGTATACGTCGGACCCGCATGTCGCCACTATCAGTGATTGCAGACCGAGCGCCGCCACACGGCAGGTCTAGTCTAGAGAGACTCCCTAGCACTCGTCCAGTTGTACAGCCGACTTTGCTAGCGATGGTTCACTGACTACAGACGCTCTCATTTGCAGAGACGACAGTTTAGCATAGCCTTCAGATACGTCATTTGCTACGACCTAGCAAGGTGCCATATTCAGTTACCATGTCTTCTCAACAGATAATATTGTGACTCATGTACCGTCAAAAGCGACGTTCATCATTAATGAATTTAAGTTAAGTATGAAACTAATTACGTCCGCTTTCTGAATTCTAATTCCTTGTCATGTTCCAGACCTCACGTCAGTATAGTTCTTCTCTCCTCACGCCAGCCTGTGTGAGCTAAACCGCATGCATTTCAGCCTCAATTAGTAACACGGTGTTGGCTCTTCAGCCAACACAACAGTTTGACCCTTAACGTGGATAACACCCCGAAAGCTGGACTTCCTAATTGTCAATCCACATTATGGAAATATAGCCACTGTGAGCACTTGTCATTATTTTCTGTTGAATGCCAACACTATGGTTCTGTATTTCTACCGTCTGAAAAATTTCATACTGTGATTTGTATTCTTGAGAGATAAACCTGAAGATGCGTCTATACTGGTGTGAAACCAGTAGTAGCTAACAAAGCACCACCTCATCATTCTTGACGTTTTGTTTTTTATAATTTTTATGATAATTTGAATGGTTATTGAATGTTGAGTGTTGTTATTGTTACTCACAATGTTTTTGAGGTGTGATTGATCTCTCCAGTAAGTAGTTTGTCTATACATATTTTGTATAGACATTTTACAACCACCCTCCGTATTGCTTGACAATCCCTGTCCGTCGGCACATGGTGTCTGCTTGGACTTGGTTTAGATGTGGAAGTTCCTTAGCGTTTCCACTTCACAATTAAATCACCAACCGCCAACTTGGGCAGCTTTAAAAGGGTTGAAATGTCTCTGATGGATTTGTTACCCAGGTGAAATCCAATGACTAATTCACGTTCGAAGTCACTGGGATCTCCTGACCGCTCCATTGTGCCGTTACTGCTTCCCTACTGACAACACAATACTCCCCGCGTACTTCTATGCTGCTGGGTCCACCTCTCGTGACATCTAGTGGTCAATTACGTAATACAAAGGATATCCAGATACTTCTAAACAGATAGTATATGATAGATGTGGTTGATCGGCCAGCAACCCCTCTTTGTGCTTTATGTGCTCATATACACAAACTGTGGAGGAAGATTTCCCAGGGACACATCCAGGTCCTCTCTGATTCTAAGCCACGACACTTACAGGCTGCAATTGTCGCCTAAAGATGGTTGAATCACAATAAAATCCCAGAACCAAAGATAATGTAGGGGTCAGTAAACATTAACTTTTCTGTATTGTTGTGTACATAATCTGAGGAAAAAAAGGTCGTTTCAGTCACAGGTACACTATTGACCATAAGTATCCGATCACTCCCAAAAACATACGTTTTTCATATTAGGTGCATTATACTGCCACCTACTGCCAGGTACTCCATTGTGAGAGAGCAGAATGGGGTGTTCCGCAGAACTCATAGACTTAGAACGTGGTCAGGTGATTGGGTGTCACTTGTGTCACATGTCAGTACACGAGATTTCCACAGTCCTAAAAATCCCTGGGTCCACTGTTTGTGATGCGATAGTGAAGTGGAAACGTGAAGGGACACGTACAGCACAAAAGCGTTCAGGCCGACCTCGTCTGCTGACTGACAGAGACCGCCGATAATCAAAGGTACACAAAGAGCAGCTACACTGCAGAGTTTACGCTTCGCAGTCAGCCGACATTTATTCTGTCTAACATCCTCTTAAATAATCGAGACCATCTAAGACAGAACATACGTAACAGGAATGGTTTCATCATTTATGATGTTAGTAATGATGATGACAACGACTGCGTCTCCATGTGTCTTCGGAATCTTTCGTAGGAATACGCCCGAACAAAATCTTTTCGCCGGCCGCGGTGGTCTAGCGGTTCTAGGCGCGCAGTCCGGAACCGCGCGACTGCTACGGTCGCAGGTTCGAATCCTGCCTCGGGCATGGATGTGTGTGATTTCTTTAGGTTAGTTAGGTTTAAGTAGTTCTAAGTTCTAGGGGACTGATGACGACAGATGTTAAGTCCCATAGTGCTCAGAGCCATTTGAACCATTTTTGAAAATCTTTTCAGTACACAAGCTGCGAATTTCGAAGAGGTTTTACTCCTGAAGCTGATGGTGGAGGCATTTGTTGAAACCTCAGAAATTTTATCAAAATGACGTAGATTCGATATTTTATTTATTGCATCTTTTGTCTGAATTGTTCGAGTTAAGTGTTACATTTGCATGAAGTGGCAGTGATTCAACCTATCATCTGAGAGAAGGGACTGTGTAACATACAGGTTGCAGGTCTTTAACTATCGTCCATTTTTATAGCGGCAGTATTTTTATTCAGATATAAAACTGAAATGTAATGGACACATCCTAATAAGTGCAGGTCTCAGTAAAATGGTTTAGGGAAGAATGTTCTAGCACTTTCTCGGCAATCACGGCTATTTAGTGACCAAAATTATGGTACTTAACATCTGCAATATCTGATCAGAAGTATCGGGACACTCATACGTAATGCGGAGTTGCGCGAAGTCGCGAGAAGCGGACCCACCGGTACAAAAGGAAGCGTGGACTAACGTGTTGCCAGCAGGGAAGCAGTAATTGTAGAATAGGACAGTCACGAGAGCGCAGTGTTCATTGGAAGTCACCTGAATAACAAATCCATCAGGGACATCTCAACCCTCCTAAAGCTGCCCAAGTCGACTGCTGGTGATGTGAATGCGAAGTGGAAGCGTTAAGGAACAACTACAGCTAAACCAAAACCAGGCAGATCTCATCTCCTGACGGGCAGGAAGCGTCAAGCATAGTGACGGGTGGTTGCGAAACAACGCATGAAACCAGAGGAAGGAGTCACTCGCGAGTTATGAAGTGCTTCCAGCAGTTCAGTCAGGACAATGACTGTGCGTATGGACTTAAAAATAGTTGGGTGCAATGGTTGAGCAGCTCCTCACATGCCACACATATACAGGGTGGTCCACTGACAGTGACCGGACCAGATATATCACGAAATAAGCATCAAACCAAAAAGCTACAAAGTACGAAACTCGTCTAGCTTGAAGGGGGAAACCTGATGGCGCTATGGTTGGTCCGCTAGATGGTGCTGTCATAGGTCAAACGGATATCGAATGCGCTTTATTAAATAGGAACCCCCATTTTTTATTACATATTCGTGTAGTACGTAAGGAAATATGAATGTTTTAGTTGGACCACTTTTTTCGGTTTGTGATAGATGGCGCTGTAATAGTCACCAACGTATAAATACGTGGTATCGCGTAACATTCCGCCAGTGCGGACGGCATTTCGTTCGTGATACATTACCCGTGTTAAAATGGACCGTTTACCAATTGCGGAAAAGGTCGACATCGTGTTGATGTATGGCTATTGTGATCAAAATGCCCAACGGCGTGTGGTATGTATGCTGCTCGGAATCCTGAACGACATCATCCAAGCGTCGGGACCGTTCGCCAGATAGTTAAGTTATTTAAGGAAACTGGAAGTGTTCAGCCACATGTGAAACGTCAATCACGACCTACAACAAATGATGATGCCCAAGTAGGTGTTTTAGCTGCTGTCGCGGCTAATCCGCACATCAGTAGCAGACAAATTGCGCGACAATCGGGAATCTCAGAAACGTCGGTGTTGAGAATGCTACATCAATATCGATTGCACCCGTGCCATATTTCTATGCACCACGAATTGCATGGCGACGACTTTGAACGTCGTGTACAATTCTGCCACTGGGCACAAGAGAAATTACCGGACGATGACAGATTTTTTGCACGCGTTCTATTTAGCGACGAAGCGTCATTCACCAACAGCGGTAACGTAAACCGGCATAATATGCACTATTGGGCAACGGAAAATTCACGATGGCTGCGACAAGTGGAACATCAGCGACCTTGGCGGGTTAATGTACGGTGCGGCATTATGGGAGGTAGGATAATTGGCCCCCATTTTATCGATGGCAATCTAAATGGTGCAATGTATGCTGATTTTCTACGTAATGTTCTACCGATGTTACTACAAGATGTTTCAGTGCATGACAGAATGACGATGTACTTCCAACATGGATGTCCGGCACATAGCTCGCGTGCGGTTGAAGCGGTATTGAATAGCATATTTCATGACAGGTGGATTAGTCGTCGAAGCACCATACCATGGCCCGCACGTTCACCGGATCTGACGTCCCCGATTTCTTTCTGTGGGGAAAGTTGAAGGATATTTGCTATCGTGATCCACCGACAAAGCCTGACAACATGCGTCAGCGCATTGTCAATGCATGTGCGAACATTACGGAAGGCGAACTACTCGCTGTTGAGAGGAATGTCGTTACACGTATTGCCAATTGCATTGAGGTTGCCGGACATCATTTTGAGCATTTATTGCATTAATGTGATATTTACAGGTATTCACGCTGTAACAGCATGAGCTCTCAGAAATAATAAGTTAAAAAAGGTACATGTATCATATTCGATCAACCGAAATAAAATGTTCAAAAGTACCTACGTTCTGTATTTTAATTTAAAAAACTTACCTGTTACCAACTGTTCGTCTAAAATTGTTAGCCATATGTTTGTGACTATTACAGCACCATCTATCACAAAGCGAAAAAAGTGCTCCAACTAAAACATTCATATTTCTTTACGTACTATACGAATATGTAATAAAAATGGGGGTTCCTATTTTAAAAAACGCAGTTGATATCCGTTTGACCTAAGGCAGCGCCATATAGCGGGCCAACCATAGCGCCAAATGGTTCCCCCCTTCAAGCTAGACAAGTTTCGTTCTTTGTAGTTTTTTCGTTTGACGCTTATTTCGTGAGATATTCGGCCCGCTCACGATCAATGGACCGCCCTGTATAGTAGTGACAAGCGACGCTTGACATGATGCAAGAGCAAAGCTATTGTACAGTGAATGACTGGAAACGAGTGATTTCGAGTGACGAATCACGCAATACTCTGTGGCAATCCGATGGAAGGGTTTGGGTTTGGCGAATGCCTGGAGAACGTTACCTGTCATTATGTGCAGCGCCAACAGTGAAGTGCGGAGGAGGTGGTGTTACCATGTAAGGGTGTTTTTCGTGCCTGGGTGTGATTCACTTATTTGGCTGAAGAAAATCCTAAATACGGAAGAATGCGTACACGTTTTACAGCAGTACAGTAGAGGAACAGTTCGGAAACGATGGTTGTTTGTAAACAGCATGAAAATTCACACTGTCATAAAGCAGCACGTGTGAAGTAATAGTCTGTCGATGACAACATTCCTGAAATGGACTGGCCTGAGCAGAGTCCCGACTTGAACCCAATGGAACATGTCTGATCCAGACCCTAGCGTCCATCACTATCTTCTATGGTTTCAGCTCTTGAGGTCGAATGTGTTGTTATTCCTCCATACACACTCAGGCATCTCATTAAAATCGTCACCAGCAGAATTAAAGCCGTCATAAATGCGAAGAGTAGCCCACCCTCCATCAATGTCCGTTAATAGGTGTCCAGACACTTTTGATCAGATAGTGCATGCATCTAGAGTAATCTCTCTCTGATGGGCGTATCGTCACGTCGCACATCGGATTCCAGTCTGGCGGAACACGCTGCGAAGCATTCAGTGACGCGAGAGGAATGAATATTTGAAGCTTCCAGCACGCTACGCACTCCAACCACGTTTCTCTTCTTCGAGACGCACGACGACCGTCCTGACATTTATCATGCATATTTAGCCGTCCACAGCGGAACTGACTAATCCAATTGAAAACAGACCCGCGGTATGTGGCTTCCATATAAAACTTACTGCAGAACCATTGCTCTGAATTAATCTCCTCAGATGCAGTTTTCTACCGCACTCATCAACACATGTCACAAAAGTAGAATGAAGTGTAAACGAATTCCACGGTGTCAATTATTGACAGACTAAGCAATTGTCATTCATAATCCTATGCTCACGATTGTGTCCATAATTCCACTACACACAATAAACTTCATAGGATTTGTTTTTTCGTTTTACCTTAAGTATAATTCATGTTCTTGCATTCAAATATTACTTTCACTAATGTGAAGCACTATTGAAAAATGAAGTTACAATTTATGGTGTGTAACTGCCGAAGCATTTCTATAGTTCGATCAATTCCTGTAACAAGTCTGATGAAGTGATGCTGTGATCAGTTGGAGCTGTAAGATAACTAGAAAACCTATAATGCCTATGCTATATCTTCACCATTTTATACGTTCATGGTCTTGATCCATTGCCTTTGGAGGGTAATTTTAATTTTAAAGGGTTATATCATACTTTGTGACGAAAGAGAGAGAGAGAGAAATATAATTGATGTATTGCAGTTTTAACTAAATCTTCAGCCGAGCATGATCATTGTTTTTTTGAGTAAAACGACTGATCGTCATACTTTATGTAATTTTAAGAGCTATAGCTATTAATGTGAGGAAAAAATAGTATTCTCATGATTTCCGTTGATATATTATGACAGTTTTGGACTAGGTGGTAAGTATTTCCACACTTTCCTTTGATACACTCCTGGAAATGGAAAAAAGAACACATTGACACCGGTGTGTCAGACCCACCATACTTGCTCCGGACACTGCGAGAGGGCTGTACAAGCAATGATCACACGCACGGCACAGCGGATACACCAGGAACCGCGCTGTTGGCCGTCGAATGGCGCTAGCTGCGCAGCATTTGTGCACCGCCGCCGTCAGTGTCAGCCAGTTTGCCGTGGCATACGGAGCTCCATCGCAGTCTTTAACACTGGTAGCATGCCGCGACAGCGTGGACGTGAACCGTATGTGCAGTTGACGGACTTTGAGCGAGGGCGTATAGTGGGTATGCGGGAGGCCGGGTGGACGTACCGCCGAATTGCTCAACACGTGGGGCGTGAGGTCTCCACAGTACATCGATGTTGTCGCCAGTGGTCGGCGGAAGGTGCACGTGCCCGTCGACCTGGGACCGGACCGCAGCGACGCACGGATGCACGCCAAGACCGTAGGATCCTACGCAGTGCCGTAGGGGACCGCACCGCCACTTCCCAGCAAATTAGGGACACTGTTGCTCCTGGGCCGGCCGCGGTGGTCTAGCGGTTCTGGCGCTGCAGTCCAGAACCGCGGGACTGCTACGGTCGCAGGTTCGAATCCTGCCTCGGGCATGGGTGTGTGTGATGTCCTTAGGTTAGTTAGGTTTAATTAGTTCTAAGTTCTAGGGGACTTATGACCTAAGATGTTGAGTCCCATAGTGCTCAGAGCCATTTGAACCATTTTGTTGCTCCTGGGGTATCGGCGAGGACCATTCGCAACCGTCTCCATGAAGCTGGGCTACGGTCCCGCACACCGTTAGGCCGTCTTCCGCTCACGCCCCAACATCGTGCAGCCCGCCTCCAGTGGTGTCGCGACAGGCGTGAATGGAGGGACGAATGGAGACGTGTCGTCTTCAGCGATGAGAGTCGCTTCTGCCTTGGTGCCAATGATGGTCGTATGCGTGTTTGGCGCCGTGCAGGTGAGCGCCACAATCAGGACTGCATACGACCGAGGCACACAGGGCCAACACCCGGCATCATGGTGTGTGGAGCGATCTCCTACACTGGCCGTACACCACTGGTGATCGTCGAGGGGACACTGAATAGTGCACGGTACATCCAAACCGTCATCGAACCCATCGTTCTACCATTCCTAGACCGGCAAGGGAACTTGCTGTTCCAACAGGACAATGCACGTCCGCATGTATCCCGTGCCACCCAACGTGCTCTAGAAGGTGTAAGTCAACTACCCTGGCCAGCAAGATCTCCGGATCTGTCCCCCATTGAGCATGTTTGGGACTGGATGAAGCGTCGTCTCACGCGGTCTGCACGTCCAGCACGAACGCTGGTCCAACTGAGGCGCCAGGTGGAAATGGCATGGCAAGCCGTTCCACAGGACTACATCCAGCATCTCTACGATCGTCTCCATGGGAGAATAGCAGCCTGCATTGCTGCGAAAGGTGGATATACACTGTACTAGTGCCGACATTGTGCATGCTCTGTTGCCTGTGTCTATGTGCCTGTGGTTCTGTCAGTGTGGTCATGTGATGTATCTGACCCCAGGAATGTGTCAATAAAGTTTCCCCTTCCTGGGACAATGAATTCACGGTGTTCTTATTTCAATTTCCAGGAGTGTATTATTTCTTAGGTGCATTCCGTAGCTTTTCTGGCCATTGCCAACTGTCATGTACCTCAGCAATCACAGTCCGCAATAACGAGGTTTAGCTTTGGTGTACCGTGCTTCCGAGCTGGGAACTGATCAGAACACCCAGCCCTTACATCACATACGTTCCCACCTAGCCACCACACGATGCATGGCGGAGAGAACCTAGCACCACTGCTAGTCATTCCATTTCCTGTTCCATATGCAAATACAGCGAGAGAAAAATACTCTCTACATGCTTCTGTAACAGCTCTGCTTGTTTCTATGTCTTGTCATCATATTACTTACGCGAGATGTACGTTGGTAGCAATGGAATCGTTCTGCAGTCTGTCGCAAATACCTGTTTTTTTAAATTTTCTCCGTAGCGTTTAGAAAAAAGAATGTCTTCTTCCCTCCAGGGATTCCCATTTGAGGTCACGGAGCATTACCGTAATACTCACCCGTTACCTGCCGAAAACAAATCTAGCTTTCTTCGATGTATTCAATCAGATTTGATGGGGATCCAAAACATTCGAAAAATACTCAAAAATGAATCACGCAAGTGATCTGCTCTCTGATCCTTTATATATGAACTATACTTTCCAAGAAGTCTCCCAATAAACCGAAGTTCACCGTTCTCCTTCCTTGCAACCGACCTTACGTAGTCGTTCCAATTCATGTCTCTTTGCAACGTTCCTCCTAGATATTTAAACGACGTGAGTGTGTCAAGCAGTACACCACTAATACTGTATTAAAACATAATAGTATTGTCTTCCTGTTCGTTTGCATTAACTTACATTTTTCCACATTTACAGCAAGCTGCCGTAACATCTGCGCGTGCCTTGGCATACACTGCAGAATAGTGTTGATTTTTTTTCTGTTTTTGTTCCTCAGTTCAAAAGGTCAGATTCATCAGATATTCGAATAAAGAGTACCGACAACCTTCTAATGTTCCCAGAGCATTCATTAAGACGATATTCCAGACAGTTGTAGTCAGGCACCACAAATTCCCACGTTCCCTCGTACACGTTCTTTCACACGGTCTTGCTGTAGACAAAGTAAACATGGTTCGCAAGCGCTCTCCAAACGCATTTGGTTTACTTCCGCGTGCAGTAACGCAGGGTGGGCGGGTGTGGGAAGGGGGGGGGGGGTTCTGAGCACTATGGGACTTAACATCTGAGGTCATCAGTCCCTTAGACTTAGAACTACTTAAGCCTAACTAATCTATGGACATCACACACATCCATGTCCGAGACAGGTTTCGAACCTGCGACCGTAGCAGCAGCGCGGTTCCGGACTGAAACGCCTAGAAGTGGGGGGAGGGGTAGTACTGATAAGCAGAATACACTGTTAAATAACTAGATAATTAGATAACTTAGAATAATGACGCTACGTAATATTTGGTGGATCTTGCGCCAAAGGAGCAAGCGTTCCGCTAAGCCAACCGATGACCGCCGACGATACGCTGACGTTAATGCGAGTTGTAAGTACTTTTAACAACAGTGTAACAGACTCTCAAGTGAATTGGAACGTCGGCCTTGAATCTAACAGTTCGCATATGGATAGTGGTTGGAAACGTACAGCAGACCTCGAAGCAGAAACTGGAACCGATTGACGAATACCACTAGGTGACAGATAAAGGAATGCAAGTACTGTCGTGCGTAAACCAGTTGAAAAAAATATTTTGTGTGTGACTTTTAGGTAAGGACCGTCTGTATGCAACTGAATAAAGGCAATAGTCGTTTTGCATAAAGAGTTTCGCCTCAGTTTATTAACGCATCATTAGTGAGCTGAAATGCATAAGAATTATCATTTAGATGCTGCCTTTTCAACTTAAACATTCTGCTATTGTACATGTAAAAGTTAGAAACTGTTATGACTTAAACTGTTATGACTTACACACCTTTTGCTCAATAAATATTTTATTACTCACTGTGTAAAATTTCGGAAATTTGTGGTAAGGTCTTATGGGACCAAACTGCTGAGGTCATCAGTCTCTAATCTTAGGCACTACTTAATCTAACTTAAACTAACTTACACTAAGGATAACACACACACCCATGCCCGAGGGAGGACTCGAACCTCCGACGGGGACAGCCGCCCGGACCGCGACAAGATGCCTTAGACCGCCGCAGCTACCCCGCGCGGCTTTACTCACTGTGTGTCTTGATGTTGTTCTATGTGTGCTCTTGTGGCATGCTGATGAAGTTACAGTTCTGCCTGTTCATAATGCTTATCCTCTCATTTCCTGCTCCACTTGAAACTACGCCAACACACTTTTTTTTTTTTTTTTTTCCAGTGACGAACCTGTACGCAGCACCGTGGAACAGAAGATAATTATGTAGTACCGGAGTCTGAGCAAACATAAAATACGGCTATACAGAAGAACAGACTATGGTGGTAACATTATATTCATCGAAGGGAAAAACGGTAATGTAGAACATGTCCATTCTAGCTCCATCGGGGAATTGTTTCAGTGAACCATGTCGAAAAAAAGAGGGCAGGCTATGAATATTACACCAGTGAGAAAAATAGTGAAGGTGGAAGTGCGAATGGCTAAGCCGGGCAACGTACTGTAGTCGCAAACAATGTTTGATCATTAGCTAGAACCATACATACCGAACGACCTTCTGTATAAATAGAGTGTGTGATACGTGAAGTGCATATGAATCTTGACGTAGATGAGACAATACAAGGAATAGAGCCCTCGCTAAAAATATACTGCTGTGTAAAACTTAAGGAAGAAAGTAACTTTCACATGATGTGTCACTGCCAAGTAACATAGCTCGATGAAACGTGAACCAAAACAGCTTCTGGGTGCATTACCTGTTCCCACCTCTCGCCATATGAGGGTACGTCCAGCATTTTCGGCTATGATCGTTTTAGTAGTCCAGGTTCTATGGCAATATGAGAATACTGACCACCAAATCTTCAAACACGATACACTCACAGGTCAACGTTTTTGTGAGACTGTTCTGCATTCCAACGTACGCCTTGTCAGGCGTTCATTCGGTCCTGACATCATTTTTATCTATGACTAAGGGCGACCACATCGAACAGCACTGGCGGAAGAACTCTCGGAAAGAGAGGATGTTCGGCGAATAACCTAGGCTGTCCGTTCTCTGTACTTGAATCCCATCGAGCATGTGTAGGATGCGTTGGAGAGACGTATTGCAGCATGTCCACATGCACCAACGATGATCCAGCATTCTAGGCGCTTGAGTCCGGAACCGCACTGCTGCTACGGTCGCAGGCTCGAATCCTGCCTCGGGCATGGATGTGTGTGCTATCCTTAGGTTAGTTAGGTTTAAGTAGTTCTAAGTTTTAGGGGACTGATGACCACATATGTTAAGTCCCATAGTGCTCAGAGCCATTTGTACCATTTCGATACAGTAGTTGTCAACCGCACTGATGGAGGAATAGAACGTCCAACCACAAGGAAACTCCGTATAAGCCTTGTGAGCGGCGTCGGAGCACGCTGTAAAGCATGCACTGCTGTCGTTGATGATCACGCACCGTATTAAGGGGGGACGATGATGAAAAACACACACTATTTCAAAAATGCACCTAATCCATAGTTTTGGAGATATGGCAATGAAATTTTGTACCACGCTTTACATGAAAGTAACACATTTACATATAAAATCCTTTGATTCTATATATTCAACTCTTTCTTGAATGAAATTTGAAGTTTTATTTTCAAAAAATAATGTATGTTCCTTTTTCTCAAAAAATATTCAAGAGATTTCTACAAACTTTTCTCTGTTTCATCTCTTTATATGTTGTAAGCTTCTCTCATGAGGTTTTTGGAATAGGTCAAATAGGAGCATTTTCATAATTTTTTAATTATAATTCTACAAGTACAATTTTAAATCCATGCAGAATTCCAAGCACTTTGCCCCATATCTCAGCTTGCAACCGGAATTTCAAAATTTGCTCTTGAGACAACGTTTATTAGGTTCACAGAAATATGTGTACAAACTTTCATAATTCTAGCATTCATAGAAGCTGAGAAAAAGTTACATAAACGTTAAAAAACAAACTTTTTAGGAAACGCAATTTAAAGTTCAACCTAACTTTTTTCCTTCCGTCATTTCTTCAGAAGGCACCACATTTGTACTGTGGGTCGTCTTTCCCTTCGAGGCTTCTCTTCTGGTTTCTTGTTGTCTGTCTTCTGCCCTTTATCAGGTCTTCAACTGACTTTTCAGCTGCAGAGACGCGCTGTTAATCTACCGGGTGATCAAAAAGTCAGTATAAATTTGAAAACTGAATAAATCACGGAATAATGTAGATAGAGATGTACAAATTGACACACATGCTTGGAATGACATGGGGTTTTATTATAACCAAAAAATACAAAAGTTTAAAAAATGTCCGACAGATGGCGCTTCATCTGATCAGAATAGCAATAATTAGCATAACAAAGTAAGACAAAGCAAAGATGATGTTCTTTACAGGAAATGCTCAATATGTCCACCATCATTCCTCAACAATAGCTGTAGTCGAGGAGTAATGTTGTGAACAGCACTGTAAAGCATGTCCGGAGTTAAGGTGAGGCATTGGCGTCGGATGTTGTCTTTCAGCATCCCTAGAGATGTCGGTCGATCACGATACACTTGCGGCTTCAGGTAACGCCAAAGCCAATAATCGCACGGACTGAGGTCTGGGGACCTGGGAGGCCAAGCATGACGAAAGTGTCGGCTGAGCACACGATCATCACCAAACGACGCGCGCGAGAGACCTTTCACGCGTCTAGCAATATGGGGTGGAGCGCCATCCTGCATAAACATCGTACGTTCCAGCAGGTGTTTATCAGCGAGGCTGGGGATGATGCGATTCTGTAGAATATCGGCGTACCTCTCACCCGTCACGGTAGCACTCACTGACGTTTTGCTGCCCAGCGCCATCTGTCGGACATTTTGTGCACTTTTTTTTTGTTCTAATAAAACCCCATGTCATTCCAACAATGTGTGTCAATTTTTATCTCTCTATCTACAGTACTCCGTGGTTTATTAAGTTTTCAAATTTATACTGACTTTTTGATCACCAGGTATTTTTCTCAGGATGTCTTGAGTAAAATATCCTATCTTAAAGCCCGTTCTTTCTAATACCTTCATTCTACCGACTTTCCCCATCATTAAATACAATAACTGCATCATAAGTTGCAATTCTGACAACTGTTGCAGATGCAAATATGTTTTTAGGGCATAGTTTCCGTATAAGTGAATTTAGAGACTCATTTGGAATTTGTGTTTTGCCATGAACACACTTTTTGAGAAGTGCAGGATCGGCCAGAAACGTGTAAGTGGGCTTGACAAGAGCCAGGATACAATTCGGAAGCCTCCCCTTGTGAATGTAGGGGTTGTTATCCCTCTGAGCTTGGCGTGGCAGGAAGGCCGCGTCACACTTTTAATTAATTGTCAGGCACTTCGGATGCGATTTCAACATTGAAATTTTGGAAACTTATTGTCCATGTGTTGTACTAACAAATAAAAAATAAATCGAAAATTGACATTTTTGGTAAATTTCATCAACGTCCCCCCTTAAGAACCACGTTACGCCTTTTGTTATGTCTAAGGGGCCATTATAAAGCACAGTGACTTTAGTGTAATTATTGTGTAATTTCTCATCGTCACATTGCGAATTTTTTGCAGTTACCTTATGTACTATAGTATAGCAGTTTTTTTCTATGTATGGTCCAAGTTTTATCGAGCTATGTTACTTGACAGTTACACATCACGTGAAAGTTATTTCCGTCCTTAAGTTTTGCACACCAGTGTATGTCTGTCCTCGCGCATAGCTGAAAATATCCTGCAAGGCGTTGATTACGTTCCTCCTAAAGTATGCCCTTACATGCAGTTACCTGCCTTACATGTACTTACATGTCCTGCCCTTATATGTACAACAGCAGAATGTTTAAGATGAAAGTGCACGGGTGGCGCAAAGAATGTCAAAGACACTGCATTCTCATTGATAGACCAGACAACGAAAATTTGGCGATACTATAAACTGCTTTCGAAAATGTTTACTACGAGGTCGTGCTGAGAAGTAATGCCTCCGAATTTTTTATGTGAAAACCCTTAAGGCGTTTCAAATAAAACAAACGCTATTAACGTCCTACATCTTTACTCTTCTTGTCTACATATTTATTTCTCAACATAGTTACCCTGGCGACAAACACATCTCTCACAGCGAAAGACCGGTTTGTTGATACCGTTACTATATAATGTTTGACTTGTTTTAACGGAGCCACAGGCTTACCTCTGCTTGCACCGCTTCATCGCTATCAAAGTGAAGTCCTCGAAAGTATTCTTTCACTTTCGAAAACAGATGAAAATCGAATGGAGCCAAGTCGGGACTACATTGAGGATGATAGATGACAGTGAACCCAAGGCGTCAGACTGTTGCAGATGCCGCAGTGCCCGTTTATGGTCAGGCATTGACATGCTGAACGAGAGGCTGCTCCACGTGTGGACGAACTCTTCGAATTCGAAACTCGATTACAGCATGCCGTTTCTGACGCTCTGGCTTAGGTACGTTACACACCGTCATGTTACTCGCTACAATTCCAAGCTCTCTAACCGGAGAGGGTTTCAAATATATAGAAATGGAGAATAAAGATGATGAATGAAACTTCCTGGCAGATTAAAACTGTATGCCAGACCGAGATTCGAACTCGGGACCTTTGCCTTTCGCGGGCAAGTGCTCTACCAACTGAGCTACCCAAGCACGACTCACTACCCGTTCTCACAGCTTCAATTCTGCCAGTGCCTCGTCTCCTACCTTCCAAACTTCACAGGAGCTCTTCTGCGAACCTTACAGAACTAGCACTCCTGGAAGAAAGGATATTGCGGAGACGTGGCTTAGCCACAGCCTGGGGTATGTTTCCAGAATGAGATTTTTACTCTGCAGTGGAGTGTGCGCCGATATGAAACTTCCTGGCAGAGCACTTGCCCGTGAAAGGCAAAGGTCCCGAGTTCGAGTCTCGGCCCGGCACACAGTTTTAATCTGCCAGGAAATTTCATATCGGCGCACTCTCCGCTGCAGAGTGAAAATCTCAATCTGGAGAAATGATGATTGTTACTAACGTTTGGTTTATTTAAAAAGCTTTAAGAGTTTTCACGTAAATGTTCGGAGGCATTTGTTTTCAACACGACCTCGTAGTAACCATTCTGGAAACAGTAAACTTGCAGCAAACTCTACTGATAGTAAAATTATTACCTTAAGTGACTAACTAAAAGCCATTTTGCACAGCGACAAAACAACCCTATCGCTTATGATACTGTACAACAAGTTAGTAGCCTGCAAAATCAACACAGAGGAGACATCCGGACCTGGATCAAAGGCCACATAGCATTCGCAGCAGCGAACAATCTAATCAGCTAGTTCAGTAAACTTCAGGCACACCATGCGCTCTAAAAGCACCGCACTCTGTTCTACAGCGGCTTAAAATGACGATGCAAATGAGGAGGGACGAAGAGTGGAAAAGAAGAATTACCACCACAGAAAAGCATGAGAGAGAAATGCGCCCTGTTATTCTGAGGACACATCGGTGTAGCAAGCAGACAGTATCAAGAAAGTTTTATACAGCCATAGAACTATGAAATTTAATCACGTAGTTCAGTTGAGACTAACTAACGAAGAAGATGTGAACGATATAACCTTAGTAAGTTCTAAAAAGAAAGGCATGATAGATCGAACGCGTAACAGTTGAGTGATATGGTGAAAAAGGTCGTCATTGCGTTACCATTCTGTTGGTCACAGGGTTTGAGTTCTCCCCACAGTTCTCAAGGAGTTACTAGTGTTCATAATATCAACCACTGGAAATTTTAGATGCTGCGGGTAACTCAAGATGTACTTTATGCACCAGATATCGTTAGGAAAGCATTTTGGACCCAGTAACTCGACGGAGAAGGCAAGCAACATCATATGCGAGCGTAGCCACCACAACTGCCCTTATCATGAGGGAGCACAGAGCACAACCGGAATGAAAAGAGCATTGCATGAAGGAGTAACAGCATGACAGAAAATGAAATGGTCATTAACATTATAGGGTACTCATCTGGTGTAATTTTACTACTAATTTACGACATTTACTTTCCTTATTTCATAAATCATTCCTATGTACATCCGCATCTAGGTGTATAGTTCTGTATCACTGTACAGTTCTCGGTAGAGATGGGGGATCCGCTCTTGAACTAATTCATAGAGTTGAATCTTTCAAAGGAGTGAACAATCAGTGATTCAGAAAAAAAGAACGGTAGCTCCAAACGTTTCCCAGGCAGAGAGAGAGAGAGAGAGAGAGAGAGAGAGAGAGAGAGAGACGGAGCATATCAGCAGCGCCTCTGCTGGTCAGAGCACAGTGCACGCCACACAACACAGCCAGCGCCGGCCTCTGCCCTGCTTCTACCTTGGCTGCCTGCATTGTGCAGTGCCCCATTGGATTTTGTGTTTCACATATGCCGTGCCGTCTCTGTGCGTCGTCTGCCGTGTGCAGTGTGTGGCGCAGCTTAACTTCGCATCGCACTCTGTCGGCGATCGTTTCAGTCGCACGTCCTGCCCTCTGGGCAGTTGATGCGAGCAACAGGACAGAGAGCCACCTAGCGGATAACATAGGAACTACTTGCAAAAACCTGCTCGCAAGGGAACGGACGATTTGTCTCGGAGCGGGTGAGTTCACCGCTCCCCCCACCCTCGGAACTCGCCCGCTCAACGCTCACCCCACCGTCTCGACTCTAGCCAGAGCGTTGAGCAAAGCGACTCAGGTGTCACTCTGGTCTCTGCGGTCTCAGCTCATGCAGTAATACAGCTCGCGGCTCGACCTGCTCGACTCAGCGCCTCTGCATCGGAGTTCGTCCCCACTAGATATTGTTCTTCGTAGTAATACCGCTATGTATATTACATTATTATGTTATGTATACATCAATCGGTTTTATTTTATTTTTATTTGTTTAAACTGATTAGATTAGGTTCCTGATGACTCCTCTTACCATAGGATTTTTATTATGGACACTCGAATTTACGCTTTAATTACGAGCGAACCGATAAACGTATCCCTAAATGTGATACACCAATATTTTCCTTGTTTTATTCTGCGTAAGGCTATATGCAGCACTTTCGTTTTACAGTCAAATTTATATTTTTTTTTTCTTATTCTGGTACGGATTTTGCGATTTTAGGCGTCTTCGGAAGGAAACGTTCACTTTAAAAATATATGGCTTGCGATGTATTTGTATGAGGTTAATGAAATTTTAATACATTATAGCCAAACATATTGTTAATGTAAATCTCAAGTTACAACATTTTCCGATCACCCAAAAAACCACGATAGTGCAAAATAAATCAATAATCAAAAACTTTGTCATATCGTGGAAATTTCAATAAACAATACAAAATTCTTACTCATTATCTGTGTTACTTCAAAATAGGATCAAATAAGATCAAAATACAGGCATAGTACTGGAATAAACCGAGTTTAAAGGGCAATGTGCCTTCCATTTATTTTCTATTGTAAATGAGTGGTGAGTCATGAAAAAGTGCTAATTCATTTCAGGGAGTGAACAGTTCTGATCCAATCTCTGAAAAGAACAGTTTTGCCCATCTCTAGTTCTCGGGGGCTCTCTGCTTGTATTTGGCAGCAGTAAGCTTCCCCCTGTTAGTAGCCTAATTTGTCTTGAATCGGGATCATATTTTGAAACTCCAGCTATTTAATAGTGAAATATGTAGTCAGCTACGACTGCTGGTACTAATAGCATCCTGCATTGCAGCCTTGTCGCTCCCGGACCAACGACGTATTGGTTGTTCAAAAGTGTCATTGTTACGACGCGAAGAGCTGTCTGTCAGGTTTAATTACGAGACAGTTCTTTTGTCTATTAGAATAGAGACTTATCTAGCACTGTTACAATATTCAACGTTTCAGCGATTTAATTAGAAATTACGAGTATTAAGACTCTCAGGAATCTCTGGAATATACTAGCACAGTCAGTTGTCTAGAAACAGATCTTAGAACCGTTAGTGTGAACTAATGAGTCTGGTCATTATTGGAGAGCACTGAAAACGACGTGGCAGCTCCCTCTCTTTCTTCTCTCTGAAGTAGCAGGAAGAATTTCTCTTAACTACTCTTTAGCCCAGCGCGTTGCACGTATAAAAAAAGCAAACACAGAGGGTGAGCAGGACACGTAACAGTTACTCCATCCGGATTCTGCACTATTTCCGTCCACATCTCAGATCGAGCTCATGCAACACAACCCCATAGGTGATTATTGAATACATTCCGTCGATGCAGTTAAGTAAAGAAATTAACATATTCGTGTGACAAGGAACACGTTAGAACTAGGTGGCTGCCGGGAGTCAATCCCCTTTCTGTATACGTTTGTCATCCATGCTGAGCACTGAAACCATCACAATGTTCTGGTCTGTTTTAAGATGCTTGGGCAGCCTTCACGTCCCTCAAACAGAAATTTGAATCTGTGCTGGACAATGGCTGATAAATTGCTTTTCAAGTCCTTTATTGCCAGTCTGTGCTAACAGTACTTCGGTCCCAGATTGCAAGACCTATCCTGGAGCAGACTGTGGTAGTGACCGTATCATGTTGCATATGAAAATGGAAATAACACTGAAAGTGACCAAAAAGAAAAGAGCAAGGCAGATTCGTCTGCCAGATAAAACTAGTCTCAAGGAATTTGGAGAAAGAATGAGTCTCAAACTCCAAAAATTAACAGAGGACGGAGTAGCTCCCAAAATATGGGACAAAATGAAAGAAATGATCAGGTCATCTCTCCCTGAACAGGTTACTAAGAACCCTCAAGCGAAGAATCCCTGGATTTCGAACAATGCTCAACTACTCATCGAAGAACGGAGCACACTAAATAAACGTGGCATACAAACCGCTCAAGATGAAGAAACATACAAAGAACTTTGCCGCAAAATACACAGTATCTCACCAGTATTTGTGATGACATAGAACAACATTAAAAACTAAATGAAACGCATGACCTATTCAAGAAGATAAAAAGCATCACCCGAGAGTTCAAACCGCGCACGTGGATGGTAGAAGATATAGATGGCACTATCATTAGTGACAAGCAATTAGCAATAGCTAGGTGGAAACAACACTGTGAAACACTGTATTGCAAAGGAAACAACATCGAAGAAGAGATCATTTGCATGGAATCAAATAAAGAACCTGATATTCTGTACAGTGAAATCGAAAATGCCATCAAGAATATGAAAAACAACAAATCCCCAGATATAGATGGTATTTCCAGAGAAATGATGACTGCGATGGGAGAGGAAGGCATGCATGCCCTACATTTAAAATGTAATAAGGTGTGGAAAACGGCTGAATGGCCTAAAGACTGGACTACACCTGCCCTAATTCCTCTGCACAAAAAAGGATCAGTTAGGGACTGCTCCAACTATAGGCCCATATCATTAACATCACATGCTAGTACAGTCCTCCTGCATATAATAAATCAACGGGTAAGAAATTTTCTTCAGTCTCAGATTTCCGCAGAACAAGAGGGTTTCGTGTCAGGTAAAGGTACTCGAGAGGCAGTCGTGAATTTAAGGCAGATAATTGAAAAATGTTATGAGTTCTGTGTCCCTGCCGACATCTTCTTCCTAGATTATAAAAAGGCCTTTGATTGTGTGATGTGGGACAAATTATGGCATGTGCTCAGCGAGTCTGGGGTTCCAAAACACCTGGTATCCTTACTAAAAGGCCTTTATAATAGCCATACCGCAATCATAAAAGCACATGGTGAATGCCCGGAATTTTTCGATGTGATAAATGGCGTCAGACAAGGTTGCATACTGTCTCCTCAGCTCTACAATATCTATGCAGAGTGTGTAATCAGGAAAGCGCTGGATGGCTGGAACGGTGGGATTTCAGTTGGCGGTAGGAAAATCAACAATTTTTGCTTCGCAGATGATACTACACTCATAGCAGGAAGTGAGGAAGAACTTGGTAAGCTGTTCTCAAGAGTGAAAGATATTAGTTTAAACCTTGGCCTAGAGTTAAACATGAAAAAAACCAAACTAGTGGTTATAAATCGCCAAGGCATCGATCAAAACCAACTTACAAGATGCCTAAGGGATCTGGAGATAGTGAGTGATTATGTATATCTAGGCTCTCTGATCAACTGCACAGGAAAGTGTGATAAAGAGATAAGACGACGAATCATTCTTGGCCGAGCCGCAGTGGTCAAACTCACTAAGATATGGCGGGCAATATCCAAGACAACGAAGATGCCCTTGGAAGAAGCATTTGTGTTTCCTGTATTCTTATACAGATGCAAGACCTAGAGCGTAAAAGGTTGTGATCAGAGCCGCATTGATGCCTTCGAGATGTGGTGTTGGTGGAGGATGCTACGTGTACCGTGGACACAAAAAAGAACAAATTTTTCAATAATAGAAGAACTTAAAATCACAAGGTTACCTTCTCGTGTCAGCCAAAGTTACCTTCGGGTCCTTGGGCACATCTTGAAAGGGGTACTTTAGAGAAGACCATCGTGCAGGGAAAAATTGAGGGCAGAAGATCAAATGGGAGAGCAGCAAACAGATGGTTGGATCAAGCGAAGAAGATTACCAGCCTGCCTCTTCACATCATATTAAGAAAGGCTGTGGATGGAGACATCTGTCTGGAGTTTCAACTACGTAAGAATGAATGAGGAAATGAGGTCACGACACTCAGCAATGAGTAAAACGATTAATGAGGTGAGATGCTAACAGGGTGTGCAATCTTGATGTTCTACTGTTCGTTATTGATGTTCCATAGACATGCACCAAATTTTGCGTGCTGAAAAGTTGATAAGGTGATTTTGGTTCAGTGAACAGTCATAGTTTAACATTTTTCAGTTACCTCTTTCATCATTTGTATTTGAAAACTGCAAAACACAAGTGGCAGAAATGAACTTTATACCATCTCTTATGAATGTGTTAATACACAAGTGATTAAAATTACAGAACTGTACTCTGTCTCTGATTACAATTATTCATCCTAGTATGAAGCTTCCACGTGTTGCTATTAGAGTCTCTAATCGTCATGGCACCGAGTCAAAGAGTGATTGGATATGATCCTGGAGAATCTCCCAGCATCTGATTATTATGCGTGTATATAATCCATCAGCAGTGAATTTTAAAGAATGGTGACGAAAAAGTGTCAGAACAAAGATCAGCTGACAGACACTTCTACATTTACATCTACATCATACTCCGCAAACCACTTAATGGTACGTGGCGGAGGGTGCCTCTGGTACCACTAACTGATCCCCCCCACTCTGTTCCGCTCGCGAATGGCGCGTGGAAAGAACTGTTGCCAGTAAGCCTCTGCATTAGTTATAATCTCTCGAATTTTCCCGTCGTGGTCATTTCGCGAGATATATGTGGGAGGAAATAATATACTGTCCGACTCTTCCCGGAAACTGGCTCGCAAAACTTCAATAGTAAACCTCTCCGTGATGGACAACGCCTCTCTTGTAACGTCTGCCACTGGAGTTTGTTGAGCATCTCTGTAACACTCGCACGTCGACTAAACGATCCCTTGACGAAATGCGCCACACATTGTTAGGTCTTCTCCATTTCTTCTATCAGTCCTACTTGGTAAGAATCTGTCAAACAAAGGCCTTATAAGCCACTTCCTCCGTGGATGAGTTACATTTCCTTAAGATTCTTCCTATGAATCTCATTCTCACATCTGCTTTTCCTTTCTGTTTGTTTTATCTGATCTTTCCACTAAAGGTCGCTCTGGATAGTTACTACTAGATATCTTCTATAGATACTGTTTCCAGCAATTTGTCATCAATAGTGTAGTTGTACTTTAGTGGATTCATTATCCTTTGCATGCGCAATACATTACGTTTATTTACGTTTCGCGTCAACTGCCAAAGTCTTCGTCATTCATCATTCCTCTGGCAGGTCATTCTGCAAATCGATCCTGTCTTCTGGCGTTGCTACTTTCTTACAGACAATTCTATCATCTGCGAACAGTCTTCAAGCGCTTCAAACACTTTCTACAGATCACTTATATACATTGTAAACATTAATGGTCTTATCAAACTTCCATGGGGTACTACGGCAACTGTCTTTATATCTGTCGATTTTGTTCCGTGATGAGCGACGTGTTGAGCTCTATCTCCATCGAAGTTTTGAATTCAGTCACAAATCGGGTCATATACGCGATAAGCTCGTATTTTTTTCTCTAAGCGATAGCGCGAGACGGTGTCAAACTCCTTCCTGAAGCCAACGAACACGGCATCAACGTAAGCGCTGTTGTCTACAGCGTTATGGATCTCATGGAAAAACAGAGCGAGACGAGTTTCGCAAGACCTCTGTTTGGGTAATCCATGTTGACTTTTATAGAGGAGATTTTCATTCTCAGCAAACGTCATAATTCTTGAGCATAAAACATATTCCATAATTCTACACAAGTTGACGTCAACGGTATGTACCTTTGATTATGTACATCTGTCCTACATACCTTCTTGGAAACGGGAAAGACCTCAGCTTTTTTCCAGTCGCTAGCTACCCTTCGTTGCTCCAGCGACCTACGATAAGCTGCTGCTAGAAGCAAAGAAAGCTCTTTCACAAAGTCTCTGTAGAATCTTAGAGGTATCTCATCTGTTCCTGATGTCTTTGCACAACAAAACTATTGTATTGTTTTTCTGTTCTGCCATTAATTATTTCAATATCTTCCATTTCGAAGTTCGTACAAAGATTGAAGGAGGGACCGTACAACGATCTTCCGCGGTGAAACAATTTCTGAAGACCGACTTCAGTATTTCGGCCTTCTCTCATTCATCTTCCCTTTCAGTGTCATTATGGTCACTAAGTAACTGCATAGCTGATTTCGAACTGCTTACTAGTTTCATGTAAGACAAAACCTCTAAAGGTTTTTACTCAGTTCGGTTGACAAAATTTTACTTTCAAAGTCATTGAAAGTTTCTCTCATTTCTTTCCTTGTGCTCATTTCCTCTTCCTTCATCTTTTGTTTGTTAGCTAGATTTTGACTTCCTTTTGAACCTGTGACGAAGCTCTCTGTTTGCGTAGCAGTTTTAAAACACAGCTATTAAACCACGGTGTGTCGTTTCCATCCCGTAACACCTTGCTCGGAACTCAGTTGCCTAAGGCATATTGAACGATCCTTCTTAAATTTTTCCATTTGTGCTCCACATCTTCATCCTGACTGTTTGATGCTGACTAGATACTCTGCAATCTGTATCCTGTAACTCTTGCTAAGCAAAAACATTTTCCTACTTTTCTCAACATTCCTTGAAATACCGGTATTTATAGTTGCTGTCACAGCCTTATGATCACTGATACCTTCCTCTACGTTAACTTATTTGATAAGTTCCGGTCTGTTTCTTGCTAGTAAGTCTAAGACGTTACCCTCACGAGTTGGTTCTCTAATTATCTGCTCGAAGTAATTTTCGGACAAGACATTCAGAATAATATCACTCGAATCCCTGTCTATGGCACCAGTTTTGGTTGCATAACTCGTCCAATATATACCTGGCAAGTTGAAGTCATCCCTTGCTACAACGGAATGATCAGAAAAGTTACTGACGATATCATTAGCAAAATGCACACAGCACTCCAATGTTATCACGCAAGTGGACCAGATGTCCCATGTGTGACAAAACCAGTTTAGGTCTAACATATGAATGTATTACATACACTCCTGGAAATTGAAATAAGAACACCGTGAATTCATTGTCCCAGGAAGGGGAAACTTTATTGACACATTCCTGGGGTCAGATACATCACATGATCACACTGACAGAACCACAGGCACATAGACACAGGCAACAGAGCATGCACAATGTCGGCACTAGTACAGTGTATATCCACCTTTCGCAACAATGCAGGCTGCTATTCTCCCATGGAGACGATCGTAGAGATGCTGGATGTAGTCCTGTGGAACGGCTTGCCATGCCATTTCCACCTGGCGCCTCAGTTGGACCAGCGTTCGTGCTGGACGTGCAGACCGCGTGAGACGACGCTTCATCCAGTCCCAAACATGCTCAATGGGGGACAGATCCGGAGATCTTGCTGGCCAGGGTAGTTGACTTACACCTTCTAGAGCACGTTGGGTGGCACGGGATACATGCGGACGTGCATTGTCCTGTTGGAACAGCAAGTTCCCTTGCCGGTCTAGGAATGGTAGAACGATGGGTTCGATGACGGTTTGGATGTACCGTGCACTATTCAGTGTCCCCTCGACGATCACCAGTGGTGTACGGCCAGTGGAGGAGATCGCTCCCCACACCATGATGCCGGGTGTTGGCCCTGTGTGCCTCGGTCGTATGCAGTCCTGATTGTGGCGCTCACCTGCACGGCGCCAAACACGCATACGACCATCATTGGCACCAAGGCAGAAGCGACTCTCATCGTTGAAGACGACACGTCTCCATTCGTCCCTCCATTCACGCCTGTCGCGACACCACTGGAGGCGGGCTGCACGATGTTGGGGCGTGAGCGGAAGACGGCCTGGCGGTGTGCGGGACCGTAGCCCAGCTTCGTGGAGACGGTTGCGAATGGTCCTCGCCGATACCCCAGGAGCAACAGTGTCCCTAATTTGCTGGGAAGTGGCGGTGCGGTCCCCTACGGCACTGCGTAGGATCCTACGGTCTTGGCGTGCATCCGTGCGTCGCTGCGGTCCGGTCCCAGGTCGACGGGCACGTGCACCTTCCGCCGACCACTGGCGGCAACATCGATGTACTGTGGAGACCTCACGCCCCACGTGTTGAGCAATTCTGCGGTACGTCCACCCGGCCTCCCGCATGCCCACTATACGCCCTCGCTCAAAGTCCGTCAACTGCACATACGGTTCACGTCCACGCTGTCGCGGCATGCTACCAGTGTTAAAGACTGCGATGGAGCTCCGTATGCCACGGCAAACTGGCTGACACTGACGGCGGCGGTGCACAAATGCTGCGCAGCTAGCGCCATTCGACGGCCAACAGCGCGGTTCCTGGTGTGTCCGCTGTGCCGTGCGTGTGATCATTGCTTGTACAGCCCTCTCGCAGTGTCCGGAGCCAGTATGGTGGGTCTGACACACCGGTGTCAATGTGTTCTTTTTTCCATTTCCAGGAGTGTATATTTGCCGGCCGGAGTGGCCTTGCGGTTCTGGGCGCTGCAGTCTGGAGCCGAGCGACCGCTACGGTCGCAGGTTCGAATCCTGCCTCGGGCATGGATGTGTGTGATGTCCTTAGGTTAGTTAGGTTTAATTAGTTCTAAGTTCTAGGCGACTGATGACCTCAGAAGTTAAGTCGCATAGTGCTCAGAGCCATTTGAACCATTTTATTACATATATTTGAGCCTTTGTGAGTGGCGTAAGGCCGAAAAGCGTAAGGCAGAATAACACTAATAAATACGGTTGTCCAGACTAATATCAGTTTTTGAGTGTATTAACGATATTCTGCAGGCTGACGTCAAAGATATAGGCCTATAATTACACTAGTGGCCATTAAAATTGCTACACCAAGAAGAAATGCAGATGATAAACGGGTATTCATTGGACAAATATATTATGCTAGAACTGACATGTGATTACATTTTCGCCCAATTTGGGTGAATAGATCCTGAGAAAGCAGTACCCAGAACAACCACCTCTGGCAGTAATAACGGCCTTGATACGCCTGGGCATTGAGTCAAACAGAGCTTGGATGGCGTGTACAGGTACAGCCGCCTATGCAGCTTCAACACAATACCTCAGTTCATGAAGGGTAGTGACTGGCGTATTGTGACGAGCCAATTGCTCGGCCACCATTGACCATACGTTTTCAATTGGTGAGAGTTCTGGAGAACGTGCTGGCCAGGGCAGCAGTCGAACATTTTCTTTATCCAGAAAGGCCCGTACAGGACCTGCAACATGCGGTCGTGCACTATCCTGCTGAAATGTTGGGTTTCGCAGGGATCGAATGAATGGTAGAGCCATGGGTTGTAACACAACTTAAATGTAAAGTCCACTGTTCAAAGTGCTGTCAATGCGAACAAGAGGTGACCGAGACGTGTAACCAGTGGCACCCCATACCATCACGCCGGGTCGTACGCCAGTATGGCGATGACGAATACATGCTTCCAATGTGCGTTCATCGCAATGTCGCCAAACACGGATGCGACCATCATGATGCTGTAAACAGAACCTGTATTCATCCGAAAAAATGACGTTTTTCCATTTGTGCACCCAGGTTCGTTGTTGAGAACACCATCGCAGGCGCTCCTGTCTGTGATGAAGCGTCAAGGGTAAGCGCAGCCATGGTCTCTGAGTTGATAGTCCATGCTGCTGCAAACGTCGTCGAACTGTTCGTGCAGATGGCGCCAACCTTGCTTGAATGCTCTGAAAAGCTAATAATGTGCATTTCACAGCATCTTCTTCCTGTCGGTTAAATTTCGCGTCTGTAGCACGTCATCTTCGTGGTGTAGCAATTTTAATGGCTAGTAGTGTACGAGGTGTGGCTAGAAAAAAACCGGACTAGTGCTGGTGAAACAATAAAACGAATGCAATAAGGCCTACTGCTCGAGTTTCATCTGCCTCCTGCACTCAGTCTGCCCGTGGCGTCTGTTTTAAGTAGTTGACGTTTTGTCTGTGCGTCGGAAAATGTTGAGTGTACAGAAAGAACAGAGTGTTAACATCAAATTTTGTTTCAAACTAGGAAAATCTGCAAGTGAAACGTTTGTAATGTTACAACAAGTGTACGGCGATGATTGTTTATCGCGAACACAAGTGTTTGAGTGGTTAAAACGATTTAAAGATGGCCGCGAAGACACCAGTGATGACACTCGCACTGGCAGACCATTGTCAGCAAAAACTGATGCAAACATTGAAAAAATCGGTAAACTTGTTCGACAAGATCGCCGTTTAACAATCAGAGCAGTGTCTGAGTTAACAGGAGTTGACAAGGAAAGTGTCGAACAAGTTTACCGATTTTTTCAATGTTTGCATCAGTTTTTGCTGACAATGGTCTGCCAGTGCGAGTGTCATCACTGGTGTCTTCGCGGCCATCTTTTAAATCTTTTAAACCACTCAAACACTTGTGTTCGCGATAAACAATCATCGCCGTACACTTGTTGTAACATTACAAACGTTTCACTTGCAGATTTTCCTAGTTTGAAACAAAATTTGATTGTTAACACGCTGTTCTTTCTGTACACTCAACATTTTCCGACGCACAGACAAAACGTCAACTACTTAAAACAGACGCCACGGGCAGACTGAGTGCAGGAGGCAGATGAAACTCGAGCAGTAGGCGGAGCGAGAGTCACGTGACAGGCCACGCGACTTTCAGCCTTACTGCATTCGTTTTATTGTTTCACCAGTACTAGTCCGGTTTTTTTCTAGCCACACCTCGTATGTGCATCTTGCGTGTATGTACACTGGAAGATAGATGCAAACTATCCCGAAACAGCCTATCTACAAACTTTCAAGAATCATACCAGACACGATTTATGTGCGACATGCCAGGAAAAAATGCAAGCAAGGAAAAATATGATGGATGCCCTGTACAAGACAGGCATATTAGTCGCCGGGTATTTTGCGCTGAAACCAAGTTCACTGAAGCGAAGCGGTACCTCATGCCCTAACTTCTCCCTGATGTGATTATTGGTGTTCACATTGCACTCACTGCGTAGGAATAGAGATGTATGTTGTATACTATGGCGACTCAGCAATCACTCTTGCCTCTTCTCCGCTCGACAATACACAGAGTCAGATTGTGATCACCATGGTACCCTCTAATATGTGTTTGGCTATCACTGTAGCACAGATTGAGGTACGATTTGCCCGAAAGTGATGCCCATGCAGTGCACGTATTTTAAATTGAGCCGTGAATGCGAGCAGTTCATGTTGCCACTTCGCGTACTTCCTACGTAGTGAGTACAGTCATCACATCAGGGAGACGTTAGGGCACGAGGTACCGCTTCGCTTCAGTGAACTTTGTTTCAGCGTAAAATACACGGCGAGTAATATGTGTGTCTTGTACGGGGCATCGTATTTTTCTTAGCTTGCATGTTTATGTTTCTTTTCGAGGCGCTTCAGAGATGGAACGTAGAACATCGCTGACCAATAGAGTCACACAACAGAGGACTCAGTTCTTCATCTCTCTGCAGTCTCAGTCAATTAATGTTGTCACACTATTTAAAACTTCCTTCTCGATTATATAAGTTTTTGTTTACGCTTTCCTATATGTTTAGAAGGTATGACAGCTGAATGACTGTACTTTTTAATTTAGTACTAATTTCAATTAAATCAAAAGGATGTGTCTTCTTGTAAGCAATGTTAAAAACTGGGTTATTACTGCAATGCCTCAGTTAGTTCATAAAGGCGCGGTCAGTGATGAAGGCTAGGCAGGATGACACGGTGTGCGAGCCCGCTGTGGCCGAACAAAGCTGTGCCCTCTTTTGTTTTCGGGATTAGCGACGGATATGAGGCGGCCCGGGCACATCCCCGCCTCGTCACACCAGAGAGGCAGGTCACGCGCAGCTTCGCCCACCAGGACAGACCGAATGCATACGAACGAATGAAGGCGTCTCGTTCCTTATCCCACACTGTTATTTGATGCATGGAAACAGAAAAAGCAAACATAAAAAACCATGACGAGTCATGTGACATGAAAAAACTACCACGAAATCAAAGTAATCAAAATTTTATAAATGCAACCTGCAAAGAAGACATGAAACAGCTTTATGTTACAGATAAGTGAGATGTAGGTTTTTATGGAGCTTAAAGTCAATTAAACAGCGGACTTCAATACTTATTTAGTGAATTAATGACAATATAACATTTATATAAGTGTTATTTTCATTAAGTTATTAATCGACAATAAGTCGTGTGTTACCCGTGACTTTACCTTCTAGGTTAGGGGTTATTAATTAATAATATTCCGTCATCAGTCACAAATTTTTACTTTCTATAGCTCCATTTTCAAGGATTGTATGGATATAGTGGGCGTTACGTCTGCTTCAGTTTGCGTTGTATCCTTACAGTCTCTTAAAATGGAGTTGAAGCTCCGAAACGCGTCGTACAGTAATGAGAAAATGAAAATTTGTTACTGATGACAGAATGTTATTAATACTCCCTAACCTTAGATTCATTAAGTAATAAAGTCTACTAAGTGTTATATGAAGGCGGCTCGTTTCGAAATCACCATCTCGAAAATCAATTGATAGCACACTCTGCATTATTTCTGCATTCTTACATCCTAGATATCATCACACAACTTTATAATACATTACATGGAAAGAAATGTAGGAGTTGATTCATTTATTAAAATTGAGGAACTATCATCTAAAAATTTCATTAAAGAAACCAAAGCAGTGGCCTTCTAAGGAAAATTTTCCTTGCTCTCCAGAATAGTTCTAAATAAAGAATCAATAGAGCCGTTACAACAGTTTCATCAGCTAGGCTGCGAAATTAGCTATGAATATGAACACGATGTCACTAATAAATTAAAGAAGTTTCAAACGATATGTCACACAGTACGCAGAAATACTTGCAGACAATACAAGGACGGACGCGATGCTAAAATCTTCTAAGGAAATGGCTACCTTCATTCGAACATATGGAAGCAAATCTTGAACAATCACAAAGAAAAAAAGAAAACAGTGGTCTGAAATGAAGTTTTTAAAGAAAGTTAAAGGGAGTATTCTCAGAGATCAAATACAAAACAACATTACACGAAAACAACTCAATATATACACTGGTGTCCAAAATTAAAGCAAGAAACAGGTATTTCCCTGTCCTATGTCTAATTCACGAAATAATCATACAACCTGTCAACAGATGTCACTACAATCGTGTTCTGCACGGAAGATGGCGTTCCGGTCAACGGACAACCATACCAATTATGACGTCTGGACACTTATCAAACAGGGTAGTGTTTGCTGTTTGGCCACACATCCACAATCGCTGTGTACACAGTCACAGACGGTGCAGTATGCCACAGTGAAGACGCCTACCAGACCCTCTGCCGTGGAGACCATAGGAAGAATGGAAACACGACAGTCGCAAACTGATGCGGCCCGATGGCCTAATGTGAATGGTTCTGTTGTTTCTCGTTTGTGACGACATTTTTAGAGATCCAAACTGTATCCTGAAGGGCAGGGCAGGGCCGACCACGGGTGACATCGGAAAGGATAACCGTTCTTTGGCTGTAAGGACACGACCGTAACGCCTTAGTACTGCACGGCAACTGACATCTGACCTCACAGCATCCACTGAACATGTTGTAGCGAGGCAAACGGTGTACAGAAGGTTTCGGCAGAGTGGCCTTTATTGTTGGAGACCTGCTGTATTTGTACTCTGACGCGTCCACAGAAGGGAACATCTATAGTGGAGTCGTCAACTAGCCATCTGGACGGTCGAACAGTGGGCCAACGTTCTTTTGACAGACGAGTCCCAATTTAGTCTGGAGAGTAATTCTTGACGGATTCACACATGGAGGGAACGTGAAACACGATTTCGGGACCCAAACATTGTGGAAAGAGATCGATATCGAGGAAGATTCCTAAAGGTGTGGGCAGGGGTTATGTTGACTACTCTAACACCTCTTCGCGATATTGTATGGGTGAATCGGCAAGTTTTGACTGCTGTCAGATATCGTGACGAGTTCTTGGGACCTCATATGTGGTTGTTGTAAGGTGCTGTGGACTCATACATCGTATTGATGGACGACAATGCTCGACTTCATACCATTAACTAAGAATTGCGAGCAGTTCTGCAGGAAGAATGGGCGTTATTGCCTGAAGATGACACTGATGACATCATTCACAGCATGCATGTCCTATCGTTGCCAGGCCTGTATCGCTACCGCAGATGGTCGCACTCTATACTGAGTACATTAACCAGCTGTCGGAATCTGTGTGCAACTCCGAAAAATACGAAGAATAGTTTTGTCAATCGTTATGGTGGTATGGTACGTTCCTATGGGACCAAAGTGCTGAGGCCATTGGTCACTAGTCTTACACACTACAAAATCTAACTTAAACTTTTTTACGCTAAGACAACACACACACCCATGCCACAAATGGGGAAAGACAGGATAGTTAAACAATCAATCAATTACAATCCAACACGAAAGAGATATGTAGGACGACGAGGGTTAGTTACCTCCAGTGAAGGCGCAACAGGCTGTAAGCCTCTATGAAGAAAAGAAGAAGACGGCGAAGAAGACGAAGAAGAAGAATAAGAACAAGAAGATGTAGCAACGACATTAGAACAGATATTTTGCGATACACGGAAATGACAAAAGTCATTCCCCTGGGTAGTTTGCAACTCGACGTGGCGTGGACACAACAAGTCATTGGAATGTTGAGTCATGCAGCCTCTATAGTCATCCATAATTGCGAAAGTATTGCCAGTGCAAGACACTGTGCAAGAACTGACGTCTCAATTACGTCCCATAAACGTTCGATGGGATTCACTTTGGGCGGTCTGGGTGGCCAAACCATTCACTCGAAATGTCCAGAATGTTCTTCTAACCAATCGCGAACAACTGTGGCCGGGTGACATGGCGTATTGTCGTCCATAAAAATGCCATCAAATGGGAACATAAAGTCCGTGACTGGCTGCAGATTGTTTCCAAGTAGTTGAAAGTAATGATTTCCTATCAATGATAGGTTCAGTTGAACCGGAGGCCCAGTCCATTCCATGTAAACATAGCCCACACAATTATGGAGCCACCAACAGCTAGCACAGTTCCTTGTTGACAATTTGGGTCCACACGGCTACGTGGGGTCTGCGCCACACTCGAACAATATTGTCAGCTCTTACCATCTGAAACAGGGACTCATCTGACGAGGCAGCAGTTTTCCAGTCGTCTAGGGTCCATCCGATATGGTTACGAGCCCAGGAGAGGCGGTGTGGACTATGTCGTGCTGTTAGCAAACGCACTCGCATCGGCCATTTATTGCCGCAGCCCATTCAACCCATATTTCCCCGCACTGTCCTAACGGATACGTTAGTCGTACGTCCCACATTGATTTCTGCGGTTATTTCACGCAGTTTTGCTTGTCTGTTAGCACTGATAATTCTAGGAAAGCGCGGCTGCCCACTGTCGTTAAGTGAAGTCCGTCGTCCACTGTTTTGTCCTTGGTGAGACGTAATGCCTGAAACGTGATATTCTTGTCACACTCTTGACACTGTGGATCGAGGATATTGAATTCCCTAACAATCTCCGAAATGGAACGTCCCGTGCGTCTAGCTCCATGTACCATTCGGCGTCCAAAGTCTGTTACCGAGAGACGAGGAGCGGTGGTTAGGGCACTGGACTCGCATTCGGGAGGACGACTGTTCAAACCCGTGTGGTCATCTTGATTTAGGTTTTCCGTAATTTCTCTAAATCGCTTCAGGCAAATGCCGGTATGGTTCCTTCGAATGGGCGCGGCCGATTTCCTTTCCTAACCCGAACTTATGCTCCGTCTCTAATGACCTCGTAGTCGACGGGGCGTTAAACTCTAATCTTCTCCTCCTCCAAAGTCTGTTAATTCCCATCGTGCAGCCATAATCACGTCTGAAACCTTTTCACATAGATCAAATGACAGCTCCACCTATACACTGCACTTTCATATCTTCTGTACGTGATACTACCGCTATCCCATGATTTCTGGCACCTCAGTGTAAGTTTCTGTGTTGTTACAGAATATTACAAAAACTTAGAAAGATACTTATCTCGTCTCTGTTATCCATATTTGGTCATGGAATGTGGGCGATTGTATGAACTATGAAGCAGATTTGATCACTTGAAATCAATGAATACCGTAACAGAGCTTATCTTCTGTTTCATTACTCATTGTCGACCCGTTTGGAGAAAACCTTGCCGGCCGCTGGTGGCCGAGCGGTTCTGGCGCTACAGTCTGGAACCGCGCGACCGCTACGGTCGCAGGTTCGAATCCTGCCTCGGGCATGGATGTGTGTGTTGTCCTTGGGTTAGTTAGGTTTAAGTAGTTCTAAGTTCTAGGGGACTTATGACCTCAGCAGTTGAGTCCCATAGTGCTCAGAGCCATTTGAACCATTTTTTGAGAAAACCTCAACTGAAAACCACAACAATTTCTTTACATCCAGGGGAAAAGGAAGTTTACGAAATAACAATACACCACTGGGCTATAGATAAACAAACAGTTCCCTTGATCTGAATCGGATGAAAGTTCTCGATATGTAGATCGTCTCGCCGGCCGGTGTGGCCAAGCGGTTAAAGGCGCTTCAGTCTGGTACCGCGCGACCGCTACGGTCGCAGGTTCGAATCCTGCCTCGGGCATGGATGTGTGTGGCGTCCTTAGGTTAGTTAGGTTTAAGTAGTTCTAAGTCCTAGGGGACTGATGACCTCAGATGTTAAGTCTCATAGTGCTCAGAGCCATTTGAAACTTTTTTTATTTTTTATTTTATTTTTTTTAGATCGTCTCCTCAGACCCTGATGTACACTGACGGAAAAAAAATTGCAACTACAAGAAGGAGTTGTGCGACATAAACAAAGTTGGTTGACGTGGTTCTGCATGTGAAAGATGATCTATTCAAATTTCGCGCCAGTCGCATAAGAGTGTCGCTAGCAACACCACCATGAGAATGCAAATTAGGTTTGCTTTCAATACACGCTGTAATGGCCCTGAGCGTTAGTTATCATTGAGATTGGACGTAGTGAGTTGACATTAGTGAAAAACGCCTTTAAGGTGACAAAGACGCCATTATCAACACCTCTTTGACTTCGAAGTCGTGTATAGGGGTACGAGAAGCTCGATGTACCTTCGGCGATACTGCAGAAACACTTGGCAGGAATGCCATTGTACATGATTGCTGGCAGCAGTGGTCACGAGAATGTACGGTCGCAAGAAGACCGGGGTCTAGACGGCCACGTGCCACTACCGACAGGAGAGATTGTCCTGTTCGGCGTATGCCTCTGTCGCATCGAACTGCGTCTGCTGCAGCAACTCGAGCAGCAGTTGACACCACAGTGAGACAAAGAAATGTTACAAATCGGTTACTTCAAAGAGAGCTTCGAGCCAGACGCCCTGTAGCGTGCATTCCACTGACACCAAACCACCACCATTTGAGACTTCAGTGGTGTCAAGCGAGAGCTCATTGGAGGGCAGAGTGAAGGTCTGCTGTGTTTTCTGATGAAAAGTGATTCTACCTCGGTGTCAGTGATGGCCATGAGCTGGTTAGAAGGAAGCCAGTTGAGGACCTGCTCCCAACGTGTCTGCATGCTAGACACACTGGGCCTACACCTGGAGTTATGGTCTGTAGTGTGATTTCGTATGAAGGTAGAAGCACTCTCGTGGTTATCCCACGCACCCTAACTGCAAATTTGTACGTCGGTCTGGTGATTCGACCTATTATTTTGTCAATAATGAACAGTATTCCAGTGGACGTTTTCCATCAGGATAACTCTCACTCACATACCGTTGTTGTAACTCAACATGCTATACAGAGTGCCGATATATTGTCTTGGGCTGCTTGATCACCAGACCTGTCTGCAATCGATCATATATGGAACACCATCCGACGACAACTTCAGCGTCATCCACAAACAGTATTAACCGTCCCTGTAGTGACCGATCAAAGGTGCAACAGCCATGGAACTCTATGCCACAAATGACATCCGGGACTTGTTCAACACAATGCAAGCACGTTTGCATACTTGTATTCAATATTCTGGTGGTTACACCGGTCATTAATGTACCAGCATTTCACATTTGCAATGGCTTATCTCGCGCTTACATTATCCTGCGGTGTTGCAATGTTAGTTACTTAAATATATTACACACACAAATGTATTCCCAAAATTTCGTTAGAATACATTAATTATTTTCTGATGTTGCGACATTTTTTCCGTCAGTGTATTTGATAAGCTGCGTGCAATGGAAACGGATTTAAGGTTTTGGCCCTGGCAAGTGAACTATGGCTTTGGTTGGTGTTGAAATTAATGGTAACAGCGTGGATAAAAGGTTCATCTCTATGTACTAAATTGAAAGATCGGTAACATAGACCATTGTTTATTACTGTCCGCCCCCGGTAGCTAAGTGGTCAGCGCGACAGAAACAGAATGTCAATCCTAAGGTCCCCAGTCCGATTCCCGGTTGGGTCGGAGATTTTCTCCGCTCAGGGAGTGGGTGTTGCGTTGTCTTAATCATCATCATTTCATGCCCATCGATGCGCAAAACGAAAGACTTGCACCCGGCAAACGGTCTACCAGACGGGAGGCCCTAGTCACACGACATTTACATTTATTTATTACTAAATATTCCACAGAAGAAATAGCGTATGACAAAAATGGAATATTTAACTCCCTCACACAGTGAAGATGAGTAGAAGTCAGAACATAAAATCGGTGTATATACAACTGACAGAAACTACGCGGCTATGTCCGCAGGGAAGGGCAGAAAATAATCTGGCAACTAAAACACGGTGTAGTTTAACTGAATCAAGCGCACGGTTCTAAAATTCTCATGATGACTGCGTCGATCTGATGGGGTGTACAAAGATACATGCAGAAAATCCAAGTAACTAAGTCATGGATAAGACACCAACTGCCAAATCGTAAGTGAGAAAAGAACCACAGCTTACTTTAAAATGAAGACGTGCCAATCCTCGCATAATTATCAACATCTCGCCTCACTGTGCTGCCTGGTGGACTTGCCAGTGTAGAATAGCGAGGTCGTGGTCAGCTACTTCAGTGACTGCCACAGTGGTCCGCGCAACATGTGCTGCCCACGGCCCAAGCAGATGCTGCTGTCGCAGCGGTCCCCGTCCAGCCGAAGGGCACTGCTGCGCCTCGGTCCCGACTAAGAGCACCGCTATCCTTAGTGTCCAGATTAAGATCAGTTTTTAAAACGGCACTCCTCTGAGTTCTCTGCGGAAAACCTGCAAAAATTACTGGTTGTCCAATCAGACAGAAAGTTAGAAAAACCATCAATAAGAAGCCACGTAGTAAACATTTCCCTTTCTCTCCCAAAAGTGTATTTTTACTTGAGCCAGTTTCTTAATTTTTCAGTTTACACAAATTACAACAATTTAGTGCGAGACCGCCATCCTGGAACGTGGTGGAAGCTCGGAACAATGCGAGAGAACTCACGCTTCCTTCTCCACAAAAAGCGGTGCAACTTCTCCCACTCTGGCTAAATTTTAAGGCACTGTCCAATCAATGAGTGCTCTGTTTCTTGTGTCCAAAATTTGGGTCGATAACCTCCAAGTCTTGGTACCGGTGTGGTGCGGTGGGAAGCTGATTCATGTCTTCTTTGCAGGTTGCATTTATAAAATTTTGATTACTTTGATTTCGTGGTAGTTTTGTCATGTCACATGACTCGTCATGAGACTGCATGATCAGCTCCTGACGGTGTTTGAAAGGGACCTCGGTGTGGATCTCAATTTGACTGGCTGGATGAATTGTGTAATATTCGGATTTTGGGACATGAGGATGTGACAGTGGCCGGATGTTGGATGCATGGGAACATGAGGGCAGGCAGACTCGTCTTCAAACTTCTCGTCAACAACGTCTGAACACCACAAGGTAAGATCACCGTAACGTGCATCTCACATATCATATTCCCTTCACGTATGCGCTTGCCATCCGTGCAACAATCTGCGTGAGCCCACACCACTGGTCAGAGACTACCAGTAGCCAGACTCAGGTATTGTTGTCCCACGCAGAGTCTCCCATTAACACGTCAACTGAAGTGGTGCCACGACCAACAAGCATTGACTGTTGATGAATGGATGGAAGGCGTCGCTTTGTGTTCAGCAGTTAATCGTGTTTCTGTGATACCATGCATGACCATCATCAGCTATCATGGTGGCAAACTGGAAAGAGGTACAACTCTTATAGTGTTTTGGAGATGCACAGAGGTGTTACTTCTGGTGTCATGGTGTGTGAGGAGACAACGGATAAGACTTGAGGCCATGGTTGTTAGCGATTGAGGGAACTCTAACGCCACAATAGCATGTCACAACTCTCCTGTTCCCTCATGTATCACCTCCCATTCGACAGTAGAGTTGTGCCATTTTTCAAGAGAACAATGCTTGTCCACACATGGCATATGTCCTGTTGAACTGTTTGCGTGATATTGAGGTACTATCGCGGACAGCTAGGTCCCCAGATCTGCCCTCGATAGAACATATGAAGGACCAGCTTGGATGTGAACTCCATCTGAGTACCAGTATCATCAGTGCCAATATATCAAGGACCAGTTTGAACAGTTTTAGGTAGTAGTTACGAAGGACTGGAATGAGTGCAGGTAAACATCTGGTGATACGATAATGCCATAACCGATAGATAGTAGTTATGTAGGGAGAGTTCAAGCCAAGATAACGATTTATCTCAAAGTCACTGATAACGACTTGTAGCGTCAAGTTACACACATATGTGACTTACATTCAAGGTCACCCCACTCCCGTCCTCTAGAGGTAACACTGGCAATTAATAAAGGTCATCTGGGGGAGCCTCTATGCCCTCCTCTCCCACTGCCCTCTCCCTCCCCTTCCTACCCATCCCTTCCCCCGTGGACAAATGATATTCAAGCACCACTTCCCATCTTCTTTCATAACTGGGGATGGGCTTACTTTGGACCTGTGCATCGTTAGGAGGGGATGAGGCTGTATCTAATTGCTAGTAACAAGTTATTGAAGTTACGTTAAGTCACACCACTCAAGGTATACTTGTTAATAACAATTTAGTATTACCTGATTTTTGTGATTCGAGCCACCAACTGAGACCACATCCAGGCAGATACATAAGAATACTCATTTTTTCAAAATTTTAAGCATTTTCCCCATTCTTTCCATAGCTTTTCGTATTTCTGACAGTTTTACGTATTTTCTCATATTTTTTAAAGTTTATAGCATTTTTCCATAAGTTATCCAATTATTTGATTTCCACCCCATTGTTCTCGACACCATGTCAACATTTCACGTTGCACGAGTTGCATTGTGCCGCACCACAACGTGGCATGGAGACATCACGTCGATGTTGTGATGATATACTGATGCTCTCAGCCAGTCAAAGTGTAGCAAAATGTTCCCAAAGAATCCGAATTATTTACCATCGCTAAGCCACCACTACATTAAAATATTGTGTGACATTACAGTTTATGTGTTAACATGACTGCGTTGTTAGGGTTTCCTACAGATGTTGGTAGGAGTGACGTAAATCAACGAAACCTCTACATCCCCCCCCCCCCCTCTCCTTACACGTGAACCATACTGGGCATATCGGGAAAAAATTCAGCAACAAATACAATCCTAATAGTAGGTGAGATTCGCCAGGGCTTCCTGGCAGAATATAAGGACATGGCACAAAATATACCCTTGCACATTAGCGTGCGATGTCACTATAAGACTCGTCAATAATCTGAAGTATATATATATATATATATATATATATATATATATATATATATATATATATATATATATATATATAGGGTGTTTCAAAAATGACCGGTATATTTGAAACGGCAATAAAAACTAAACGAGCAGCGATAGAAATACACCGTTTGTTGCAATATGCTTGGGACAACAGTACATTTTCAGGCAGACAAACTTTCGAAATTACAGTAGTTACAATTTTCAACAACAGATGGCGCTGCGGTCTGGGAAACTATAGTACGATATTTTCCACATATCCACCATGCGTAGCAATAATATGGCGAAACCTTTGACAACGTGTCTGGCGGAATGGCTTCACATGCAGATGAGATGTACTGCTTCAGCTGTTCAATTGTTTCTGGATTCTGGCGGTACACCTGGTCTTTCAAGTGTCCCCACAGAAAGAAGTCACAGGGGTTCATGTCTGGCGAATAGGGAGGCCAATCCACGCCGCCTCCTGTATGTTTCGGATAGCCCAAAGCAATCACACGATCATCGAAATATTCATTCAGGAAATTAAAGACGTCGGCCGTGCGATGTGGCCGGGCACCATCTTGCATAAACCACGAGGTGCTCGCAGTGTCGTCTAAGGCAGTTTGTACCGCCACAAATTCACGAAGAATGTCCAGATAGCGTGATGCAGTAATCGTTTCGGATCTGAAAAATGGGCCAATGATTCCTTTGGAAGAAATGGCGGCCCAGACCAGTACTTTTTGAGGATGCAGGGACGATGGGACTGCAACATGGGGCTTTTCGGTTCCCCATATGCGCCAGTTCTGTTTATTGACGAAGCCATCCAGGTAAAAATAAGCTTCGTCAGTAAACCGAATGCTGCCCACATGCATATCGCCATCATCAATCCTGTGCACTATATCGTTAGCGAATGTCTCTCGTGCAGCAATGGTAGCGGCGCTGAGGGGTTGCCGCGTTTGAATTTTGTATGGATAGAGGTGTAAACTCTGGCGCATGAGACGATACGTGGACGTTGGCGTCATTTGGACCGCAGCTGCAACACGGCGAACGGAAACCCGAGGCCGCTGTTGGATCACCTGCTGCACTAGCTGCGCGTTGCCCTCTGTGGTTGCCGTACGCGGTCGCCCTACCTTTCCAGCACGTTCATCCGTCACGTTCCCAGTCCGTTGAAATTTTTCAAACAGATCCTTTATTGTATCGCTTTTCGGTCCTTTGGTTACATTAAACCTCCGTTGAAAACGTCGTCTTGGTGCAACAACACTGTGTTCTAGGCGGTGGAAGTCAAACACCAGAAAAATCCTCTGTTCTAAGGAATAAACCATGTTGTCTACAGCATACTTGCACGTTGTGAACAGCACACGCTTACAGCAGAAAGACGACGTACAGAATGGCGCACCCACAGACTGCGTTGTCTTCTATATCTTTCACATCACTTGCAGCGCCATCTGTTGTTGAAAATTGTAACTACTGTAATTTCGAAAGTTTGTCCGCCTGAAAATGTACTGTTGTCCCAAGCATATTGCAACAAACGGTGTATTTCTATCGCTGCTCGTTTAGTTTTTATTGCCGTTTCAAATATACCGGTCATTTTTGAAACAAAGGTACGGCCAAACTTTCAGGAAACATTCCTCACACACAAATAAAGAAAAGATGTTATGTGGACATGTGTCCGGAAACGCTTAATTTCCATGTTAGAGCTCATTTTAGTTTCGTCGGTATGTACTGTACTTCCTCGATTCACCGCCATGATTTCATGCGGGATACTCTCCCTGTGCTGCTAGAACATGTGCCTTTACAAGTACGACACAACATGTGGTTCATGCACGATGGAGCTCCTGCACATTTCAGTCGAGGTGTTCGTATGCTTCTCAACAACAGATTCGGTGACCGATGGATTGGTAGAGGCGGACCAATTCCATGGCCTCCACGCTCTTCTGACCTCAACCTTCTTTACTTTCATTTATGGGGGCATTTGAAAGCTCTTGTCTACGCAACCCCGGTACCAAATGTAGAGACTCTTCGTGCTCGTATTGTGGACGGCTGAGATACAATACGCCGTTCTCCATGGCTGCATCAGCGCATCAGGGATTCCATGCGACGGAGGGTGGATGCATGTAACATCGCTAATGGAGGACATTTTGAACATTTCCTGTAACAAAGTGTTTGAAGTCACGCTGGTACGTTCTGTTGCTGTGTGTATCCATTCCATGATTAATGTGATTGGAAGAGAAGTAATAAAATGAGCTCTAACATGGAAAGTAAGCGTTTCCGGACACATGTCCGCATAACATCTTTTCTTTATTTGTGTGTGAGGAATGTTTCCTGAAAGTTTGGTCGTACCTCCTTGCGTAAATGAAACGTCTAGCCCTTGGGAAGAACCGGCAGAGTCCCATTGCGCCATCATTTGTTGACAGTAACCACCGCAAAATATCCTACACAAAACTGATTAAAGGCAGGGAATCGCCGACCTGTGTGTCGTTCGTGGTAACGGTCAAGAAATCCCTTTCTTCAACCCGCAGTCCCAGTGTCCAGATGAGAGGCGCCGCTCAGCGACCGCTAAGGAAACAAAAAATGGTTCAAATGGCTCTGAAAACTATGGGACTCAACTGCTGAGGTCATAAGTCCCCTAGAACTTAGAACTACTTAAACCTAACTAACCTAAGGACATCACACACATCCATGCCCGAGGCAGGATTCGAACCTGCGACCATAGCGGTCGCGCGGTTCCAGGCTGTAACGCCTAGAATCGCTGGGCCACTCCGGCCGGCGATAAAGAAACAGAGACTGAGTAGGACCCACATACTGGCAGCATCGCAGCAAACCGGTGCTTGATAAGGCGAGTGGTGCTCACGTGTAGAACCCGTGTGACAGCATCTATAAAGTGTTCTAAAAATTTTTCGTATCGTGCCTCTATCTAAATGCCAGATCGAGCGAGGTGATGCAGTGGTTAGCACACTGTACTCGCATTCGGGAGGACGACAGTTCAATCCCGCGTCCGGTCATCCTGAATTAGGTATTCCGTGATTTCCCTAAATCGCTCCAGGAAAATGCTGGGATGGTTCCTTTGAAAGGGCACGGCCGACATCCTTCCCTGTCCTTCCCTAATCCGATGAGACCGATGACCTCGCAGTTTGGTCCCTTCCCTTATTAAGTCGATTGCACTAAGAAAAAGAACGTCCTGAGACAAATATGCAGTAACTCGTGACATGTTGACCATCATGATGGGGTCATTAAATATACGTTTTGGTTAAGTCTGCGGAGGTAAACAGCTATCGATGTTTGACAAGACAGGTCCACACACAGCTTCCTACGACAAAGACGAAGAAAAACGACGATCGAGATATAAAAGAGTTATGATCAAACTGTATGGTTTATAAGGTCTCTGGCTGCATGTCATAGCCGTTAACCTTTGTTGATTGCTAAAATATTGCAACACAATCCTTCCTAACGTATTTGAAGACTTCACCCAAAACCTAAATAATGTAATGATGGACTTGTCACCGGTAGGTTCGATGAGCACACTAGTATCACGTGAACTCAAACTGGACAACTCTCTTTACGCGACAACACTGACGTTCACAGTCAAAGTAAGCTAAGACGAGTATAAGGATCCATATATACTGAAACGTTAAGGAAACTGGTAAAGGAATGCGTATTCAAATGCAGAGATATGTAAACAGGCAGAATGCGGCGATGCGGTCGGCAACGCCTATATAAGACAACAATTGTCTAGCGCAGTTGCTACTGCTGCTACGATGGCCGATTATCAAGATTTAGGTGAGTTTGAACATGGTGTTACAGTCGGCGCACGAACGATCGGACACAGCATATCCGCGGTACCGATGAAGTGGAGATTTTCCCGGACGACCATTTCACGAGTGTACTGTGAATATCAGGAATCCGGTAAAACATCAAATCTCCGACATCGCTGTGGCCGCAAAAAAAAAAAAAAAAAAAAAAAAAAATCCTTCAAGAACGGGTCCAACGACGACTGAAGAGAATCGTTCAGCGTAACGGAAGTGCAATCCTTCCGCAAGTTGCTGCAGATTTCAATGTTGGACCATCAACAAGTGTCAGCGTGCGAACTATTCAACGAAACATCATCGATATAGGCTTTCGCAGCCGAAGGCCCAGTCGTGTACTCTTGATGACTGCACGACACAAAGCTTTACGCCTCGCCTGGGAACGTCAACACTGACGTTGGTCTGTTGATAACTGGAACCATGTTGTCTGGTCGGACGAGTCTCGCTTCAAATTGTATCGAGTGGATGGACGTGTACAGGTATGGAGACAATCTCATGAATCTATGGACCCTGCATGTCAGCAGGGGATTGTTCAAGCTGGTGGAGGCTCTATAATGGTGTGGGGCGTGTGCAGCTGGAGTGATATGGGACCCCCTGATACGTCGAGATACGACTCCGACAGGTGACACGTACGTAAGCATCCTGTCCGATTACCTGCATCTGTTCACGCCACTGTGCGTTCCGACGGACTAGGACAATTCCTACAGAATGGCTCCAGAAACACTCTTCTGAATTTAAACACTTCCTCTGGCCACCAAACTCTCCAGACATGAACATTTTTTAGCATATCTGGGATGCTTTGCAACGTGCTGTTCAGAAGAGATCTCCACCTCCTTGTACTCCTACGGATTCATGGACAGCCCTGCAGGATTCATGATGTCAGTTCCCTCCACCACTACTTCACACACTGGTCGAGTCCATGCCACGTCGTGTTGCGGCGCTTCAGCTTCCTCGCGGGGGCCCTACACGATATTAGGACGGTGTATCAGTTTCTTTGGCTCTTCAGTGTATAATACAACTGTCAGTATCACTGTTTATGTAATCGTGTTTCACTTTAAATACTTAAAACAATGGGCATACAGTGCATAGTTTTATAACCCAATATCACTCCTGAATATCCTTTTTTAGTAGAGTATCGGTGCATCCTGCCATTACCTAATATTAAACAACACGTACACATCCAGCGAAAATAGAACGCCGTTGTATTATATTTTTAGAAGTCATAACAGGAAAAGGTACCACGGCCACGATGAACATGTAAGTGCCTATTACTTTCCAGTACGGTAGACAAACTTGCTGAACGGCGTTAGGATTACATATACGAAAATTTTAATAGCTAATGATCCAAGTCTGATCGACACATTGCCTCCTTTCTGTATCAAGAAGGTATAATTTGTTCCATATCTTTTCAGCAAGACAATCACGTCTCTAGAGAATTACAGCTGTTCTTTGCATTCTCCGAGTTACTGTCACTAGAATTTTTATATTCTTAACACTTGCAAAAAAACTCTGGGAAGGTATTTTATCCCATACTGGTTTTATTACGATGAACAGAAAGTCATCCACCAAGAGATAGTCCACAGTAGAACTGTCGGTATCGCCGTTTGGTAGTTCATTTCAAGGTTAACTAAATAAAACTATAGACATACAGAGCATAGTTTTATGACAAATTATCGGTCCTAATTACCTGGAATGTACGTAAATCCACCCAAGTCAACCGTATTTACTTTAGCTCTCCGGAAAATGCTGATTTAGATCCCACGTTAGTCTCTCTTAGTATTCATAAATGTGTAGAACACACACTGGAATGCATACTAGCATAGTAGTATGATCAAAATGACTACTAACAGCAAACGCTTTTTACTGTTGGTGGTTATTCATACTACTAACAAAAACCTTCGGGTGAGGGTTGCGATGAGAATACTATCAATCACGTGATTTTCTGGTCATATCTTCCACATATGATTGGACTTGCACTTCAGTAACACTATTTTGTGTGTGCTACGACGTGGATAACCCAACACGTGGTGGGGCGTGGGACGGGCAGCAACAAGCAACTTACATCTATTTAGATTTTATGCATAGTGACACTCTGCACACAAACACGCATACTTAGCTGAGTATATTTATTACCAGAGTATCATTCTCGATGTTTATTAAAAAAAAAAACAGTGTAAGATGCCACTCACATGCCTGATATCCGTATGGAGGACCAAGATAATCTTACCCTGGCATTAAGGGTCATCACATTATGTATGGATGACTTTGATATCATTTTAAGTTGAACAGAGACTTGCATTTTGATAAAACATACACAAAATCTAAACTCAGATCCTCAGTCCAGCCCTTATGCAGACCCTATAGTACCAAACGTCTCAGAATACATTATTTTATTAATCAGAGACAGATATACACACCTCAATTTGCATCATCTCGGTTCCGAGAGTTCCAGAACCTGTACAGAAAATTAGAACAGAGATCAACATAAACATCATTTCCGCTCTTTTTATTGCTCATGAATAGCATACATGCACATTGTACCACCATACAGCGAGACCTTCAAGAGATGGTGGTCCAGGTTGCTGTACACACCGATACCTCTAATACCCAGTAGCACGTCCTCTTGCGTTGATGCATGCCTGTATTCGACGAGGCATACTATCCACAAGTTCATCAAGGCACTGTTGGTCCAGATTGTCCCACTCCTCAACGGCGATTCAGCGTAGATCCCTCAGAGTGGTTGGTGGGTCACGTCGTCCATAAACAGCCCTTTTCAAACTATCCCAGGCATGTTCGATAGGGTTCATGTCTGGAGAACATACTGGCCACTCTAGTCGAGCGATGTCGTTATCCTGAAGAAAGTCATTCACAAGATGTGCACGATGGTGGTGCGAATTGTCGTCCATGAAGACGAATGCCTCGCCAATATGCTGCCGATATGGTTGCACTATCGTTCGGAGGATGGCATTCACGTATCGTACAGCCGTCACCGCGCCTTCCGTGACCACCCGCGGCGCACGTCGACCCCACATAATGCCACCTAAAAATAACAGGGAACCTCAACCTTACTGCACTCGCTGGATAGTGTGTCTAAGGCGTTCAGCCTGACTGGGTTGCTTCCAAACACGTCTCCGACGATTGTCTGATTGAAGACATATGCAACACTCATCGGCGAAGAGAACGTGATGCCAATTCTGAGCTGCATGGTGTCGTGGTTGCAGAGATGGACCTCGCCATGGACGTAGGGTGTGAAGTTGCGCATCATGCAGCCCATTGCGCACAGTTTGAGCCGTAACACGACGTCCTGTGGCTGTACGAAAAGCATTATTCAACGGTGGCGGCGTGTCTGTCAGGGTTCCTCCGAGCCATAATCCGTAGGTAGCGGTCATCCACTGCAGTAGTAGCCCTTGGGCGGCTTGAGCGAGCATGTCATATACAGTTCCTGTCTCTCTGTATGTCCTCCATGTTCGAACAACATCGCTTTGGTTCACTCCGAGACGCCTGGACACTTCCCTTGTTGAGAGGCCTTCCTGGCACAAAGTAACAATGCGGACGCGATCGTAGCGCGGTATTGACCGTCTAGACATAGCTGAACTACAGACAACACGAGCCGTGTACCTCCTTCCTTGTGGAATGACTGGAACTGATCGGCTGTCGGACCCCCTCCATCTAACAGGCGTTGCTCGTGCATAGTTGTTTACATCTTTGGGCGGGTTTAGTGACATCTCTGAACAGTCAAAGGGACTGTGTCTGTGATACAGTATCCACAGTCAACGTCTATCTTCAGGAGTTCTGGGAACCAGGGTGACGCAAAACTTTTTTTGATGTGCATATAACATTTTGCGTTAGAGAACCACATGCCAAACGCAGGTTAGTCGATTATTCGTATCGGTATCAAAAAACCTGAGAGTGAAGGCCCAAGATAGCAGCTCTTTCGATCATATTCTCCAACCGTGGATGTAATTACTAGGGCCCGGATTTTAATTACCTAAAAAACAGTGAAATATGCAAGTATTTATGACTTAAAACCTACATAAACATGACCCTAAAAATAAAATATGACTTAATAGAAGTTTATTTAAAGCATTCTTGTTTGTTTATTTAATTTTTTATTCACCATAAAGTAATACAAAATTCACTTCTTAAAATATTGTAAGTATAGTTCCTTCTTTCTTTAGGGTTTGTGGCTAATTTGCACCTTTTTTTTGAATGTCTGAATGTTTTATTTTCTAAATACAAAGTACAGTGAAAAGGTCATCTATCGAAACAGTAAAACAATGTTATTATTTCTACATAGTATTTAAAATGTTTCACAATATTTAATACCGTATGTCAATCTTCAGTATCTGCAAGGCTGCACTGGATCACAAGGTGCATTTTCAGGTTTTCCATTGTCAAAGATCTATGGTTGTCGCTGAGGATAGTTTTGTACCTGGAAAAGCTCCTTTCCACTTCACAAGACGTCACTGGAACGTATTTGAAGGCAGCCAGGTCACTGGAGTTCAGCTTCGTTTCAGTATCTTCAAATGTGGCTCCCTGAAAGACTGTCACTAATTTTGCACAGTGTAGAATTTCCAGGATTCCGTTGGAGAACACTTTGCAGTTTGGTTTTCACTTTGTCAGCCACATGACCACGAGCTCGACCCAACTCACTCTGCACATGTTGCACAATACTCAGGGCCTCACATAGGTGACTGCCAACAGCTTCCAGTTGTTTGATGGTTTTTGATATCACTGAAAAATTGGCGTTGATGTATGCCAAGTTTAGAGACAATGTATCTGGAAAAACTTCTTTCACAATTTTGATAGCACTTGATTCATCGCTGTCAAGTTCACAGAAGGTTGTCTTTATTTGGGTGTAGTTGGTGCAGTAATACTCAGCAGCATTAAGCCAAGAACCCCATACCGAGCGAGTTGGCGCAGTGGTTAGACACTGGACTCGCATTCGGGAGGACGACGGTTCAATCCCGCGTCCGCCCATTCTGATTAAGTTTTCCGTGATTTCCCTAAATCGCTCCAGGCAAATGCCGGGATGGTTCCTTTGAGAGGGCACGGCCGACTTCCTTCCCCGTCCTTCCCTAATCCAATGAGACCGATGACCTCGCTGTCTGGTCTCCTTCCCCAAACAACCCAACCAACCAAGAACCCCATCGTGTAAGAACAGGTTTAGGTGGGAGGGGCGTTGAAGGTGCTTGTTCCTTGAATTTCTGCGCCCGCAGCGGATCCTTCACATAGATTTTCTTGCCACAGGAAATTAATTTGTCCACGTCGGGGTAATTTGATCGCACCTCTTCGGCAACTCTGTGCAACGCATGTGCAAGGCAAGTGGCGTACACCATACTGGGATAGAGAATCTGAAGCCCTTTGGCTGCTTTAGCCATATATGAAGCACCATCTGTTACAACCAGCAGACCGCTGTCTCTTGACACCATCCAGCCACAGTAGCTTCAGAGAGTTGTCAAACAAAATAGTAATCGTAGAATTGTTTACTCTCTCGAGAGCCTCACACGTTAGCAGGAACATATCTCCAGGGCCATCAACGTTTAGAACACCAACAACAACATTTGCAATACATCGCCCACTAATATCCGTAGTTTCATCTATCGACAGCCAGATCTTTTGCTCAGCAATAGTAATTCGTATTTTGTTGAGCACATCATTGTAGCATAAGGATAAATAGTTCTTTCTCAGTGTAGATTCATCTGGAACTGTATGTGTTATGTACTTCTCCAAGAACCGTCTGAAGTGTGGATTCTTCAGCTTTTGCAATGGGATGTTGCAGAACACCATCATCTCACACAAATCCTTGCAGAATGATTGCACGGTTGACGATTAACCCGTCTGTTCAAATAACAGCGTTTGCCTGCTGTTATTTTTAGCACTTCGTTTCACCCAGCTGCTGTGTTCAGCGGTATTACAGTATTGTTGCACATTAAAGCGCTTTTCTGCACTAACTTTAACTTCACACAGTTTACAAAATAATATTTTCCCATCAGTACTAAAGAACTTCCCTCCAAATTCTCGAACATATCCTCGCAACTTCACGCTGTCGGAGCACTTTGCTTTAAGCATGTTGAACAAGGCAAAGGCTGTATTCAAACTGGTTACTGGGAACACCTGTGCGACTGCGATGATTATTACGGCAGAAGCCGCCTTTGTTGGCTCTGAGAGCGTATTGTCGACTCTGAGCAACAATGTTTTATGTTCGCGAAACGACTGTTATGGTACACCGATTTTCTGCTACAGTCCTGAGAAATAAAGCTGTGTACTAATTTATCTGTTTATCTTTCATAATAGTACGTTAAATATTGTCTCGTGAGGAACATATTCATTTTCTTATTCGTGTGTCCCGTAAGATACGAGAAAAACGGTATATGCATTTTTGGCAAAAGTTGACGGAAATATGACCTATTATATTAAAAGTTAGCCGCAATATGACCTACTACTAAAATTTGTGGAAATATGACTTTATATGCACAATAAAAATACATTTTTCGACACTAAAATGCCTAGATTTGTGTATAAATTGTTCTAAAATTCACCCTATAGATTAAAAAAAAATATGACTTGTCATTAAAATCTGGGCCCTAGTAATTACACACTATTTTATGTGGTTGCTGCAACGTGGATACCCTAGGCTCAGGGGAAGTGAAGCAGTGTTTTTTTCTGTATGCATGGTGCTACCCAAAAAGCATACAAATGATGGAAATTAATTTTTTAAAGTCGCGCAGTCCACTTACAGCAAGAGTGTGAATGATTATTTTTTAAAAAAATAATGATTTATGACGGTAAAATGTTAAACATTAAACCCATAGGGTGATGAGAGGAGGTTACTGGCTGGCAGATGGAGCTATCGGAAGACCCTAATGGATCAACAGTGCCGGACATAACCTTACACACAGTGGCGATGAGATATGGGCAGTTCTGCATTGACTGCATCTTCGACCACCTGTCTCCAACATGCGCTCACTCTCCGCAAAATCACTCAGTTTTATATGTGTCGAAAGCAATAAATTTCTTAAACTGATACTGCAAAAGAGAACAATCGAAAGAAATGGTTAGATGTAGTATAAATGATTTTAATAAATTAGACAAACGTCGAGAAATAGTTTTATTCTTTTCTAAGTAACGCAGACAAAACGTTTGCAATCTGTGATTAGCTTATTTCTCGTAGTTTCATTTACAGTAATGTCAATGTGCCACAAATCTGTATCGCTTTACACTGCACTGAAATATTTGTGCTATTCTAAATATATATGTCTTGTAACTCGCAGGTATTGGGATAGAATACCACAGCGTTTTCAATAAATAACATTACCATTTCCTCACGCGCACTAGCGTGAGAATGACAATTTTATTTTGTCACCATGTCTCTTTCCAGAGCGCCGTCTTACCACAATTAAAACATATATAATGTGATTCCCTCCCTTATATCTAGTCGTTACAGCTCCTTTCTACCGTTTATGCCATCTGTATAAAGACTTTTTTTTACTTTTAAGGGTACGTTTGACGCCATGTCTCTTCCTCCATGTCTATAAATAACACATACCCTATATTTTTTTCCAGGAGGTCTCCAATGTCTCTCAACATATAGCGTAGATCTGTCACTCATTTTCAGGGGGCAAATGGTGCTGTGATTCTATTAGTTCTCTCTTCCTTTGTACAAACTAATAGGGTATTAGGAAGGTATCCAAGGTATCTCCAGACACTTTGATTTAGTGCTTCTGTCACAAAAAATTCGACGTCTTCCCATGTATGAATACAGATATTCATTATGAGCATGACATATCGAGATTTTAGAGTATGTTTTGGTATTTTTACCATTTTTCGCCGGCCGAAGTGGCCGTGCGGTACTAGGCGCTGCAGTCTGGAACCGCGAGACCACTACGGTCGCAGGTTCGAATTCTGCCTCAGGCATGGATGTGTGTGCTGTCCTTAGGTTAGCTAGGTTTAACTAGTTCTAAGTTCTAGGGGACTAATGACCTCAGAAGTTGAGTCCCATAGTGCTCAGAGCCATTTGAACCATTTGAACCATTTTTCCACATGTTTCTGTATTTTCAGTATCTGCCAACAAAATGCTCGTTTTAACACATAAACTACAATCACACACTCTAGTAATGTAGTGGTGGCTTAGCAAGGGTTTGCCTGTCATGGTGTGGCGTTTCTTATACACATAATACCTTTAGTTGGAAATTGGTAAAACTGCAGTGGTTATAGAATTGGCTATGATGTCATTATTTTCACCAATAGGGGGTACATGTTCGTTTCTGATACGTACACACACACACACACACACACACACACACAAACACACACACACACACACACACACACACACACACACACATTAGTAATAAGGTGGTGGCTTAGCAATGATGAATAGAATGTATACTTTTAGGCACAGACATGGTGACGTGATGCGAAGTCACGACATTATGCAACGCAATCCAATGCTGACTTGTAGTCGAGATCAGAGGAAAAGAACTCACATAACAGGATTGTAAAGATGTGGGGAAAATACGTAAAACTGTTTGAAATATCTAAAAGTTTAAAATGGGGAAAACATATAAAACAAGAAAAATGAGAGTACTTACATATCTGCCTGGGTGTGGTCTCAGCTGATGCCTCGACCCACGAAAATCGCTAAATATTAAATTGTTATTAACAAATAGACATTGAGTGATGTGACTTCACATAATTACAATAATTTGTCATTAACCAATAGACACATACTGATCTTCTCCCTATATTGCACACCTACAGAGTAGGCCCACTCACCCAAGCGCCGCAGTTATAAGAAATAAAGATGGGGGATGCATTGATCCAGGGGGAAAACGAGTGGAGGTAACGGACGGGAGGGAGAAGGGAGGGAGTGGAGGCTTCTCTGGATGACCAATTGCCAGTGGTTCCCTGGTGGTGGGAAGTGAGGGTGATTTTTAACATGAGTCGCCCAAGTGTGTATCATGACACTGGAGGTCCTTTACAGTGAACTTGAGATAAGATCGTTATCTTGTGATGAACTCTCCCTGCATAACTACCACTTGTCAGCCATGGCATTATCACGTCAAAATGGTTCAAATGGCTCTGAGCACTATGGGACTCAACTGCTGAGGTCATAAGTCCCCTAGAACTTAGAACTACTTAAACCTAACTAACCTAAGGACAACACACACGTCCAAGCCCGAGGCAGGATTCGAACCTGCGACCGTAGCGGTCGCCATTATCACGTCACTGGAAGTTGTGTGTTGTCCAATGATTACCTGCGCTAGTATCTGTTCTTCATAATTACTGTAGGCCTGATTGCCTCCTGAGAGGATATTCTACCTCGGCTAAAGAACAAGTGTATGCATCCAGTCCAGAGGATGTGGAATAACACACTGATAAGTTGGCTCGTACAGCCAAGTACTTTACAAATTGGACTCGATTTTGTAAAAACAGAAATAACAACACATTACCACCCCCCACCCCTCACCCCCCTCCGACTTGTAAAGATTCATTTTGTTTCCTCCTTTCCTTATGGGTGATTAACTTTTTTATCAAACAACGTATGTACACAGCCTGACAAAGAAGTGAAGCACTCTGAAGTCGAAGAAGAAACAAAAAGAAACTTCACGGATTCAGAAGGTACTTCATGATATTGCAGTAATCATTAATTTCAGCGAAATTTATAAAGCACTTGGTTGTATGAACCCATTGCAAGGCAGTGATGGTTAAGGGTATTAAACGATAACAAACGGTAATTACGTACAGTGATTAATACATTAAGCACCTATGCACCTGCCTTCACGAACATTCTACCTGTTCAGCGTTGTTGCAAAAGTGAAATACCTTTTATAGAACTAGGGCCTACAACAAAATAAAAATAAAACACAAAAGTTACACAATTAGCTTTGATAGCAAACGTTAAAAAATTAACTCTGAAACATAATATGTTAACAACCTTTCTCTAGTTGACGGCAATCTTTAATGCTAACGAAGGTCGTAATAAATACAATGAACCGTATTAAGTCGTCGAAGGGTGAAGAAACAGTGGGATAAAAAATCTGTAGCTAAATAAAGAGGAAGAAATAAACACAAGCATATAGGCAATAAACTTCAAAACTAAGTCCGCGAAAGGAAATCTTGCGTATGGGCAGTTACACACGAAATAGGAAACATTTGTAAAATGAGACGTCACTTTAAAAACCACCGTAAGTACAAAACCCACACACAAAGTCGCCGAAGTGGCGTCAACTCGAAAGACTTGCACCAGGCGAACGGTCTACCCGACGGGAGGCCCTAGCCACACGGCATTTCCATTTATGTGAGACTGCATCAATTTTGGGAAATATATTCAATTACCAACATTTTAAAGAAAACTAGCTGAGGTTACCATTGGTACGCACAGTGAGTCTTACTATTAAAATTTGGTCGACCATAGCCGTTTTGTTAGAAGAACAAGAGAATAGTTTGCTCAGTTGAATAGAAGAAAGGTTAAGGACTTATAGAAGAAAGATTATGGAGTTACAGTTCCTAGCGTACGATGGTCGAATTGCAGGACTTGGTGCACTGAAAATATGCAAAAAATCAGTGAAGTGCATTCCTCAGTTTTGTTATGCACGTTCTTTACGTAAAAAGAAACTAACTCCAGTACTCCGCTGAGACCGAATTAATATTAGCAGTTATCTCCCTGGTTCGAGTACAGCGGAAACTCTTTCCGAGTCAGCTGGCTGTGTTATCCCCAGAAAGCCGCGCTCAGTATTCACGTGGACCACATGTTTTGCATTTTGCAGCAAAGCTAAGATGGCTTCATTTGCATGTTTATTAAGCTGCCTGCCACCGTTAGAACATGTGAACGGCGTCCTGCACTCTAGAGTTGAAACTTGACGGCTGACCTCGTGAGGGTGTGAAAACGGCGCTTCAGGGCACAGTTTCACCAGTAACAGATTTAAATTTTTCCTTCTTATATCTGGTTTGCCACTGTAAATAACGAAGTAACAACTTTGGTGTATTGTGTATTCACTAAATATATGCCACCCTCGGCTATTTGTTAAGTCCGTTATGCTTCAGACACCTACCTGATTCTTCATATTATCTCTTCTCGAAAGGTTAACTGAGTAGTTCTTATTTCTTCGGACATACCCTTGTTGTATTAATTCATTTGTCTGAAATGGTTAGTGGCTTGGGTATTCTCTTCTCTGGTAGCTACCTTTTCCACGCAAACTCAAGTAAAGAAAGAAGATAGGGTTCAACTTCTAGTCGACAACCACGTCGTTAGAAACAAAGCACTAATTTAGTTGGAGAAGAAAGGGGAAATGAATTGGCAGTGTTCATATCAAAAGGTCTGTCCCGACATTCACCTGAATTTGTATATGGAAACCTTGATAAATTAATCAGGATGTATTGTAAGTTCTACTGTCACTAATACGAGCCTATTGCGTTAACCAGTGCGCCATTACATTCGGATACGTGTGCAAATTCAGTGACGTTATGACGCTACCCGCCAGCTTACATCTTGGTATGACGGCACAAGGTCGATCGCATCATTCTACGTCTTCCTGCTGCTACAGCGGATATCGTTTTCCAGTTTCCATTGAACTATTTTTTGTTGTATTTACTTATGATTGAACGTAAACAAGGTTTCCAATTCAGTCATCAATACATCTAACTAACTCTGGCATTTATTCATAGTTATTAGCAAAACAGAGCGCACTGTATTTACATATTTCCAATAATCACTCATACATTTATCACTAACCATCATTACTTCATTCAACACTGATACGAGAATTAGCTACCGATTACGACTTCTGCTGGCAGGCTCCACTACACGGGTTCAACTCGACCGGATCTACCACTCCCGTGCAAGCAGCGCTTAACACCGCCGACTGCATTCACCAGAAGTAGCATACGCTCAGTCTCTGTTCACGAAATCTGTAAAGATATTAAAATTCCCGAAAAAGCTCGATCTCTGAAGGCATCGAAGCCCCATAACGTCTATTCGGCAAGCAGCATTACTTCTTTTCTAAGCTGATCAAGATCTTCGTGTCTTTCTTGATTTGGTACTTTCTACCCTAATCCTGATTCAAACCTTTTCTGTGCTGCATTCGATAGGTACTGATAGGTCAAATTATTAGGAGTCTCTGTTTTAATTTAAGAGACATCTGAAACTTCTACCACACACTTGACTTTTGTGGCGACGTTTTCTAGCTCGATGTGTAATTTAATGGAAAGAATGACAGGAACACAACAGCTGCGCGGCTTTCGTCGTATCGAGCTCAATCGCTGATGAAGCATCCTTCGAAACAGATGTCGAGGTACAACCGACTTATTGTCGCAAAAGACTCGCCAATCCAAACTTAAAGATAAAGAAGATATGATAAATAAGAGTCTAATATAAAGGTAAAGGCTCGAAACATAACACAGAGGTGGTACGCCAGTTACTACTTTATTTATATCGAAAAGTTATTGTAACAAACTCAACGTCTCAGTCCTATTCGGAATTCATAAGGAACTCTCAACAAACTAATAAGGCAAAGATCAGTCTTGTCAATTAAGAAATTACAGAGGAGACTGAAGAAAAATTGATTACTCTTTCAGCTTGAATGAACCTCAACAATTAAGAGAAATGAGCAGACGTTTTTAAAAGAAGTAAATAGAAGAAGTGGATGCCCAACAAAATTTTGAAATTGTAATGTACTTCCCTCACAGTATATACGGTTCTCAATCACTTTATTGTCATTCGCTGAGTGAAATATTCTCTCCTCGAGTGACTAGGAAAAGTGTGTAATGTTATAGGAGCTGAACGTTTCTTCTCGTAATACCTTGCAGACAGAAACGTCTTACAACTGTCATCTCCTGTTTCGCCATCACCTTGGCAAGCTGTAGGACATGGTTTGGCCGAGTCTGATTTTTTTCTGCCTTTTGATTCTCAATTACTACGTTGGAAAGTGTTCCTGTCCAGTTAAATAGTAAATAAGACTAGCGTTAGTACTAGATGAATCAAGAGAAGCATGCTTCTGACGTCTCTGAGAAAGTAAACAAATGCCTTCCAAGGCCTCCTGAGACTCATTTCTCTTGCCAGATGCTTGTGATACCCTTCTTGATGGAAATAATTCACTACTTGTCTTGCAGGCATTTGTTTTTAATGACACAAAAAAAAAGATGAAGGACGCCAAACTCAACAGAATACAATTGACCAGCGTAATAGAATACCGCGCTGTATCCGGACTTGCTTCACATCACCCTCACTCTATAGTACTCTATGGCCACCAGTAGACTATTTCTTTCGTTCGCTGCCAGTCCGAATCTTCTTTTCGTGACATAACTACTGAAACAAATAAATAGCAACGTTCGGTACGCGAGCCAGGTCTGTAAGATGAGGGATCTTTATTTTGCTTTATTTTTCCGAATACTCCCGAAATCCATCTATAGGGTGACTGTTGAACTACGTAGTTTGAATTGAATCCTTTCGAACAGCATTAATGAGAGTCAGCATCCAAGCTTTATTGATGTATTTGTGTGAAATAACCTCGTGTTTTGTATGTCTGTCAGCTTTGTGAGATACAGTTAGCATATTAATTTTGCTTAACACTAAACGTCGAAGTTCTGAATGGGTCGGTAGAGCTTCTCCGAAACCGGAAACATTGCGCTTTCAAAGATGAAGTGTGAAGAAGATATTGATCGGATTTTTCTGTAACAGTGGCATTGATCACACGCATTTCATAACGGGTAGTACATTAAATAGAGATTTATATCAAGGAGTTTTAAAACGCTTGTTGATTCAAATTCAACTCTTTTTTAAACTTCTTTATCCCTCTAATTTGTTTCAATTACAGAACATCGCCCGAGTTTATTCTGCAGCAGTGAAACCTGAGTTCTTCGCTGGAAAGTAAGTCTCAGTGATACACCACACACCTTTTCCCCCAGAACAGTCACCTGAAGAATATTTCCTGTTCCACAACCAAAAACTGCACGTTGATGTTCAAGACCGGCTCAACTGACGAGATCCAAAAGGCTGTCACAGTCCATTCCGCTAGAAGGTTTATTTGGGTCTATAACGAGGTTACAGGCTATTGTTGAATATTGTATAGCGTTAAATGAATCCCATTTTTTTCTAAATAAATAAAACATGTATGCCTTTGAATCTCAGTTCGTTATTCCTGGATCTTGTGGTCTACACAGATTAGTACATCATCAGTTATCATCGCATCATTTTGGTTGTAACGAACTCCTTTGACATTATAATTGAGTTCTTGAGTATTACTACTGAATGTTTGTGTCGGTTTCATTATTCTTGACAGTAATGTAGATGCACTAGAATTTTCACACAGGTTTCTTACTGAATTTCATCATTATTTCTGCAAGTAAAAAATTACGTGGGAATGGTACCTAACACACTGTTATTCGGTTTCTGTTGTACTCGGCTGCGAAAATGATTACGTTAAACGTTCGAGGATGCAACACTAAGAACTTATCTCTGTGGAACTGTAGGTCTCCTTCGCTGATTGTTTTTTCTAAATTTTTAGTTGGAATCCGACAGAATAATCGCACTATGTGTACAGTGGTATAAGACATGTTTAATTTTTTTTTAGTTTTAGAAGACTGAGTTGCTAAAACAATGAAATCCACAAAGATTGTCAACAGCTCTGGGCAAATCTACAACTTTCAACAACGCACTGTGGAATCGATTTCCTTAGTATCCATAAGTCACAGTTAAAAGGTTACGTAGTGAAACGACCTTCTGTGAATCCACAGGGAAGTTTACTCATACCTCATTTCGGTCCATTGAACGTGCAATCCCTTGTTTGGTGCTTCTTCAAATAGTTTGCAAGAACATTTAAAAATTATATGGATCGATAGGATCTTGCATCGATTATAGCTGTAACACATGCTTCATTTTTAAAAGAGATATGAATTCTGCAGTTTGGAAAAAAATCATCTATGTCACTTAGGTAAGGCTCTGATTTCCCTTCCAGTTTAGGGCACCTGCAGTTTTTGACACACAAGTTAAAAAATCTCGACTAGAAAGCCGTCTGCACATCTAGCACTACTTTTGTTCCCAAATTTTGGGTACACCCAAAAGCTCTTGATCGTCCCCTACTCTTACAACGAAGTTTCGGTCGTAACTCTTTGTCAGGTTATTCTCCAATGTCTAATGAAATACATAAATGTATGTAATCAATAACTTATATTTTACGGTTTTAGGATGGCTATTATTCTTCCATCGTCAGGAAGATTAAGTTAACATTTAGGCATTATTAATGATAATTTGATACATACGATTTTTGTTAGCCTCTTGTGACCTCATAGCCTTCACTTTTCATAATTATAATAATGAAAAATGACAGTAGGAGGGCAGTGGGAGAACGAACAGAAAATCGCTGACATCAACATCAGTATTCCTGGAATAGGCTATTTTCCTTTGTTAAAAATATGGTTCTGAGTGTTGTTATTCTCATTGATTATAACAATTAAGCAGCATTTACGGTCAATATTCTCACAAAATATCTGTTATTTTTGTGTAATTAAAGCTTAAAAGTCATTAAATATCGAGAGCTGGTCACGTGACCGAAAACGCTCTGTTATTGACTCATGCTCTAGTGACGTCAGAGGCTAGGAGTAAGATGAAGCTATACCTTTGTTATACAAGCTTTAGCTGAAGTTACGAGGTGTTTACGTACTTTTACTACAAACAGTTCAGCTATTTAGTGATGAAAAACTCAGTTACAACTTTTAAGTAACAATATAAAGGACTTTTAGGAACGCTGTTAGTGGAAGCCTTACAAAAGTTGATCGTTTATGCTCCACCCATTTAGAGCGGCGATATGTGCAACAACAGGCGTTTTCCCCGCGCCCCACAACATCATTAAACTCGCTCAAAACTGAGAAATGGTAGAACTTTTGCAAATGGCCCGTGTATTATATCTAGATCGTCGACTATCAGTCGTCAGCTACCATACAAAGTACAAAACAATTATTCTTCATAAAAATTAGTGCTGATTTTCTGTTTTGAAGACACTCAGCAGAAAGAATGCATCTGTCAGGCATTTCACGGCGCAACGGATAGCGCATACGACTGTAGTGAAACAGGTCAAATGTTAGAATTATGGAAGAGTCATTTTTTAAAAGCTTTACACGAAATACCAAAATAGAACTGATTGTAGCAGTTGTTTCGACTGTGGAATGTGTTATATATAGCTTCACATTAGTCTTAGTCTGGGAAACGGACAACAGAGGATAAATGCACTTACTTTGTGAACAAACAATTCACTTTTTTAGAAAGCATTGTTAGTGGTGAAGATGTAGCCATACGTCCACAGTACAACGAGGTGTAGGGCGATGAGGTTATATGGAGAGATATAAAGCGCGTACAATATGCAGGTGACACCAACGTAAGGGCTGTGACGTCTGTGGATGTAAACTAACGTTAGCGTCTGAAGCAGGCGTACTTCATCTTTATGTAAGATGATGAAACTGCAAAAGTTTTAAACAATAAGGATCCTAGCAAGACAATATGAAGATAAAAAAATAGTTTCTAATAAGGTAAAAAGTGTGTAGTCACATTAACTAGAGAATATTATACTGAATGTGATGTGTGTAAACACCGATTGCAAATGTAAGCACATTCAAACAGCAAATATTCCGTTTCTGATCGGTGTGCTGAAGTTTTCTAATTTAGATTTGGTTTTCATATGAGACGATTGTCGAATCGTTTCACAAATAAGCTAAAATGTTCTTTTGGTTAGATCTGAACCAACGATATATGGACATCGTCCTATAAAATTCGACGCTTTACCGCTCTAACAACTGAGCTACCGAAAAATTGAAGTGTAGTTAGGTAAAACGATAATTTTCTCTAGTATTTTCATTTCGTTGAATGACGCTATCCTCCGTTTTAACAGTGGGAGAGCATATTCGGAGATAAGCTAATGATAACTTCACAGTGCAACACACTTTTAATTAAGTTAGTGAACTTGTGTGTCGACGTGGTGGCAAATTGCCGGCAGAGTGCAACCACATTTTACGCAAAATTGGTTCAAATGGCTCTGAGCACTATGCGACTTAACTTCTGAGGTCATCAGTCGCCTAGAACTTAGAACTAATTAAACCTAACTAACCTAAGGACATCACACACATCCATGCCCGAGGCAGGATTCGAACCTACGACCGTAGCGCATTTTACGCACCTTCTCATTCTCTGAAACACTCAAAAAGAACTTTTCAGGAGTTTTAGTAGATGTATTTGTACAGTATGGTACTACACACCATTTGTAACCCATTTCCGAGACGTAAATTCCAAAACATGACATCATTGCAGAGCTCAATAGTCATCATTGAGACCCCGTATCTATCGACACTGTCCGCCGAGAAATGCATAAAGCGAATCTTCATGAACTTGCTGCTATACAGAAACCATTAGTGACGACAACCAACGTAAAGAAGCGTAAAACATGGCGTCAGGAGCATAAATCCTGGACAGCTGATCAGTGGAAAAACGTCATATGGACCGACGAGTCAACCTGTTCGTTATTTCCAGCATCTGGCCGGGTTTACGTCTGGAGAACGTCGAAAGAAGCCCACAATCCTAATTCCTTGATTTCGAAGGTTAAGCATGGAGGTGGAAGTGTGATGGTGTAGGCAGCCATTTCATGGTATTCTACTGGTCCCATCATTACTCTCAAATGCCGTGTTACAGCCAACGATTATGTGAACATTTTAGGTGATCAGGTGCACCCCATGATTCAGATGTTGTTATCCAAAAATTATGCCACATTTCAGGACTATAATCCACCCAATCACACAGCCAGGACAGTACAATCGTGGTATGAGGAGCATGCAACTGAACTGCAGTTTCTTCCCTGGCCAGCACAGTCCCCGGACTTGAACATTATCGAACCCTTGTGGGCGGTATTGGAGCGCAGATTCCGGAGCAGATTTCCACCTCCCTCGTCACTACAGGAGTTAGAAGAGATTCTGATCGAAGAGTGGCGTAACATGCCACTGGAGACTATACAATCATAATATGCCAGTATTCCAAGAAGAATCGCAGCTGTATTACGAGCAAATTGGGGTCCAACCCCCTATTAATAAACCATTCCCAAGTAAGTATAGGTGTTCACGTTATTTTGCCTATCCCCTGTATTTACATTTTCTTTCTGCGGTCTGCTATGACGAACGCTACTATGGTTGGACTCGGAGAGCATCTTATCGGGTCTGTGGAGGGATTTCTCTATCCTAAAAAAAACCACATGTACATGCCACACGTACTCCTCTACCCTAATAGCTGCTTCCTGCGTGCAGCGCACGCCTGACCTATTAAGGGAATTCTCCATCCAGTAGCGGAGGTAGAGAAACTCGCATCTGATACCGTTGTAGAATCGTCTGAGTCTCTGGTTTAGACCTTCTCCCAAACCAGGGGACCATGACTGGTTCTGGGCACAATGCTGCAAAACGATAGCTCTGCTTCTACCCCGCGAGTAATGCTAGCTGTCTTCACAAAATCAGTCAGCCGCCAGCAGGAACCTCAGATGGCCTCTGAACTCATTCGTGCCTACTTGAGCCGTAATTTGCAGCCGGGTGCACTCAGTAAACTCAGTAGCTGCTGGCAGAGCCTTCTCCACAACTCGGACGGGACCCACTGGTAGGCAAACAGAGCGGGCACTGGCCTTCTTTCCTGACATCCCTGCTATTTTTTTGAGGGCCTCCATCACCCTCCTAACTCTGGAACTTCCAATGACCAGCAATCCTACCCTATTCGCTTGTGCGGATCTCTCAGGAGGATGGGCCACATTCCCAAAAGGCAAGGCGTCCCATGCTGGCTCAGACGTACTTTCAGCAGCAGGCGATACCTCAAACCTTTTCTTAATACGCAAGAGGACAGCCGTGCGGCTGGTACCTACATTCGCCTTCCGCCCATAGATTCGCAGCCCCACCACTGTTCGCGAGTCCTCATCAGGTAAGTGTCGACCGGCCAGGATATGCGAATCGGAAAACGCAGCGACATCAGGGATCCTGGGCGACGCTATACGCTCAAGATGTGCCACAGCATTCGTTTCAGATTCCCCAGCGCCACCATAGACCAGGGCAGCAGCATGAAGCTTGTCGATCGTGGCGAACACAGCTTCCAACTGTTTACGGACAGTGGCCAACTACCCCTACAACCGTACACAACAGGCGCATTCCCTTTCAATCTTTAATCAATTAATGTCTGAACCACAGGTAATGCTCCCCTAACCCAAGAAACTGAATTCACTCAATACAAATAATCGAAAAATATGCAAACTCTTACAACAAAAATAAATATTATTTACTAGAAACAACTAAATAATGAGATGATGCACGTTTATATTCAAGAAGTAAGTTAGAATGCCAATAAATTAAAGGATGTATACAATATGTGTACAAGCGATAATCTGCTGCTGCTAATCTCCGCTCTGCTAGGAGGCTGGAGCTCTACTGAATATTTTTTACTGTTTGCGAAGGTCGTGGAACCAAGTAAATAAAGCGACTTCTGCGGCAGAAAACTACATTACAAAGTAAACTCATTCAATACAGACTACCGAAAAACACACAAACTCTGACAACAAAAATAAACAGCACTACCAAAAACAGCTAAATAATGAGCTACTGTTCACTTCTACTCAGGGGTACGTAAGAATACCGTAAATATTTATACAAACTGTGTTCAAAGGATAGGCTGCTGTTGCTGATCTCCGCACTGCTAGGAGGCTGGAGCTCTGCTACAGTAGTGCAGAAAAACACAGTTTACATTTGTTTATAAGAAATACAAGAATAAAGACAAATTAAAGCAATATAGATTTAAGCTACGAGCGCTAGCAAAAACGGACACGTCAAATTCCGGCTGAGGAAGAGAAAGAGGCACGTCGTAAAAAACAACTAACACATATATGGGAAAAGTAAGTGGCATGATTGAGACATGAACAGAGAAGATAAAAGCATTAGCTTTACTGTCTGACAGAGGGGAAAACTGGCAGTGTAAGTTAATTTTTAGGGAAATGTTATGAGCGTGACGGAAGGAAGTGCTTCAATCTCTTCTTAAATCCATCAGGGTATTGAACTGTGCGCAGGCTGCAGGGTAGAATGCTCTAGAGGCAGTTGGCAGCAACAGGCAAGGAGTTTGCAAATTTTTTGTATTACTGATACGTACAGCTAGGATAACAGATAAGTGAGACTTCGTGTTTCGATGAGATTAAAGCTACTTGATCTGTGATGTAATGTACAGAGGTGCATGCGCGCTACCGCGCGGGATTAGCCGAGCGGTCAAAGACGCTGCAGTCATGGACTGTGCGGCTGGTCCCGCCGGAGGTTCGAGTCCTCCCTCGGGCATGGGTGTGTGTGTTTGTCCTTAGGATCATTTAGGTTAAGTAGTGTGTAAGCTTAGGGACTCATGACCTTAGCAGTTAAGTCCCATAAGATTTCACACACATTTGAACATTTTTTTGCATGCGCGCTGACGAGTCAATGAAGTACATTCCATATGGTAGCCTACAACTAGACCATATGAAGATGGTATCTGTTCTTTCGGACATGTCCGAAAGACCAGATACCACCTTCATGTAGTTAAGGCTAAACGGCCATTGACCTTCTTCTTCTGTGCTGGATGCACACACATTGCCCGAACTCTTACGGGACTCGGTAAGATTGTCCGTCGCGAGTAAAGACGGTAATGGGTAGAGGCACTACGAATTTAGTGTGTGGACATTAAGCTGGGAATGTGGATCTCACTGGGAGCGTGCAAGAGATGAATCACTGTAGTCGCACTATCCTCTGTGCCCTCGGTGGCTCAGTTGGATAGAGCGTCTGCCATGTAAGCAGGAGATCCCGCGTTCGGGTCCCAGTAGGGGCACACATTTTCAACTGTCCCCGTTGATGTATATCAACGCCTGTCGACAGCTTAAGGTCTTGATTTCATTATCATTTCACACAACTAGTCTGGCCACAACCAAACAACTGGGTGTATGAAACACGGACACCATTAGTGTTCTCACTCCTCATGCCGCGACTGACTACAAAGCAATAGTGGAGGGTCGATAGAACGAGTGATTGCACAAGTTTACGTTTTACATCCTGCGGGAATATACTCCGAAACTTTTTGAGGGTAAATAGGCAAGTGGAAGTCTTCACGCATGGGGCGACAGTATTTTCTGCCCGGTTGAGATGCTCATTTGGGTGCTTCTTAACTTGCACTTCTTTAGGTTTTTTTATAACTTTTCTTGGGTTGTCCCCTACCCCGCACATCCTAGTTTGGTTGCATTTCATATACAATGATCGGACGAAACGTTATGACCACTATCCACTGCGACGTTGGACGCCGTCTGGTGGCGTTGCGGGCACGTGACGTGTAACAAAAGTATGTAAGAGGAGCTGACACGACTGGGTTATCAACCTGGTGAGGATATGGGCTGCAGATGGGGCAATCCATTGAGATAAGCGACTTTGAAAAAGGGCAGATTATTATTACGCAGAGCCTATGGACGAGTATCCCGAAAACGGCGAAGCTGGTCGTATGTTCACGTGTCACTGTCGTGAGCATCTGCGGAAAGAGGTAGAAGGACAGTGAACTACCACTAGTCGCTAAATGGTTGGACGTCCACGACTCTTCACACAATGTGGGGTTTCAGGTTTGTCTGCTCTGTTAAGTAGGACAGGTGCTGATCTGTGGCATCTCTGCCGAAAGAGCGCAATGCTGGTGCATGCACAATTGTTCCGGAGCACGCTGCTCATCGTACATAGTTGTACATGGAGGTGCGTAGCCGCCCACCCCTAAGAGTTCACACGTTCGCCCAACGATATCGTCAGTTACGATTACAGTGGGCATGGGGCCATCGGGATTCGAGAGTCGATCATTGGAAACGTGTCGGCTCTTCAGGTGAATCACAGTTTTACCACACTAGATCGTTGGTCGTCTCCACAAACGCCGTCATGGAGGTGAACGGCGGCTCGAAATGTGCAGCGTGCCACGGGCGCAAGCTGGTGGGAGCAGTGTTATGCTATGGGAGACATGCTCCTGCGCTTGCGTGGGACCTGTGGTAGTAATCGAAGACATGCTGACAGCTGCGAACCACCTGCATCCCGTCATGCTTGGTGTCTTCCCCGACGTCGACGTCATCTTTCAGCAGTGTAATTATCCGTCTCCCGGAGCCATAATCGTGCCACGATGGTTTGGTGAGCATTATAGTGAACTCACGTTGACGTCTCGGCGTCAAAATTCGCCTGACGTACATCCTATGGAACCCATCTGCGTAGCTATCGGGCGCCATCACCGGGTACGCAAATCAGCGGCACGTTATTTACACGAATTACGGGATCTGTACGTAGACATCTAATGCCACATACCTCCACAAACCTACCAATAAACAGTCGGATCCCTCATAAGCAGAATCAGTGATGCATTTCGTTCCAAGTTTTTAAGCAGGTGGTCATAATGTTTTAAAAAATGGTTCAAATGGCTCTGAGCACTATGGGACTCAACTGCTGAGGTCATTAGTCCCCCACAACTTAGAACTAGTTAAACCTAACTAACCTAAGGACATCACAAACATCCATGCCCGAGGCAGGATTCGAACCTGCGACCGTAGCGGTCTTGCGGTTCCAGACTGCAGCGCCTTTAACCGCACGGCCACTTCGGCCGGCCAATAATGTTTTAGCTCATCAATGTATAAATGAGCTGCGTGAAATTTGGACTCAGTAAGATAAGGCCCTTGGGCCTTCACAACCTGAAAATCCATAAAAATAAAACCGTCAACTTCGAAAAATATTACAGGGGATGGACAAAAATTAGAAAAACCAAAAACACAGGACACTACCATGCCTAATACGGTACAAGAAAACATTTAGCATTCAAAACAGCTTCCAGTTGTCTCGGAATGGGGAAATGCAGGTCCTGTATGGTTTCCAAAAGAATCTTATACTATTCTTACTGCAAACATTGGCAACTTCAGGTAACAGTGAAGGAGATAGATAGCGATCACGCACTCTTCTCTCCAAAGTAGACTACAAAGGCTCTGTGATACTGATACATGGTGACTGTGGCCAGGGGAGATGCGTCAGTCCATCCTCATGCTCACAAAAGCAGCCCTGGACGATGTGAGCTTTGTGAACAGGACTCCTATCGTCTTAGAACACATCATCATTGGGAACAAACATTGTGCGGGATGAAACTGATCATTCAAAATGGTCACATAATCCTTGGCAGTAATGTGAACTTGCAGAGTAACCATGACCCATGGAAAGCCACAATATGGCTGCCCAAATCACTACAGAAGCTCCGTCATCCTTCACTCTTTGAACGTTGGTTGATTGTTTGATTTGGGGGAGGAGACCAAACTGCGAGGTCGTCGGTCCCATTGGGAAGGATGGGGAAGAAAGGCGGCAGCACACTTTCAAAGGAACCATTCCGAAATTTGCCTGAAGTGATTTAGGGAAATCACGAAAAACCTTAGTCGCGATGGTCGGACGTAGGCTTGAACCATCGTCCTCCCGAATGCGATTCCAGTGTGCTAACCATTGCGCCACCTCGCTCGGTTCTTTGGACGTAAACGCTGCCAGAATTTGGAAACAGTGTGAAACAGGACTAAGCCGACCAGAAATGACTTTCGTCCATTGTTCCATAGCGCAGCTTCTGTGGCTTCGGCACCACGTTTTCCTGTTATGGGCATTTGTATCACTGGTGAGTGGTTTTGGAAATCCAGTTGGCCGTGCAGTTCCCTGCTTCTGGGCCTTCCTTCATGTTGGTGCTCGTACTGGCAGGGTTCGCGAGTGCAATATCAAATTCTGTAGTGACTTTTCCAGCTGTCGCCCTCTTATTTTCGTCACAATCCTCTTCAATGGCCGTCTGTCACGATCATTCAACGCACAGTTTCGTCCGCTTTGTGGCATAGCGGACAATGTTATTCTGCTTTGCCTGCTTGTAGTACACTACTGGCCATTAAAATTGCTACACCACAAAAATGACGTGCTACAGACGCGAAATTTAACCGACAGGAAGAAGATGCTGTGATATGCATATGATTAGCTTTTCAGAGCATTCACACAAGGTTGGCGCCTGTGGCGACACCTACAACGTGCTGACATGAGGAAAGTTTCCAACCGATAACTCATACACAAACAGCAGTTGACCGGCGTTGCCTGGTGAAACGTTGTTGTGATGCCTCGTGTAAGAAGGAGAAATGCGTACCATTACGTTTCCTACTTTGATAAAGGTCGGATTGTAGCCTATCGCGATTGCGGTTTATCGTAACGCGACATTGCTGTTCGCGTTGGTCGAGATCCAATGACTGTTAGCAGAATATGGAATCGGTGGATTCAGAAGGGTAATACGGAACGCCGTGCTGGATCCCAACGGCCTCGTATCACTAGCAGTCGAGATGACAGGCATCTTATCAGCATGGCTGTAACGGATCGTGCAGCCACGTCTCGATCCTTGAGTCAACAGATGGGGACGTTTGCAAGACAACAACCATCTGCACGAACAGTTCGACGACGTTTGCAGCAGCATGGAGTATCAGCTCGGAGACCATGGCTGCGGTTACCCTTGACGCTGCATCACAGACAGGAGCGCCTGCGATGGTGTACTCAACGACGAACCTGGGTGCACGAATGGAAAAACGTCTTTTTTTCGGATGAATCCAAGTTCTGTTTACAGCATCATGATGGTCGCATTCGTGTTTGGCGACATCACGGTGAACGCACATTGGAAGCGTGTATTCGTCGTCGCCATACTGGCGTATCACCCGGCGTGATGGTATGGGGTGCCATTGGTTGCACGTCTCGGTCACCTCTTGTTCGCATTAACGGCACTTTGAACAGTGGACGTTACATTTCAGATGTGTTACGACCCGTGGCTCTACCCTTCATTCGATCCCTGCGAAACCCTACATTTCAGCAGGATAATGCACGACCGCATGTTGCAGGTCCTGTACGGGCCTTTCTGGATACAGAAAATGTTCGACTGCTGCCCTGGCCAGCACATTCTCCAGATCTCTCACCAATTGAAAACGTCTGGTCAATGGTGGCCGAGCAACTGGCTCGTCACAATACGCCAGTCACTACTCTTGATGAACTGTGGTATCGTGTTGGGGCTGCGTGGGCAGCTGTACCTGTACTCGCCATCCAACCTCTGTTTGACTCAATGCCCAGGAGTATCAAGGCTGTTATTACGGCCAGAGGTGGTTGTTCTGGGTACTGATTTCTCAGGATCTATGCAGCCAAATTGCGTGAAATGGTAATCACATGTCAGTTCTAGTATAATATATTTGTCCAATGAATACCCGTTTATCATCTGCATTTCTTCTTGGTGTAGCAATTTTAATGGCTGGGGGTGTATAAATCGTCAATATTGTGCCCCTTGAAACAGCAAACGCTTCGGCTACCTACAATAAGAAAGCTCCCACCATACGAGCGCCAACAATCTGCCCACATTCCAACTCACTTAGCTCCGACATAATGCTCTCAGGAATATACTGAACACAGGTGCCGTTGGTAGTCAAATTCAACAGCACAACCTGCAGGCTAGGCTAACATCTGCATCTATGTTCAAGTATGCATTTTTCGCGTTTTTTTTTTTTTTTTTTTTTTTTTTTTTTTTTTTTTTTTTGCGCAACCCCTATACTTCTACATGACAGTTTCATTCATTATCCAATGTAGACATTTTATTTACCTCTCTCCCTCTTAAATGAATGTGTGTTTACGTCACATATCAGATTTATTGTGTGTCGTGACGGATGAACTTACCAAGGCAGTAGAGAGATGGCAGGGTGAACAGAGCCGTTCTCTTTTTCGGCACAACCTGGACCACCCGCGTAGTCTTTCACCTTCTAGGGAAGTGGCAGGATTGACGTCCAATGTGTTCCTCTTCAGTTCGCTTTCGGGGGAAAATTTTTTTGCTAGGGTATTACTTTCATAAAATAAGTGGAAGCAAACTGCCATCTACGAATCAAATGTTTAAGGTTTTGTAATAACAACGGATGCAACTACAGAAACATTGTGGAAGGTCGGCGAATATTTACAAGCGAAAAGAAATAGATTTTGTTCAAAAACCTAGAAGACATTACTATTGCAGAAGGACCTTTTTGATCATCCAACGGTTGGAAAGGAAGGCCAACGTCAGTGCATGGATCGATCATGAGCAACTAAGCAGGTGAGAAGAGCATTGAGCGAGCAGAGGCAGCTGGGGAGTGGCAAGAGCAAAGTCAACATAAAATTCAAAGATTCAGTAAATCATTTATTAATGAACTGATATCATATATAAAAACTTTGGAAAATAGAGCAAAGGAGAAATCCACTTCTCATTCGATGCTAATAATTTTATTCATATTTCGGTCTTTAACTTTCCAAGCAGTAATGACTCCCACACTTGCTTCTGATTTTGTCAGTGATAGGCATGCAGTACACATTATGATAGTTTAAGTAAAATGAAATATTAAAGGGTACAGCAATCAGTAGCAAATAATATTTATTGCATATCCAGATTTCGATCTGGAGCTGTCAATTTTTCGGCCCAGTACTGGGTTAAGTCAAAAGCTTCAGGCTTGCCAAGCTAGAGGCCGTCTAGGGAGCAACGCGGATGACAATTTCGACATGTTAGAAGATGTTCCATGTTTTATATCTCTGACGGTGGAAGTATTAGCCGATGCCCTCATGCACGTCGTTTGCAGTGGCCGCCGGCATTTTCTAGTCTTATGGTGACCTCGAGTGAAAATGCACACTTGGAGGCTCCTTTTAGTTAGGACCACTGTATTTGTCTTATGTACATACCAATAATACATGCATGTTACCTTATTGTGACTGGTTGTACATGTCCTTTAGCACCGAAAATGGCCAAACGGTAATTTAGATATGCAATATGACTGCATTTATTTCAAGTAGTAAAACTACTTTAAATAAATGCACTCACTGCGCACAGCTACTTCCCAATGGAATTAACCCCGATCAATAAAAGCGCTAGATCAAGATACCCAACATTTCCCAGTCAACAGAAGTTATGTTGACAATCCAGCGAGGAACTCTGTGAGAAAAACGTTGCTGAAGTCAGAATCAATTTAAGACTAATAAATTACAGAACGTCACAGTCCATTGCGATGGTAAATTTGTGCCAGCAATAACAAGTAACAATACAGTAGAAATACTTCTTGTGATTCTTTCAAATTGTGGTACTGAGCAAACCTTGGAGGGTCTCCACTGGAGTCTGCCATTGAAATAGAGCTGCCTGCAACTCTGTATGAATCTGTCATTGAATGCAGTCTTCAGACCGATGTTAAAGCATTAGTTGTTGACACGAACCATAAAATGCGGGAACTTTTGAAGGTATGTATATTTTGATTGATTTATCTTAGAAAAATACCTCTTGCATCTATATTGTGGGTGTCACATATGAACTATCTAATCAAAAGTATCCGGACAACCCTATGCAATGCGGAGTTGACCACTAGATTTCGCGAGAGGCACACACATCGGTGGCGGGGAGCATTGCGCTATCAGTAGGGAGGCAGTAACAGCAGAGTGGGTCGGTGAGGACAGCTCAGTGACTTTGAATGTCACCTGAACAATAAATCCATGAGGGACACTTCAACATTTCTGAAGCTGTCCAAGTCGACTATTGGTGACGTGATCGTGAATATAGGTGACGTGATCGTGAAGTGGAAATGCGAAGAAACAACCACACCTAAACCAGGACTAGGCAGACCTCATGTAAAAATGGTTCAAATGGCTCTGACCACTATGGGATTAACTTCTGAGGTCATCAGTCCCCTAGAACTTAGAACTACTTAAACCTAACTAACCTAAGGACATCACACACATCCATGCCCGAGGCAGGATTCGAACCTGCGACCGTAGCTGTCGCGCGGTTCCAGACTGTAGCGCCTAGAACCGCTCGGCCACTCCGGCCGGCAGATCTCATGTACTGACAGAGACTTCCGAAAGGGTACAATGGTCGTGCAGCTCTTCATAAGCCACACATTTCTTTAGTCAATGTTAAGCGACGCTTGAGGTGGTGTAAAGAACAACGTCATTGGACAGTGGATGGTTGGAAATAGTGATTTGGAGTGACGAATCACGATATACCCTGTGGCAATCCGAGTGAACGACTTGGGTTTGGCGAATACCTGGAGTTGTTACCTGCCATCAAGTGTAGTGCCAACAGTGAGGTATGGAGGAGGCGGTATTACAGATTTGGGGTGGTTTTCGTGGTCGCTTAAGAACTCGCTAAATACCGAAGGAGACGAACACATCTTACAATATTGTGTACTGTGTACAGTAGAGGAATAGTTCGGACACAATAACTGTATCAGGATGATATTGCACCGTTTGAAGAAGCAGCACCTATCAAGCAATGATGTGTGGACTATAACACTACTGAAATGGACTGGCCTTTCGAGGGCCCCAACCTGAAACCAATGGAACACTTCTGGGATGAGTTAGAAATTCTGCATATTTCGCTCCAGACCCCAGCGACCAACATCATTGCCCTCTCTGGTTTCAGCTCTTGAGGAAGAATGGGCCGCCATCCCCACATATAATCAAATGTCTCACTAATAGTTTCCCCAGCAGAGTTCAAGCAGTCATAAAGGCGAAGGACAAACCCCACTTTAATGTCCACAGTAGCAGTCCGGATACTTTTGATCTATTAGTGTACGAAACCACTCTCAAAAGTGTTTTAGGGGAAAAGATGGGCAACAGAAGCACAGGTAGGACAATAACAACGTTTAAAAATTTCAAAATACTTGGTCTGAAATCGATGTTAATAAATTCCACACCATAATTCAACATGGTAAAGTCAATAAACACTTTGAGCAAAGCGATGTATCTCGAATTCTTGATTTTGCTTGAGATACTTTAAGAGAACAGCAACATAGAGACGATTATAGGGAATTTTTAGAGTTAACTGTTATCTCGTGGAATATCTTTCCGTACTCCAGAGCTATTCACCGAGCAAGGTTCAATGTGAAAGCCATTTACTACTTGCAAATATTTTTGTTCGGTGATAAAATGCAATTTGTGATATTCCTTGGCAGTGCTTACATCGAAACACAATCTTCTCTGCCTTCTGCAGTCAAAGCACTTTTATGGGTTTCGTTCCTTACCAATGCCGCCAAAACTACCGGTAATCCTACCATTTACTACGTCACTTATGTACTGAACCAAAACTACCGAACTGTAGTTTTGGTAGAGTTCAACTCTACATTGACATGAATTGCTCGGGAAGGAGTGACAGCTGCCTCTTTGGAAAACTCGTCATTGTGTTGCCTATCTGCAGGGGCGAACTAACTGAATGTGACAATACAGAGCAGATAATTTGTCCATCTGGGCTGACATGCCTGCTGGCAAGTGCTACTACGTCACTGCGCATATTACGCATCGAAACTTGGAGAGAGGCTCTATCCACTGATATACTTCATCTTTCTGTATGTATTGTAGTTTTCGCGCAGTCCTCATTTGAAACCCCAGACGTACCTATGACTAACCCTGTATGCATACTCTCGATGTCCGTACTTTTTACAGCTAACCGCAAAGGGAAAAAAGTATATGGCAAGTCGGATGAATTTGACACTCATAATCGTTTGGAAAGGTGAAGATAGCCGAATAATTGTTGCGAAAACTATGGTATCACTGCATGTGTAACAAAGACCATCATCTTGTCATCGTCACTCTCTTTGATCGATTTCCAGAAGTGTAATAAACTATGTGATGATGTTTCGGTAAAATGCTGCTTATAGAAGGAATTCTACCACCTGAACCGATTTTTTGTAAGGATCGAGTAAAAAGTTTCAGTTCGAAGGGCGTACAGTCCAGAATCTGTATTCCAATCAAGCAAAATGGCCGTGAGCACTGAATCACACATGTCACCGACGCTACAGGTTGAACATACCAATTTGGTAAAAAACTGTGACCTGCTGCGTGAAGAAGTCCGTAACTGTCTGTTGCACATCCTCGTCCGACAGGAATTGTCGAGCCTTCAAGACCTTTTTTAAGGGACCGAAGGCGTGATAAGTGTCTCCCACTTCAGTTGGTGTAACTTCTGCGTTAAGACTTTTGCAATATGGGGGGTGCATTATCATGAAGTAGTGGCACCCCTTGACGCACTATTCCACAACGGCGGTTTTCGACAAACATGCTACCCCATACACATTCTTCATTTTACGATGTATGGCTACCGGTGTTCGTCCCTCGACAGCCAAGAAAAAAATAACAGCACCTTGATCCTGTTCGGACGCATTTGGTAACAACGTCACCATTGTTCACGTTTCCGTATACGTCACAGGCACGTCGGAAAGATACAAATACGAATGCCACACTAATCCTTTGCCTACATGTCGGTGCTTATACAGGGTGGTCCATTGATAGTGACCGGGCCAAATATCTCACAAAATAAGCATCAAACGATAAAAACTACAAAGAACTAACCTTGTCTAGTTTGAAGGGAGAAACCAGATGACCCTATGGTTAGCCCGCTACATGGTGCTGCCATAGGTCAAACGGATATCAACTGCGTTTTTTTAAAATAGGAACCCCCATTTTTTATTACATATTCGTGTAGTACGTAAAGGAATATGAATTTTTAGTTGGACCGTTTTTTCCGCTTTGCGATAGATGGCGCTGTAATAGTCACCAACAGATGGCTCACAATTTTAGACGAACAGTTGGTAACAGGTAGCTTTTTTAAATTAAAATACAGAACATAGGTACGTTTGAACATTTTATTTCGGTTGTTCCAATGTGATACATGTACCTTTGTGAACTTATCATTTCTGAGAACGCATGTTGTCACAGCGTGATTACCTTTAAAAACCACATTAATGCAATAAATGCTCAAAATGATGTTCCTCTCAACAGCGAGTAGTTCGCCTTCCGTAATATTCGCACATGCATTGACAATGCGCTGTCGCATGTTGTCAGGCGTTGTCGGTGGATCACGAAGCCAAATATCCTTCAACTTTCCCAACAGAAAGAAATCCGGGGACGTCAGATCCCGTGAACGTGTGGGCCATGGTATGTTGCTTCGACGACCAATCTACCTTTCATGAAATATGCTATTCAATACCGCTTCAACCGCACGCGAGCTATGTGCTGGACATCCAAAATGGGGGCCAATTATCCTTCCTCCCATAATGCCGCACCATACATTAACCCGCCAAGGTCGCTGATGTTCCACTTGTCGCAGCTATCGTGGATTTTCCGTTGCCCAATAATGCATATTATGCCGGTTTACGTTACCGCTGTTGGCGAATGACGCTTCGTCGCTAAATAGAACGCGTGCAAAAAATCTGTCATCGTCCGGTAATTTCTCTTGTGCCCAGTGACAGAACTGTACACGACATTCAAAGTCGTCGCCATGCAACTCCTGGTGCATAGAAATATGGTACGGGTGCAATCGATGTTGATGAAGCATTCTCAACACCGATATTTTTGAGATTCTCAATTCTCGCGCAATTTGTCTGCTACTGATGTGCGGATTAGCCGCGACAGCAGTTAAAACACCTACGTGGGCATCATCATTTGTTGCAGGTCGTGGTTGACGTTTCACATGTGGCTGATCACTTCCTGTTTCTTTAAATAACGTAACTATGCAGCGTACGGTCCGGACACTTGGATGATGTCGTCCAGGATACCGAGCAGCATACATAGCACACGCCCGTTGGGCATTTTGACCACAATGGCCATACATCAACACGATATTTACCTCATCCGCAATTGGTAAACGGTCCATTTTAACACGGGTAATGTATCACGATGCAAATACCGTCCGCACTGACGGAATGTTACGTGATACCACGTACTTATACGTTTGTGACTATTACAGCGCCATCTATCACAAAGCGAAAAAAGTGGTCCAACTAAAACATTCATATTTATTTACGTACTACACGAATGTGTAATTAAAAATGGGGGTTCCTATTTTTTAAAAACCCAGTTGATATCCGTTTGAGCTATAGCAGCGCCATCTAGCGGGCCAACCATGGCGCCATCTGGTTTCCGCCTTCAAGCTAGACGAGTTTCGTTCTTTGTAGTTTTTTCGTTTGATGCTTATTTCTTGAGATATTTGGCCCGGTCACTATCAATGGACCACCCTGTATACCCGCATCGGCATCGTGCTACATTGCATATACGCTGCACCAACGGCCTCAAACGGAAACTTTTTGATTGTCACTTATAATTTGGGGCGCACGACATCGTAGTAATGATACCCTACGTAAATCAAGTCAGACAGATCATCCCGAAGGGCGTGATTTACGCAATCTTCTATCGCGTCTGTTCTGGATTTTGCTTGGGTAAGTCACTTCAGTGTCATGCTGATCATCTACCTACAAACAGATCATCCCCGTTGGAATTACTTGTCATGCTGCGAACGCTCTCAAAGATGAGTTATACATTTTGAACTCCAGGATAATAATTCCCATGGAAACAGTGCATCTATCCCGTTTTCAAAGAGGTTCTCCTTGATTGCAGTTGGTAAGTGATTCTGTGAATTTCTGTTTGTGGACGAATGAATTGGTGGTTACTTTTTGCTGTTTATAACATGTGTCCCTTCTTTCCTCCCTCTCTCTCTCTCCCTCTCTCTCTCTCTGTCTCTCCCTATCTATCTTATTGACACACACACACACACACACACACACACACACACACACACATATATATATATATATATATATATATATATATATATATATATATATATATTAACACTGCCACCACCACCACTACTCAATGCCTCAAGGTGTCTTACGCTTATTATTTGCGGATGGTTGGATCTTCTGAGTATGCTTCTGCGCTACTTGGCTATAGCCTCTTTTGCCTTTAATAGAGTTCATTTGAGGAAGGAACGACATTAGGCTTTCTGGACGTGAGCCGCCTGCCAAGCTCGCCAAGCGGCGGACGCAGTAACACTGCTGGTAACGCATTTAGGACCCTCTCTTATATTATTCCTACTGTGTCCTGCGGCCTCGCCTCCTTTTCTCCTAGCAACACAGTCTTAATACTTACACATTTCATCTCTGCATGTATATTTTGAAACGAGTAACTGAATACAACGGAAAGCGTGCTTTGGCTGGCGAGTTGGACTTTGGCGAGCATTGCTGGGGAACAACCCATCAAAGCTCGTACGAATTCGAAGCGCCCGCTGACTTATGTGATTACAATTTTAGACCTCTCTTATAATTAAATATGCTTCTTGAATAGTTTGCTATATGTAGCTCGAATTCGTGTTTCACTTACGAAATTAACGCAATCCTATTGGACACTGGTGTGCAAAAAGTATCTTTCGCATGCTGTATCACCGTCAAGTAATATATCTCGATGAAACTTGGACCACACATAGAAAGAACTGCTACAGTGTAGTACGGAAGTCAGCTGAAACAAACTACGGTATGAGACGAACAGAAATAACACTTTTATTCGAAGATAATACACTACTGGCCATTAAAATTGCTACCCCAAGAAGAAATGCAGATGATAAACGGGTATTTATTGGACAAATATATTATACTAGAACTAACACGTGATTACATTTTCACGCAATTTGTATGCATAGATCCTGAGAAATCAGTACCCAGAACAACCACATCTGGCCGTAATAACGGCCTTGATACGCCTGGGATTGAATCAAACGGTGCTTGGATGGCGTGTACAGGTACAGCTGCCCATGCAGCTTCAACACGATACCACAGTTCATCAAGAGTAGTGACTGGCGTATTGTGACGAGCCAGTTGCTCGGCCACCATTGACCAGACGTTTTCAATTGGTGAGAGATCTGGAGAATGTGCTGGCCAGGGCAGCAATTGAACCTTTTCTGTATCCAGAAAGGCCCGTACAGGACCTGCAACATGCGGTCGTGCATTATCCTGCTGAAATGTTGGGTTTCGCAGGGATAGAATGAAGGGTAGAGCCACGGATTGTAACACATCTGAAATGTAACGTCCACTGTTCAAAGTTCCGTCAGTGCGAACAAGAGGTGACCGAGACGTCTAACAAATGGCTCTGAGCACTATGGGACTTAACTTCTGAGGTCATCAGTCCCCTAGAACTTAGAACTACTTAAACCTAGCTAACCTAAGAACATCACACACATCCACACATCAATGCCCGAGGCAGGATTCGAATCTGCGACCGTAGCGGTCGCACGGTTCTAGACTGGAGCGCCTAGAACCGCTCGGCCACCAAGGCCGGCAGACGTGTAACCAATGGCATCCCATACCATCACGCCGGGTTATAGGCCAGTATGGCGATGACGAATACACGCTTCCAATGTGCGTTCACCGTGATGTCGCCAAACACGGATGCGACCATCATGATGCTGTAAACAGAACCTGGATTCACCCGAAAAAAAGACGTTTTGCCATTCGTGTACCAAGGTTCGTCGTAGAGTACACCATCGCAGGCGCTCCTGTCGGTGATGTAGCGTCAAGGGTAACCGCAGCCATGGTCTCCGAGCTGATACTCCATGCTGCTGCATACGTCGTCGAACTGTTCGTGCAGATGGTTGTTGTCTTGCAAACGTCCCCATCTGCTGACTCAAGGATCGAGACGCGTTTGCACGATCCGTTACAGGCATGCGGATAAGATGTCTGTCATCTCGACTGCTAGTGATACGAGGCCGTTGGGATCCAGCACGGCGTTCCGTATTACCCTCCTGAACCCACCGATTCCATATTCTGCTAACAGTCATTGGATCTCGACCAATGCGAGCAACAATGTCGTGATACGATAAACCGCAATAGCGATAGGCTACAATCCGACCTTAATCAAAGTCGGAAACGTGATGGTACACATTTCTACTCCTTACACGAGGCACCACAACAACGTTTCACCAGGCAACGCCGGCCAACTGCTGCTTGTGTATGAGAAATCGGTTGGAATCTTTCCTCATGTCAGCACGTTGTAAGTGTCGCCACCGGCGCCAACCTTGTGTGAATGCTCTGTAAAGCTAATCATTTGCATATCACAGCGTCTTCTTCCTGTCGGTTAAATTTCGTGTCTGTAGCGCGTCATCTTTGTGGTGTAGCAACTTTAATGGCAAGTAGTGTAATTACACTGAAGTCACCGCGATTTATGATGTTCCCGTGGATACCTCAAAAGGGGAACAGGCAGGTCAGTCCATTCGCCGAATATCATATCGTTCCAAAAGCTTCTAGTCCTAATTGGATGCTGTCATCCATAAAAACGAAGTTTGGGGCGAATGCATTTCTGAAAAGATGAACATGGGGAAAGAGTACAGTGTCAGAGTAACGTTGACCGCTGAGTGTACCGTTTTCAAAGATTTGGAGGTAGTATGCCCTTTCAGCAATATGCCTTCCCACACAATAACATCTGTACGCTCATTTTCGGCAGTGTTCCTGGGTGCATTACGTGTTCCCACCTCTCACCATGTGGGGGTACGTCCTGACTCACTACTCTGACTGTATCTGCTCCAGCCGCCAAGAGCATGTGACCACACTCGTTGCTGGGCCAGTCCAGTCCCTATGCTCTTGGCACCATCACAAACGGCGCCGCTGGTCGCGGGTGGGGGGGGGGGGGGGCGTCAACGAAAACCAACGCACAGGTCTTCTGGTAAAGGGACCATGCACTCGCCTAGCGTTTGCGTGCGTTGCAGTTCTGTTAAATGTGATTGCAATTGTACCCACTGCTTGATGTGGGTCCCTTTTAAAGGTAGCGACCATCTGCTGCTCTAGTTGACCGTGGTCCTCAAGGTCTCTCCTTCGCCCAGTAGGGCCTGTGGTTCAGAACGCTCCCCTTTAACGTGAAACATTGCAGTGAGCAATACCAAGCTCCTGCGCTACCCTGTGGCCGAGCGGTTCTAGGCGCTTCAGTCCGGAACCGCGCTGCTGCTACGGTCGCAGGTTCGAAACCTGCTTCTGTCCCGTGCCCAGTTGTCACATCACACTGCTATCTATGCCGCCGGTCACCAGTTAGCAGCGGACGATAATCGCAGTCTGTAACATAACTGCTATGACTTGTTCTTATATGCTTTGTTTCTCTGTGTGGTACGTTTCTTTTACGAAATGCATCAATCTAACTATAAAAATGCTTAGATAAGTGATGAGACTGTTATGACCTTCTAAAACCAATTCAATGCTGTGTACTGCCAGGGAACGTATGAACGTACTCAGTACGGAACTTCACAGCTGCTGCTACGGAACCCATACTGCACCTGCGCGTAACTGTGAACCGACGACATCCTCCCCTTCCATCCTAAACCGTCAGTCACTTTGTTATTCTGACCTAGGTATACACGCAGACACGGAAGAAACTGATATTGTGCTGTCACATGTTCAGAACACTGTATGTAAGGATGGTTTAGTACTGCAGGGAGTAAAACGAATTCATAATCTGCTTTGGTTATCTGCTTCCGAAAATCAATATAGAGAACGCCACCCACTTTATTTCCTGAAAACCGTGTGGAGAGACTTCACATTTAACGGCGGGAATCTGTTCGCACTCTGTTCAAAAAATAGCTCTGAGCACTATGGGACTCAACATCTGAGGTCATCAGTCCCTTAGAACTTAGAACTACTTAAGCCTAACTAACCTAAGGACATCACACACATCCATGCCCGAGGCAGGATTCGTACCTGCGACCGTAGCGGTCGCATGGTTCCAGACTGCAGCGCCTAGAACCGCTCAGCCACACCGGCCGGCCGCACTATGTTGTTCAGGAACTTCATGTCAACCATTTTCCATCTTTAGTAGCTATGCACTGTTGAAAAATTTCTCGCCCGACACGGAAATCAGCCAGTTCCAGTTTGGTAACTGGCGCGTTGCTACGGATTACAGGCCTCGGCTCACAGGCGTCTTGTATAGCAAGAAACGATTTCTAACGTGGCTTGCAAGACGTGCTCCCGTGCCAGACTTCAGGTAAGCATTTTATAATACCAGCTTCGAAAATCTGCCCAAAAAATGTGACGATAATATTTCTCAGACCGTTCCATGAAGTGGTTTGAAAGCTGTTTGAGCAACAGAAGTCGTCCTAGAGGTGAATTATCTTTGCAGTACGAAAGAGCTCAGCCTTTGGTTCACTATTGCTTTTCCTTGTATAAAATTTTGTCTGTACGTTCCTCCTCTAAGTACTGTTTCTCTGCCGATGACCTCGAGCTTCACTTCAGTGCTAAAACTGATGGTTCTGACGGCATTCTACCGTTTCTCACGTTCGCACGGATGCAGGATCTGGGCTTAAAGCTGATAAGAAGAAGTCGCAGATATTTTTAATGTATGATTTGAAGCTTACCAGTCCTGAATGCTGTGAATGCTTACCACCAATTCTGTTTGACGGTAACCTACAAACGCAACAAATGGCGATGAACAATCTAGGTGTAACTTACGACGAGCATCTCAGTTGGACAGAAAACACTGTTGCCGCATGTAAGAAAACTTACGGTTATCGTCCACCCAGGACACTACAAACGTGGACAAAGGAAGGCAGCGCCGAACCGTATTCGCTAGGACTTCGCTCGAGATAGTAATGTGGGATTCGACCGCCCGGTTAGCCGACCGGTCTAACGCACGGAATCCGCCCGGCGGACTTGCGTCGAGGTTCGGTGAGCTGGCCAGTCTGTGGAGGGTTTTTAGGCGGTTTTCCATCTGCCTCGGCGAATGCGGGCTGGTTCCCCTTATTCCGCCTCAGCTACACATGTCGGCGATTGCTGCGCAAACAAGTTCTCCACGTACGCGTACACCACCATTACTCTACCACGCAAACATAGGGGCTACACTCGTCTGGTGTGAGACGTTCCCTGGGTGGCCCACCGAGGGCCGAACCGCACAATAACCCTGGGTTCGGTCTGGGGCAGCGGAGGGGTGAAGTGGACTGCGGTAGTCGTCGTGGGGTTGTGGACCATTGCGGCTGCGGCGTGGACGGAACCTCTCCGTCGTTTCCAGATCCCCAGTTAACATACAATACAATACCATACAATGTGGGATTCTCGAAATGTTTCAAACGTTCACCATCTGGGACAGGCTTTGGATTTTGAAGAGACATCAACACTTAAAAGGTCAGATTTTAAAATCACATTTTGAAACCTACGGGTAACACTAGAAGTGAGCTAAAAAGCAACGAAAAATTCTGTGAGTAAAATAGCAAAAACGGTGTAGCGAAGTTAATTCTTAGGCTGAGGCACTAATCACGATTTCAAGGCACGTATCGAATCAACATCAGAGCCGTACTGAAGTGAACCTGCATTTTTTCTACGCAAATTTAGCAAATTTTATAATTTTGTGGACAGGTTTAATACAAATGATTTAAAGCGAAACCGACTGTCCAGTGAGTTTTGATACACGGATTACATGGTTTAAACGTTTAGCACAGTGATTAGCAGAGAAACATAAGACTTTCAATGCTTTAAAATCTGTCAGACGTTCATTCACGCTATAATAACAACAAAAATCTGAAAAGGAAACTGTCAAACGTGAAATGATTTGTCTAAAAGTAAGAAATGAAATATATTAGAGAAACATTTGACACACCTTCCTGTTACGTTCCAAGTCATGTACAGTATCTGAGATGCTCGTATGTTAGCGACATACGGAGACCATTGAGTGAAATTCCACCAGTTAAATGTCATCTACTACTCATTAAAGTCCTAACACTTTAAATCCTCAATCGGCAGCTCATTTACTGTATATGATTTCGAGCATAATTCAAAGGAATGTCAAATCTGTCTCTTACTTCTTTTATTTCTTATTTGTGGACAAATTATTTCACAAGAAATGTAGAAGATTTTCTTCATTTTTTTCATTTTCAAGTTTTGTTCAGAAAGTATGAAATACAATACATTTAAATATCGGTCGGTGAGTATATACATCGAGAGAAAGCGGAGAAGTTTCAGTTTATGCTTTTGTTTCATATTTTGGATACTTCTTTTACATTGCTAGCAGCAGCTGTTCGTATAATATTTCAATATCGCTCAAATCACTAATTAAGTTTTTCTTAATTACACTGATTACTTTCAAGTAAGTAAATCTTCTTTTCGCAAACCTAGACCTGATTCTGGTCGCCCTCTTCATTTGGATATGAAAATGCGGTCAAAAAAGTCCCTCACATCGCTAATTAATTTTTCTTTACTTACCTGGATTACTTTCAAGCAATTAGAACTCTTTTTGCAAAACTAAACCTTACTCTGGTTGGTTAGATAACCTATTTGTTCATTTAATATTCTTCGTGTCGCTGTGAAAATTAGGGCAAAAAATAATCGTCTTGTTTTCGGTGCGCTCAAATATTTGACCATAAAAGCACTCAAGACTTAATAAAGACCTATTTTCAATTATCATACGACACCAGGTGCATTAGCAATGCAGTTGATGACCAATGGCAGAGCATAAATTTGATTAAACGAGGGTCTATCTCCCGTAATATTACTAGTCAGCCACATAAAGATTTTTCTTTTCTATTTATACAGCAGATTTAACCAGCCGAAACTTGGGAGCAGCAAAAATACTGGCTAGAGAGGCAAGTAAATTATATATTCCTCCACCTATTTTTGTTTATTTCGTTTAGTTACTTCGCAGAAACTGGTATAAATCGGATGCTCAAGTAGCATATCGGCTTCAGCATCCGCTCGCTGACCATCGAGGTCCTACAATACAGTAGCGGAGTAGCAGCAGGAGCACTGCTGTTGAACATGAACGAACTGAGCAGGCGGTATTTGTGTGAACCAGAAGCACTCTTGCCGAAAATCATTTTAGCGATACACACCTGTTTGGTAGTAGTCGTGAAATGGCACTATATAAAGGACACTTTGGTAACAGCATGTGCATACAAAGTCCAGCTGATGGAAAGGCTTCTAGTAGGTATGAGATGGGAACACGAGGGATAGAAGAACTCACATATCTCACAAGCCTCTTTAATTCTGAAAACGTCTTTCTTCCTTTCTTCTTCATTTTTTTCGGTCACGTTTGGCGCTACTTCTGTGCGTTGTGTGTTCTTGCGGTGGCCTTTCTCACTGCCCTCTGGGTACGGCCCTGAGCATCATACGTATCGTACGACGATTGATTTTGAAGAAGGATGTCGTATATTTTCCCAAAAAATATAGCAATTAAGTAACTAACTTTTAAAATTTATTGATGACTCGTGAAGATTGAAATCGAAACGAAATTCTTGAGAAATACCTTATCTGATGTGTCAAGAATCCGATATGGAAGCAATAAGCATAATTTTGATCTATATTCAAAAGAACTAGTTGACACATGATCAGACAATAATAAAGGCGCATTTTCGGCTCTTAACGACGTTCAGTGCCAATTAAGAACGTGGTGCTGTGGTAAAACCTCGAGAGTATTGAGTTAAAAGTGCTCTTTCTGCGATACAGAACACGAATGTGAGTTCAATACTACATCACGAAACTCGCCGATCATAAATAATATTTTATCAAATGGAAAAGAGTTCCAGAAATCCCTATAGGCAACACAGCATATTGTTCGTGAAGACAAAGAAACAAACGCCTGCCTTTATTTTTCGACGCATGTGAGATGGGCCGGAGGGGCGAAGTGGCAGAGAGATAGATGGAAGTATTTCCTTCGGGAATACCACGGATCACCCTGTGGAAGAAGAGGTGGATTCAGCAGGCACACCGCCCCGTGCTGCGTAACATCTTCACTGGCGGAGGCAAACATCTTGGTCAAGAAGAAATCCTCGTCATAATTGTAGCTGAAAGACAATCCTGACGAATCGGTGGGTGTTCGGCTCGTCAGAATAAATTGCTTCATCATCACGCAGCACGAATTGATGCAGGCTCAACAATACTCTTTCCTGACGCTTTTCTGAATGAATATGAGCGAATTGCATTGTATGGCCACTGGAGCTGAATGTAATGTTATATATCCTTACTACACATTTAGCTTAGAGACACTTACGGAGGACGACTGTGAAGATACTATACGGTTTACGAATCACGTTCCCCTCTGTCCTGTCTGTATATGAACGAGAAGCGACATTGTGTTCACCAGAGACTTCAGGTAGGCTTCCGGGAGTACAGCATCTCAGAGGAAGAGTTGACTGCAGTATTTACACAGAATGTTCAGGTAAGCTGTTACCCAGACAGCCGGCCGGGGTGGCCGAGCAGTTCTAGGCGCTACAGTCTGGAACCGCGCGACCGCTACGGTTACAGGTTCGAATCCTGCCTCGGGCATGGATGTGTGTGACATCGTTAGGTTAGTTATGTTTAAGTAGTTCTAAGTTCTAGGGGACTGATGACCACAGATGTTAAGTACCATAGCGCTTAGAGCCATTTTGCAACGTAAGGATAGCCGAGCTCAGCAGTGAACTGCGGCACACATCAGTAACCGTGTAGCAAGTGGGGTGGTGTCACTACACCAAAGCGAGCATCTTGTTGTGGGAACGTGAATAGGCGTCAGGTTTTAGGGACACAAATTGGCACTGGAGGCATATAAATAAGTCTGCATATTAAGGGAGAGGTCACTTCTCGTCACCAGAAAGCAGCAGCACCACCAAAATGCCAGAGCGACCCTGGACAGCAAGACAAGCGGGCTCTGCCAGCAGCAGCCATGGGTTTGAGACCAGGCTGCGCTTGCTGTCTACACTGTAGAGTTTCGTGCTGCTGTAAAAAGAGCGATGCCCGAAGCATACAACCACTACCACCGTCATACCTTAGCAAAAGATCTTGCTGAAAACCCAAGGAAATTCTGGTCTTACGTAAAATCGGTAAGCGTGTCGAAGGCTTCCTTCCAGTCACTCACTGATCAGTCTGGCCTGGCAACGGAAGACAGCAAAACGAAAGCTGAAATTCTAAATTTAGCATTTGAGAAATCTTTCACGCAGGAGGATCGTACAAACATACCGCCGTTTGAGTCTCGTACAGATTCCCGTATGGAGGACATAGTAATAGACATCCCTGGGGTTGTGAAGCAGCTGAATGGGTTGAAAATAAATAAATCGCCAGGTCCGGATGGGATTCCATTTCGGTTTCACAGAGAGTGCTCTACTGCATTGGCTCCTTACTTAGCTAGCATTTATCCCGAATCTCTTGCCCAACGTAAAGTCCCGAGCGACTGGAAAAAAGCGCAGGTGACGCCTCTATATATGAAGGGTAGAAGGACGGATCCTCAAAATTGCAGACCAATATCCTTAACATCGGTTTGTTGCAGGATTCTCGAACATATTCGCAGTTCGAATAAAATGAATTTCCTTGAGACAGAGAAGTTGCTGCTGTCCATGCATCAGCACGGCTTTAGAAAGCATCGCTCCCGCGAAAAGCAACTCGCCCTTTTTTCACATGATATCTTGCGAACCATGGATGAAGGGTATCAGACGGATGCCATATTCCTTGACTTCCGGAAAGCGTTTGACTCGGTGCCCCACTGCAGACTCCTAACTAAGGTACGAGCTTGTGGGATTGGTTCCCAAATATGTGAGTGGCTCCAAGACTTCTTAAGTGATGGAACCCAGTACGTTGTCCTCGATGGTAGTGTTCATCGGAAGTGAGGGTATCATCTGGAGTGCCCCAGGGAAGTGTGGTAGGTCCGCTGTTGTTTTCTATCTACATAAATGATCTTTTGGATAGGGTGGATAGCAATGTGCGGCTGTTTGCTGATGATGCTGTGGTGTACGGGAAGGTGTCGTCGTTGAGTGACTGTAGGATAATACAAGATGACTTGGACAGGGTTTGTGATTGGTGTAAAGAATGGCAGCTAACTCTAAATATAGATAAATGTAAATTAATGCAGATGAATAGGAAAAAGAATCCCGTAATGTTTGAATACTCCATTAGTAGTGTAGCGCTTGACACAGTCACGTCGATTAAATATTTGGGCGTAACATTGCAGAGCGATATGAAGTGGGACAAGCATGTAATGGCAGTTGTGTGGAAGGCGGATAGTCGTCTTCGGTTCATTGGTAGAATTTTGGGAAGATGTGGTTCATCTGTAAAGGAGACCGTTTATAAAACACTAATACGACCTATTCTTGAGTACTGCTCGAGCGTTTGGGATCCCTATCAGGTCGGATTGAGGGAGGACATAGAAGCAATTCAGAGGCGGGCTGCTAGATTTGTTACTGGTAGGTTTGATCATCACGCGAGTGTTACGGAAATGCTTCAGGAACTCGGGTGGGAGTCTCTGGAGGAAAGGAGGCGTTCTTTTCGTGAATCGCTACGGAGGAAATTTAGAGAACCAGCATTTGAGGCTGACTGCAGTACAATTTTACTGCCGCCAACTTATATTTCGCGGAAAGACCACAAAGATAAGGTAAGAGAGATTAGGGCTGGTACAGAGGCATATAGGCAGTAATTTTTCCCTCGTTCTGTTTGGTAGTGGAACAGGGAGAGAAGATGCTAGTTGTGGTACGAGGTACCCTCCGCCACGCACCGTATGGTGGATTGCGGAGTATGTATGTAGATGTAGATGTACACTAAGTCCTTCCCTGGATTTGGTACCACAGCCCTGCCGACCCTCTGTATGTGCCTGCCATCACTGATCCTGAGTTCCCAGCGGGACTTGGCACCAAAGCCAGCCGCCATCTGACTCCTGCCCAAAGTCTGAGGACTGAAGCCCGCACGCAGCAGACTCCACACAGCGCCACTGTGGTCGCGTGCAGAACCGAGGAGCTGTTTCCTGACATGGGGAGGCCAAGACGTTGGAATCACGGATTTACTTCAAACGTTGTACACGTTTGGTACGCCATGAAAACAGCATAATGTGCAAGTTGTAATGGTCACTAATCCCACAATTCCGAGAAAATCGCAAGGGAAGTTTTACGAGTCTATTATTTAACAGATGTAACTTTGAGTAGCCTCCGATCATAGTGATCACGTGGCTGCCGACACAGTAGCTCAGCATGTTCCGTCAGAGGGTTAACTGCCCTCTATAATAAAAAAAAAAAATCTGAATGAACGGATTCCTTGAATGGGTGTCATGGGACGACCGCCCTGAACGAATATAATGTACAACAACGAACAAAATGAAATCAAATAAAGCAAAGAAAAAAGTGGTTAGCGTTCGAGCTTCATAAGACGCACGTGTATGAGGCAACGGATCGACTCCCTCTCAAACCTTCATTTTTGCAACACAAGTGTAAATTCTGTGATACTCAACAAAATTTGCACCTACGCTGTTCGTTCTTGCTGCATTAGCAATGTCTCACAGCTACGCAGGTTAACTGCTAAATGGGGCCTACCTCTGTGTCCCCAGCTCGAAGAGTTGAGGTGCAATGTACACTACTGGCCATTAAAATTGCTACACCACGAAGATGACGTGCTACAGACGCGAAATTTAACCGACAGGAAGAAGATGCTGTGATATGTAAATGATTAGCTTTTCAGAGCATTCACACAAGGTTGGCGCCGGTGGCGACACCTAAAACGTGCTGACATGAGGAAAGTTTCCAACTGTTTCTCGTTCACAAACAGCAGTTGACCGGCGTTGCCCGGGGAAACGTTGTGATGCCTCGTGTAAGGAGGAGAAATGCGTACCATCACGTTTGCGACTTTGATAAAGGTCGGATTGTAGCCTATCGCGATTGCGGTTTATCGTATCGCGACATTGCTGCTCGCGTTGGTCGAGATCCAATGACGGTTAGCAGAATATCGAATCGGTAGGTTCAGGAGGGTAATACGGGACGCCGTGTTGGATCCCAACGGCCTCGTATCACTAGCAGTCGAGATGACAGGCATCTTATCCGAATGGCTGTAATGGATCGTGCAGCGACGTCTCGATCCCTGAGTGAACAGATGGGGACGTTAGCAAGACAACAACCATCTGCACGAACAGTTCGACTACGTTTGCAGCAGCGTGGACTATCATCTCGGAGACCATGGCTGCAGTTACCCTTGACGTTGCATCACAGACAGGAGCGCCTACGATGGTAAACTCAACGACGAACCTGGGTGCACGAATGGCAAAACGTCATTTTTTCCGATGAATCCAGGTTCTGTTCACAGCATCATGATGGTCGCATCCGTGTTTGGCGACATCGCGGTGAACGCACATTGGAAGCGTGTATTCGTCATCACCATACTGGCGTATCACCCGGCGTAATGCTATGGGGCGCCATTGGTTACACGTCTCGGTCAGCTCTTGTTCGCATTGACGGCACTTTGAACAGTGGACATTACATTTTAGATGTGTTACGACCCGTGGCTCTACCCTTCATTCGATCCCTGTGAAACTCTACATTTCAGCAGGATAATGCACGACCTCATGTTGCAGGTCCTGTACGGGCCTTTCTGGATACAGAAAATGTTCGACTGCTGTCCTGGCCAGCACATTCTCCAGATTTCTCACCAATTGAAAACGTCTGGTCAATGGTGGCCGAGCAACTGGCTCGTCACAATACGCCAGTCACTACTCTTGATGAACTGTGGTATCGTGTTTAAGCTGCATGGGGAGCTGAACCTGTATACGCCATCCAAGCTTTGTTTGACTCAATGGCCAGGCGTACCAAGGCCGTTATTACGGTCAGGGTTTGTTGTTCTGGGTACTGATTTCTCAGGATCTATGCACCCAAATAGCGTGAAAATGTAATCACATGTCAGTTCTAGTATAATATATTTGTCCAATGAATACCCGTTTATCATCTGCATTTCTTCTTGGTGTAGCAATTTTAATGGCCAGTATTGTAGTTCCGGTTATCTTATTAGTTTGCATGTACAAGGGATTTCGCAAATTATGACTGGCATAGATAACCAGGAAAACTCAAAGCGTTTCTTCATTTACTTGACACTAGTTATGAAAATGCTTGTTCTAATACTTAAATTTAATTCAAAATAGACAGTAATCAAATAACATGAAATTCACCTAAACTTCATGCAAATATACATGGTTGTTTAAAAATAATATTACGTTTCGAATGTCAAATAAAGTTACTAATATGACCAGTGATGAAAAAAATACAGATTAAAAATTAAATTTACTCGGGGCGGACGTCTCATGCATCCTGTTCAAGTTCATCGTCGATCCATTCACTCAGTTTGTTTTGTTACAAAGGGCAGCTAAAGCCACTGACTAACTCAGTTTATTTTATTACAAGGGGCAGCTAACCCTCTGACCAAACACGCTGAGCTACTGTGCCGGGGCAGCACTTGACCACCATTAACTCCAGCTCCTATGCACAGACACATGCGTTACATAATAGACGTGTAAAACTTGTCTTGCGATTTTCCCGGAATTGCCAGAGTAGCGCACCTTACCGAAGCTCACTCAGGATACAGTGGCCGATGCGCAGTTACCAGTTTTCGTACAAAGCGCTGGGTGAGTTTATTCGTTTGTTCGGAAGGGGAGGCCGATGAATTTTTCCACCTTTCAGCCGGTTAGTAATGACAGTATCGAGGCACGCACCCTGCGATTTTCTCAAACGATTTTACAGGAACTGTTTGCTAAAAAAATTTATTTTTTGTTTACTAATAGCTTTATATGTCAGGTTCATGATGATGTGCCCATCATTTCGTTAATGGTCATAGTTATTGCGATATTTACTTGAAAGTACTACACTGCGCGAAATTCGGAAAAGTATGCATTGAAAGATAGAGGTTGCTATGATTTTGCGTTTTGTGCATACTACATAATACGTTGTTGCATATGTAACTTAGCTAACATATTGAATTTTTCTTTGGACTTGGATAGATTTATCTATCTGTCACCAATCTCGAGAAAATAGACCTGATGTAACACACTCTGCGACCGGTCTGCGCCAGCGACACAGCCAGTAAAATATCCACAAATTCCTCATATTTCATAAACGGTTTCAGATCTCGAAATGAGATTTTGGCAAATGATAGCACACAAAAAGGAGAGTATTTTACCATAGCGTCATTATGTAAAACTGCATTATCTACCGCGCTATTCGATAACTACAGACATTTCCGGTGAAAGAGTGTAGTTTTTAAGGGCCATCGATAGCTGGTGAAACGAGAAATACTATAGGTTTTGGAAAAACATATGCGAAAACATTACACGTTTTTTTGTACCGAGGATGTGATTCTTCGTAAGCTACTGACTTTACTTATCCTCAGTTCTTCAGTTAATAAACTTAATAAACTATTATTTCAGAAACCTCTCGCAATCGTGTCTGCACAACATGTTAGTGATGAGAGAGCCTAAATTCCACTGTATTTTGGCAAAAGAAGCAAATTTTAACATGGCAACAGAGAAATATGTAGGTTTTGTTCAAAATGACACTTCTCTGAAAGTTAAAAATGGTTAACAAGCCAGGCAAAAATAAATAGCTGCATTCTCGGCGGAATTCCTTTTGGGTACGAAGACAGAGCTGACAGCAGATCTTTTTGAATGGTCACCATGCAAGTGTGGGCGTGGAGGCTCTTCACTTAATATCTACAAAAATTGTGAGCGTAGGCTTCAGTTTAGAACAGTTAATGGAAGAGGCCTTACCCACACCATGTGATACAATTGAAATTCCACCCACCTCTCCTTTGAAATTAGGAAGATAATAAACTCTCTCAAGAATAAAAGCTCACACGGAATTGATGGCATTTCCAGCAGGATAATAAAAGCTTGTTCTCAAGAGATAAGTGGGATTCTTAGCCACATATGTAATAGCTCTTTGAAACAGGGTATTTTGCCAGACAGACTGAAGGATGCCATTGTTAAACCACTGCATAAAAAAGGGGATACGTCTGATATCAACAACTACCGCCCAATCTCTCTTCTGGCTGCCTTAACCAAAGTTCTTGAAAAAGTAATGTATTGTAGAGTAGCTTCACACCTTTGTAAAAATAAAGTTTTAACAAAATGTCAGTTTGGTTTCCAGAAAGGTTTTTCAACGGAAAATGCTATATATACTTTCACTAATGAAATATTAAATGCTCTGAGTAACCAGAAGTCACCCGTTGGGATTTTCTGTGATCTCTCAAAGGCTTTTGATTGTGTAAATCAATGAATACTTCTAGATAAGCTCAAGTACAGTGGTATGAACGGGACAGCGCTCAAATGGTTTAAGTCATACCTAACTGGAAGAGTGCATAAAATTGAAATAAGCAGTTCACATAATATGCAAAAAACTGGTGATTTCTCAAACTGGGGAACAATCAAGAATGGGGTGCCGCAAGGTTCGGTCTTGGGTCCTCTGTTGTTCTTAATATATACACTCCTGGAAATTGAAATAAGAACACCGTGAATTCATTGTCCCAGGAAGGGGAAACCTTATTGACACATTCCTGGGGTCAGATACATCACATGATCACACTGACAGAACCACAGGCACATAGACACAGGCAACAGAGCATGCACAATGTCGGCACTAGTACAGTGTATATCCACCTTTCACAGCAATGCAGGCTGCTATTCTCCCATGGAGACGATCGTAGAGATGCTGGATGTAGTCCTGTGGAACGGCTTGCCATGCCATTTCCACCTGGCGCCTCAGTTGGACCAGCGTTCGTGCTGGACGTGCAGACCGCGTGAGACGACGCTTCATCCAGTCGCAAACATACTCAATGGGGGACAGATCCGGAGATCTTGCTGGCCAGGGTAGTTGACCTACACCTTCTGGAGCACGTTGGGTGGCACGGGATACATGCGGACGTGCATTGTCCTGTTGGAACAGCAAGTTCCCTTGCCGGTCTAGGAATGGTAGAACGATGGGTTCGATGACGGTTTGGATGTACCGTGCACTATTCAGTGTCCCCTCGACGATCACCAGTGGTGTACGGCCAGTGTAGGAGATCGCTCCCCACACCATGATGCCGGGTGTTGGCCCTGTGTGCCTCGGTCGTATGCAGTCCTGATTGTGGCGCTCACCTGCACGGCGCCAAACACGCATACGACCATCATTGGCACCAAGGCAGAAGCGACTCTCATCGCTGAAGACGACACGTCTCCATTCGTCCCTCCATTCACGCCTGTCGCGACACCACTGGAGGCGGGCTGCACGATGTTGGGGCGTGAGCGGAAGACGGCCTAACGGTGTGCGGGACCGTAGCCCAGCTTCATGGAGACGGTTGCGAATGGTCCTCTCCGATACCCCAGGAGCAACAGTGTCCCTAATTTGCTGGGAAGTGGCGGTGTGGTCCCCTACGGCACTGCGTAGGATCCTACGGTCTTGGCGTGCATCCGTGCGTCGCTGCGGTCCGGTCCCAGGTCGACGGGCACGTGAACCTTCCGCCGACCACTGGCGACAACATCGATGTACTGTGGAGACCTCACGCCCCACGTGTTGAGCAATTCGGCGGTACGTCCACCCGGCCTCCCGCATGCCCACTATACGCCCTCGCTCAAAGTCCGTCAACTGCACATACGGTTCACGTCCACGCTGTCGCGGCATGCTACCAGTGTTAAAGACTGCGATGGAGCTCCGTATGCCACGGCAAACTGGCTGACACTGACGGCGGCGGTGCACAAATGCTGCGCAGCTAGCGCCATTCGACGGCCAACAGCGCGGTTCCTGGTGTATCCGCTGTGCCGTGCGTGTGATCATTGCTTGTACAGCCCTCTCGCAGTGTCCGGAGCAAGTATGGTGGGTCTGACACACCGGTGTCAATGTGTTCTTTTTTCCATTTCCAGGAGTGTATTAATGACTTGCCATTCAATCTTCACGAAGATGCAAAGCTGGTACTTTTTGCCGATGATACAAGTATAGCTATCACACCCAACAGACAAGAATTAACTGGTGAAATTGTAAACGATGTTTTTCAGAAAATCATTAAGTGGTTCTCTGCAAATGGGTTCTCATTAAACTTTGACAAAACACAGTACATACAGTTCCACACAGTAAATGGAATGACACCATTAATAAATATAGACTTCGATCAGAAATCGGTAGTTAAGGTAGAATATTCAAAATTTCCAGGGGTATGCATTGATGAGGGGTTGAACTGGAAAAAACACATTGAAGACCTGCTGAAACGTTTGAGTTCAGCTACTTATGCTGTTAAGGTCATTGCAAATTTTGGCGATATACATCTAAGCTTACCATACCTATTTTCATTCGCTCCTTTCCTATGGCATTATATTCTGGGGTAACTCATCATTGAGTAAAAGAGTGTTCATTGCGTAAAAGTGTGTAATCAGAATAATTTATGGAGCTCATCCAAGATCATCCTGCACACACTTATTTAAAGAGCTAGAGATCTTCACTGTAGCCTCACAATATATATATTCACTTATGAAATTTGTTACAATCCTAACGAATTCAAAAGTAATAGCAGTGTACATGGCTACAGCACTAGGAAAAAGGATGATCTTCACTACTTAAGGTTAAATCTAACTTTGGCTCAGAAGGGGGTAAATTATGCTGCCACAAAAGTCTTCGGTCACTTACTTAATAGCGTCAAAAGTCTGACAGATAGCCATATAGCATTTAAAAGGAAATTAAAAGAATTTCTTAATGGCAACTCCTTCTACTCATTAGAAGAATTTTTGGATATAGTAAGTGGGCAATTTCCCCAACCTCCATAAAAAAAATTAAAAATATTACATGTCATGTAATATTTTGTGTAATGTAATATCTTGTTTAGACACCTTTTATGAACCTGACACGTTCCACATCATTATGAAGTGTCGTATTCATGATGTATGGAACAAGTATTAATCTAATCTAATCTACAGCACTTCCCCTCCAGCGCACTGCCATTTCCCCTACAGCGTTCGGAGCCCCCACCACTGCTGCTGTCCCCACGCTTCTGACTGCGCACCTAGCAGCCACGGCACTTTGGGCGCACTATACTTGCACATTCTGTTGTTTTAATGGCCTACTGCAGGTGCACAAAGTTTGAAGTAAATCTCTGATCCAAACGTTATGGTCTCCCCTTGTGAGTGGAATGACGCCGCAACACAACACGTAGCGCTGCTGACGTCAACGGACATAGCCTCGAAAAGACTACCGGCCGCAGCAGAGCAGGGCGCTGGCTGAGCAATTGTGGCCGGAAGCCGCTGCCTATTCGTCAGCCCCAGCCAGGGACAACTGGGAGATGTGTGCCTGCCGCTCTACATCATGTACTGAAGTCAATAAAAGACATTTGTAACTGTTAACAGTGTTTGCCGTGGGCTCCACAGCCAATCACACACCACCCTGCCACTTCATCTTTGTCATTAGCAGATTTTTGGACAGTCGAGGTGTTGGGATGTTCAGTTTCTCAACTCAGTCTCTTCCATTGTCGCTTCAGCAATCACTGCGTATCCATCAAAATTTCTTATGTATTTTTCGCCAGCATCGTGACCCTGGTGCATATTCCCTCCCAAACATCCCACATGCTAAATCGTGTCTGTGCCTCCCGGCAGAAATACTGCCGTGACTTCTATTAAACTACTATCTGCCTTACCTGCACTGTTGACATGTAGCATGCCTCTCTCTCTTTATCACTATGTTCCCAGGTGTCATAACTTCACAGACTATTCATTTGTATAATATGCATGATCGTGCATCTAAGATGATTTCCTCCTCACTTGGTCTTCTTCTTTCCAATGTGGTGCTTATTTTTCTGAGGGAACATGAGCAGTAGGCACTTTTCAACCCAGCGTGGGTGCAAAAGTGATGGCAATAGCATTCAAGGTCTTATACAATGGGGAGATAGTTCTGAAAAGCATTGCCATCTGTAAAGGAAACAGTTTGCTTTGCTGTTGGTCACATCCTTGTTACCCTTCCTAGCATAAAACATGCCGAACCTTTGCTCGATCCATCTCTGTTTCTTCATGTAGGATTTAATCCCGTGCCCCGTCTTATTTGCTGCTGCCGTTCATCCAGTATTTCATTACATTGTGTCGCTGTGTTAGCAGTACATGCCTCTGGATCAGTTCATTTCCTGCTTTCCTGCCCTGCAGTTCATTTCAAAGAGTTTTCATGTCTCATTCTAGGAAGCATTTACAGTCCTTGCGAGATGCGATGCGACAAGACGCGATGTGCCACATACTTGGGTAGTCGAACTTCTCACCCTCGTTAAAGCATCATTTGTTTGCAGGACTGACCGCTTGCGAGAGTAAGTGTTAAGTTCCACTGAGTCTACTAATTCCCCTCACTAGGCAGTCTTAACTAATTGACAGAATAAATGAAGTTTGATTGGTTTTGGTTGCATTTAAATGGTATGTGTGCACTGTGTAGTTCAGTGGTGTGGCTGACTACTGGCAACAGATAGTTAAAATTCTAAGTCCGTCAACGTGTACTTGGGTTAATGTTGGGGATGAGCAGTGTTTTCGTTGATTAATGTGTACAGACTGTGTACCTGAATGCCTCAGTTACTCATGCTGTAACAAGGGAAAGTCCCCATCGCAACCCCCCCCCCCCCTCAGATTTAGTGGTAAAATGGCTCAGTGGACATCCCATCAAAAACTGAACACAGAAAAAATGCATGAAAATAAGAAGAACGTTTACTGGACTGTGAAAAATGAAGAAAAATAGAAACAGTGAACGGTTCAAGCTAAAGACGCACAACATCGAGTGACTCACAAGAAATATGGCGTCGCAGTTCTGTGAGCATGGTGTTGGACTGCAAAGTGGGAGGTCTGTATTCAGATCTCCCTCGTGCCTTGTTTTCCCACAAATTTACGAACTATCCATCAAGTCATTGATGTGTCTGTTCTCCTTCTGTAGTCTTGGCAATTATACTGTGCATTGGTTATAGAATATTAGTCATGTGGTAAAAATATATTACCGTCACAAGCAAATGTGATGAATAGTGAGAGCAGATAAGATGCCTCATAGACAGTAGTAGAACAAAGCGGTCATCACCCCACTCTCCAGATGTATCCAAGACGGCGGCGATGACGTTACCCAATATGGCGGCCTGTAGACTTGGCAACAGCGCATGACACCATCCAAGATGGCGGTAGTTATGTCATTTAAGATGGCGGATTTTGGGGGAAGATAGGTCAATTGGGCTACCTCCACTAACCTAGCCCCCTGCCCTCACCTCCCCCCTCCCTCCCCTCCCCACCCCTCCACCAGAAAATGGCGGGAAGTTCAAATTCCATCAGGACAATGCAACCTCTACTAACCTAAGAAAACGGTGGGAAGATAGGTGGTCACTTAGACTACCTGAACTAACCCAAGTCATCTGACTGCCTCCTCTTCCTAGAATCCCGGGTTCAATTCCCAGCGGGGTCAGGGATTTTAACCTGCCTCAAGATGACTGGGTGTTTGTGTTGTCCTCATCATTCATGAAAATGGCGGGACTGGACTGAACAAAGTTTGGGAATTTGTACGGACACTGATAACCGTGCAGTTGAGTGCCCCACAATCCAAACATCATCATCTTTCTAGGAACTGGCAGGAAGTTTGAATTTTGGAGGGAAGATAGGTCAATTGGGATATCTCTACTAACCTAAGAAAATGGCAGGAAAGAAAGGGCAGTTGGGCTACCTAACAGTCATTCGACCGCCACCTCGTCCAAGGAAATGGCGAGAAGAGGACTCGACCTGTGCAGGACATAAGTCTTTATTTCACATGCACTATTTATTTCAACAATTAGAGGCAGTACCACTATCAAGTGTAGTCACCGTGGGGTCCAGAGTCCAACTGACCTTGTACACAGTACTGCCACCAGAGGACACTTTCGTCCATTCCATGATGTAATCCAAGATGGCGGGGGAAAATGGAGGGAAACAGTGTGGTCCGCCATGAGGTCTCGAGTCCAACTGACCTAGTCCACAGTACTGCCACTAGAGGGCGCTGTCGTCCGTTCCGTGACATAATCCAAGATGGTGGGGGAAATGGAGGAAAACCGTGTGGTCACCATGGAGTCCAGCATCCAACCGACCTAGTACACAGTACCGCCACCAGAGAGCGGTGTCATCCATTCCGTGATGTAGCCCAATATGGCTGTCTGGAGGGGAAAATGACTCAGCCTGTACTGGGCTGCTGGGGAGAGGAAGGAGTGTACTTTATTTACTTTGGAACAATTTATTTAGGGATGGATTTTAGATAGTATATTTATCACACTGATACAAAACAAACGCTCTGACATGTTTGGGGTCACGCCACACAGCCTACAGACCTGTAAACTACTCGTAAATTAGTGAAATAATGATCTGCAGGCATGCAGACAACTCCTAAATTACCGAAATAATTTCAGTACACAGCATACAGACATGCAAAATCCTCCTTAATAATGCAGTACACTGATGTGCAGACACGAAACAAACTCATAAACTGACCAAATAATGCATAGCACTGCCTACAGACCTCCTCATAAAATAATGCACAGACACGCAAACAATGAGCGGAGGCACCGCCCATCGCCCCCTTGACACTGGACCACACAGAGGAGGCTACTGCACACGCTCCCAGAAGCAGCTGCCAAGCCATGTACAGGTGCCTGTTTGGGTCCCTCGAGCATGAGACGGTGGCAACCCTTTCATACTAGACACTTGAGAAATTCCTGTCGAAATACACGATCACATAGGCACCATTCCTAATGCGACCGGATGGGATCGAAGACCTATTTGCAGAGCGCAGACGCTCCAAGGGCACATGGGCGTGGATGCCGCTGTGAGTCACTGCCAGATGCAGGCCAGTGTGAGCCATCACTCTCACGCCGCTGCTGTCTATAGCAAGCAGGTGAAAGTTGGGTCTATTTTCAGGTATACAGCTAGAGTTCTTCGAGTGTTATGCTGACATCACAGAACTCCAAGGAGCGCTCACGCCGGTCCCATACGCCTCTGGGCAGTATGTGTGTGTACCTTTGCTGATGCATCGCGTGAAATGTTTGTCCTCCTATTAATACACGTCTTAGAAACGTTAAATGTTCTCACCGCTACTGTCTTACAGAAGAGAAAAAAATGTCCGGAATTTTCGGTATCCTACAGCTACAGGTCTGGAGATGTCCTAATGCCACAGTGGGGATGAGTGACGCCATCCCCGCCAGAGATGGATGGTCTGCTTCAACTTATCTTTGAACACTTGCTTTCTCAGAACTATCCATACATACCTTTCCTCCATCTTGTTCGAATCAGTTTGTAGACGCTCCTATGTCCCAGCACAAAGGACTTCTTGTGAATGAATAGAGCATTATGATTGTATTTTGTACAGATCACAATACTGCACCGACAATTAAACCCTGCAAAATGAGCTACAGATCGTCAAATATGGAAACACTCTTACTCAATTACACTGCTCTCCCTCAGAGGACACGAGCTTGAATATTAGAGTGCGAAACAGATCTCCAACCCAGCAATATATCACCGTGTACCATGTCCATGTACTAAACATACAATTCGTATCCTGTGCCATACAAAATCAGCCCTTTTACATCATTCATACATATATCGCGAAGACAGACAACACCATATACACTCCTCATAGCACTAGATATTTCCCTGCGGGGTCGGCGGTCATCCACCCTCGACGGGTGACCAGAGTGCCTTCAGCAGACGAAACTCACTCGCAGAACTGTTCTACAAATTGGAGCTCATTCCCCCTCGGCACAAACGTGTTACTGTTTCTGGTCTGGCCGCGGTGGTCTCGCGGTTCTAGGCGCGCAGTCCGGAACCGTGCGACTGCTACGGTCGCAGGTTCGAATCCTGCCTTGGGCATGGATGTGTGTGATGTCCTTAGGTTAGTTAGGTTTAAGTCGTTCTAAGTTCTAGGGGACTAATGACCACAGCAGTTGAGTCCCATAGTGCTCAGAGCCATTTGAGCGATTTGTTTCTGGTCTGGACCTGCTTGCTTGCTTGCTTTTTCCACACACATCTCCAGGTTCTAAGATTACAAGAACACATGCATTTTCGCAAGGATTGTTATAATATTATGCCATTTTTGCGGAACTTCTCGATATCAAGCACACAGCAGTATCTTACCGATCGCTCGCGCAACATAGTTCCGAAGGTGTAGGCTGGATATTATTTCTCTACAAACCCAAAACTTGAGCTAGGTGGGGCGTGCTGTAATCCACTGACTAACTAGAAACTTGTCACGTCTGCGAAGACATTTACGCGGAAACTCGAAAAAAATAGCCGACAAACGTCTCTTCCACGTGCTAGATGCACACACCACATTCGATCTTCTCTTAACTAAATAAAGGCGCAAAATGTGCACAAGCAGTCAACCGAACAATTTACATGGGAGGGAATAACGGTCCAGTGCAAACACACCTCCATATTCAATCTTCTCAAATTTCAATGCGATCACGAACGCTATCCAACACATACTAAGTATTAGTTCGCTATTCCGTCGTCTAGAGGACACCACGATTAACTCATCTTCATTCCTACACTCCAATGGGCCTCTCCATTCGGACAGCTCCTACCATTAATGGGAAACGTGAATCATCCCCGCACAGGCCACCAGCGCTGCACAGGTAGAATCAACATCCTAAGAAATCGGTCACATATATATGAGGGCTGTCCAGAAAGTAAGTTCCGATTGATCGTGAAATGGAAGCCACAGTGAAAATCAGAAATGTTTCGTTTGTAACAGTTAGCTACACTTTCCAGTTACTTCTCTACGTAGTTGCCGTTCTGACTTAGACATTTGTCGTAGCGTTGTGCAAACTTTCCAATAGCCTTATCATAGAAGGCAGCCGCCAGTGCCTTCGGCCAATTCTCTACGCCGGCCTCCAGCTCGTTTTCTGTGCCAAAATGTCGTCTTCATAGCCAGCTGTTCATGTGAGCAGAGATGAAACCCAGAGGGAGTCAATTACGGGCTGTATTGTGGGTAATCAAACATTTCCAATTGAAAACGACGCAGGAGCATCTTCATTGCCCCTGTAGAATGCGGCTGAGAATTCTGTCTCTAATGACCTCGTTGTCGACGGGACGTTAAACAACACTAACCTAAGCGGCTGAGAATTGTCTTGAAGAAGAAACCGCACGACAGTTATGTAATGTTGGCTGCATAGCTTCAGGCGAAATTCCTCACCAGGCCCTCGTACTTGGCGGGAGACACTAATTTCTAGACATCTTTACGCGCCCGTTTCCTTTGCACATGTCGGAACACAAACACATACTTTATAAGCCTGATGCTCAAGGCGAACCTATCACGCACCCCCTACTACTAAGTATAATACGTAACTGTTCACTGGCGATACGAAATAATACTGACTGAAAATCAATGATAGGTGGACATGTCTCATAATTTTTTCTTGCGAGTGCAACCACCATGTCTTAGAACGAGAGGTTTAATCGTCTTACAAGCCGCCAGATGTTAAAAAATCCGATCCCAACAACTACTGTATGTTACTGTCATAAGAGATCTTGGTTCTACATGTGCACACAAGTATCCATGTTAAAAGCTATATCGGCTTTATAAATCCACGTATGGCAGTACCTACGAATCGCATGGTTTTTCCAGACAAATACCGAGATGGTCATCGCCTGAGTGTATATTATCAGACCAGCAGTCCAGTTACATGTAGCCCATGGTGAAACCTCGTCATAAAATCGCTGAATTTTGAAAGTGATTCAGCTAAGGAACGTGGTATGAAACCGCTATCTGCAACCCTCTCATGCTGCCGCCACTAGATATTTCTCACATATTTGTAACGTATTCTGTCTCGAGACCATGTCAGAGGTTCTGCGATATATCCACTGAGTTATAGGCGATGACTGATTGAGAACGATCACAAACAGTAGTAGATAGTGTGCTGATTGAGGTTGTAAGAAATGTACACTAGCTTCTCAGATATCTAGTGCTACGCTATCCACCTGTGATTTGGAATCAAGTCTTTCCATTCAGCTACATACATGCAATGGATCCTGTGGAGAAATCTTTCAATGATTACAGCCACAAGTGAATCATATTTCTGGCACTCTCATACCTCGAAAACAGTCACCTTTCTCGGACATATCTGCTACAGTAAAATTCCCTCCTCGTTTTTGGTAGCCCCTATGTATCCTGCAATTGCACCCTCAGACTCTGCACTACCATCCCTGCAGCTTTGCGAACCTGATCGTCCCAGTGTAATTCGGAACTGAGTAGGGGTTGGAGGAAAACTATATCTACCACCTTCTGCAACATGTGTAGGAACAGGCAAAGCTGAGTTGCTGTGACAGAACTGTGTTTTGTCCATTCAGCAGAAACGAAGCCTGCGTCTGCAACACGAGGTAGTATAAAAGACAGTATGGGAACTGGGGGAAGGACATGGATTTTGCCACTGCATTGTGGTGCTTCTCCAAACTACAAGCAGGTACTATAGATCCACTCCAGTCAGCGCCCATTCACATCTAGCACCCCAACTTTCTATCATCGTTATTCTATTCCATCCACCAGAGAAAAATTATGAAGTATAAAAGCTCCACTAACTTTATCCGATAGAGAACTCAATAAGATTTTTACCGCATCTCACTACTCCCACATATATCGAAAACAAATACCGCATGCATGCTGGCATCGAGCACATGTGACGATCCTATTAAATATACAGGTATTGATCCACTGCACAGACCAGTTTAAAGTTTAATCACCTGTACTGTAAGAGAATGACCGTATCCCACAGACCATACTCTAAGTCGCAAGAGACGCTCCCTGTGACCCTGCGTCGTTCTTTGAAACATTGTTTTTTTCTGCTGCAACACGTTTTGTACACTGCCATATATTTTGTTTTTCCACCACGACTTCGAGGTCTGTGTCAGGTGCTAAACTGACATTAACTCTGATCCATTGCCTCTCGCAGAAAAATAGACGTCGCACGGTGTAAATCATCTTGTTACTCTGGCTACCACAACACACCACACGCACTGAATGATTTTAGATGAAAGATAGTTACAACATAAGGAGACTGGAAGAGTTTGGCGACGTTGAGGAGAGTTTCCAAACTGCTGTCCGAAAGTGATTGATGACCTCTACATTTAAACTCATCTGTCACAGTGCCGGAATAGCTGATGATTCCGCATTCCGTTTGGACTGATTCCTCATATTGCAGTCATGTAAGAGATCACTGTTTCGGTGCTATCTGTCCCCAGACGGTGTTGTCCCTCCACCAAAACTCTTTCTTCAACTCAAACAAGCGATGTCAGTCAATCAGTATGTGGTAACCAACAGCATACCAGAGGACAGGTGGGATGGAACAGACACCCCCAATATACAGAAATAATAAGCAATACAGTTGATTGCGTGGACAATTTTACCAATTTTACAGTAATTTCAACATCGACCAATGATGTGACAGCATGTTTCCCAGTTTCACTATCATAGCTAAACCACCCCCTCCCCACATTGCAGGTACCATTGTGAATGTGGATAGATGACTGTGCAGTAAATCCATGCATTGTTAATTCTCAAACACACCCATCATCAAAGTGTATCAGAAAGCGCACAACATATTTCTAACACTTCGAGCATTGTGCTTAATTTACGATCTATCTCTATGCTGATGGGAGTCACAGAGCATTCTAGCAGTCTAAGGGTAAAATTGGACACTGAAGGATCCCCCTCGCACTGTCATTGACCAATCCGCCCTGCAGCACTGTTACCGATTTAATCAGTAATCGAACAGAAGTAGACTGCTGCATGCCACGTGTCGTGAATGAATGGAGATTGCCGAGCCCTCGCCCATCCAAGTGCACATGATTTCTCGAGATACGCCATGTCGAGGAGGTTAGCACTCCTTATCAGTGTATAGTAACAGATTTGAAAGTGTTGTGATGTAATAGTAGATGATGAAGAAGAACAAGAAACGGGTGATTTTTATGCGCCATGGAGCTCCAGACAGATGGAGTTTGAAGCATTTTTACGTAAATCAACCAAGCTATCAATTTTAAAGTATTATTCCAGAGTCTAGGGTCAGTACCTGGAAGGTATTGGTAAGAGAGAACATAAACACATTCACACCTAAGGCTACAACGTTACGCACTTAAAACGGGCTATAATATTAGATCACTTGCATTTTCGCCCTATCAGTCGTATGGAATGTAGTGCAGTTAATATTCCAATGTGAGAAATATATTTCAAGTGCGTGACATACATCCTTCTTCCCGGTTTCTCTGCGATAAACTATGTTATCGAACTGTAAAATGAGAAAACTACTTCCTTAAATCATTGGCTCTGTGTGATACGAGCACAATATAGCTTTCCAGAGATGTATAGCGTCCACTGCTCACATCCGATCACACTTCGGAAATTATACTAAGCCTGCATCAGCCCTATATAAAATTATGGTTAGTAACGGGAAATACCTCTTACAAGGAAACAGATGAACGCATAGCAGCAGCGTCCGACATGTGAAAAATACAAGACATTCCGTCACTAACTCTGTAAACAGCACATATGTCATGCAAATGTATACACAGGGATTGCAGTGCCTCACAAGCACCTACCGCTAACTTAGTTATGAAGCTCTAGTCTTGATTTTACAACCAATATGCGACAGGGGGGTGGAGTTCATCGCATAAATCATAGTTCATTTAGAGGAATGTGTCACGTTAGATGGAAGTCCTCTGATGAGTGACAGGTTTACCGTTAACGATCGCAAGTAGACAGTACTTTAAATCACATACAGAACACGTGGCTGTATACAAGTCGAATGCAGGCTACGTCACGTGACTGATGCATCCTGACAGAAGAGTGGAAAAATTGACCTACAGCAACTTCTTCCTCTCTAGAATGCATCATCAGTCTACCATTAAATTGTACATCAATAGAGCTCTAACTCAATCAATCACCGCTTCCACGCTCTGTCATCCTTTAACGCAGATGCATGTAAGTTTAGAGATGGATGGTTCTCTGTCTTCCTGAAAAGCATCAAATAAAGTAGTCAACTCGCGTGTATCACTGGTTCCTCAACAGACATACAGTATAATGGAGCCTCGACGGAAAAAAAAATTACTGCTTCCCTGATTCTATTCACTTCCATGTCGACGTTTTATCGGATCCCTCTTGGTGCCGCATACTTGTTCCCATGTATAAACTGCTCTGTGCCAACCAGAAGATACGCAAGTACTCAATTTCCCAGCATTTCGGTGTACATTCGATCAATTTATACCTATTATCCCCCACCCCCCATCATTTTTCGCAATTCTATCGATTTTATGTCAGTTCCATCCATGCGATCATGACATAACCTCTCGTTCTGTGTAGACCCAAGTCAGCGTTCGAATGTGGACCCACCGCGTGTTATATTCAGGTCAATGTTGAGATGCGGACCCACAATATGCCGTGCATGGGATAGGGTTTGAAGGTGGATCCGCTACGCACTGTTTCCGGAGATGTATTGAGATGTGGATCCACAATATGGCCTGCATGGGATAGGGTTTGGAGGTGGATCCGTCACGCGTACTGTACGATGCAGTGTTGGGATGCAAAAAAATGGTTCAAATGGCTCTGAGCACTATGGGGCTTAACATCTGAGGTCATCAGTCCCCTAGAACTTAGAACTACTTAAAACTAACTAACCTAAGGACATCACACATATCCCTGCCCGAGGCAGGACTCGAACCTGCGACCGTAGCGGTCGCGCAGTTCCAGACTGAAGCGCCTAGAACCGCTCGGCCACACCGGCTGGCGGTGTTGGGATGCAGATCTACAGTATACCACATTCAAGTTAGCGTTCGAGTGTGGATCTGCCACAGACTGTATATATGGACCTATGTTCAGATACGGATCCACCACACGCAAATACTGTGATAGGGTCCGTGGGTGGACCAACCACGCGTTTCGTCCAGACACGTAATCTATGTTCGAAGTTTGGTCCACCAGTGGAGGGGGCTGGGTCCTGGGAGCCGCCCGTGAGGCGTGCATACAGAAAACAGGGTAAATGCTCTCCGAATGTGGAGGTGACTGGATACAGTCGAGTACATCTACATCTACATTTACACTCCGAAAGCCACCCAACGGTGCGTGGCGGAGGGCACTTTACGTGCCACTGTCATTACATCCCTTTCCTGTTCCAGTTGCGTATGGTTCGCGAGAAGAACGACTGCTGGAAAGCCTCCGTGCGCGCTCGAATCTCTCTAATTTTACATTCGTGATCTCCTCGGGAGGTATGAGTAGGGGGAAGCAATATATTCGATACCTCATCCAGAAACGCACCCTCTCGAAACCTGGACAGCAAGCTACACCGCGATGCAGAGCGCCTCTCTTGCAGAGTCTGCCACTTGAGTTTATTAAACATCTCCGTAACGCTATCACGCTTATCAAATAACCCTGTGACGAAACGCGCCGCTCTTATTTGGATCCTCTCTATCTCCTCTGTCAACCCGACCTGGTACGGATCCCACTCTGATGAGCAATATTCAAGTATAGGTCGAACGAGTGTTTTGTAAGCCACCTCCTTTGTTGATGGACTACATTTTCTAAGGACTCTCCCAATGAATCTCAACCTGGCACTCGCCTTACCAAAAATTAATTTTATATGATAATTCCTCTTCAAATCGTTCCGTATGCATACTCCCAGATATTTTACAGAAGTATCTGCTACCAGTGTTTGTTCCGCTATCATATAATCATACAATAAAGGATCCTTCTTTCTATGTATTCGCAATACACTACATTTGTCTATGTTAAGGGTCAGTTGCCACTCCCTGCACCAAGTGCCTATCCGCTGCAGATCTTCCTGCATTTCGCTGCAATTTTCTAATGTACAGTGGCATATTACGCCTCCTGATCAGTGCATTTGGGTTAGGTGTTGGCACCTGTGCTACATTTACAGGCAATTTTAGAACGCAGAACGAGATGTTATGTCGTGATCGCATGGATAGATCTGACCTAAAATCGATAGAATTGCGGAGGGAATAGCTATAAATTGACACAATATACACCAAAATGCTGTGAAATTGAGGAAGTACTTGCTTATCTTCTGGTTCGCGCCAAACAGTTTGTACATGGGAACAAGTATGCGGCAACAGGAGGAATCTGGGAAAACGTCGAGATCAAAACGAAGGCAATCAGGGAGGTAGTGAATTTTCTTCCGCCGAGGCAGTATTATACTGTATGTCTGTTGAGGTACCAGTGATACACGCGAATTGACTACTATATTTGATGCTTTTCAGGAGGACTTGCATCTGCGTTAAAGGAGAACAGAGAGTGGATAGAGTGATTGATTGAGATAGAGCTGTAACGAGGTACGATTTAATAGTTGACTGATTCATGCCAGAGAAGGAGAACTTGCTGCAGGTCAATTTTTTTCAGTATTCTGTCCAGATGCATCAGTTGTGTGGCGTAGCCTGCGTTCTACTCGTATAGAGCCACGTGTTCTGTATGCAGTTTAAAGCACTGTCTACTTGCGATCGTCAATGGTAAACTTGTCAGTCATCAGAGGACTTCCATCTCATGCGTGATGAAACTTGACACAATCCTCTAAACGAACTTTGATTTGTGTGATGTATTCCATCACCCCTATCGCATCTTGGGTGTAAAATCGAGACTTCAGTCTCATAACTAAGCTAGCGGTAGGAGCTTGTGAAGCGTTCAATCCCCATGTACACATTTGCCCGACAGATGTACTGTTTACAGAGTTAGTTATAGAATGACTTGTAATTTTCACATGTCGGACGCTGCTGCTATGCGTTTTTTTATTTCCTTGTAGGATGTATCCACCGCTACTAACGATCATTTTACGTAGGTCTGATGCAGGCATGGTATAATTTCTGAACGGTGTTCGGATTTGAACAGTGGACATTATACGTCTTCAGAAAGCTATATTGTGCTCGTATCACACAAAGCAAGTGTTTTACGGTTCGATAACGTAGTTTTTCGTAGAGAAAGTGGGAAGGAGGATGTACGTCATGCTCTTGAAATATATTTCACACAAAGGAATATTAACAACGCTACATTCCATATGACTGATTGGTTCGAGACGCAGGCGATCTAACATTATAGGCCCGTTTTAAGTGCAGAATGTTGTATTCTTAGGAGTGCATGTGTTTATGTTCTCTCTAACCAATAGATTCCATTTAGCGATCCTAGACTCTAGAACAGTACTTCAGAGTTGATAGCTTGGTTGATTTACGTAAAATTGCGTCGAACTCCATCCATCTGGAGCTCCATCACCTATAAATATGATTTGTTTCTTCTTCTTCATAACTGTCTGCTATTACATCACAGCACTTTGAAATCTGTTAATATACATCAATAAGGAGCGCTAAGCTCCTTGACATGGATGCATCTCGAGATGGGTGAGGACTCAGAAAGCTCCATTCATTCACGAGAGGTGGAGTGCAGTGGTCATCTTCTGGTCGGTTGCAGATTAATTCGCTAACTGTGTTGCATGGCGGGTTGGTCAATGACAATGTGAGGAGGATCTTTCACTCTCTAATTTTACCCTAAGACAGCAAGAATGCTCTGTGACTCCCCATACGCAGAGAGACAGATCGTAAATTAAACACTATGATCGAGGTGATAGAAATATATGGAGCACTGTCTGGTATACTTTGATGATTTATGTGTTGTAGAATTAACACTGAATGGATGTACTGCACAGTTCGCACTGATACTCGCAAAGTGGAGAAGAGCTGGTTTAGCTATGATACTGAAATTGGGGAAACATGCTGTCACATCACTGGCTGGTATTGAAGTTACTGTAAAATTGTTCGCGCTATCAACTGTGATGCTTATTATTAGAGTACATCAATGTTGTCGTTTCAGCCGGCCGGTGTGGCCAAGCGGCTCTAGGCACTTCAGTCTGGAACCGCGAGACCGCTACGGTTGAAGGTTCGTATCCTGCCTTGGACATGGATGTGTGTGATATCCTTAGGTTAGTTAGGTTTAAGTAGTTCTAAGTTCTAGGGAACTGATGACCTCAGACGTTAAGTCCCACAATACTCAGAGCCATTTGAATCATTTAAACCATTTGATGTTGTCTTTTCCATCCCATCTGTGCACCGGTTACCACATAATGATCGACTGGTATTGCTTGTTTGAGTTGCGGAAAAAGTTTTCGTGGATGGGCAGCAACTTCTGGGGTGGATAGCACCGAAACACTGATCGCGTACATGAGTGCAATATGAGGAATCAGTCGAAAGGGAACGCTGAGTCATCAGCTATTCCGTCAGTGTGAGAGGCGAGTCTAAATGTAAAGCTCGTGAATCACCTTCTGGCTGTAGTTTGGAGACCTACGCCAAGGCGGCAAAACTCTTCCAGTTTGCTTATGTTGTAATTGTCTTTTATTTAAAATCAACCGATGTGTGGCATGTTATGCTATCCGCCGTAAGAATATGATTTACACCATGCAACGTCTAGTTTCCTGCGAAAGGCCGTGGATCAGAACTTCTTAATGTCAGTTTAGAACCTGACACTGGCCTCGAAGTCATGGCAGAAAAACGAAATGTTTGGCATTGTACAAAAGCGTGTTAGAAAACAGGGTTTGAACCAGGACCAGAGGGAGCGTCTCTTGTGGCTTAGTATACTCTGTGGGATACAATCATTCGCCTAGAGTACAGGTGATAAAACTTTAAAGTGGCCTCTGTGGTGCCTGTGTATTTAATAGCTGGCAGTAGCAGCAGCAGTTTGAGGTGTAAATTCGGTGAGGGACGAGGTATACCGTTAGGAATGCTTGGATGGGTGCACGCTATGCTATTTATTTATTTATTTTATTTATTTAAATGCCAAGTTCCGTAGGACCAAATTGAGGAGCAAATCTCCAAGGTCATGGAACGTGTCAGTACATGAACTTACAACATAAAAAGTAATAACAGATAAAAATAAATGTTCATGAATCTGAAAAAAAATCAGTCCATAAGTTTAAGCAAACGCTATCACCAACACAATGAGAATCATCTTAATTTTTCAAGGAATTCCTCGACAGAATAGAAGGAGTGACCTATGAGGAAACTCTTCAGTTTCGATTTGAAAGCGCGTGGATTACTGCTAAGATTTTTGAATTCGAGTGGCAGCTTATTGAAAATGGATGCAGCAGTATACTGCACACCTTTTTGCACAAGGTTTGATTTCTGCCGAGTATTAACCGAGTGAAAGCTGCTTATTCTTGAAAATAAACTAATATTGGTAACAAGAAACGACAATAAGGTATATACATATTGAGAGGCCAATGTCAAAATACCCAGACTCGTGAAAAGAGGTCGACAAGAGGTTCGTGAACTCACACCACTTATTGCCCGAACCGCCCGTTTCTGAGCCAAAAATATCCTTCTAGAATGGGAAGAGTTACCCCAAAACATAATACCTTACGACATAAGTGAATGAAAATAAGCGAAGTAGACTTATTTACGTGTCGAAACATCACTCACTTTCGATACCGTTCGAATAGTGAAAATGGCAGTATTAAATCTTTGAACAAGATCCTGAACGTGGGCTTTCCACGACAGCTTACTATCTATCTGAACACCTAGTAATTTGAACTGTTCAGTTTCACTAATCATATGCCCGTTCTGTGAGATTAAAACGTCAGGTTTTGTTGAATTGTGTGTTAGGAACTGTAAAAACTGAGTCTTACTGTGATTTAACGTTAGTTTATTTCCTACAAGCCATGAACTGAGGTCATGTACTGCTCTACTTGAAACCGAGTCAATGTTGCACACAACATCCTTTACTACCAAGCTAGTGTCATCAGCAAACAGAAATATTTTAGAGTTACACATAATACTAGAGGGCATATCATTTATATAAATAAGGAACAGGAGCGGCCCCAACACTGATCCCTGGGGCTCCCCCCACTTGATAGTACCCCACTCAGATCCCACATCAAAGCCCTTATCAACATTGTGAATAATGACCTTTTGCTGCCTGTTGCTAAAGTAAGAGGTGAACCAATTATGAGCTACTCCCCTTATTCCGTAATGGTCCAACTTCTGGAGCAATATTGTGTGATCAACACAGTCAAATGCCTTTGTTAAATCAAAAAATTCGCCAACCGTTCGAAACGTTTTGTTTAGCCCATCCAGTACCTCACAGAGAAAAGAGAATACAGCATTTTCAGTTGTCAAACGACTTCTAAAGCCGAACTGTACATTTGATAGCAAATCGTGTGATATAAAATGATCAATTAACCTTACATACACAGCCTTTTAGATAACTTTTGCAAACACTGATGGCATAGAAAGAGGTCTAAAATTATCTACATTATCCCTTTCTCCCTTTTTATAAAGCGGCTTTACTACTGAGTACTTTAATCGCTCAGGAAACTGACCATTCCTAAAGGAAAAATTACAAATATGGCTAAATACAGGGCTAACATATGCAGCACAGTACTTTAATATTCTACTAGACACTCCATCATAACCATGAGAGTCCTTAGTCTTCAGTGATTTGACTATTGTCTCAATCTCCCTCTTGTCTGTATCACAGAGGAGTATTTCAGACGTCAATCTCGGAAAGGCATTTGCTAAGAAATTTATATGATTTCCTGTAGATACTAAATTTTTATTTAATTCACCAGCAATGCTCAGAAAATGGTTGTTAAATACTGTACATATATCTGATTTATCAGTAACAGAAATATTATTACTGCAAACTGACTTTATATCGTCCACCTTGTGCTGCTGACCAGACACTTCCTTCACAACTGACCATATGGCTTTAATTTTATCCTGTGAATTGCATACCACATACTTTTTGCCTTGCTAATAACATTTTTAAGCACCTTACAGTACTGTTTGTAATGGGCTACTGTAGCTTGACTGTGACTACTTCTAACATTTTGATATAATTCCCGCTTTGTTCTACATGATATCCTTATCCCACTAGTCAGCCAACCGGGCTGTCCATTACTGCTAGTACCCCGTTTAGAATGTTCTAATGGAAAGCAACAATCAAAGAGCATGAGAAATGTGTTATGGAAAGCATTGTATTTATCATCTATATTATCGGCACTATAAACATCTTGCCACTCTTGTTCCTTGACAAGTTTTGAAAAACTCTCTATTGCTGTTGGATTAACTTTCCTACGTAGTTTGTAATTAAATACGACATTGGTTAGAGTACAAAAATCTTTTACGGTTAAAATTTGTGCATCATGGTCTGAAAGGCCATTCACCCTTTTGCTAACAGAATGCCCATCTAGTAATGAAGAATGAATAAAAATATTGTCTATGACTGTGCTACTGTTCCCCTGCAACCTAGATGGAAAAAACACAGGTTGCATCAGATCATATGAATTTAGGAGATCTACCAACATCCTTTTTCTTGCACAATCATGTACAAAATTAATATTGAAGTCACCACATAGAACTACTTTCTGGTACTTCCTACAAAGTGAATCAAGAACCCTCTCTAGCTTAAGCAAAAATGCTCCGAAGTCGGAGTTAGGGGACCTATAAACAACAGCAATTAGAAGTTTAATTTCTCTAAATTCAACTAATGCTGCACAACTTTCAAATATCTGTTCAGTGCAGTGTCGTGATACGTCTATGGTCTCAAATGAAATACTGTTTTTTACGTACAGAACCACTCCCCCACCCCGCAAGGAACTCCTTGAGAAACAGCCAGCTAATCTGTAGCCTGGTAAAGGAAGCCTCTGAATTATCAAATTATTTAAGTGGTGCTCAGATATACCAATAATTTCAGAGTTAGCATCTATTAGCAGTTCACTAACTTTATCTCTAATACCCCTTATATTTTGATGAAATATGCTAATTCCTTCTCTACTTGGAAACATTACATCCTCTGGAGGTGAGCCCTTAGTTAGAGGCACTTCCTTTAAGCAGGTATACTTATCAGCTGACTTCAATCTAAAAAAGGTGTAGCTCTAACACCAACTACTACAGCAATATTTCCATGAGTGACACCACCACCACCACCCACTACACTGTCACCTATAAGCTTAGCCAGCCTCCCCTTCCCATACCTACTGAGGTGCAGGCCATGCCTAGTGAAACCACATCTACTGATAGACCCACCTGGCACCACTGAGATGTGACCCATGCCCTCCGCCATCAGTGCCCTCCCCAGCCCCACATTAACGCGCCTAACAGCCGCATTAAGGTGAGGCCGATCATGACGCTGAAACAGTTGCACGAAATGCACATTAGTACCACCAGTTTGAGTAGCTATCTTAACCAAGTCACCACTGACATCATATTCCCCGTCCCTATCGAGACTGTTCCCTGCTCCACCCACTATCACTATCTGATCCTCTTTCGTAAAATTCTTACATAACTCCCCTATGCTTTGAGTCACCTGAGCCAACCCTGCACTAGGCTTCACAATGCTGGTGACCTGGTACTCACTCCCCAACACTTCCTGCAACTGTTGGCCCACACCTCTACCGTGGGAACTACCTACCAGCAGAACCTTCTTTCTGCTAGACTTTGCAACTAACCTAGGCCTCCTAATTGCTGAGGACTGCTGCAAGTTACCTACATCTACGGCTACACGAGGCTCCTCTCCACTCAACTCTGACAGTTGGTCGTATCTATTGCACGTATGCAAAGTAAAACCTCTCCTCTTCCTAGCTACCTTCTTGCCAACTGCCAGTTCCCATTCCCCACCACCTTTCACCCTCCTCAACCTATCTAGTTCCTCCTTTGCGCATTGCAACTGCACCTGAAGGGCACAGATCTTACGCTCCTGCTCCTCTATTAACTTGTTTCTACTACAGATTCTGCATTCCCAGGAGAGGATCTCCCTAAAATGACCACTGGCTTCCCCATTGCATTGCCCCCAATGAAAGTACTTTGAACAAATCCCACACCGTAATCCACTACTCACAAACCTACGACAGAGCCCACACTTTTCACTCATCGTAAATTTTACAGTTACTGAAAAAAAACTATACGTCTACGTTACCAAAGTTCAGTTACACCAGTAGAACTATTTAAGAACTAACAATAAGGGTCTCGAAATTCTCTGCCTACTAAGTAAGCAGCTACTTGTATTAATACTACTACAACACAGCCTATACCAATACCAGCAAAACTTCACAAAATTATTAGCTACAACCAATAAATTAAAACTACCACTGTAACACTAAGCGAAGTTAAAACACTATATGAAAATTTTACTCAAATATTTCACTAGAAAGAATAGTAAACGTCAGTTGAAAACTAAAGCACGAAAATTACTAACGACTTCAACACACTGAAAACTCTCTAAAACACAGCGAGCGAACGATTACAAAAGTTTATTAAGTCGTTATTTCGCCACAAACGGCACGCAACACCGCTGAAATCTATTAAATTTAATAACTGTATTGCAGAGCACAAATAAGTTTGTCAGTACTTAGCTTATAACCGCTACAGCTGCAGTGCACGCCGCAAAATGTAAACACACTACTCACTACTGGGAAGCATTGCAGACTCTCCATCTCCGTGCTGGAGGCCCACCGCAGCTTTCCGTCATTGCGTCGGCATCGGTGCCTAGGTGACTTATAAATCGAATGAGCTTTTATAGTTCGTAACTTTTCTATGCTGCGGGGTAGCGAATAACGATGATAGCATGTTGGGCTGATTGATTTGAATGGACGCGGATCTATAGTACTTGTATATAGTTTGGGGACGTACCACACTGCGCGCATTTCCGCCGAATGGTCAAAACATGCTCCTGTTGCACTAACTCAGGTCGTTTTGTTTCTACACAGGTTGCAGAAGGTGGTGGATATGTCTTTCGCCTACTTCTGCTCAGTTCCGACTTAAATTGGAACGATCACACGCGTAGGGGGTGGCTAAAACCAGGTTGGAATTTTACTGTAGCAGCTGGGTTCGGGAAAGGTGACTCGTTTCGAGACATGGGAGTGCCAGAAATATGATTGACTTGAGGGTGTGATCGGATGCAGGTATGTGCTTGACCTGATTTCAAATGATTGACATCGTTTCTAGCGGATAGCGTAACACTAGAGATCTGAGAAGCTAGTGTACATTTTTCTTCTTACAACCTCAATTGGCACATCATCTACTAGGCTACTACTGTTTGTGTTCCTTCTCAATTAGTCATCGTCTGTAACTCAGTGGATATATTGCAGAAACTCTGTTATGGTATCGAGACAGAATGAGCTACAAATACTATATAAGTATCTAGTTGGGGTGATGTGAGGCAGTCGCAAATACAGCTTACATACCACGCTCCTTAGCCGAATCCCTTTCAAAATGGCGTAACTTTATCATGAGGTTGCATTGTGGGCTGGTGATACGCATTCCTACGATCACCGTCACGGTATTTGTCCGAAAAAAAAAACACCTCATTCAGAGGTAATGTCGTACCTCGATTCGTAAAGCGGGTATAGCTTTTAACATGGATACTTGAGTGCACTTGTAGAAGCAAGACCGCTTGTGACAGAAACATGCAGTAGTTGCTGCAATCGTTTTTTTCTTTAACATCTAACCGATTACGTCTCTCTATCTAGGGCACGGTGGTAGGAGTCGCAAGAAAAACCTAAGAGACATGCACACGTATCGTTGATTTTTGGTCAGTATTATTACATATCACAGGCAATCAGTTATTGACGCAGTATTATACTTAGTAGTAGAAGTGAATGCGTGGTATGTTCGCATTTGAGCATCAGGCTTTATTAAGTATGTGTTTGTGGAAAGGAAATGACTATGTCCAGTAGTACAGAGCGTATGGATTTGACTTGGAGTACTGTGATAGCAAAGGGAAGAGTACGTCAAGTCATAAGAAAGGTATTCATACATCTATTTCCAGAGCCACTGCCTACCGCAGGGTGTATTTCCGATAATTGGTTCATTGTCGAATGCCGTTCAATTGAGAACGTGATCGTAAGATTTAATTGTAAGTATAATGACAAAATATATATGTGATCGGTTTTCTAGAATGATTCCATGTATGCATGGCCTGTGGTGGGAATGATTCACGTTCCCCGTTAATGGCAGCAGCAGTCTGAATGCAGAGGCCTGCAGGGATGCATCTGTGTTATCTTAGACGTCCTCTAGACGGTCGAAAAGCGAACTAATACTTAGTATGTGTTGGGCGACTTTCGTGATCAAGTGGAAATTTGAGAAGATTGTGTATGGAGGTGTGTTTGCACTGGACTGTTATTCAAAATGGCTCTGAGCACTATGCGACTTAACTTCTGAGGTCATCAGTCGCCTAGAACTTATAACTAATTAAACCTAACTAACCTAAGGACATCACACATATCCATGCCCGAGGCAGGATTCGAACCTGCGACCGTAGCGGTCACGCGGTTCCAGACTGAAGCGCCTTTAACCGCACGGCCACACCGGCCGGCGACTGTTATTCCCTCCCAAGTAAATTGTTCTGTTGACTGCTTATGCACATTTCGCGCTTTTATTTACTTGAGGGAAGATCGATTGTGGTGTGTGCATCTAGCACGTGGAAGACACATTTGCCTGTTGTCTAGGAATGGGAAAGACCTTAGTTGGCTTGTAAATTATAGAGATGATTTGAAATATGTTACCTCACCGACATCGGTATTCGAGAGTGGAAATAACAGTTTCCTCTATTTATTTCCAGTTACTCAGTGGTTTACAGCATGCTGCACCTCGCTTAAGTTTGGGGTTTGTAGATAAATAATTTCCAGTCTACGTCTTGGGAATTATGTTGCGCTAGCGATCGGTACGATACTTCCTAGTGCTTGATATCGAGAATTACTGCGAAAATGGTATAATACTATGGCGAACCATGCGAAAATAGTGTGTTCTTGTAATCCCCGAGTCTGAAGATGTGTGTAGAAAAGCGAGCAAGCAAGGAAGCAGAAACAGTAACGCGTTTGTGCCGAGGGGAAACGATCCCGAATTTGTAGAACAGTTCTGAGGTGCTGTGGGCACCCGGCAGGTGTAGATGCACTAGTGCTGAGAGGCGTATATATATGGTACTGTCTGTCTTCGTGGCATATGTACAAATGATGTAAAAGGGATGATTTTGTATGGCAGAGGATATAAATTGTATGTTTACTACATCGATATGGTAGGCGGTGATATATTGACGGGTTGGAGAAGAGTTTCGCTGACTAATATTCAAGCTCCTGTCCTTGGTGGGAGAACAGTGTAAATGAGTAAGAGTCTTCCCGTATTTGACTATATGTATGGCACTTTGTGAGGTTCAGTTGTCGGTGTGATATGGTGATCAGTGTAAAATAGTTTATTGCCACCGAAATTCTCGTCTGTAGAAAGAAATAAAAGGCTAACGGCGCTTCCCTAGGACTGAGGAGCATCGTGACATAGCTGGTGTGAGTGTAGCCATACCATAATTTTTTCGGGTGCTGTACAGATATAAAAGATAACTGCACTGTTTGTGTAAAATGGGTATATATTGTTTTCTAAAGTTAGTGTGGCTTACATTGTGTAAAATGTGTATATATTGCACTGTAAAGTTACTATGGTTTATATTATGGCATGACTAGAGAGGATGACTGTGTGTCCTATCGTGAGGGACGTATAGATTCAGCTCATTGATAGCGGTGAGGCTATGAGAGAGATATTTTAGGTGGAAAATTATATGCACTATAGATATTGAGATTTGTTCCAGAAGCACAGTCGTCAAGAGGAGACATTACCTGTACATCGATCGGTGTCAGACTGTAGCATCAATGGTAATATTTAATTGTAGTTAGATTGGTAAATATCTTCCTGGCTTCCAAATGGTTCAAATGGCTCTGAGCACTATGGGACTCAACTGCTGAGGTCATTAGTCCCCTAGAACTTAGAACTAGTTAAACCTAACTAACCTAAGGACATCACAAACATCCATGCCCGAGGCAGGATTCGAACCTGCGACCGTAGCGGTCTTGCGGTTCCAGGCTGCAGCGCCTTTTAACCGCACGGCCACTTCGGCCGGCCTGGCTTCCAATATTCTTGTGAGTCTAGTATGCATTTGATGATATGTAGACAACTTTGCGGGTTTAACTGTCCATGCAATTCAGCGATTTGTGAAAAATAATTTTACCTCTGAAATCCCCAGAAAGAAAAGGTGGATGGTGCTTTGATAACAGCAGCAACAGTAATTTGGCGGTTAAATTCGATGAGAGCCAATCATAAGGCTCGATTCATTCACATGCTTTGTGCTGGGATGTAGGAGCCTCTACATCAGGGCCGCACAAGGTGCATGCACCGGTGCATCGCACAGTGCAGAGTGCAGAAGACGGCTGCGCTATGTTGACGACGGTGCACACCCCCCACTCCTCGGCTTTGCGCAACAGCGCTGCCTCTCACTTCCTTAGCTTGTGTCGCTCGCGCCGCCTGTCTCGACCTGTTTCAAAGCTTTTACCCTGTTGTCTTCGTCATTGCCAAAAAATGGTTCAAATGGCTCTGAGCACTATGGGACTCAACTGCTGTGGTCATAAGTCCCCTAGAACTTAGAACTACTTAAACCTAACTAACCTAAGGACATCACACACATCCATGCCCGAGGCAGGATTCGAACCTGCGACCGTAGCGGTCTTGCGGTTCCAGGCTGCAGCGCCTTTTAACCGCACGGCCACTTCGGCCGGCCTGGCTTCCAATATTCTTGTGAGTCTAGTATGCATTTGATGATATGTAGACAACTTTGCGGGTTTAACTGTCCATGCAATTCAGCGATTTGTGAAAAATAATTTTACCTCTGAAATCCCCAGAAAGAAAAGGTGGATGGTGCTTTGATAACAGCAGCAACAGTAATTTGGCGGTTAAATTCGATGAGAGCCAATCATAAGGCTCGATTCATTCACATGCTTTGTGCTGGGATGTAGGAGCCTCTACATCAGGGCCGCACAAGGTGCATGCACCGGTGCATCGCACAGTGCAGAGTGCAGAAGACGGCTGCGCTATGTTGACGACGGTGCACACCCCCCACTCCTCGGCTTTGCGCAACAGCGCTGCCTCTCACTTCCTTAGCTTGTGTCGCTCGCGCCGCCTGTCTTGACCTGTTTCAAAGCTTTTACCCTGTTGTCTTCGTCATTGCCAAAAAATGGTTCAAATGGCTCTGAGCACTATGGGACTCAACTGCTGTGGTCATAAGTCCCCTAGAACTTAGAACTACTTAAACCTAACTAACCTAAGGACATCACACACATCCATGCCCGAGGCAGGATTCGAACCTGCGACCGTAGCGGTCTTGCGGTTCCAGGCTGCAGCGCCTTTTAACCGCACGGCCACTTCGGCCGGCCTGGCTTCCAATATTCTTGTGAGTCTAGTATGCATTTGATGATATGTAGACAACTTTGCGGGTTTAACTGTCCATGCAATTCAGCGATTTGTGAAAAATAATTTTACCTCTGAAATCCCCAGAAAGAAAAGGTGGATGGTGCTTTGATAACAGCAGCAACAGTAATTTGGCGGTTAAATTCGATGAGAGCCAATCATAAGGCTCGATTCATTCACATGCTTTGTGCTGGGATGTAGGAGCCTCTACATCAGGGCCGCACAAGGTGCATGCACCGGTGCATCGCACAGTGCAGAGTGCAGAAGACGGCTGCGCTATGTTGACGACGGTGCACACCCCCCACTCCTCGGCTTTGCGCAACAGCGCTGCCTCTCACTTCCTTAGCTTGTGTCGCTCGCGCCGCCTGTCTTGACCTGTTTCAAAGCTTTTACCCTGTTGTCTTCGTCATTGCCAAAAAATGGTTCAAATGGCTCTGAGCACTATGGGACTCAACTGCTGTGGTCATAAGTCCCCTAGAACTTAGAACTACTTAAACCTAACTAACCTAAGGACATCACACACATCCATGCCCGAGGCAGGATTCGAACCTGCGACCGTAGCGGTCTTGCGGTTCCAGGCTGCAGCGCCTTTTAACCGCACGGCCACTTCGGCCGGCCTGGCTTCCAATATTCTTGTGAGTCTAGTATGCATTTGATGATATGTAGACAACTTTGCGGGTTTAACTGTCCATGCAATTCAGCGATTTGTGAAAAATAATTTTACCTCTGAAATCCCCAGAAAGAAAAGGTGGATGGTGCTTTGATAACAGCAGCAACAGTAATTTGGCGGTTAAATTCGATGAGAGCCAATCATAAGGCTCGATTCATTCACATGCTTTGTGCTGGGATGTAGGAGCCTCTACATCAGGGCCGCACAAGGTGCATGCACCGGTGCATCGCACAGTGCAGAGTGCAGAAGACGGCTGCGCTATGTTGACGACGGTGCACACCCCCCACTCCTCGGCTTTGCGCAACAGCGCTGCCTCTCACTTCCTTAGCTTGTGTCGCTCGCGCCGCCTGTCTTGACCTGTTTCAAAGCTTTTACCCTGTTGTCTTCGTCATTGCCAAAAAATGGTTCAAATGGCTCTGAGCACTATGGGACTCAACTACTGTGGTCATAAGTCCCCTAGAACTTAGAACTACTTAAACCTAACTAACCTAAGGACATCACACACATCCATGCCCGAGGCAGGATTCGAACCTGCGACCGTAGCGGTCTTGCGGTTCCAGGCTGCAGCGCCTTTTAACCGCACGGCCACTTCGGCCGGCCTGGCTTCCAATATTCTTGTGAGTCTAGTATGCATTTGATGATATGTAGACAACTTTGCGGGTTTAACTGTCCATGCAATTCAGCGATTTGTGAAAAATAATTTTACCTCTGAAATCCCCAGAAAGAAAAGGTGGATGGTGCTTTGATAACAGCAGCAACAGTAATTTGGCGGTTAAATTCGATGAGAGCCAATCATAAGGCTCGATTCATTCACATGCTTTGTGCTGGGATGTAGGAGCCTCTACATCAGGGCCGCACAAGGTGCATGCACCGGTGCATCGCACAGTGCAGAGTGCAGAAGACGGCTGCGCTATGTTGACGACGGTGCACACCCCCCACTCCTCGGCTTTGCGCAACAGCGCTGCCTCTCACTTCCTTAGCTTGTGTCGCTCGCGCCGCCTGTCTCGACCTGTTTCAAAGCTTTTACCCTGTTCAAAAATGGTTCAAATGGCTCTGAGCACTATGGGACTCAACTGCTGAGGTCATTAGTCCCCTAGAACTTAGAACTAGTTAAACCTAACTAACCTAAGGACATCACAAACATCCATGCCCGAGGCAGGATTCGAACCTGCTACCGTAGCGGTCTTGCGGTTCCAGGCTGCAGCGCCTTTTAACCGCACGGCCACTTCGGCCGGCCTGGCTTCCAATATTCTTGTGAGTCTAGTATGCATTTGATGATATGTAGACAACTTTGCGGGTTTAACTGTCCATGCAATTCAGCGATTTGTGAAAAATAATTTTACCTCTGAAATCCCCAGAAAGAAAAGGTGGATGGTGCTTTGATAACAGCAGCAACAGTAATTTGGCGGTTAAATTCGATGAGAGCCAATCATAAGGCTCGATTCATTCACATGCTTTGTGCTGGGATGTAGGAGCCTCTACATCAGGGCCGCACAAGGTGCATGCACCGGTGCATCGCACAGTGCAGAGTGCAGAAGACGGCTGCGCTATGTTGACGACGGTGCACACCCCCCACTCCTCGGCTTTGCGCAACAGCGCTGCCTCTCACTTCCTTAGCTTGTGTCGCTCGCGCCGCCTGTCTTGACCTGTTTCAAAGCTTTTACCCTGTTGTCTTCGTCATTGCCAAAAAATGGTTCAAATGGCTCTGAGCACTATGGGACTCAACTGCTGTGGTCATAAGTCCCCTAGAACTTAGAACTACTTAAACCTAACTAACCTAAGGACATCACACACATCCATGCCCGAGGCAGGATTCGAACCTGCGACCGTAGCGGTCTTGCGGTTCCAGGCTGCAGCGCCTTTTAACCGCACGGCCACTTCGGCCGGCCTGGCTTCCAATATTCTTGTGAGTCTAGTATGCATTTGATGATATGTAGACAACTTTGCGGGTTTAACTGTCCATGCAATTCAGCGATTTGTGAAAAATAATTTTACCTCTGAAATCCCCAGAAAGAAAAGGTGGATGGTGCTTTGATAACAGCAGCAACAGTAATTTGGCGGTTAAATTCGATGAGAGCCAATCATAAGGCTCGATTCATTCACATGCTTTGTGCTGGGATGTAGGAGCCTCTACATCAGGGCCGCACAAGGTGCATGCACCGGTGCATCGCACAGTGCAGAGTGCAGAAGACGGCTGCGCTATGTTGACGACGGTGCACACCCCCCACTCCTCGGCTTTGCGCAACAGCGCTGCCTCTCACTTCCTTAGCTTGTGTCGCTCGCGCCGCCTGTCTTGACCTGTTTCAAAGCTTTTACCCTGTTGTCTTCGTCATTGCCAAAAAATGGTTCAAATGGCTCTGAGCACTATGGGACTCAACTGCTGTGGTCATAAGTCCCCTAGAACTTAGAACTACTTAAACCTAACTAACCTAAGGACATCACACACATCCATGCCCGAGGCAGGATTCGAACCTGCGACCGTAGCGGTCTTGCGGTTCCAGGCTGCAGCGCCTTTTAACCGCACGGCCACTTCGGCCGGCCTGGCTTCCAATATTCTTGTGAGTCTAGTATGCATTTGATGATATGTAGACAACTTTGCGGGTTTAACTATCCATGCAATTCAGCGATTTGTGAAAAATAATTTTACCTCTGAAATCCCCAGAAAGAAAAGGTGGATGGTGCTTTGATAACAGCAGCAACAGTAATTTGGCGGTTAAATTCGATGAGAGCCAATCATAAGGCTCGATTCATTCACATGCTTTGTGCTGGGATGTAGGAGCCTCTACATCAGGGCCGCACAAGGTGCATGCACCGGTGCATCGCACAGTGCAGAGTGCAGAAGACGGCTGCGCTATGTTGACGACGGTGCACACCCCCCACTCCTCGGCTTTGCGCAACAGCGCTGCCTCTCACTTCCTTAGCTTGTGTCGCTCGCGCCGCCTGTCTCGACCTGTTTCAAAGCTTTTACCCTGTTCAAAAATGGTTCAAATGGCTCTGAGCACTATGGGACTCAACTGCTGAGGTCATTAGTCCCCTAGAACTTAGAACTAGTTAAACCTAACTAACCTAAGGACATCACAAACATCCATGCCCGAGGCAGGATTCGAACCTGCTACCGTAGCGGTCTTGCGGTTCCAGGCTGCAGCGCCTTTTAACCGCACGGCCACTTCGGCCGGCCTGGCTTCCAATATTCTTGTGAGTCTAGTATGCATTTGATGATATGTAGACAACTTTGCGGGTTTAACTGTCCATGCAATTCAGCGATTTGTGAAAAATAATTTTACCTCTGAAATCCCCAGAAAGAAAAGGTGGATGGTGCTTTGATAACAGCAGCAACAGTAATTTGGCGGTTAAATTCGATGAGAGCCAATCATAAGGCTCGATTCATTCACATGCTTTGTGCTGGGATGTAGGAGCCTCTACATCAGGGCCGCACAAGGTGCATGCACCGGTGCATCGCACAGTGCAGAGTGCAGAAGACGGCTGCGCTATGTTGACGACGGTGCAGACCCCCCACTCCTCGGCTTTGCGCAACAGCGCTGCCTCTCACTTCCTTAGCTTGTGTCGCTCGCGCCGCCTGTCTTGACCTGTTTCAAAGCTTTTACCCTGTTGTCTTCGTCATTGCCAAAAAATGGTTCAAATGGCTCTGAGCACTATGGGACTCAACTGCTGTGGTCATAAGTCCCCTAGAACTTAGAACTACTTAAACCTAACTAACCTAAGGACATCACACACATCCATGCCCGAGGCAGGATTCGAACCTGCGACCGTAGCGGTCTTGCGGTTCCAGGCTGCAGCGCCTTTTAACCGCACGGCCACTTCGGCCGGCCTGGCTTCCAATATTCTTGTGAGTCTAGTATGCATTTGATGATATGTAGACAACTTTGCGGGTTTAACTATCCATGCAATTCAGCGATTTGTGAAAAATAATTTTACCTCTGAAATCCCCAGAAAGAAAAGGTGGATGGTGCTTTGATAACAGCAGCAACAGTAATTTGGCGGTTAAATTCGATGAGAGCCAATCATAAGGCTCGATTCATTCACATGCTTTGTGCTGGGATGTAGGAGCCTCTACATCAGGGCCGCACAAGGTGCATGCACCGGTGCATCGCACAGTGCAGAGTGCAGAAGACGGCTGCGCTATGTTGACGACGGTGCACACCCCCCACTCCTCGGCTTTGCGCAACAGCGCTGCCTCTCACTTCCTTAGCTTGTGTCGCTCGCGCCGCCTGTCTTGACCTGTTTCAAAGCTTTTACCCTGTTGTCTTCGTCATTGCCAAAAAATGGTTCAAATGGCTCTGAGCACTATGGGACTCAACTGCTGTGGTCATAAGTCCCCTAGAACTTAGAACTACTTAAACCTAACTAACCTAAGGACATCACACACATCCATGCCCGAGGCAGGATTCGAACCTGCGACCGTAGCGGTCTTGCGGTTCCAGGCTGCAGCGCCTTTTAACCGCACGGCCACTTCGGCCGGCCTGGCTTCCAATATTCTTGTGAGTCTAGTATGCATTTGATGATATGTAGACAACTTTGCGGGTTTAACTATCCATGCAATTCAGCGATTTGTGAAAAATAATTTTACCTCTGAAATCCCCAGAAAGAAAAGGTGGATGGTGCTTTGATAACAGCAGCAACAGTAATTTGGCGGTTAAATTCGATGAGAGCCAATCATAAGGCTCGATTCATTCACATGCTTTGTGCTGGGATGTAGGAGCCTCTACATCAGGGCCGCACAAGGTGCATGCACCGGTGCATCGCACAGTGCAGAGTGCAGAAGACGGCTGCGCTATGTTGACGACGGTGCACACCCCCCACTCCTCGGCTTTGCGCAACAGCGCTGCCTCTCACTTCCTTAGCTTGTGTCGCTCGCGCCGCCTGTCTCGACCTGTTTCAAAGCTTTTACCCTGTTCAAAAATGGTTCAAATGGCTCTGAGCACTATGGGACTCAACTGCTGAGGTCATTAGTCCCCTAGAACTTAGAACTAGTTAAACCTAACTAACCTAAGGACATCACAAACATCCATGCCCGAGGCAGGATTCGAACCTGCTACCGTAGCGGTCTTGCGGTTCCAGGCTGCAGCGCCTTTTAACCGCACGGCCACTTCGGCCGGCCTGGCTTCCAATATTCTTGTGAGTCTAGTATGCATTTGATGATATGTAGACAACTTTGCGGGTTTAACTGTCCATGCAATTCAGCGATTTGTGAAAAATAATTTTACCTCTGAAATCCCCAGAAAGAAAAGGTGGATGGTGCTTTGATAACAGCAGCAACAGTAATTTGGCGGTTAAATTCGATGAGAGCCAATCATAAGGCTCGATTCATTCACATGCTTTGTGCTGGGATGTAGGAGCCTCTACATCAGGGCCGCACAAGGTGCATGCACCGGTGCATCGCACAGTGCAGAGTGCAGAAGACGGCTGCGCTATGTTGACGACGGTGCACACCCCCCACTCCTCGGCTTTGCGCAACAGCGCTGCCTCTCACTTCCTTAGCTTGTGTCGCTCGCGCCGCCTGTCTTGACCTGTTTCAAAGCTTTTACCCTGTTGTCTTCGTCATTGCCAAAAAATGGTTCAAATGGCTCTGAGCACTATGGGACTCAACTGCTGTGGTCATAAGTCCCCTAGAACTTAGAACTACTTAAACCTAACTAACCTAAGGACATCACACACATCCATGCCCGAGGCAGGATTCGAACCTGCGACCGTAGCGGTCTTGCGGTTCCAGGCTGCAGCGCCTTTTAACCGCACGGCCACTTCGGCCGGCCTGGCTTCCAATATTCTTGTGAGTCTAGTATGCATTTGATGATATGTAGACAACTTTGCGGGTTTAACTGTCCATGCAATTCAGCGATTTGTGAAAAATAATTTTACCTCTGAAATCCCCAGAAAGAAAAGGTGGATGGTGCTTTGATAACAGCAGCAACAGTAATTTGGCGGTTAAATTCGATGAGAGCCAATCATAAGGCTCGATTCATTCACATGCTTTGTGCTGGGATGTAGGAGCCTCTACATCAGGGCCGCACAAGGTGCATGCACCGGTGCATCGCACAGTGCAGAGTGCAGAAGACGGCTGCGCTATGTTGACGACGGTGCACACCCCCCACTCCTCGGCTTTGCGCAACAGCGCTGCCTCTCACTTCCTTAGCTTGTGTCGCTCGCGCCGCCTGTCTTGACCTGTTTCAAAGCTTTTACCCTGTTGTCTTCGTCATTGCCAAAAAATGGTTCAAATGGCTCTGAGCACTATGGGACTCAACTGCTGTGGTCATAAGTCCCCTAGAACTTAGAACTACTTAAACCTAACTAACCTAAGGACATCACACACATCCATGCCCGAGGCAGGATTCGAACCTGCGACCGTAGCGGTCTTGCGGTTCCAGGCTGCAGCGCCTTTTAACCGCACGGCCACTTCGGCCGGCCTGGCTTCCAATATTCTTGTGAGTCTAGTATGCATTTGATGATATGTAGACAACTTTGCGGGTTTAACTGTCCATGCAATTCAGCGATTTGTGAAAAATAATTTTACCTCTGAAATCCCCAGAAAGAAAAGGTGGATGGTGCTTTGATAACAGCAGCAACAGTAATTTGGCGGTTAAATTCGATGAGAGCCAATCATAAGGCTCGATTCATTCACATGCTTTGTGCTGGGATGTAGGAGCCTCTACATCAGGGCCGCACAAGGTGCATGCACCGGTGCATCGCACAGTGCAGAGTGCAGAAGACGGCTGCGCTATGTTGACGACGGTGCACACCCCCCACTCCTCGGCTTTGCGCAACAGCGCTGCCTCTCACTTCCTTAGCTTGTGTCGCTCGCGCCGCCTGTCTTGACCTGTTTCAAAGCTTTTACCCTGTTGTCTTCGTCATTGCCAAAAAATGGTTCAAATGGCTCTGAGCACTATGGGACTCAACTACTGTGGTCATAAGTCCCCTAGAACTTAGAACTACTTAAACCTAACTAACCTAAGGACATCACACACATCCATGCCCGAGGCAGGATTCGAACCTGCGACCGTAGCGGTCTTGCGGTTCCAGGCTGCAGCGCCTTTTAACCGCACGGCCACTTCGGCCGGCCTGGCTTCCAATATTCTTGTGAGTCTAGTATGCATTTGATGATATGTAGACAACTTTGCGGGTTTAACTGTCCATGCAATTCAGCGATTTGTGAAAAATAATTTTACCTCTGAAATCCCCAGAAAGAAAAGGTGGATGGTGCTTTGATAACAGCAGCAACAGTAATTTGGCGGTTAAATTCGATGAGAGCCAATCATAAGGCTCGATTCATTCACATGCTTTGTGCTGGGATGTAGGAGCCTCTACATCAGGGCCGCACAAGGTGCATGCACCGGTGCATCGCACAGTGCAGAGTGCAGAAGACGGCTGCGCTATGTTGACGACGGTGCACACCCCCCACTCCTCGGCTTTGCGCAACAGCGCTGCCTCTCACTTCCTTAGCTTGTGTCGCTCGCGCCGCCTGTCTCGACCTGTTTCAAAGCTTTTACCCTGTTCAAAAATGGTTCAAATGGCTCTGAGCACTATGGGACTCAACTGCTGAGGTCATTAGTCCCCTAGAACTTAGAACTAGTTAAACCTAACTAACCTAAGGACATCACAAACATCCATGCCCGAGGCAGGATTCGAACCTGCTACCGTAGCGGTCTTGCGGTTCCAGGCTGCAGCGCCTTTTAACCGCACGGCCACTTCGGCCGGCCTGGCTTCCAATATTCTTGTGAGTCTAGTATGCATTTGATGATATGTAGACAACTTTGCGGGTTTAACTGTCCATGCAATTCAGCGATTTGTGAAAAATAATTTTACCTCTGAAATCCCCAGAAAGAAAAGGTGGATGGTGCTTTGATAACAGCAGCAACAGTAATTTGGCGGTTAAATTCGATGAGAGCCAATCATAAGGCTCGATTCATTCACATGCTTTGTGCTGGGATGTAGGAGCCTCTACATCAGGGCCGCACAAGGTGCATGCACCGGTGCATCGCACAGTGCAGAGTGCAGAAGACGGCTGCGCTATGTTGACGACGGTGCAGACCCCCCACTCCTCGGCTTTGCGCAACAGCGCTGCCTCTCACTTCCTTAGCTTGTGTCGCTCGCGCCGCCTGTCTCGACCTGTTTCAAAGCTTTTACCCTGTTCAAAAATGGTTCAAATGGCTCTGAGCACTATGGGACTCAACTGCTGAGGTCATTAGTCCCCTAGAACTTAGAACTAGTTAAACCTAACTAACCTAAGGACATCACACACATCCATGCCCGAGGCAGGATTCGAACCTGCGACCGTAGCGGTCTTGCGGTTCCAGGCTGCAGCGCCTTTTAACCGCACGGCCACTTCGGCCGGCCTGGCTTCCAATATTCTTGTGAGTCTAGTATGCATTTGATGATATGTAGACAACTTTGCGGGTTTAACTGTCCATGCAATTCAGCGATTTGTGAAAAATAATTTTACCTCTGAAATCCCCAGAAAGAAAAGGTGGATGGTGCTTTGATAACAGCAGCAACAGTAATTTGGCGGTTAAATTCGATGAGAGCCAATCATAAGGCTCGATTCATTCACATGCTTTGTGCTGGGATGTAGGAGCCTCTACATCAGGGCCGCACAAGGTGCATGCACCGGTGCATCGCACAGTGCAGAGTGCAGAAGACGGCTGCGCTATGTTGACGACGGTGCACACCCCCCACTCCTCGGCTTTGCGCAACAGCGCTGCCTCTCACTTCCTTAGCTTGTGTCGCTCGCGCCGCCTGTCTTGACCTGTTTCAAAGCTTTTACCCTGTTGTCTTCGTCATTGCCAAAAAATGGTTCAAATGGCTCTGAGCACTATGGGACTCAACTGCTGTGGTCATAAGTCCCCTAGAACTTAGAACTACTTAAACCTAACTAACCTAAGGACATCACACACATCCATGCCCGAGGCAGGATTCGAACCTGCGACCGTAGCGGTCTTGCGGTTCCAGGCTGCAGCGCCTTTTAACCGCACGGCCACTTCGGCCGGCCTGGCTTCCAATATTCTTGTGAGTCTAGTATGCATTTGATGATATGTAGACAACTTTGCGGGTTTAACTATCCATGCAATTCAGCGATTTGTGAAAAATAATTTTACCTCTGAAATCCCCAGAAAGAAAAGGTGGATGGTGCTTTGATAACAGCAGCAACAGTAATTTGGCGGTTAAATTCGATGAGAGCCAATCATAAGGCTCGATTCATTCACATGCTTTGTGCTGGGATGTAGGAGCCTCTACATCAGGGCCGCACAAGGTGCATGCACCGGTGCATCGCACAGTGCAGAGTGCAGAAGACGGCTGCGCTATGTTGACGACGGTGCACACCCCCCACTCCTCGGCTTTGCGCAACAGCGCTGCCTCTCACTTCCTTAGCTTGTGTCGCTCGCGCCGCCTGTCTCGACCTGTTTCAAAGCTTTTACCCTGTTCAAAAATGGTTCAAATGGCTCTGAGCACTATGGGACTCAACTGCTGAGGTCATTAGTCCCCTAGAACTTAGAACTAGTTAAACCTAACTAACCTAAGGACATCACAAACATCCATGCCCGAGGCAGGATTCGAACCTGCTACCGTAGCGGTCTTGCGGTTCCAGGCTGCAGCGCCTTTTAACCGCACGGCCACTTCGGCCGGCCTGGCTTCCAATATTCTTGTGAGTCTAGTATGCATTTGATGATATGTAGACAACTTTGCGGGTTTAACTGTCCATGCAATTCAGCGATTTGTGAAAAATAATTTTACCTCTGAAATCCCCAGAAAGAAAAGGTGGATGGTGCTTTGATAACAGCAGCAACAGTAATTTGGCGGTTAAATTCGATGAGAGCCAATCATAAGGCTCGATTCATTCACATGCTTTGTGCTGGGATGTAGGAGCCTCTACATCAGGGCCGCACAAGGTGCATGCACCGGTGCATCGCACAGTGCAGAGTGCAGAAGACGGCTGCGCTATGTTGACGACGGTGCAGACCCCCCACTCCTCGGCTTTGCGCAACAGCGCTGCCTCTCACTTCCTTAGCTTGTGTCGCTCGCGCCGCCTGTCTTGACCTGTTTCAAAGCTTTTACCCTGTTGTCTTCGTCATTGCCAAAAAATGGTTCAAATGGCTCTGAGCACTATGGGACTCAACTGCTGTGGTCATAAGTCCCCTAGAACTTAGAACTACTTAAACCTAACTAACCTAAGGACATCACACACATCCATGCCCGAGGCAGGATTCGAACCTGCGACCGTAGCGGTCTTGCGGTTCCAGGCTGCAGCGCCTTTTAACCGCACGGCCACTTCGGCCGGCCTGGCTTCCAATATTCTTGTGAGTCTAGTATGCATTTGATGATATGTAGACAACTTTGCGGGTTTAACTATCCATGCAATTCAGCGATTTGTGAAAAATAATTTTACCTCTGAAATCCCCAGAAAGAAAAGGTGGATGGTGCTTTGATAACAGCAGCAACAGTAATTTGGCGGTTAAATTCGATGAGAGCCAATCATAAGGCTCGATTCATTCACATGCTTTGTGCTGGGATGTAGGAGCCTCTACATCAGGGCCGCACAAGGTGCATGCACCGGTGCATCGCACAGTGCAGAGTGCAGAAGACGGCTGCGCTATGTTGACGACGGTGCAGACCCCCCACTCCTCGGCTTTGCGCAACAGCGCTGCCTCTCACTTCCTTAGCTTGTGTCGCTCGCGCCGCCTGTCTTGACCTGTTTCAAAGCTTTTACCCTGTTGTCTTCGTCATTGCCAAAAAATGGTTCAAATGGCTCTGAGCACTATGGGACTCAACTGCTGTGGTCATAAGTCCCCTAGAACTTAGAACTACTTAAACCTAACTAACCTAAGGACATCACACACATCCATGCCCGAGGCAGGATTCGAACCTGCGACCGTAGCGGTCTTGCGGTTCCAGGCTGCAGCGCCTTTTAACCGCACGGCCACTTCGGCCGGCCTGGCTTCCAATATTCTTGTGAGTCTAGTATGCATTTGATGATATGTAGACAACTTTGCGGGTTTAACTATCCATGCAATTCAGCGATTTGTGAAAAATAATTTTACCTCTGAAATCCCCAGAAAGAAAAGGTGGATGGTGCTTTGATAACAGCAGCAACAGTAATTTGGCGGTTAAATTCGATGAGAGCCAATCATAAGGCTCGATTCATTCACATGCTTTGTGCTGGGATGTAGGAGCCTCTACATCAGGGCCGCACAAGGTGCATGCACCGGTGCATCGCACAGTGCAGAGTGCAGAAGACGGCTGCGCTATGTTGACGACGGTGCACACCCCCCACTCCTCGGCTTTGCGCAACAGCGCTGCCTCTCACTTCCTTAGCTTGTGTCGCTCGCGCCGCCTGTCTTGACCTGTTTCAAAGCTTTTACCCTGTTGTCTTCGTCATTGCCAAAAAATGGTTCAAATGGCTCTGAGCACTATGGGACTCAACTGCTGTGGTCATAAGTCCCCTAGAACTTAGAACTACTTAAACCTAACTAACCTAAGGACATCACACACATCCATGCCCGAGGCAGGATTCGAACCTGCGACCGTAGCGGTCTTGCGGTTCCAGGCTGCAGCGCCTTTTAACCGCACGGCCACTTCGGCCGGCCTGGCTTCCAATATTCTTGTGAGTCTAGTATGCATTTGATGATATGTAGACAACTTTGCGGGTTTAACTATCCATGCAATTCAGCGATTTGTGAAAAATAATTTTACCTCTGAAATCCCCAGAAAGAAAAGGTGGATGGTGCTTTGATAACAGCAGCAACAGTAATTTGGCGGTTAAATTCGATGAGAGCCAATCATAAGGCTCGATTCATTCACATGCTTTGTGCTGGGATGTAGGAGCCTCTACATCAGGGCCGCACAAGGTGCATGCACCGGTGCATCGCACAGTGCAGAGTGCAGAAGACGGCTGCGCTATGTTGACGACGGTGCACACCCCCCACTCCTCGGCTTTGCGCAACAGCGCTGCCTCTCACTTCCTTAGCTTGTGTCGCTCGCGCCGCCTGTCTCGACCTGTTTCAAAGCTTTTACCCTGTTCAAAAATGGTTCAAATGGCTCTGAGCACTATGGGACTCAACTGCTGAGGTCATTAGTCCCCTAGAACTTAGAACTAGTTAAACCTAACTAACCTAAGGACATCACAAACATCCATGCCCGAGGCAGGATTCGAACCTGCTACCGTAGCGGTCTTGCGGTTCCAGGCTGCAGCGCCTTTTAACCGCACGGCCACTTCGGCCGGCCTGGCTTCCAATATTCTTGTGAGTCTAGTATGCATTTGATGATATGTAGACAACTTTGCGGGTTTAACTGTCCATGCAATTCAGCGATTTGTGAAAAATAATTTTACCTCTGAAATCCCCAGAAAGAAAAGGTGGATGGTGCTTTGATAACAGCAGCAACAGTAATTTGGCGGTTAAATTCGATGAGAGCCAATCATAAGGCTCGATTCATTCACATGCTTTGTGCTGGGATGTAGGAGCCTCTACATCAGGGCCGCACAAGGTGCATGCACCGGTGCATCGCACAGTGCAGAGTGCAGAAGACGGCTGCGCTATGTTGACGACGGTGCACACCCCCCACTCCTCGGCTTTGCGCAACAGCGCTGCCTCTCACTTCCTTAGCTTGTGTCGCTCGCGCCGCCTGTCTTGACCTGTTTCAAAGCTTTTACCCTGTTGTCTTCGTCATTGCCAAAAAATGGTTCAAATGGCTCTGAGCACTATGGGACTCAACTGCTGTGGTCATAAGTCCCCTAGAACTTAGAACTAGTTAAACCTAACTAACCTAAGGACATCACAAACATCCATGCCCGAGGCAGGATTCGAACCTGCGACCGTAGCGGTCTTGCGGTTCCAGGCTGCAGCGCCTTTTAACCGCACGGCCACTTCGGCCGGCCTGGCTTCCAATATTCTTGTGAGTCTAGTATGCATTTGATGATATGTAGACAACTTTGCGGGTTTAACTGTCCATGCAATTCAGCGATTTGTGAAAAATAATTTTACCTCTGAAATCCCCAGAAAGAAAAGGTGGATGGTGCTTTGATAACAGCAGCAACAGTAATTTGGCGGTTAAATTCGATGAGAGCCAATCATAAGGCTCGATTCATTCACATGCTTTGTGCTGGGATGTAGGAGCCTCTACATCAGGGCCGCACAAGGTGCATGCACCGGTGCATCGCACAGTGCAGAGTGCAGAAGACGGCTGCGCTATGTTGACGACGGTGCAGACCCCCCACTCCTCGGCTTTGCGCAACAGCGCTGCCTCTCACTTCCTTAGCTTGTGTCGCTCGCGCCGCCTGTCTTGACCTGTTTCAAAGCTTTTACCCTGTTGTCTTCGTCATTGCCAAAAAATGGTTCAAATGGCTCTGAGCACTATGGGACTCAACTGCTGTGGTCATAAGTCCCCTAGAACTTAGAACTAGTTAAACCTAACTAACCTAAGGACATCACAAACATCCATGCCCGAGGCAGGATTCGAACCTGCGACCGTAGCGGTCTTGCGGTTCCAGGCTGCAGCGCCTTTTAACCGCACGGCCACTTCGGCCGGCCTGGCTTCCAATATTCTTGTGAGTCTAGTATGCATTTGATGATATGTAGACAACTTTGCGGGTTTAACTGTCCATGCAATTCAGCGATTTGTGAAAAATAATTTTACCTCTGAAATCCCCAGAAAGAAAAGGTGGATGGTGCTTTGATAACAGCAGCAACAGTAATTTGGCGGTTAAATTCGATGAGAGCCAATCATAAGGCTCGATTCATTCACATGCTTTGTGCTGGGATGTAGGAGCCTCTACATCAGGGCCGCACAAGGTGCATGCACCGGTGCATCGCACAGTGCAGAGTGCAGAAGACGGCTGCGCTATGTTGACGACGGTGCACACCCCCCACTCCTCGGCTTTGCGCAACAGCGCTGCCTCTCACTTCCTTAGCTTGTGTCGCTCGCGCCGCCTGTCTCGACCTGTTTCAAAGCTTTTACCCTGTTCAAAAATGGTTCAAATGGCTCTGAGCACTATGGGACTCAACTGCTGAGGTCATTAGTCCCCTAGAACTTAGAACTAGTTAAACCTAACTAACCTAAGGACATCACAAACATCCATGCCCGAGGCAGGATTCGAACCTGCTACCGTAGCGGACTTGCGGTTCCAGACTGCAGCGCCTTTAACCGCACGGCCACTTCGGCCGGCCTTTTACCCTGTTGTCTTCGTCATTGTCAAATACTAATCTACACTAGGTGGAGAGCTTAGTTTGGTGTACCGGTACAAAAGAGATTTATATAATAACTGTAATGGTAACAATTTTAAATTTGGTTTCAACACAAATGTATCTTCCTATGTTCTCTTTATTTTATTTGAAATTATGCTACTAAGATCTGTAACAAGAGATTGGCTGACAGCAATTCTGAGAGATTTTTTAAAATTACAATTAGAAATACTCGCACGAAATCTAGTTTTTGTACAAGACAAAACAGAAAAAAACCTTTCACATACACAAGTGGAACCAAACATAGAAATAATCTTCGCTGCTTCTCTGTGTAACTTGGGAAATTCTTCCTTCGGCAAATTCTGGTAGAATTGGAGCAAACCTTTTGTATTGTAAAACACATCCTTTCGGTCAACATCGCTTTGCAAATCAATTAGTTCGAAATGTAAATCTGAAGGCGCACTTTCAATATCCATCGAAAACGGTTTCACAAAAACATCGAGAATTGGCTACAGGTAGGTAATTTCCTGAAACAATAACAAAGCCAATGTTAATAAATGAAAGTAATGTAAACCGTTGTTTCGAAGCACTAAAATGCTATAGATTTTAATAAAGATGTAATGTGTACTATTGGTTTTAATGTAATGTTACACTTGCATACGGAACGCAATCTCCTTTATTTAGCTGTATGTCATATACCGGCACATTACCTGGAATCGGTCGTTAAATGCATTTTCAAGGGATTGTAGCACCTCGGCGTATTTTTCAAAGCGCGCTCCTTCCTGCACAGATGCTGTGAAGCAAAAACATAGTACCTTTTTGATTAGAGCGGTTATAAAAATCAGGCTGTTTTAATAAAGGTACACTTTATATCTCGCTTACCTAGTTCAGGAAAGTGTTGCGTATTTTTCTCTGAAAGGTTGTTTTTGAGGAGCTTCAGTTTATACTGGAAAGCGTTTATTTTGCTGATCATATCGTTGATGAGATTGTTTTCTTTTTGGAGTTTCAGACTTAAATCATTTAGGAGAGCCATAATCTCTGCTAAAAATCCTAAATCAGCTACCCATTCAGGGTCATGAAAAAGTGGCTCCGGACATCCTTTGCTCTCCAAAAATTGAGCCACAGTGTGACGTAGTCGAAAAATTCGGGAAATCACTTTCCCTTTGCTCAGCCAGAGCACCTCAGCGTGGTAGGGAATATCTGGATACTCCTCTTCAAAGGAAACCAAAAATTCTTTGAATTGACGATGAGTAAGTCCATGAGAACGAATGTAGTTCACGATACGCACCACTACCTTCATCACATCTTGAAGACCGATAACTTTCGCACAAAGAGCGTCTTGGTGTGCAAAACAATGAACGGAAGGTAAATTCGGCATGTTAAGTGTGGTGTCACCGCCAGACACCACACTTGCTAGGTGGTAGCTTTAAATCGGCCGCGGTCCATTAGTACATGTCGGACCCGCGTGTCGCCACTGTCAGTGATCGCAGACCGAGCGCCACCACACGGCAGGTCTCGAGAGACGGACTAGCACTCGCCCCAGTTGTACGGACGACGTAGCTAGCGATGCACACTGACGAAGCCTCGCTCATTTGCAGAGCCGATAGTTAGAATAGCCTTCAGTTGAGTCAATGGCTACGACCTAGCAAGGCGCCATTAGCATTACATCGCTTGTATCTAAAGAGTCTCACTTGTATCGTCAAGAGCGATGTACCACAAGGATGGATTAAAGTTAAATATTCCAGGAGCTACGTACTTTTCTTTATAGCATTCATTACGTATCCTGTTTCAGACCTATCTACTAGCCTGCGTGAGTTAACGCGTGCCTTTCGGCTACTTCCGAGTGGCGTGGCTGTCTTGTTACGCCACAACATTAAGTTTTTTCCGCAGTAGGCCAATAAACCCTTTTGCTTTACCGCACATTGCTGGAGCCTCGTCTGTGGTTACGGAAAACAGCTTTTCCCAAGGGAGTCCTATTCCTTCAGCTGCCATTTCAACAGCTGCTAAAATATCCGCCCCTGTAACAGTGTCCTTCAACGAAATCATATCCAGGAGCTCTTCCGTTACATGTGGGTCGTCGTCCACGCCACGCAAAAATATTGCTAACTGAGCCGTGTCGTTAATATCCGTGGACTCATCAAGTGCGATGGAGTACGCTAGGAAGTTTTCAATTTTGGCTGACAGTTGTTCATGCAAATTCTCAGCAATGTCGTTGATTCTCCGATGTATTGTCATTCTGGAAAGTGGTATTCTGCTGTACGCGGGAGCTAATGTGGGATTCATTGTCTCTACTATGTCCAACATAACGTTTTTTATTAATGGCCCGTCCATAAATGGCCTCCCAGCTCTTGCTAAACGTAGAGCAACTTTGTAACTAGCTCTGAGAGTCCTTTCGCAACACCCCTCATCTTCTTCAGCCTAAAGTAGACCTCGTTTGTAGATACAGAATTCTCTTCTGCAAGAGTTTGCAACTTCCGTAATTCTTCCTCTCTGGCATCCCCTGTTATATCGCTATACTTTTCTGAATGCAGTTTGTTGTAGTGCCTTTCAATAGACGATTTTCTGACACACGTAATTAGTGTACCGCAGATTAGACATTTGGCTTTATCGTCACAACACACAAAAAAGTAGGAGGGTTCCCATTCCGGTTTAAATTGACTTTCGGCAATTTTCCCTTTTTTTGGAGCAGACGGTTCCATTTTCCGGTAATTGTCTTGCGCTTACGTATTCCAATGTTGACTAAGCCGTCTGGCAGCGCACAGCGTCGGCCTCACCTAGCAAGCCGAGTTGAGGCGAAGTATGCCGAGTTGAACCGATGCACTGTGCAGGCACTCGCTGCACCTCGCTTTGCACGCGTGCGGTTGTCCGTGTTTGTGCGGCCCTGCTCTACGTAGTGGTCAGAACATTTGCGTATGTTGAGAGCATGGAGGCTATGACATTAGGAGTAGAGATGGGCAAAACTGTTCTTTTCAGAGATTGGATCAGAACTGTTCACTCCCTGAAATGAATTAGCTGTTTTTCATGACTCACCACTCATTTACAAAAGAAAATAAATGAAAGGCACATTGCCCTTTAAACTTGGTTTATTCCAGTACTATACCTGTATTTTGATCTTATTTGATCCTATTTTGAAGTAACATAGATAATGAGTAAGAATTTTGTATTGTTTATTGAAATTTCCACGATATGACAAAGTTTTTGATTATTGATTTATTTTGCACTAGCGTGGTTTTTTGGGTGATCGGAAAATGTTGTAGCTTGAGATTTACATTAACAATATATTTGGCTATAATGTATTAAAATTTCATTAACCTCATACAAATACATCGCAAGCCATATATTTTTCCTTTCGAAGACGCCTAAAATCGCAAAATCCGTACCAGAATAAGAAAAAAAAATATAAATTTGACTGTAAAACGAAAGTGCTGCATATAGCCTTACGCAGAATAAAACAAGGAAAATATTGGTGTATCACATTTTGCGATACATTTATCGGTTCGCTCGTAATTAAAGCGTAAATTCGAGTGTCCATAATAAAAATCCTATAGTAAGAGTAGTCATCAGGAACGTAATCTAATCAGTTTAAACAAATAAAAATAAAATAAAAGCAATTGATGTATACATAACATAATAATGTAATATACATAGCGGTATTACTACGAAGAACAATATCCAGTGGGGACAAACTCCGATGCAGAGGCGCTGAGTCGAGCAGGTCGAGCCGCGAGCTGTATTACTGCGTGAGCTGAGACCGCAGAGACCAGAGTGACACCAGAGTCGCTTTGCTCGACGCTCTGGCTAGAGTCGAGACGGTGGGGTGAGCGTTGATCGGGCGAGTTCCGAGGGTGGGGGGAGCTCACCCGCTCCGAGACAAATCGTCCGCTCCCTTGCGAGCAGGTTTTTGCAAGTAGTTCCTATGTTATCCGCTAGGTGGCTCTCTGTCCTGTTGCTGGCATCAACTGCCCAGAGGGCAGGACGTGCGACTGAAACGATCGCCGACAGAGTGCGATGCGAAGTTAAGCTGCGCCAGACACTGCACAGTGCACACGGCAGACGACGCACAGAGACGGCCCGGCATATGTGAAACACAAAATCCAATGGGGCACTGCACAATGCAGGCAGCCAAGGTAGAAGCAGGGCAGAGGCCGGCGCTGGCTGTGTTGTGTGGCGTGCACTGTGCTCTGACCAGCAGAGGCGCTGCTGATATGCTCCGTCTCTCTCTCTCTCTCTCTCTCTCTCTCTCTGCCTGGGAAACGTTTGGAGCTACCGTTCTTTTTTTCTGAATCACTGATTGTTCACTCCTTTGAAAGATTGAACTCTATGAATTAGTTCAAGAGCGGATCCCCCATCTCTAATTAGGAGCGCTGGGACGAGTGTATTCGGCGTTATTTTCGTAAACAGGTTCTGTTAGGGCACGAATTTCCGTGCGTACCAGCTGAGACATAAAGAAAGCGAGCGTTAACTACGGTATTTCTGGGATGCTATACAATTCCCGAGAGGTCGACTTGGCTGTTATTTTTTACAAAGCCATGTGACGTAAGGATAACATTGAGAACATTTTAGATGGCGAGTCGCCATGCGGAGGTTTCACAGGTACGCACGGCTGAACAAAACTCGTATGTTCCATTAGGGGGAACTTTCACCTGTGTCTGACATCGGCTCGCGGCTGTGTGCGCCCCGGGAGCGTCTGCACCGGTGTCTACATGAACACGCATTTGGAAAGGAATTTGTCAGGTGTCAAGTATGAAAGGGATGTCGCCACCTCATGCTTGAGGGCAGCAGTGCGTTGTTTGACAGCTGACGGCCACGTCACTTGGCGGGGGTTGCCGCAAACCTCCGATGCTCTCTACTGGCAACAGCAGTCGGAGGGTGCTTGCGTGCATTGATTGCATTATTTTGCGAGCAGGTCTGTAGGCTGTGCTATGCGTTAGTTGGACAGTTTATGAGTACTGAGCGTATCTACACACCACTGTGCTGTATTATTTATGAACAGTTTGCAGGTCTGTACCGAAATTATTTGGGAAAATTAGGAGTTTTTTGTGTGTCTGCAGACTGTGTATTGTGACCCCAAGCACATAAGGGCGAGTGTTTTGTGTCAGTGCGACAAATATACTCCATCCCTAAATAAAATGTTCCAAAATAAATAGAGTGCACTGCTTCCTTACTCTCCCCAGCAGCCCAGCGCAGCCTGAGTCATTTTCGAGCCATTTTCCCCCTACAGACCACCATCTGGGATTAGGTCACAGGAAGGATGACAGTAACCTCTGGTTGCAGTAATATATACTAGGTCAGTTGGAGTCTAGATTTCGTAGTGGAGTCATTGCTTGCAAAATAAAAACTTATGTCCATCATAGGTACAGTCGTTTTCCCGCCATCCCCCCCCCCCATCTTCGATGATGTCATGCACTGTGCACACTAGTACACGTTAGTGCACGTTAGTACACGTTAGCGCATGTTAGTACACTTTAATACACATTAGTGTACGTTAGCCCTACAACATGGGTTGGTAAGGGGACATGGCAGTCGGTTGAGGATTGTGGTGGAGAGTTTAAGTATTTCCTTCCAAGTCCAGGTGCGCATGGCATTCGTGAAAATTCATTCCAAGTCCACGGTAGCACTCTCTGGTGATGTCAATATGTACTAGGTCTCGTGGTGAACACAATGTATGCCGCCATTTTGAATAATAGTAGTTGCGTCATCAGATGATGTCAGAGATAACAGCACCCCCTGGTGCCAGTACTATGTACTAAGTCAGTTGGAGTCTGGAGCTCTTGGTGAACACAATGTATACCGCCATCTTGGATGACGTCACAGATGAGAGCTCCTTCTGGTGGTGGCGCTATGTACTAACAGTTGAAGTCTGGAAGTCATGGTGAACACACTGGATGGCTGTACTGCATGAAAATGATTAAATGAAGACTTATGTCCAAGTCCTTTCCCCACGAATCCTTAGGAGAAGGTGGTGACTGGGTGACTGAGATTAGTGCAAGTGTCATTTCTTTCGTGCCATTTCCTTAGCTTAGTAGAAATATGCAAAATGACCTTTGTTTACCGCCAAATTTCAAACTTGGCGCCAGTTCGTAGGAGGAAGTGGCAGTCGGGTGGCTTAGGTTAGTGTGGGTAGCCCAAGTGGCCTATCTCCCTGCGATTTTCTTTGCTTAGTAGAGATAACTGTGGTGTGATGCATTATCCTGTTGGAATTTGAACTTCCCGCCACTTTTCTGGGGAGGGGGGCATGGCACATTCCCATCAAAAAGCCACCATCTTGGATAACGATACTTGCGTCATCAGTGGACGCCATGGCCGACATCTTGGATGACGTTATGTGCTGTTGACAAGCCTACACGGCGCCATCTTGGATGAAGTCATCGCCGCCATCTTGGATGCATCTGGCAACAATGCAGAGTGTGCCAGAATCCCACTTGCCCCAATACTGCCGAGGAAGTTAGCACCCCTTATCGGTGTATGGTAGTAGATATGAAAGTGTAGTGCTGTAATAGCAGATAGTCACGAAGAACAAGAAATGGGTGATTTTTATGCAAAATGGAGCTTCAGATGAAAGGAATTCGAGGCATTTTACATAGATCAACTACGCTATCAATTCTAAAGTACTGTTCTAGTGTCTGGGATCAGTACCAAGAAGGTATTGGTAAGAGAGAACATAAAGACATGCACTCCTGAGGCTACACGGTACTACACTTAAAACAGGCTATAATGTTAGATTGTTACGGTTTCTGACCTATAAGTTGTGTGGAATGCAATGCTGTTAATATTCCAATGTAAGAAATATATTTCCACCGCATGACATACATCCTTCTTCCAGGTTTCTCTACGATAAACTATGGTGACAAACTGTAAAATGAAAAAACTGCTTCGTTGTAACATCGATTCGGTGTGATACATGCACAATATAGCTTTCCAGAGGTGTATAGCGTCCACTGTTCACATCTGATCGCGGTTCAGAAGTTATGCTATGCTTGCATCAGTCCTGTAGAAAATGGTCGTTAGTAATGGAGGATACCTTTTACAAGGACAAAGGTAAACTCACACCAGTGGTGTTTGACATGTGAAATTACACATCATGCCGCCTCTAAATCTGTAAACAGGACATCTGCCAAGCAAATATATACATGGGGATTGCAGTACCTCACAAACACGTGTCGCTAACAGAGAATCACCTTAGTTATGAAACTGAAGTGTCGATTTTATATTGAAGATGCGACAGTGGGATGGAGTATGTTACATAAATCTTCGTTCGTTTATAGGAATGTGTCGAAACAGGATGGTCATGTTTCGTCACACATGAGATGGAAGTCATCTGGTGACTGCGAGGTTTGCTGTTAATGATCGCAAGTAGACAGTGCTGTAAGTCACACACAGAACACCCGGTTGTATACGAGTCAAACGCAGGCTATGTCACACAACTGATGCATCATGACAGAACAACGGAAACAAATGGTCAAATGACCTGCAGCAACACCTCCCTCTCTCTCTAGAATGCATCAGCATTCTACCATTAAATTGTACCTCGTTACAACTCCATTTCAACTGATCACTCCTTTCACTCCATGTCATCCTTTAATGCAGATGCAATTAAGTTTGGAGGCAGATGGTTCTCTGTTTTTCCAGGAAAGCACCAAAAATAGCATTCAATTCGTGTGTATCACTATTACCTCAACAGACATACGGTAGAATGTCGTCTCGACGAAAAAAATGACTGTTTCCCTGGTTCCCGATGGTTCCATATCAACGTTTTCTCGTTTTCCTCGTTCCCATGTACAAGAACTGTTCTGCACCAACCTGAAGACACGCAAGTACTTCCTCAATTTCCCCACGTTGTAGTGTATTTTCCCTTAATTTACACATATTTTACGTCATTTTTCGCAATTTTATCGATTTTATGTCACTTCTAACCATGTGATCATGACATCACTTCTCGTCCCATGTTCTAAAATTGATTGTAAATGTAGTACAGCTGCCAACACCTAGTACAAATGCTCTATTTTTCTGGTCAGGCGCCTTAGTATAGCACTCACATATTCTCCACTTGCAGTGTGTTTGCTCTGTTTTCATCTACATCTACATCTACATGGTTAATCTGCAACTGACACTTAAGTGCCTGGCAGAGGGTTCATCGAACCATTTTGATACTACTTCTCTACCATTCCACTCTCGAATTGCGCGTGGGAAAAAGGAACACCTACATCTTTCCGTTCGAGATCTGATTTCTCTTATTTTATTAAGATGATCATTTCTCTCTACGTAGGTGGAGGTCAACAAAATATTTTCGCATTTGGAAGAGAAAGTTGGTGATTGAAATTTCGTAAATAGAACCTCCTTTGTTTCAGTGACTGCCACCCCAAATCGCGTATCATATCAGTGACACTCTGACCCTTATTGCGCGATAACACGAAACTAGCTGCCCTTCTCTGCACTTTTTCGATGTCCTCCGTCAATCCTACCTCGTAAGGATGCCATACCGCGCAGCAATATTCCAGCAGAGGACAGACAAGTGTAATGTAGGCTGCCTCTTTAGTCGGTTTGTCGCATCTCCTAAGTGTTCTGTCAACAAAGCGCAGTCTTTGTTTCGCCTTCCCCACAATATTATCTATCTGGTCTTTCCAGTTTAAGTTGCTCGTAATTTTAATTCCTAGGTATTTAGTCGAATTGACAGCCCTTAGATTTGTGCGATTTATCATATACCCAAAATTTATCGGATTTCTTTTAGTACCCATGTGGATGACCTCTCACTTTTCTTTGTTTAGTGCTAATTGCCACTTTTCGCATCATACAGAAATTCTCTCTAGATCATTTTGTAATTGGAATTGATCGTCTGATGATTTTACTAGACGGTAAATTACAGCGTCATCTGCAAACAGTCTAAGGGGGCTGCTCAGATTATCACCTAGGTCATTTATATAAATCAGGAACAGCAGAGGGCCTATGACACTACCTTGCGGAACGCCAGATACCACTTCTGCTCTTCTCAATGATTGACCGTCTATTGCTACGAACTGTGATCTCTCTGAGAGGAACTCACAAATCCAGTCACACAATTAAGACGATACTCCATATGCACGCAATTTCATTATTGGTCGCTTGTGAGGAACGGTATCAAAAGCCTTCTGGAAATCTAGGAATATGGAATCGATATGAGATTCCTTGTCGACAGCACTCATTACTTCACGGGAATAAAGAGCTTGCTGTGTTGCACAAGAACGATATTTCCTGGATCCGTGTTGGTTATGTATCAATAAGACATTTTCTTCAAGGTGATTCATAATGTTCGAGTACAGTATATGCTCCAAAATCCTACAGCAAATTGAAGTCAGTGATATGGGTCTGTAATTCAATGGGTTTCTCCTATTTTCTTTCTTGAATACTGTTGTGACCTGTGCTACTTTCCAATCTTTAGGAACAGACCCTCAGTCAAGTGAGCGGTTGTATATGACTGCTAAGAAAGGCGCTAGTATGTCTGCATACTCTGAAAGTAACCTGATTGGTATACCATCTGGACCGGAAGACTTGCCTTTCTTAAGTGATTTGAGTTGTTTCGCAACACCTATGATATCGTCTTTTATGTCACTCATGCTAACAGCTGTTCTGGTTTCGAATTCTGGAATATTTACTTCGTTTTCGATCGTGAAGGAATTACGGAAAACTGTATTTAGCAACTCCGCTTTAGTGGCACCAACATCAGTAATATTTCCATCACTATCGCGCAGGGATGGTATTGACTGTTTTTTGCCACTGGTGTACTTTATATACGACCAGAATCTCTTTGGGTTTTCTACCGTATTTTGAGACAATGTTTCATTGTGGAAACTATTAAAAGCATCTCGCATTGACGTCCGCACTAAATTTCGAGCTTCCATGAATCTTAGGCAGTCTTGGGGATTTTGCGTCCTTCTCAATATGACATGCTTTTTTCGTTGCTTCTGCAACAGTCGTCTGACGTGTTTAGTGTACCATGGTGGATCAGTCCCGTCTCTTATTAACTTATGCGCTATGAATCTATCTATTGCTGTCGATACTGTATCTTTGAATTTGAGCCATATCTGGTCTACACTTACATAATTAGCTTGGAAGGAATGGAGACTCTCTCTTAGGAAGGCGTCAAGCGAATTTTTATCTGCTGTTTTAAATAGATATATTTTGCTTTTATTTTTAGTGGTTTTGGTTGATATAGTTTTTAGCCTCGCTACAATGACCTTGTGTTCACTAATCCCAGTATATGTTATGACGCTCTCTATTATATCAGGATTATTTGTGGCTAAGGGGTCAAGAGTGTTTTCGCAACCATTTACAATTCGTGTGGACTCATGAACTAGTTCTTCAAAGTAATTCTCAGAGAAGGCATTTAGTACAATTTCGGAAGATGTTTTTTGTCTACCACCGGCTTTGAACATGTATTTTCGCCAACAAATCGAAGGTAGATTCTAGTCTCCACCAATTATAACTGTATGAGTGAGGTACTATTTGTAATGTATGCCTGTGTCTATGATGTGTCGTGGGCATTGACACTTGACACTGGTCTGTGCAACGGATCAATACCTTTATAATTAATAGGATCGCTGCATGTGCGACGCTGGCACGTAGACGGTGTTTGTTTTCAATATACCGGAAGAGAAAGAGAGAGATGCAGTAAAAATCTCATCGAGTTCTCTATCAGATGAAATTAGCGGAGCTTTTATACTTCGTAATTTTTCTCTGATGGATGGTACAGAATAACGATGATAGAATGTTGGTGTGTTAGATGTGAATGGACCCTAAGGGATGCAGATCTGCTTCAGACTGCAGTACCTGTATGTTGTTGAGTCTTCCTAATTTTCCTGATAAGAAACACCACCGTAATTGTTCGTACTGTATTTATACTACCTCGTGTTGCATCATGTTGCAGGAGCGGGCTTCGTTTGGCGTTGACCTTACACATCATACACAGTTGGTGGAGCTACAACACCGCCGGCCGTGGTGGTCTCGCGGTTCCAGGCGCGCAGTCCGGAACCGTGCGACTGCTACGGTCGCAGGTTCGAATCCTGCCTCGGGCATGGATGTGTGTGATGTCCTTAGGTTAGTTAGGTTTAAGTAGTTCTAAGGTCTAGGGGACTGATGACCACAGCAGTTGAGTCCCATAGTGCTCAGAGCCATTTGAACCATTTTGGAGCTACAACATGTTCTCATTTCCATTGAATGGTCAAAACACGGCCCTGTCGCACTATCTCAGCTTAGCCTGTTTCTACATGAGATGTAGAATGTGGTAGATATAGCTCTCTCCGACTTCTGCTCAGTTCCAACTTAAACTGGAACGATCACATGCGCAAAGCTGCAGAGATGGCAGGGCGGAGTCTGAGAAGCAGTTTCAAGATGCATAGGGACTATCTAAAACGATACTGGAATTTTACAGTAGCAGACACATTCGAAAAAGGTGCCTCATTTCGAAATGCGAGAGTGCCAGAAATATGATTCACTAGTGACTGTAATCATTAAAAGTCTTCTCCATAGGATCCAACGCAGGCAGGTATGTTGTTAAATGGAAAGACTTCATTCTAAATCGCAGACGGCGTTTCTACCGGAAAGTATAACAGTATAGTAGATCTGAAAAGACTGTGTACATTTCTTACAACCTCAATCAGCACACCATCTACTGTATGTGATCATTCTCAATCAACCATCGCCTATAATTCAGTGAATACAGGGTGGTCCATTGATCGTGACTGGGCCAAATATCTCACAAAATAAGCGTCAAACAAAAAACTACAAAGAACCAAACTCGTCTAGCTTGAAGGGGGAAACCAGATGGCGCTATGGTTGGCCCGCTAGATGGCGCTGCCAAAGGTCAAACCGATATCAACTGCGTTTTTTTAAATAGGAACCCCCATTTTTATTACATATTCGTGTAGTACGTAAATAAATATGAATGTTTTAGTTGAACCACTTTTTTCGCTTTGTGATAGATGGAGCTGTAATAGTCACAAACATATGGCTCACAATTTTAGACGAACAGTTGGTAACAGGTAGGTTTTTTAAATTAAAATACAGAACGTAGGTACGTTTGAACATTTTATTTCGGTTGTTCCAATGTGATACATGTACCTTTGTGAACTTATCATTTCTGAGAACGCATGCTGTTACAGCGTGATTACCTGTAAATACCACATTAATGCAATAAATGCTCAAAATGATGTCCGTCAACCTCAATGCATTTGGCAATACGTGTAACGACATTCCTCTCAACAGCGAGTAGTTCGCCTTCTGTAATGTTCGCACATGCATTGACAATGCGCTGATGCATGTTGTCAGGCGTTGTCAGTGGATCACGATAGCAAATATCCTTCAACTTTCCCCACAGATAGAAATCCAGGGACGTCAGATCCGGTGAACATGCGGGCCATGGTATGGTACTTCGACGACCAATCCACCTGTCATGAAATATGCTATTCAATACCGCTTCACCCACACTCGAGCTATGTGCCGGACATCTATCATGTTGGAAGTACATCGCCATTCTGCCATGCAGTGAAACATCTTGTAGTAACATCGGTAGAACATTATGTAGGAAATCATCATACATTGCACCATTTAGATTGCCATCGATGAAATGGGGGCCAATTATCCTTCCTCTCATAGGCCGCACCATACATTAACCCGCCAAGGTCGCTGATGTTTCACTTGTCGCAGCCATCGTGGATTTTCCGTTGCCCAGTAGAGCATATTATGCCGGTTTACGTTACCGCTGTTGGTGAATGACGCTTCGTCGCTAAATAGAACGCGTGCAAAAAATCTGTCACCGTCCCGTCATTTCTCTTGTGCCCAGTGGCGGAACTGTACAGTTCAAAGTCGTCACCATACAATTCCCGGTGCATAGAAATATGGTACGGGTGCGATCGATGTTGATGTAGCATTCTTAACACCGACGTTTTTGAGATTCCCGATTCTCGGGCAGTTTGTCTGCTACTGATGTGCGGATAAGCCGCGATAGCAGCTAAAACACCTACTTAGGCATCATCATTTGTTGCAGTTCGTGGTTGACGTTTCACATGTGGCTGAACACTTCCTGTTTCCTTAAATAACGTAACTATCCGGCGAACGGTCTTGACACTTGGATGGTGTCGTCCAGGATCCGAGCAGCATACATAGCACACGCCCGTTGGGCATTTTGATCACAATAGCCATACATCAACACGATATCGACCTTTTCCGCAATTGGTAAACGGGCCATTTTAACACGGGTAATGTATCATGAAGCAAATACCGTCCGCATTGGTGGAATGTTACGTGATACCACGTACTTACACGTTTGTGACTATTACAGCGCCATCTGTCACAAAGCGAAAAAAGTGGTCCAACTAAAACATTCATATTTCTTTATATACTACATGAATATGCAATAAAAATGGGGGTTATTTTTAAAAAAGCGCAGATGATATCCGTTTTACCTATGGCAGCGCCATCTAGCGGGCCAACCATAGCGCCATCTGCTTTCCCCCTTCAAGCTTGATGAGTTTCGTTCTTCGTAGTTTTTTCGTTTGATGCTTATTTCGTGGGATACTTGGCCCGGTTACTATCAATGGACCACCCTGTATATCGCAGAACCCTTGACGTGGCATCAAGACAGAATGCGTTACAAATATTGGAGAAATATCTAGCAGCAGCCTGAGGTAGTTACAAATACCAGCATCATATCACATTCCTTAGCTGAATGACTTATGACTCTCTAAATTTGGTGATTTTATTATGAGGTTACACTGTCGATGACGTGTAACCGCATTATCGTTCTGTTAATATACACTCTGGCTATCACCGTCTATATTCAGTGTTGCGGTATTTGTGTGGAAAAAGCACTTCATTTGGACGTAATGCAATACCTCGATTTATAAGGCGTCTATGGTTTTTAACATGTATATCGTTAGCGGCAGTTGTGAGCACCTGTAGAACCAAGACCGATTGTGATAGTAACATAGACACTGTGATCGTATTTTGAACATCTGGCAGATTGTAAGACGGTTACATTTCTCTTCCTAAGACACTGTGGCACACTCGCAACGAAAACTTATGAGTCATGTCCACCCATCGCTGATTTTCCCTCAGTATTGTTTCGTATCGCCAATAATCAGTTATTGGCGAATTATTGTACTTACAAGGGAACCTCCCCATCGCACCCCCCTCAGATTTAGTTATAAGTTGGCACAGTGGATAGGCCTTGAAAAACTCAACACAGGTCAATCGAGAAAGCAGGAAGAAGTTGTGTGGAACTATGAAAAAATGAACAAAATATACAAACTGAGTAGTGCATATGCAACATCAAGGACAATGCGAGTTGAGGAGTGCCGTGGTCCCGTGGTTAGAGTGAGCAAATGCGGAACGAGAGGTCCTTGGTTCGAGTCCTTCCTCGAGTGAAAATTTTACTTTCTTTATTTTCGCGAAGTTACGATCTGTCCGTTCATTCATTGACGTCTCTGTTCACTGTAATAAGTTTAGTGTCTGTGTTTTGCGACCGCACCGCAAAACCGTGCGATTAGTAGACGAAAGGACGTGCCTCCCCAATAGGAACCGAAAACATTTGATCGCAAGGTCATAGGTCAACCGATTCCTCCACAGGAAAACACGTCTGATATATTCTATACGACACTGGTGACGGCATGTGCGCCACATGACAGGAATATGGTGTCGACCCACCTAACTTGCACACTTGGCGAATGGGTAAAAAGATTCTTCTACCTTGCCCGATTTAGGTTTTCTTGTGGATGTGATAATCACTCCCAAAAAAGTGATGAAAACATAAGAGTTTGTCACATAAACTGCAAGAAATGAATGCAACAGTTTCACAGTCACACAGTTTTCCCTCTGCTCTGTCAAAACATATATTTTTAACGTTTTCAAATTTTTCCGTGGGTAGACCGTCAAATCCTGCATATGTCCAAGCAAATCTGAACATGTCCTGGAATTTTGGAGAGGGAAGTTGATTATGTGTGAGTGCCCGAACTTTGATAATTGACACACGATCACGTAAACAATACTGCTCTGTGTACCTGTGCAGCTTCGCAAAATAATTGTCTGAAAATAAAGACTTGAACGAAGGACCTCTCTTTCCCCAGCTGCTCACGCTAACCACGGGACCACGGCGCTCCTGAGCTCACACTCTCCTGGATGTTGCCTATCTTGCGCATGGACTACTCAGTTTGTATATTGTGCTTATTTTTTTTTCATAGTTCCACACAACTTCTTCCTGTTTTCTCGAGTGATCTGTGTTGAGTTTTTCAAGGCCTGTCCACTGTGCCAACTTATAACTAAATCTGAGGGGGGTGCGATGGGGGGGGGGGGTTCCCTTGTTAGTAGCAGGGGATTGGATTGGATTGTTTGGGTGAGGAGACCAGACAGCGAGGTCATCGGTCTCATCGGATTAGGGAAGGACGGGGAAGGAAGCCGGCTGTGCCCTTTCAAAGGAACCATCCCGGCATTTGCCTGGAGCGATTTAGGGAAATCACGGAAAACCTAAATCAGGATGGCCGGACGCGGGATTGAACCGTCGTCCTCCCGAATGCGAGTAGCAAGGGATGCGTGATAGATTCGCCTTGAGCATCTGGCTTATAAAGTATGTAGATGTTGGTGTGTGTGTGTTCCGACATGTGCAAAGAAAATGACTATGTCCAGTCGTAAGGAAGGTATGGATTTGACGTAATACTGCGATAGCTGCAAAGGAAATGAAAGATTTTTTTTATACTTGGAAAAGTATGTCAAGTCATAAGAATGGTACAGATATTTCTATTTCCAAAGCCACAGCCATCAGCAGGGGATATTTCCAATACTTCGCTCATTGTCAAATGTCATCAAATTGATACCGCGATCGTAATATGTAATTGGAAGTACAGTGATAAAATGTACGTTCCTGGTTTCCTAGGACGATTCTGTCTGGTGTGTTAGGAGTACGTGGTGGCGGTGGCCTGTGGCGGGAATGATTCGTGTTTCCATCCAACAGCAGGAGCCATCTGAATGGAAAGACCGGTTGGGGTACAGGAATGTAGCTGACTTAACCATGTCGCCCTCTAGATGGCTAAATAGTGAACAAGAAGAGAATAGAAGCTTTCGAAATGCGGTGCTACGGAAGAATGCTGAAGATTAGATGGGTAGATCACATAACTAATGAGGAGGTATTGAACAGAATTGTGGAGAAGAGAAATTTGTGGCACAATTTGACTAGAAGAAGGAATCGGTTGGTAGGACATGTTCTGAGGCATCAAGGGATCACCAATTTAGTATTGGAGGGCAGTGTGGAGGGTAAAAATCTCAGAGGAAGACCAAGAAATGAATACACTAAGCAGATTCAGAAGGATGTAGGTTGCAGTAGGTACTGGGAGATGAAGAAGATGCACAGGATAGAGTAGCATGGACAGCTGCATCAGACCAGTCTCTGGACTGAAGATCACAACAACAACAACTCACCATGTGTTGGAGAGCCATCGTGATCATATGTGTTCTCTGTGGAAATTTGAGAAGATTCAATATGGACATGTGTTTGCGCTGGACCATTATTCCCTTCCATGTAAATTGTTCCGTTACTGCTTCTACACATTTCCGCTTTTATTCGGTAGAGATAACATCGATTGTGGTGTGTGCATCTACCAGGTGAAAGACAGGTGGAAGACACATTTTCTGGTTCTCTACACACCAGAAGCACCTTAGTTAACGTTGTAAATTATAAGGATGGATTTGGAATCGGTTCTATTACCGACATCGATATTCGCGAGTGGAAATATCATTTTCTCCTATTTTTTTCGAGTTTTCACTTAAAGATCCTTGCAGACGGGATAAGTTTCTAGTTACACAGTGGTTTACAGCACGCTGCACTTCGCTAAAGTTTTGGGTTTCTAGATAAATATTTTCCAGTCTATATCTTCGGATTATACGGTGCAAGCGATCGGTAGCATATTGCTATGTTCTTCATATCGAGAAGTATTGCGTAAATGGTATCATATTCCATCAAACCATGCGAAAATACATATGTCATTGTAATTCTAGAGTCTGGAAATGGGTGTAGAAAGCAAGCAGGTCAGGACCAGAAACAGTAATGCTGCTGTGCTGAAGGGAATCGACCCAGCCTTTGTACAACAGTTCAGAGAGTGAACTCGGTCTGCTGAAGGTGCTCTGGACATGTGTCAGGCCAGTGTGTGTGTGAGAGCTCATGACTTTTGGCCGTCGCCTGCAGTGGATCACCTACCAACCTTTCGGGAAATATCTAGTGCTGCGAGGACTATATATGATCCACGTGCTTATCCTACCTGTCTTCGTGGTATATGTACAAGTGTCTGGTGGTCACTAGCTATATGCAGGATGCAGAAGTGATGATTTTGTTTGGAGTAGGAAACGAATTGTGTGTTTACTACATCGACACGATATGTGGTGATGTATAGCCCGGTTGGGTATCGGTTTCAGCAGAAATTTTCAATGTTCCCTCCTCAGTGGCAGAGCAGTGTAACTGAAGATGTGTCTTCCGGTATTTCATGATCTGTAGACCAATTTTGCAGGGTTTAACTGACAGCGCAATATGGCAATCTGCCACTGAAAGTCTCATCAGCAGAAAAAAGTGGCAGACAATGATCCCATACCACCACCAGCAGCAGTTTGACTGGTAAATTCAGTAAGAGCCAATCAGAATGCTCCATTCATTCACGAGACATCCTTTGTGCTGGGACATAGGAGCCTCTCTGGACTGATTCAAATAGGATGGGGGAAAGGTATCTACAGAAAGTTTTGAGTGTAACATGAAATCTTCTTTGTTCAAGTATTCCAAGACAAGTTGAAGCAGACTACCATTCTCTGGCAGGATGCTGTCCCTCATCCGCCATTGTGGCATTAGGACATCTCCAGACCAACAGCAATAGGACACCGAAAATGCCAGCCATTTTTCTCGTCTGTGCACTGCACAGACATGGTGAAGGCTTTTAGTGGTAAGAAAGTTTACCGTTTCTGAGACGTATGTTGAAAGCACTGTGTTACAATTTCCAGGAAGGGTAACACTTGGACCGCTACGGTCGCAGGTTCGAATCCTGCCTCGGGCATGGATGTGTGTGATGTCCTTAGGTTAGTTAGGTTTAAGTAGTTCTAAGTTCTAGGGGACTGATGACCACAGATGTTCAGTCCCATAGTGCTCAGAACCATTTGAACCATTTTTTTGGTAACACTTGATGGACGGGGTGCCTCATTAGGACCCTCAGGAAGGATGAATACGGTTTTATTCTGGGATGTTTTCATAAACAGGTCCTGTCAGGACAAGAATTTCCATGCAGACAAGCTGAGACATCACAAAAGCTCCTACAACAACAAAAGCGATCATTAACTATTTCTGCGACACTTTACGATTTCTGAAAGGAAGACTGGGCTCTAATTTATATAGACATGTGATGTCAGTATAACACTGACAACCTTTTAGTTTAGCTGGCGAGGGCGAGTCGCTATGCAAACATCTCGCTCGGCGCTGGACCCGCAGCTATGAAAGCTATCCGTCAGCCATGGTGGCTGGATAAACATGTGTGCAGCCACAGGTGTTTCACATGTGGGATGGGGTATCCCATTGGGGTCGCTTGAAAGACTGCGTCTGGTCATCATCCCACCTTGGAACTCTGAAGGGAACAGTTTGCTGATACGTCATGGTCGAATTTCTTAACGATAGTCTGAAGTGTTTTTACATGCAAGTAGTGTTCGTGCACTGCATTATTTCAGCTGTTTAAGCTTTGTGAACGTGTTTGTAGAACGTTATACATGCATTATTTTGCCAGTTTTATGCGTAGCGAACGTGTCTGTACATCAGTGTACTGCATTATTTCGATAATTTATGAGTAGTTTGCAGGTCTGTGGGCTATCATTGTGACCCCAAGCACGTCAGAGCGAGTGTTTTGTTTCAGCGTAATAAATAAACTACGTGAAATTCATCTCTAAATAAAATGTTCCAACTTCCCACTGAAAATGAAGTACACTCCTTCCTCTCTCCAGCACCTGGATACAGACTGAATTCTTTCCACCCCATTTTTCCCCCAGACCGCCATGGGACAACAGTGCCCTCATGTGGCAGTACTGTGTACTAGGTCAGTTGGACTCCTGACCCCATGGTGAACACACTGGATGAAGCTACTGCCTGTGGCAACTCATATTGTTCAAGTTAACACTGCATGCAAAATAAAGACTTACATCCATCCTGTCCAGCTGCCCAGCACAGGCTGAGTCCCTTTCCCACCAATTCCAAACAAGAGGTTGTGGTTGGATGACTTAGGTTAGTGGAGGTAGCCCAAGTGACTTTTTTCCCATCATTTTATTGAGGAGGGGAGGGGAGGGGGAGGGGAGGGGGAGGGAGAGGGGAGGGCGGAGGGGAGAGTGGAGAGGAGGGTGTTAGGTTGGTGGAGGTAGCCCAAGTGACCTATTTTCCCACCAAAATTTTAACTTCGTACTATGATATCATTGCAATGTTACCACATCTATCACCGCCATCTCGGATAAATTTTGGGAACAATGCAGAGTGGGATGACGCTGGAATTGTCCCACTATTGTTGTTATTAATGATTTATCATGATCCCAAAATCGTACATATAAATCCATCTGGGCTTTTCGAGAAACAGTATTCATACTTTCATCAAATACAAATACGACCATTTCACATTTGTCAATGAAGTCAGCTAGTTTACGCCTCATGTATGATACCAATATGTACACAATGCTGTAACAAAGTTTTGATTTTTGCAGTTGGATTTTCTTTGCAATTTGCCTGTCCGGAAATAACGAAGAGAATAACAGTACAAAGTCTGCTGAGCTCCGAGCTGACAATGACTCCTGCTGGTCCGCAAAAAAATGGCTCTGAGCACTATGGGACTCAACTGCTGTGGTCATTAGTCCCCTAGAACTTAGAACTACTTAAACCTAACTAACCTAAGGACATCACACACATCCATGCCCGAGGCAGGATTCGAACCTGCGACCGTAGCAGTCGCAGCTGGTCCGCAAACAGTACAAAATTTCGGCTCTTTTAACGTCAACTGATAATAAAATGACTGCACTGTAGACTGATTCCCTGGATTGTTCTGTGGCGTTGAATATACCACTTTGTTTGATACTGCACCTCTTATTAAAAACGATTCAGTCTATATTAGCTAGTAAATAATACACATTTACAAATTAATAAATTGTTCTTCAGACTAAAAATAGTTCACAAAATTTCTCAAAATTGGGATTAAAGTCCCATCTCCCTCCTAAAAAAAAAGTTGTGCAACTGGATAGTTCCTTCCTGTCCCACTTTCTTCTCTAGCCTAAACCTCACTTTCTTTGTCGCATATTTTAATAACGCAACTGAGATTTTTTGTATCTATCATTGAGAAGAATCTTATGTGCATAACAGGGCAAATGTGATCCTGAAGTCTCAAGCTGTATGATATTTGAACTCGCTTCCGGCTCATACAGTTAACCTCACACTCCTCCTAAACAGCCAATGGTCAAACTCGGTTCCACTTGCAAGTTACCTAACAGCTTCCAGGGGTAACAAAAATTTTATTTCCTGCATTTCATATACTTATTGACCGAATTTAGAAATTTAAAATGCTGTGATAATCTACTCATTAGAGATATAATCTTAGGTTAAAGGTTTAACACAATAAGTCAAGTATTATAGTTAGCAACTATGCACATGTGTTGACAGCGTAACTCACAGCGCGCAAAATATCCAGACTATTCACCCAGTATTTGAGAATGAGGGCGCTTAGCGACTTCCAATGAACTTTACACCATATTTAAAACTTTTCTAAACTTTTTCTAGCTTATAGTGTCATAAAATAATGAGAGAGGAACAGTGTATCGCTTCGTAAATATTCGCCGTTTCACCTTCAAGCATGACGTTTTAAGTTGTTACTTGTTTATTACCGGTATGTTTCTTTCAGACATTTGGAGTTGTTTAATACATGGGACTTCGATTCTTTCAGGAATCGGGTGTGGGTGGTGCAACTGCTTCGTCCCTAAACTAAACCACTGAAGACCATTGTCTCTCTCCAGAATAACGACTAAATAACAAAGATAAGTTGCTTATGTGTTTTACAAAATATTGATTTTCACAGATTTTTATATTTAACAATAAATTAATTTGTGATATTTTATACGATCTTAGATATAACGGATACTAAAAATAACCGATTTAAAAGGTTATAAGTTGTGTAAAAGTTCTTAGTAAAAATTCCTTGAAGTGATGTACGATTGACTGTGTCGAAATTTATTGCTGAAGATTCAGAACATTGCATGAATGCAGCGACTTTTTGCAAATTTGCGCTGATACTCCCGTGCTTTATGCTCTCGGCGTGGCTTTCCAAAGCCCTTTTCCCCGTTCTGGAATGTTGATCAAGTACAAATAGCATTCCTACTGCTTTTGGGATCAGGAGCAATCCACGGAAATAGAAGCTCATAAGACGTTTCGATATTGCGTTGTGCTTGTACGTGAGTTCGACATTTTTAAGATTTCAACATCGCCAAGGCGAAAACACTATTTTAAATAAACTGCTAGCGCTATCATGTTCAAAGCAGCACTACAATTTCGTCCCGTTCGTTCCCTTTCCAATCATTGTTGGTTTTACAATGTCACCAACTGTTGTTACCAAGCATGCGTTCTTTTATTTGACGATCTGCGAAGTACTTATTTATGTCGTCAAGGGAGTTTATACCTTTATTCAACTGCTTAAAAGAGAAAATACTACCGAATACACGAACGCATTTGAAGGAAAGTGTTTATTTTATTCTGCATCCACTGTACTTCGTACCGCTTGGAACTACCGCCGAGCAAGGCGATCCAACGGTGTGTGGCATTGTAGTAAGTAGCCACTGCGCAGTAAACAGTCACTGTTTCAACCTGATCCGTATCCGACACAGGGAGACGCGAGAAAAATTATTGTAAACGTCACGCAATGTTGAGAACGGAAGGAAATGCAAACAGGAGAGTACATAAAAAAGTCTGAATAATTACTTAATAGCGATAAATGTAGAACCGCTGCCAAATGAGGGTTAGAAATGTCTAAAATGCCATTACTCTCCTCTTGTTTGAATAATTATTTTACAACAGCTTTGATTTAATGCCGGCCGCGATGGTCTCGCGGTTCTAGGCGCGCAGTCCGGAACCGTGCGACTGCTACGGTCGCAGGTTCGAATCCTGCCTCGGGCATGGATGTGTGTGATGTCCTTAGGTTAGTTAGGTTTAAGTAGTTCTAAGTTCTAGGGGACTGATGACCACAGCAGTTGAGTCCCATAGTGCTCAGAGCCATTTGAACCTTGATTTAATTTCATTACTACTCGAGGTTATTGCCGCTCTGCTCGACGAAACGGCCAAGCAAGGAATCATAAGCTACAGATTTATCGACACAGGATTGCGGATTACCCCACGGTAAAACCGGTGGCTAGCATTAACTTCTTCAGTGATTATACACTGAAGCGCCAAAGAAACTGGTATAGGCATGTGTATTCAAATACAAAGATATGTAAACAGGCAGAATACGGCGTTACGGTCGGCAACGCCTATATAAGACAAGTGTCTGGCGCAGTTGTTTCTGCTGTTACAATGGCATGTTATCAACTTTTAAATTAGTTTCAACGTGGCGTCATAGCTGGCGCACGAGCGATGGGATACAGCATTTCCGAGGTAGCGATGAAGTGGGGATTTTCCCGGTCACGAGTGAACCGTGAATATCAGGAATCCGGTAAAACATCAAATATCCGGCGTCGCAGCGGCCGGAAAAATATCCTGCAAGAACAGGACCAACGACGACAGAAGAGAATCGTTCAACGCGACAAGTGTAACCCTTCCACAAACTGCTGCATGTTTCAATTCTGGGCCATCAACAAGAGTCAGCGTGCGAACTGTTCAACGAAACATCATCGATATGGGCTTTCAGAGCTGAAGGCCCACTCGTGTACTCCTGGCGACTGCACGACACAAAGCTTTACGCCTCACCTGGGCCCATCAACACCGACATTGAACTGTTGATGAATGGAAACATGTTGCCCGGTCGGACGAGTCTCGTTTCAAATAGTATCGAGTGGATAGACGTGTACGGGTACGGAGACAACCTCATGAACCCATGGACCGTGCATGTCAGCAGGGGACTGTTCAAGCTGGTGGAGGCCTTGTAATGGTGTGGGGCGTGTAAAGTTGGAGTAATAGGGGACCCCCTGATACATCTAGATACGACTCTGACAGGTGACACACACATAAGCATCCTGTCCGATCACCTGTATCGATTCATGTCTATTGTGCATTCCGATGGACTCGGGCAATTCCAGCAGGACAATGCGACACCCCACACATCCAGAACTGCCACAGAGTGGCTCCAGGAACACCTTTCTGAGTTTAAACACTTCTGCTGGCCACCAAACTCCTCAGACATGAACATTATTGAGCATATCTGGGATGCCTTGCAACATGCTGTTCAGAAGAGCTCTCCACCCCCTCATACTCTTACGGATTTATGGACAGGCTTGCAGGATTCATGGTGTCCATTTCCTCGAACACTACTTCAGAGAATAGTGTTGTCCATGCCATGTCGTGCTGCGGCACTTCTGTGTGCTCGTGGGGGCCCTACACGATATTAGACAGGTGTACCAGTTTCTTTGGCTCTTTAGTGTATTATGTCAGACTGTCACCGTCAAGCAGGCGTTCTGCCCCATACATCTGTTCGATACATATCAGTACAAGTCATTACTCTTCATGACTATGATGTCTTGTTTTCAATTGCTGCCAGTGACAGCAATCTAACAGTTGTATAGTAGTACTAAACTGAATATTAACGTCTCTATAAAACGTTTTTACAGATTTTATGACTTTCACGTGATGCAGTGAATGAAGCAGGCAAAAAGGAATACAAACGTCTCAAAAATGAGATCGACAGGAAGTGCAAAATGGCTAAGCAGGGATGGCTAGAGGGCAAATGTAAGGATATAGAGGCTTGTCTCACTAGGGGTAAGATAGATACTGCCTACAGGAAAATTAAAGAGACCTTTGGAGAGAAGAGAACCACTTGTATGAATATCAAGAGCTCATATGGCAACCCAGTTCTAAGCAAAGAAGGGAAGGCAGAAAGGTGGAAGGAGTATATAGAAGGTTTATACAAGGTCGATGTACTTGAGGACAATATTATGGAAATGGAAGAGGATGTAGACGAAGACGAAACGGGAGATAGGATACTGCGTGAAGAGTTTGACAGAGCACTGAAAGACCTGAGTCGAAACAAGGCCCCGGGAGTAGACAACATTCCATTAGAACTACTGATGGCCTTGGGAGAGCCAGTCATGACAAAACTCCACTATCTGGTGAGCAAGATGTATGAGACAGGCGAAATACCCTCAGACTTCAAGAAGAATATAATAATTCCAATCCCAAAGAAAGCAGGTGTTGACAAGATGTGAAAATTACCGAACTATCAGTTTAATAAGTCACAGCTGCAAAATACTAACGCGAATTCTTTATAGACGAATGGAAAAACTGGTAGAAGCGGACCTCGGGGAAGATCAGTTTGGATTCCGTAGAAATGTTGGAACACTTGAGGCAATACTAACCTTACGACTTATCTTAGAAGAAAGATTAAGAAAAGGTAAACCTACGTTTCTTGCATTTGTAGACTTAGAGAAAGCTTTTGACAATGTTAACTGGAATACTCTCTTTCAAATTCTGAAGGTAGCAGGGGTAAAATACAGGGAGCGAAAGGCTATTTACAATTTGTACAGAAAGCAGATGGCAGTTATAAGAGTCGAGGGGCATGAAAGGGAAGCAGTGGTTGGGAAAGGAGTGAGACAGGGTTGTAGCCTCTCCCCGATGTTATTCAATCTGTATATTGAGCAAGCAGTAAAGGAAACAAAAGAAAAATTCGGAGTAGGTATTAAAATTCATGGAGAAGAAGTAAAAACTTTGAGGTTTGCCGATGACATTGTAATTCTGTCAGAGACAGCAAAGGACTTGGAAGAGCAGTTGAACGGAATGGACAGTGACTTGAAAGGAGGATATAAGATGAACATCAACAAAAGCAAAACGAGGATAATGGAATGTAGTCAAATTAAATCGGGTGATGCTGAGGGAATTAGATTAGGAAATGAGACACTTAAAGTAGTAAAGGAGTTTTGCTATTTAGGGAGTAAAATAACTGATGATGGTCGAAGTAGAGAGGATATAAAATGTAGACTGGCAATGGCAAGGAAATCGTTTCTGAAGAAGAGAAATTTGTTAACATCGGGTATAGATTTAAGTGTCAGGAAGTCGTTTCTGAAAGTATTTGTATGGAGTGTAGCCATGTATGGAAGTGAAACATGGACGATAACTAGTTTGGACAAGAAGAGAATAGAAGCTTTCGAAATGTGGTGCTACAGAAGAATGCTGAAGATAAGGTGGGTAGATCACGTAACTAATGGGGAGGTATTGAATAGGATTGGGGAGAAGAGAAGTTTGTGGCACAACTTGACTAGAAGAAGGGATCGGTTGGTAGGACATGTTTTGAGGCATCAAGGGATCACAAATTTAGCATTGGAGGGCAGTGTGGAGGGTAAAAATCGTAGAGGGAGACCAAGAGATGAATACAGTAAGCAGATTCAGAAGGATGTAGGCTGCAGTAGGTACTGGGAGATGAAGAAGATTGCACAGGATAGAGTAGCATGGAGAGCTGCATCAAACCAGTCTCAGGACTGAAGACCACAACAACAACAACAACAACAACAACACGTATTTTTACCACAGTAGCTGATCTGTATTTAATGCCAACTTTGATCTGTATTTAATGCCAACTTTGAAGCAATGAATACTCCCATGTCTCCCCACCTTTCATACTGTAGCACCAATTAGCTTCCTCAGATCCATACCTCATGCCACAGCTCTACGAGTGTAAAACAGTTACAAATCATTGTGTAAACATTGGATCACCAATGGGTATTATGTGTATAATATGTAGATTCCTGTTTGAATATTCTAATGTTATTTGAAATATCACAGATGGTTTAAACTGATAGCATATCGATATGAGTATGGTACCAAAAAAGTTAGAAAACCAGGCTTTTTAAATAAAATTTAAGGCTTTTTCATAATTTTGAAAATTCCAAGTTTTCAAGATTTCAAGTTTTGCTGGACACCCTGCCCTTGCTCCAGGCTGTTCCAGCTCGTCGGTTCCGTTGTGAGCCGCGGAGCGCTCGCCGCTCCAGGGAACCGTGTCGCTCGCTGTGACCATTCAAGTGGGCCGGCACGTCGGCACGTGGCACGGCTGGCTGAGGCAGGCGGCAAGGCAAGCGTTTTGAAGCGCCAGCTGCGTCTTACAAGATCGACAACCTCATACTCTTAGCTACTAAGACGTGGTGACATTCTACACCAGGAAATACGATGTTCAGGAAATAAATAAGAAACAACTGTTTTACAAGAAATAGCATACTAAATTTATTGGGCCTCTGTAGCTTGACAGTTTCTTTTGATTACAAGATCGGAAATAGGCGTCAAAGTGTTCGCAGCGTTAATGCGGAGGATGGCCTTCATTGTTGCATCCTGAAGAAACGATCGTTCCTTACTTTTTACTCCTTTCATTGCTGAGAAAAGCTGCTCACAACAATACGTGGATCCAAACATGCACATGATCTGAGCGGCATTGTTGTGAAGCTTGGGAAGTGGTTTTGCTGTAATGAACGATACGATCGTGACAAATCCAACGTGTTGTAGTACCTCTCCTTCAACAAAGTTGAATTTTGCAAATCAATAACCTCCAATTGAAGTGACGACAAGTCATCAGGGGAAACTGAAAAAGGAGTGCTGAACAACTTAAGTTCAATTTCCAAACTAGTAAGGTCTCGTAATCGTGTTTCAAACGACGTGATGAGCTGATTTAACTTTGCTTGGTAATCGCTGAAAGTAGTACCTTCAGGTAGTTTTAAAGAAGCAAGACGATTGAAGAACATTAAAGGTCCATTACTCATCTGCCTCTCAGATAAACGTCACTTTTCCATGAACGCTTTGATCTGGTCTTGCATGTCAACGATTAGCTGCCCTTTGCCCTGCAATGACAGATTTAAATTATTCAGATGCATAGTTATGTCAGATAGGAACGCCAGATCTGATATTCATTTTATATCTTTCAGACAACGCGTTTCTTCCCCTTTCATTTCGAGAAAAAGGGATATTTCCTCACGAATGGCAAAGAAAACATCAAGAACTTTTCCCCGACTCCGCCAACGAACTGTACTGTGGTAAGGTATATCCCCATACTCCGCTTCCATATCTTTCAGGAATCCTTTGAACTGGCGATGATTCATACCGTGACGCCGCACAAAATTCACACACTTCACGACATATTTCATTACGCCACCTAGGTCTACTGTTTCAGCACACAGTGCCTCTTGGTGAATAAAACAATGAAGTGTCAAAAAGTCATTCCTGAATTCGTCCCTGAGTTTATTTTTCTAACGAGAAGCAAAACCTTGGTGACGCCCGATCATTTGTGGTGCACCATCTGACGCTACAGAATGGAGCTTATCCCACGGCAAATTTATATTGTCCATTGATTCACAAACAGCTTCAAAAATGTCACGTGATGTTGCGGTGTAATCGAGTGGTACCACATCCAAGAGTTCTTCAGTTACTTGCAGCTCCATGTCGACACCATGCACAAAGACTGCAAGCTGAGTACAGTCCGATATGTCGGTGCTTTCGTCAATCGCTAGCGAAAATGCAACAAAGCTCCCCGCCTTTTTCCTGAGCTGTGTCTCTAAATCCGCTGCCATGTCCAGGATTCGACGAGACATTGTTTGCTTCGACAGGCAAACCCCTTCAATTGCATACACCTCCCTTGGAAACAAACATTCTGCAACTGCTACCATGCACGATTTTACGAGTGGTCCCACCGAAAACGGCTTGCCACTCGTCGCAATGATGTGAGCGACCCTGTAGCTTGCTCGAATTGCAGATTCAGTAGTGTTTTCTCCGCTCTCATTCACCTGAAAATTATAAACGCATTATAGAAGACGAACTGTTTTGCATGTTTTGATACCCTCCGTATTACGAAACCGTTTTTAAACTTACTTCTCCTGGTATGCCGTTCTTAAGCCTGGCTACCAGTTCTCTGCGTGCAACGCCTTCTACCTGATCGTAGTGCGCTGCGTGAAGACGTGCATAATGTCGTTGTATATTGTACCTCTTCGCAGAACTAAATACTTTGTGACATACAAGACACTGCGGACGACCATCCGTCTCAATGAACAGAGAGGTATCCACCAATAGAGATACAGGGCTCCCGCGCCTGGACATAGCTGTCATTGAACACGGATTATTGCGTCAGTTGCGGCTGCATGCAGCCAGGGGGCAGTGAGTTAGCTTTCCCCCTCCACGCGGGCTCCGAGCTGCCGCAGTGAGCCCTCCGGCTCCCTGGAGCTCGGTTGTAGCAGCTTGCCTTATTTTATTCCATTCCCCCCACCTCTCCCCCCTACCTCCTACACGTACCTCTAAAAAATATTGACTGCAGCACTCTGATATGTGGTTCTGAATAGACATGTTGCTGAGTTAACTACATAAGTAAATTCTAAATTCATTTACAATTCTTTTTTTCTACTTATTCTAAAATAGTAGGTGGTAAATATTTAGTTTTACTTTGTTTTAGATCTGAAGATGATCCTGAGTGACCGAAACATGTAAACTAATTAAAAATGTGCAACTGAGACTGAACAAAAAATAAATTATCTTGAACTGTTTTATTCATAATTTTCTTATTGGCAGTTGCTTTTCCCATGGCATCAACAACTGCATTAGCACTAATAATAGAATAATTAATTAATGGGCTTATCACATGAACAAACTCTTCAGGGTTCTTAGAAAGAGACTTAAAAAAAACTTAAGTAAGGTATTTACTGAAGCACCAACTTATTGATCTTTTATTATCCAAGTGAGTCCTAACACCTGGCTATACACTGTTATTCACTTTTCCTTGAATCAATCCGTTTCACAGTATTAATCTTGGGCATACACACTTAGAACTACTATTTAGCTAAGACACTAGTGTTCCTCCATCTCATAATAGAATAAAAATAGTTTCATCTCCTGTTTGAGATACTACATTTCACGTTTATTCAGTGTACTGAACATGTTAGTTTAACTTTAGTAAACTTTTGCATCTCAAAAATTATCACCATTCCTAGAATTGCATTGTGGACATTTCTACCATGTCAGTACACTCATCAGAAGGGTCTAATAAACTCCTGGCATGGAGGGTACCTAAGCTATATGTTATGGATTTTAAATAACTGTTTTCCAGAAAGCATAATGCTGTATTCACTGATAACTTAGGTGCCCCAAATAAAGGTAGTAAGAAGTGAACCCTCCGTGCAGAGTTCTGTGGCAACAGGAAAGTGGCCTACCTGTACGCTTACCACACTCACATCACAGGGAAAGTATCTAAAAGAGTATTACTATGGTAACACACGAGAAACAAAAACAGTCATTCATTAAAATAATGTACATGAAAATACACTCCGCATTTGCTTTGTGAGAAGGTGTGGCCCTGATGTGAAAGTTCCGAACCTAAACTGACCCAACACAGCAGTTGATGACTGACTAGTCTAACACTCTGTGTTAAATGTCCAGTGGATGGAATTCATTGGTAACTACTGTTAGTTTGCAGATGAAACTGTCCAATAACTGTAGGTGAAAGCAGGCAACTTGTGAGAGCTGGAAATGGCTGATTGTCAGCACGTGACTGCTTAAATAATGCACCCAGCATATCAATGCACAACTGTGGTATATCTGGGAGGGGTATCAAATATTTCCAGGTTTCAGTGTTCTCTGTGGTGGAAGATGTAACCATTGCTATGCGAATGGACTATTTGGGTGTGCTGTAGCATAAGCATGAAGTAATTTCTCATACGTGTGCATCTAGTACGTGACTGACCATACTGTGTGTGGCACCAGAATGAGCTTGCCTGTTGTGTGGTGCTTTCAGATGCTAACGTTGTGTATCACAGCTGGGAGACACAGCACATACCATCCTCTGGTTCTTTACAAGCAACAATGAGTAAATTTTATGCACAGAATAAAGGTAAAGTTCCAACTACAAAACATATACTTTTTAAAAGATATGCTCTTTTACTGCGGACAAAAAAATCTCCAGTTTTTCATGGATTATCAACAGCTACAGACATACTCCACATTCCCTCACCACACCTAATAGGAAAACTCATTTCTTCATCTGTGTTCTGTCTTGGCCCTGTACCATACTCTAAAATTGCAATATACCAAGATTATGTCAGATGTGCTGCAGAATGCTTCTCTAATCTTCAGTGTTCTACTTCAACCATTTTCACATTATTCTGAATTATATTTGCAAATTTCTTCATTTCTGAAGACTCACAAAGAACTTGGAAGAATGGCCACTCAGAAAGATGACCCTTTCAACACATTTGTCTTTTTAAGGTAAACAAAGAGGGAATCAAACATTATTTAAACCATCAGTTGCTAGTCAACAGCAAAGAGAAATGCAGCCCATAAGCCAATGTCTCTAAGGTAATTTGTTGCAACTACGGATACACATGAAACTGTTGTTCATATACACTGATCGTTAGAATATTACGTACACCCTCTAGCATGAGATCGTCAAACCCTCAAACACATGCAACACAGTATTAACGATTGTAACTGGTGCTAAGAATACAATCTACATCTACATGGATTCTCTGCAAATCACATTTAAGTGCCTGGCAGAGGGTTCATCAAACCACCTTCTTTATTATTCCAATCTCTTATAGCGTGCGGAAAGAACGAACACCTATATCTTTCCGTACGAGATCTGATTTCCCTTATTTTATCGTGGTGGTTGTTTATCCCCCATGTAGGTCGACGTCAGCAAAACATTTTCACTTTTGGGAGAGAAAGTTGGTGATTGGAATTGCGTGAGAAAATTCCGTCGCAACGAAAAACACCTTTCTTTTAATGATGTCCAGCCCAAATCCTGTATCATTTCAGTGACACTATCTCCCATATTTTGCAATAATACAAAACATGCTGCCCTTTTTTGATGTACTCCATCACTCTTATCTGGTAAGGATCCCACACTGCACAGCAGTATTCTAAAAGAGGATGGACAAGCCTAGTGTAGGCAGTCTCCTTAGTAGATCTGTTAAATTTTCTAAGTTCAAAAATGGTTCAAATGGCTCTGAGCACTATGGGACTTAACATCTGTGGTCATCAGTCCCCTAGAACTTAGAACTACTTAAACCTAACTAACCTAAGGACATCACACACATCCATGCCCGAGGCAGGATTCGAACCTGCGACCGTAGCACTCGCGCGGTTCCGAACTGAGCGCCTAGAACCGCTAGACCACCGCGGCCGGCAAAATTTTCTAAGTGTCCTGCCAATAAAACTCAGTCTTTGGTTAGCCTTCCCCAAATTTTCTGTGTGTTCCTTCCAATTTAAATTGTTCGTAATTGTAATTCCTAGGTATTTAATTGAATTTACGGCCTTTATATTTGACTGATTTATCGTGTAACCAGAGTTTAATGAATTCTTTTTAGCACTCATGCGGATGACCTCACACTTTTTGTTATTTAGGGTCAACTGCCAATTTTCGCACCATTCAGATACCTATTCTAAATCGTTTTGCAATTTGTTTTGATCGTCTGATGGTTTATTAGTCAATAAACGATAGCGTCATCTGCAAACAACCTAAGGTGGCTGCTCAGATTGTCACCCAAATAGTTTATATAGATAAGAAACAGCAAACGGTCTATAACACTGCCTTGGGGAACGCCAGAAATCACTTCTGTTTTACTCAATGACTTTCCATCTATTACTACAAACTGTGATCTCTCTGACAGGAAATCACAAATCCAGTCACATAACTGACACAATATTCCATAAGCACAAAATTTCACTACAAGCTGCTTGTGTGGTACAGTGTCAAAAGCCTTCCAGAAATACGGAATCAATCTGAAATCCCTTGTCAATAGCACTCAACACTTCACTTCATGTGAATAAAGAGATAGTTGTGTTTCACAGGAACGATGTTTTCTAAACCCATGTTGACTGTGTGTCAATAGACCATTTTCTTTGAAGTAATTCATAATGTTCAAAGCAGATAACTCCTACTAACTTTCTTGGTTTGGTTTGGTTGTTTGGGGAAGGAGACCAGACAGCGAGGTCATCAGTCTCATCAGATTAGGGAAGGACGGGGAAGGAAGTCGGCCGTGCCCTTTGAAAGGAGTCATCCCGGCATTTGCCTGGAGCGATTTAGGGAAATCACAGAAAACCTAAATCAGGATGGCCATAGGCGGGATTGAACTGTCGTCCTCCCGAATGAGAGTCCAGTGTCTAACCACTGCGCCACCTCGCTCGGTCTATCTTTCTTGAATATTGGTGTGACCTGTGCAACTTTCCAGTCTTTGGGTACGGATCTTTCATCGAGCAAATGGTTATATGTGATTGTTAAGTATGGAGCTAATGCATCAGCATACTCTGAAAAGAACCTAACTGGTATACAGTCTGGACCAGAAGACTTGCTTTTATTAAGTGATTTAAGTTGCTTCACTACTCCGAGGATATTTAAAATTCTGGAATATTTACTTTGTCTTCTTTTGTGAAGGCATTTCAGAAGGATGTGTTTAGTAACTCTGCTTTGGCAGCACTGTCTTCGATAGAATCTCCATTGCTATTGCGCAGAGAAGTCATTGATTGTTTCTTGCCACTAACATACTTCACATATGACCAGAATCTCTTTGGATTTTCTACCAGGTTATGAGACAAGGTTTCGTTGTGGAAACTGTTATAAGCATCTCACATTGAAGTCCGCGCTAAATTTCAAGCTTCTGTAAAAGATTGTCAATCTTGGGGATTTTGTGCCTGTTAAATTTGGCATGTTTGTTTCGCTGTTTCTGCAATAGAATTCTGACCCTTTTGTGTACCAAGGAGGATCAGCTCTGTTGTTTGTTAATTTATTTGGTATAAACCTCTCAATTGCTGCTCATACTATTTCTTTGAATTCAAGCCTCATCTGGTCTACACTTATATTATCAATTTGGAAGGAGTGGAGATTGTCTCTCAGGCAGGCGTCAAGTGAATTTTTATCTGCTTTTTCGAACAGGTATATTTTTCGTTTATTTTTAGAGGATTTGGGGGTTACAATACTCAATCTTGCTACAACAACTCTGTGTTCACTAATCACTGTATCGGTTTTGATGCTCGTTATTAACTCAGGATTATTTGTTGCTAAGAGGTCAAGTGTGTTTTCACAACCGTTTACTATTCGCGTGAGCTCATGAACTAACTGCTCGAAATAACTTTAAGAGAAAATGAAATCATTTTGTCAACTCCAAATGCAGAGAGAGAGAGTATATGGTTGGGAAGATTACCATAGAAATTGTAAGTCTCATCACGTATTTACAAAATGCTAGTATGTGAAGTCTGGGCTTACTTGCACTGTAAAGCACTATCCAGACACAAACCTGAAATTGTGGTGCAAGACTGCCTATGGGCTTACCCTAGGTACTGATGAGCAACCTTCTCCTTTACAGCTTTACAACAATATCCACACTCATATGTGTATTTTAGCCTGGGTTTTCAATCAGTCCTGGTTCAACTGCATATGAGTTTTGTGCATAACTGGAATGGGATCAGTTAGTGATGTGGGTATTTACAGTTTAGCATCAAGTCTGCTATCCACAATACTCCACAAATGTTTTGTTGGCCAAATCTGGGACATTGCCATGAAAACAGTTTCCTTATGGACCATGTGTATGAAGAGTTACTTCACCTTGCCTCATACATTCCTCCTCCCGAAACCAGTCTTCGATGGCATCAGAAGGTAAATAATAAGAATAATTTTGTAATCTTTTCCTGTGACTTTATCACATACAGCACTAGAGGCTCAAACTTCAACCACAGCACATAATTTAGAAACTGGACTCTTCTATTGGCACACCACATGGAATATTATGATACATCATTTTAATGCATATTTTGTTTAGTTACAAAACCCCAAACACCACTAAAGCAGGCAACTACTATCTTTTGGAACCATCGAGTGTCTCTCTCTCTCTCTCTCTCTCTCTCTCTCTCTCTCTCTCTCACACACACACACACACACACACACACACACAGAGAGAGAGAGAGAGAGAGAGAGAGAGAGAGAGAGAGAGTGGGTGGGTTACATTTGGTAAGTATGCTAAGTGTGAAAGATGTAAGTGTCGAGAAAAAATGTGTCCTTGCATTGAAAATACATTTTCAGTCATCATTTTCTGTATCAACTCATGGTCTCTTACAAATTGCTTTTCATCTTTAGAACCATAAAAGCTAGCTGTTGTGAAAGAGGAACGAATCAACTGTAAGCAACAGTTAACAGTTACTTACATTCTTTCTCATGACAGTCATGTATTTAATTCTGCCCATCAGATTTCTTTGTACTTTTTTCTAGTCACAGTAAGCATTATTTGTTATTAGTAGTGCAGACTTACAGGAAAAACAACAACAATACAACAATGAAGTATTGATTATAAATAACTATTATTTTTATTTTATATTCAGTTTTTTTCACAAATATTTCATTATCAACAGCAGGCGTTACATACACACCTTGGAACAAACAAAAATACTTAGGAAACTTTGTTCCAATATATTACACTTAATTCTTTTAAGAAAAATATGTTTGTGAATATAACAAGCTGCAATGGTGATACATAGGTGAGACAATGAGAATAACATAGAGAAACAATTTCTGAGCAACATAAAGGTCTCGCAATTAAAAAAATTATATATTAATATATAAATATCTGTATATAATAAAAATAAAAAAAAATCACTCGTGATATGTTAACAGACATGTCAGGCAATGGCTCATTTTAGCAGCAAGACATTCATTCAATTATTGTGACCACCGCATACTCAAAACCTATCTAAAACTGCAGTAAATATAATTATGCTCATGGATAGAATTATTCTCAATTTTGTAGAACAGCCAGTGTTATTTCATTACTTCAAACTAATAATTTCTAAGCTATTTCTCCGACAATGCACTACTAGAGTATCAAATTAAAATAATCATTAAAATAATGATGAAAACATCTTTATGCAAGGCCACTTAGTGAAGCAAATACTTCAAACACCTTTTATGTACACAAAATATAGTGGCCTTACATATCACATTGTTGATTTCGAAAGGCACGGTTGCATGCAGTCCAAATATTATACACAATATATGCCATACAAACATTAATACATAAAACATAATATATTCACATATTATCACCCTATTGTATAATATAGAGGATACATGATAAATAAACATGGTTATAACCACAAGTATTCAGTGGTAAATAAAGTTTATATGAGAAAAAAATAGAAAAAAAAATTGACGAAAGGTAATATATAAGTAACCACCAATTAACAGAGATTCAAAGAGGAATTCAGTCTGAAGAAATTTAAAATACAGAATACAAGGCATGTATACATATTTGGAAAGTTATAAACAAATAGAAGTCACATAGCTGAGGCACATGATAAAATAGTAGCTTTTTTTTACAGTCATTCTAATATATATAACAAAAAATAATTATTTAAACACAATATATTTTACAAATAAAGCATAATTTTAAAAAAATGCCTTAGCAAATGCATCTATGCAATCAGATTATAGCATAAATATAGACACATCATAATCAATGGTTACTAAGTGCCAAGAAACTTTGATAGGATGTGTAACTTTTAGTACACTAATTTGAAGAATTACAGGATCTGATTTCCTTGGAATGGAAAACACAACACAGTGAATACAATGGTATTTTCCTAAACCAAAATACAACAATAATAAACCATTTGTAATGTCAACAAATCATTTAACTCCATGAAACCAATGGATTGAGTGTATGTGCATTTGTGTTTCTTGTAAAAGAATCTGAAAATAAAACATAATTTAATTAAGAGAACATGAAATAGCAGGCCACATACTGAACTAAATTAAAACCTAATACTAACAAACTGCAGAAAAATCATATATTATGTAGTCAAACGATACATCGTTTCTATGTTTTCTTGGCTGCAGAATTTGACAATTCTCTGTTAATAGTTATTTGCCAATATTTGCAACAGGCTGATATTATCAAGATCGAACAGCAATTTTTACCTGAAAATTGCATCATCTGCAAAAAAATCCGAGATTTCAACAAATATTACCCACAAATCATTAATCTATAACATGATCAATTATCATTCCATTAAAATCCCTTGGCATACACCATCCATTATTTTAGTGTCTGTAGATGACGCTCCATCCAGGACAATGTGCTGTGTCCTGCCTGTCAGGTAATTTGCCATCGAGTCGTAAATCTCATTAGATATCCCATACTACAGTGTTTTGTTTGTGGTACTGAATCAAAAGTATTTCAAAAGTCTAGGAATATTGAATAAACAGTGTTTCCTTCATCCGTGTTCGAAGACTTTTGCACACTGGATATTTTCAACACTCGTGCTCATTTCTATTAACGTCATGTTCCATGTAAGTCATTATGTTTAAAGCCAGAATTTGTACTAAGATACTGCAACAAATAGAGATGGATGGTACAGGACAGCAGATCTGTGGGTAATAGCTAGAAATGATTTGTATTCTTCTTCATTTGTTGAAATTTTTTGTGATTCAAAGGATCTGCAGTAAATTGTGGTCCAGAACAGAGCTAACTCACTCATTCTGCATAAAACTTGACAAAGGCTCTACTGGGCCCTCATTGAGTTTTAGGGATTTTAGCTGCTGTTTAACACCACTAATACTAATTGCTGTTTCGTCATAGCAGTGGTAAACTTACCGAATGATGGCAACATCCCCCCCCCCCCCCCCCCTACCTTTGTGAAGTCCTATCTGATTTTTGGGCCACTGACAGCCTAAACATATGAACAAAATTTCTTGGCAGGTTCTACGATTATATTTCATTTTGTTTCAATTAACATTTGTCTGTCTGCAAATTCATGCTTTGTTTTGTGCCTACTGTGCAGTAGGCACCGTTTCTTAAGAAAGGACACTATAATGCATGCTTCCAAATGAAATCATTTGGAACAACAGGAAGGATTTAATTTGGTGTAAAGACTTTATAGGTGGGACATTTGTCATATTAATAACAACAACAATAATAATTAATAAACAATAATAATAATTAAACAAAATACTTTCACTGGAGTTTTTATGTCCATTATTACATGTATAAAACTACTGACACGAAACTAAAACCCCAGTGAAACGGGTTATTATCAGCTAGTACACTCAAAAGCAGAAAGTGACTTCTTTTAAATTAATGTAATTAAGATTCTATCTGTGTACCCACTAAACCAACATATGCAAAAGTTCAATAATAAACATGGTAATGGGAAGTTCAAACACACACACACACACACACACACACACACACACACACACACACACACACACACACACGAAAATGTAGCTGTGCAGATGAATGTGTGTGTACGTGTATTGTATAGGTACGAAAAAGCATTCACCTGAAAGAAACAAAAGTTCTCCACCTTGCTATGTGCCTATTGATGACTCAGCATCTCAACTATTTGGTGAGTTGCTACCTTTACTCCTTAAATTATTAATGTTTAGTAATAATGTGAAACTTAGGTCTGCCATAGCTGGTTCAAAGCCAAAAAGAGTTGTCTCTGGATGACAGGAACTTGAAAGAGACCCACTATTGAGTTACAGATGGAGACAATTATGATGGTATGATGGCAGGATGTACCATGGTCTGTGTCAGTTCTCCATACTGAGAGAGAGTGCTTACAAAATCTTCTGGGACTTGCAAACCTCAATGTAGTAGTGAAACACTGCCAAGTTTTTCCAAACTAAAATTTCCAATAGTTAAACATGATGCAAACTTCCAAAGGAAAATAATTCTTGAAGTGATAACATTGATGTTGGCAACACAACTGGGCCTGACGATTGTCATGACCCAAAAATACCAAGCACCATTGAAACCCTAAAATTAAAATTAAAAATACATAAATAAATAAAAAATTGGAACACACTCCATACAAGAGCCAAGCTTCACAGAAGATCGAATTGCGGATGCTGGGAACTATAGCTACTTCAGTGTGAAACCTGGCAAGGGAAATCAAGAGAAAGACACCACACATTGGGACAGCTTTCGGCTTAAATAGAATAATATTGATCTTCATCACTAAATTTCATTTCCCTTCTCTCTTTCCACCTCTTAAATGTTCAGATCTCCATTGACAACAACTGAAATGGTCCGATCAATAATGGAAACAGAAAAATAAAATTCTGAGGAAGCATATCAATTCTGGGAAAAACTGTGCAGTGAAATTAATTAGATTACATAAAATATATCAAAATATTACTTGGAAGCTTCACTGCATAAGCTGGTAGGGAAAAACCATTCCTGAGCACAGTATGCAGGGTGTCCCATATACAGAAGACCAAATCAATATGGTTTAAACATGAGGGTGCTTTGTAGGACCTGCAATCAAAAATTAATGTCTACTGCTTTCAAAAAAGACTTCTCAGAAAGCCAAAGAGCTAGAGATTCTTAAATATATCCTTTCAGAATTTTACATATGCCACGTAGCAATACCTACACAAAATCACAAGGAGGTTGTGTGTGTGAGTGTGTGTGTGTGTGTGTGTGTGTGTGTGTGTGTGTGTTTTTTTTTACAGTTGATGGACACTCTACAGTGAGGGTTTACAGTCGATGGACACACTACAGTGAGGTTATCCGCACTCAGGAAGTCACGAATGTCAAAGTAAAAAAAAAAGGAACTGATATTCGCTATTTGCCACAAAATAAAAATCCAAGTGATCCTAAAAAAAAAACACAACCACAAGTGCAAGGTCAAGGGCACACGCACACAACTAACTGCAAAATTCCATACCACAAACAAGAGTAAAAGGGATTTAACAGAGGTTTGCCAATATTATTCAGAATTACGCTAAAAACTCTTGGAAGTTAACAGTGAATGTCTTTCCTGAGAGTCCTCAGACCTCTTTTCTCTTGTATTTTGGCAGATATTTGTCATTTTGTTTTTTTTTGAACATGTACACTGAAACAGTAAAAACATGGCTCATCACATATTTTATGCAACATCCCGTGTCAATAAAGTGTCAGTTTTTTCCTCATTACAAATAAATTGTTTTTAAAATTAAATATGGCATGATAGTCACACCGACGTATAAATAAATCTAGCAGTATGAGGGTTTCATAATCATTTCGTAGTACATTGTAACTTGAGGCCCCAGACATTTTTCTAAAGCACTTCTATGGACCACTGCAAGGTACAGCCAACTTCATTTCATGTCACACGTCTCTCCAATGACGACACCCTGAAATGTGACTGTTCACAATGTATAAATTTCAAAGCAAGATTATCACTTCAAGGACAAGACAAAGCACTTCAGTACTGACATCACTTGCATATGGTGACCCTGAAACGATGATTTAAACCTTCTGATGAATGAAAGAAATTGTCAAGTCCATGAGAACTTAAGATTTTATACAACCATACAATACAGGTAATAGTATAAGTGGCTTTGACAGTAAGCTGCCAGAACTGACATACCAGTACACAAGGAAAGGAGAAGCACACAATGACAACACACAATTGCAGCAACAATGAATTGTATAATTTCATTGGAAGGAGACTGTGTACCATACCTTAATGCATGTAGTTACAAGTAATTTGCAAATGATTCACTTCTGGTCACCATCACTCCATGTGACCCTACACAGATGGCAATAATACGGGTTGGGACAAAAGATATTTCAGAGAAAGTTTCTTGACTCTTACTGGAACATGGGCATTTGGAATTTTGACAGCAAGCCCCTTCACCACGCACACTTTTCTTGATGCATCTCCCATTGGTATTTGTTGATAATTTCTATGGCATTCTCACCCTGATTATACAAACCCAGGAAGGATAGCAAAGCTCTCCTTTGAACATTCTCTCTCTCATCCAATGTTCCAACTTCATATGTGTTCCAGATCAATGAGCAACAAAGGACTAATCCAACAGGGTGAAAATACTTTTAGTTGGTGGGCTATAATTATTATAATTCTGTATCACATGTGGCTGGACTTACTAAACTTAGGGAGCAACTGACAGGATTATATGCTGCGGTGTGGTGTGCACCATGTCAGAAGAAAGATGGGAGTCAAGATAATGATTTCATAATTTCTATGGAGATTGCAAAGATCACATCAAACTTCTGCATTTATGGTGCTCTTCCAACTTTTAGGTTTCATGGCATGGTGTACAACAGAGGTTTCAGCTCAAACACAGAGAGCTTCAAGCACGGGAATAAAAAAGTTCCTAGCAACTGTAACTGTCAGGTATTTATCACATGCGGAGTGGCGCAGATGATGATCATAGAGAGGCATATCAAATTGTTAATATACATCCTTGTCTCAGTAGAAAGATGTGTAAAGAGGGGGAGGGGGAGGGGAAAGGAAAGTGATGTAAGGTTATACCAAGAGAACAATGGGAATGGTGTTGTCGTACACCTGTTTATCTGTGAGAAACTACAGCAAATCCTTTGTATCATTGCAAAGTCCCTTGGTCCTCACTGTTGTTCAGGGGTAATAATGACATTTTCTTATCATGATTACACCAGAAGTTAACATCCCCATTCACATTAATACAATTAATTCTCATATAGACATTCAAGGTACGCTGGCTACCTCCCATGAACTTTAATTTCCTTATCATGACAAGGGACTGGTGTGGGTCTATAGCTACATAAAATTGGATATATGGGCAAAGTTTTTTTTCCAACAGCCACCCTTATTGTGATTAAGGCAGGTAGTAGAGATAGGGAATCATGTGGAACTGCTCTAAACGCCTCATCTGAAAATTACCTTGACCAACTAATCAGAGAACCAACTTGTGAAGGTAACATATTTGATCTCCTGGTCACCAACAAGCCTCAACTTTTCTATTCAGTTAGTGTAGAACAGGGAATCGGTGATCATAAGCTTTTTACAGCATAACCGAATATAGATGTAAATAGGAATGTAAAGAAAAGCACGAAAATATTTCTGCTTAACAAGAATGGAAAAGAGAGAGAGAGAGAGAGAGAGAGAGAGAGAGATATTTCAGATTAATTATTGAGCAGCAAACATGGGAAATTTATCTCCAGAAATGAAAATATTGAGCACAAATGGACAAAGTTCAAGAATATTGTACAGTACATCTTAAACAGGTGCGTGCTGAGCAAAATTGTAAGAGGTAGGAAAGACCTGCCATGGATCAACAGCCATGTTAGAAAGCTGTTACAGAAGCTAAGAGAGCTTCACTGCAAATTTCAATATAGCCAAAGCCTTCCTAATGCAGCTGAGCCTTCCAGACAAACAAGAATTGAATGAGGCCGAAATTAGTGTGTGGAGTTCCACACATGAAGCATTCAACAAACTCAAAAATAAAGTTTATTAACTGACATGACAAGTTCCTAACAAGTTTTGGTGTTACGTTAAATCAATAAATGCATCTAAGTCAGCTGTTCAAATACTCTGCGACCACAATAGAACTGAAACTGAGGATAACAGAGAGAAATCCAAAATACTGAACACTTTCTACAAAACTGTTTCACTCACTAAGAGCTCAGTATGGTCCCTTTAAGACATTGCACAAATGTCAAAATGACATATGAAAATACGTGGCTACGGGAAAGAAAATCAACTGGAATTAAAGGAAAGGCTGCAGGGCCCAATGAGGTACCAATATGATTCTTCATGGATGATGCTAAAGAACATGCTTCTCTTCTAGCACGAGTGTACCATAGGTATTAAAGGAGTGATGTGTTCCTAGTGAATGGAAAAAAAGCCACAAGTTACTCAAGTTTTCAAGGAGGGTTATCGAACACAAAATTTTGGAACATGTTTTATGCTGGCATTTTATGACATTTTTGGAGACCAGAAATGTCCTCTGCAGGAATCATCATGGGTTCTGAAAATAATGATTTTTTGAAACCCAGCTCATTCTCTTTGTCCCAGAACGGGAGGGTATTGGCACCCAGTGTGATGCTGTGTTCCTCGACTTTAAGAAGGCATTTGATACAATTCCATATTGCTTCCTAATGAACAAAATATGGGCATACAAAATCAAAATATCAGACCAGGTGTGTGACTGGACTGAAGAGTTTCTAGCAAACATAACTCAGCTCATCATTTTCAACCGACAGTAATCTTCAGACATAGAAGTAAATTCAGACATATCCCAAGGGAATGTTACAGGATCATTGCTTTTTACAATATATGTAAATTACCTAGGGGATAACGTCGAACATTCCATGAAGCTTTTTGTGGACTTTGCTGTTGTATACAGAGAAGTTGCAACACTAGAAAATTGTAGTGAAATGCATGAATACCTGCAGAGGATCAATGCTTAGTGCAGCAATTGGCAGTTGACCCCCGCGATAAACAAATATACTATTTTGTCAAAAACTGATATTTTGAGCCCGTGGCTATGTGCAAAATATAGGTTGACTCTTAAAAAGAAGATTACAGCAACCAGCCACTTTTTACAATGCTATTTATTTATCTAAATAGTGCCGTTACCGGTTTCGAACCAATAGGTTCATCTTCAGGCAGCTGGTTCATGTTTTACATTACATTTCGTGTATTGTTTCCTCACCTGACAAAACTTCCTTGGGGTGGTGATGCCTTACAACCAAAACAAGATTTGAGACAATGTTTTTTTAATTGTAATTGTGCCTCACAACAATTTTAAGTGATGTAAAGAAATTATTATTATTAAATGGAAGATGTTTCAGTTACTTACAATGAAGAATCCACGCCATTACATTCCAGTGCACTGGATTTGTTTACATCACTTAAAATTGTCGTGAGGCACAATTACAATTAAAAAGACGCTGTTGCACATCTTGTTTTGGTAGTAGGGCATCACCATCCCAAGGAAGTTTCATCAGGTGGGGAAACAATACATGAAATGTAATATAAAACGTGAACTAGCCGTCTGAAGATGAACCTATCAGTTCAAAACTGGTAACGGCACAGTTTAAATACATAAATAGCATTGTAAAAAGTAGCCGATTGCTCCTATGTAAAGATAAGTTGTCATTTAACTTCGTTACCAAACATTTTGGAAAGTTCTCATCCCAAATTTTTACACAATACTCTAATAAACATTTGGACAGATGCAGGTTACATATTTTATGTATAAAGGGGAAACATTGCTGGCAAAAATCTCGGAAACTGCTTGACCAATTTACCTTCAATTTTTACATATTAGTCCAATAAATGTTTATACTGACAGAAACTCACACAACAATATCCACGTTTTCAGACCAATGGTTTCTCTCAAATATATTCTTTTTTTGTATATGTTATTTTTTTTAAAAAATTGTATATACAACAATGTGTTGTTCTATTTTTTTTGTCACAGTTGGTTTTAATGGAAATAAGGAAGTAGTTTCTATGGCTTGTTAGCTTATGATTAGAATACTACTATGGAATCTGATTTGTTCGGAACATTGTAATCCTACCCACCCACAGAATAAAACTATGCAAAATATTGTCATTCAAGCTACTATCTTTACAGATACAAAAACTTGAGAGGTCTGTTTCATACCTCACATACCAATGATACCAACCATTTTTTCCATTAATTTTAAGTGAATGCAACTTCCAGCCAAGGCTTCATTTGCAATAACAATAAACAAGGCTCAAGGTCAGAGGGTGGGTGGAAGAGCAAAGAGAAGGATGGGAAGAGGAGCAAATGGAGAGAGATAGGAGGGGACTGTTATGGATAGAGAGAAGAGGAGGAGGAGGAGGAGGAGGAAAACAAATAGAGGAGTGATGAGGAGATGGGCAAAGGGGGTGGGGAGGCAGAAGGAAATTTGGACGTATATCCAATTCCCAGATATATTTAGCAATTGCAAAGCACAGCCAGATTTGCTAGTTACTGTATAATTACATGATTGCAGAACAATCACTGAAATAGTCACATACATAAAATATCTAGGAGTATGATTACAGAGCAGTTTAAAGTGAAATCATCACATAAAATAAACTACAGGGAAGGCAGATGTCAGACAGATCCATTAAAAGAATCGTCATGAAGTTTCATCCACCCACAAAGGAGGCAGACTGAAATACCCTTGTTCAACCAACAGTTGATTATTGGTCACCAGTCTTGGATTTGTACCGTACAGGATTGATAGAGGAAATAGAGAAGATCCAAAGATGAGCAGTGCATTTTGGTACATGTTCAATGTGCTTGAGCAAAATCATCACAGAGCCAACTCCAGTGGAATGTGCTGCAAGACAGGTGTTCCCTTCGTTGGCTTCCACTGATAGCAGCAGACAATGTGCTGCGCTAGCCAAAAATTAGCGATCAGCGAAGCTCCTGCTAGCTGATAGGTCACTGTATTCCCCCAGCACCTATGCCAGTCAATTCCACTGCAGGCAGCTCTTTACTACACCTTCTGGAAGCTATGCAACCCTAACTGTTGCTGACAAGTCTCTGTACTGCTTTGATAAGGTAACATCTCCTGGCTGCACTCTCACCAGCCTCTCTCACATAATGCCTTGTGGTTTGTATCATTAGTTGTCATGCATCACCAGATTTCACGTAACAGTAAGGTTTCAAGCTGGTGTTCTGTTTCCCATGCTTACTTACAGTCTGGCTAATGAGATAAGTTCTACCACATCTTCTGCACCCATTTTCAAACTGTGATTCGTCGGAGTATTTTTGTTGCAATCCTGCAAAGTCAAATGCCAGATGCTTTGTCCATTCCCACGGTACCAGTCACTGGATTACCTAGCACAGTGAAATGTTTTAGTGCAACGACACTTAGTGAGTTTCCAGAAGTACCAGGTGACTTAAGTTACTGTTTCTTTCCTGGCTGCTCTCTTACAACTTGACCAACAAGCGTGCCCAGAAACAAGTTTCTTTTGTCCAACTGTGCTGGCCCCCTTCACCACCAGGTGAGTCCATCTTTGTCCCAATCCCTCCAACCTTCTGCGTGTACATATTTTACCTTTAAATGTTATTCCAATGGTACCATGTAGTAACATCCGTCTCTTTCAGTTTTAGTTCGTCTGAGTTACCAGACGTCATGCCAAATACCGCAGACCGTGAGTAGCTCTACCCAGTTCAACGACTCCACCACGAGTGATGACTCCTCTTAATTCCAAAAGCTAAATTCACTGTATTTTGGTGTAATAGTTAGTTCTTCGGAAAAAAAATCATGCAAAGCACCTAAAGCGATTCCTTAAGTAAGTTTTGTTAACACTTTCCACACTAAGGCCGTACACAATACATTCTCACAAACTCAGCTGTTTCTGCAGATGCCATATGCCATACACTGTTTTGCTTCTCATACTTTTTAACATGGTAAACATATGCTGCATGTTTTTTCATTGAAACTGGTAGCAAGCATAGTTTATGTATTTTCCATCATTATGAGTCTGCAGCTTGAGTGTAGACAACACACGATCAATTTGCGTCATAATGGTTTTTTAACCTCTGATTTGGGCTTTGTTCACTTTGCACGTTTGTGTTGTGTTAGAAACATGGATGTTTTTGATGGTTCTTCTGGATCGGAGGAGGAAAACTGTGATGTGGATATTGATTACAAACCTACAGACATCTTTAGCAACAGTTCCAAGAGTTCAGGTAACTAATACAGATTTAGTTTACTGAAAAATATTGTAATGAAATAATATACATGTTACTATAAAAGCAAATATTGCCTCAAAATATTTTATACTGTTCTTTTATCTTTTTATATGTGTATTTATTTATTCATGGACAGATGAAGATGAGGGTCCTAGTACTGCCGCTTGTCCTGTGCATCACAAAACATGGTTACTGATGTGAGCAACTGGTCCAGAGTTGACAACCAGCCTGATTTACAAGTGTTCAATGATGCTAGTGGTGTAACTTTGCAACTGTACTGAATTTGGATGTTTCTCAGCATTTTTCAATAATGAGATGATAAAAGCAATAAAAGTTGAAACAAACAGGTATGAAGGCTTAAAAATTCATGATATGAATAAGAAGCAGCCTATGTAGAGAAATTCTATGTGGTACTGATGGTCAATAGTAAATATACATAAAATATATTTGTTTTCTCTATTTTATTGAATATGAGAGTAGTGAAGTTACCAAAAATAAGTGACTATTGGTCAAAGGATGCATTTCTAAATACTTCATGGGCAAGGAAGCTAATCAGTAGACATAGATTCACTTCCATTTTGTTTATGTTGCTTTTGGATGATAACATGATGATCCACTGCACAAAATTAGGCCTTTTTCAGTTCTTTTGTCACAAAGTGTAAGAATAAACCAAACATGAATCTTACAACTGATGAAATATGCCCTTTCAGAAGCAGAATAGGATTTAGAGCTTACACGAAAAACAAACCAAATAAATACAGAATCGAACTTTTATTCATTGTGTGACTCAGCAGCTTACACCTTGAATTGTGAAATTTACACAATTAAAGCAAACAGTGTAACTGGGAGGTTGTGTGGAGATCATTTAGGCAAAGCACTCTGCATTTGCATGAACAGGTACTACACAGACCCTACTGTATTAGACACTCTGTGGCAGAATAATAACTTGCGTGTACAGTTTGTAATGAAGAACAGGAAGGGTCTACCTAATGAAATCAAAAATGTGAAGCTCAGGACAAGGGAAATGATGTTTTGGAGGAAGGGACATTTACTTGTGGTTAAATGAAAGTCAATCAGACTCATGTTCTGTCTTACAAGCAGACATTGAGCAAATTAAACTGTAACCAGTAGCAGAAGCAAAGGAGGACAAGCTGCCAAATGTAAACCAGATGTTATAAGACTTTAACAAGAGAAAACTGGAGTAGACAGAGTTGACCAGTTATCAAGCTATTATTCTTTCTGTTAGAAGACAATGAAATGGTGGAAGAAGGTTTTCTTTCATTTGCTTCTTTTAGTAGTAGTGATAGTTGGGTTGTGTACCAACAAACAACAAAAAAGACAACATCTATGGTGTGCTCCATCAAGGCCTTCGTAAACAGCTAGCTAGTCAGGATTCAAAAGGTGGGCTATCACCAAGTGCAGATAGAGCGTTCGGCCGACAGTTCACAGAAAAGCTCGCAGCTACAGCGTGTAAACAAAATGCAGCAAGGTGCTGTAAAGTTTGTGCAGATAAAGGAAATAAAAGAAACTGGGAAAAGAGTAAGAAAATAAACACAATGGCAGTGTAAGCAGTGTCATGTGGGTCTCTGTGTACCAAACTGTTTCAGAGAGTACCATACACAAGTAAATTATGCTTGATAAAACAAAAGCTGCACATTTGTGCTGAATTTTTATTGTATGCATGTTTCTTTCGATAAAATATGTTCTTTTGTACATGCCTGTTTCTTGCAAACATTCAAAAGAATGGTTTTTAGACGTTACAGTTCTTTTTTGAACACATTCAACTTTCAAAACTGTTCAGTAAGTATCGTTTATATTCAAGAAACAATTGTACAAAAGCATTAGAAAGAGGAAGTTTCAAACTTTGATGTAAATAGCTTATTACCTTTCTATTTTCTTCCTGACTTATTTAAAAAATACAGGAAACTCATTGAAAAGTGTCAGTCCGCAATGAAAAGAACCTGTGTAAATGGCTCACTGTGGAAAGTGTTAATAGTAATTCATTCTTGCCAAATTTGTGTAAGCCCAGAAACTTGCAAGCGCTTAATGATGAAAGAGGGTATACTGTTACATTTACAGCTAAAATTTCTAGAGTAGTGTATATGCCTACGAATATTTTGCTTCCTCCTATGTGTATCTCACAAAAATATCATGAGGCTTACCAACTATCATTCTTCCCATGTATCTTTCATGACTGGAGCAGGAAAGAGGTGGGCGGATGTGGAAATTGTATGCAAAGTACCTTCCATCACATACTGTTAAGTGGCATGCAGAGTATAGATGTAGTTTCAGGACCAGTGGTTCCATTAGCAAAGTTAGAAGTAGGCAAACAACAATGTTAAAACCTTTTTCAATCAAATTTTTACCTACATATAAAGACTTAACAGTTCCTTTGGCTCCATTAAATCTGATGGTAAGTAATGGCAATGGTGGAGTGCCAATGCTACGCTTAACATTTCTGGCTGATAGTAAGGTATAATAATTATGAAGCGACTTCAAAAAGTATGCGACACTTGTCATCCCATGCTAAGGCAATTACTAGGAATCTGAAAATGTAGCATCCATTTTTGGTGAAATTTGCATCTAAATTAGATGTGCAAATTTACAAGGTTGTCGCACTATGTGCCTTAAAATGAAGCCTTAGTGCTTTGAAACTGACTTTTAAAAGACGTGGAGTTTGAGACTGTCTGCTTTTGCAAAAACTTTAATAGTTTTTTTCCAAAACGGTCTTTGTTTTCTCCTTTTGGTCCCATTTAAGCCTTCAAACAAACAATTGTTTCTGTTTAGAAGCGGCAGCTTTTTACCACCTGTGATCAGGGAGCTGATCTGATTTACACTGTTTCTGGATATTATTTTTCTTTCCCCCATGAGATTCAATAATTGCAAAATCTGCAGAATATTGATTTCAACAACTCATGGGCATTCATAATTGTGCAACCCATACTTGCGAACACTATAAAACTGACAAGATACTTAGCAGATAAACAGAATTGAACATTTGCATGTTAATATGTTGACAGGTTTTGTTTTCCTGTCACTATAGTGCAGGGTGTGTACACACTCAACTGACGTGGTGGCTGCAATCATAAACAAACTCTAATCACAATCGCCAGTGCAGAGAGTGGAGCTGGGAAACAAGTTCTACCTCCTCCTCACAGGGCGACCAGCTTACACACATGTTCTGTGAAAGGAGAGAACTGACACATGGTCAACGGAACCTCCATCCCCTTCTGGTATAGTGAGGGGCCAAAAGTACACGTTGAAAAGAAAAAAAACACGCAATGCACAACATAAAGTATTTGGTAACAGCTACTGCACAATTGCTTGCTGAGTTTGGCATTGTTGTAAATGGCGTACACTAATTTTCAGAAAAAGACAACACACCTTGAACGACTACAGATAGGATGATCATATTCACAGGACATGTACGTTAGTATGGTGTGCAGAAATGATTAGCATTGTGAACCATGTTGGCCCACAGGTTCGAGGTCAACATCGATATTTCAGTGCAACACCACCCACCAGTAAAATGTGCCTGCGGCTCTTATTGTCGTTATAAACTGAAGGTAATGGATCAGCGTTGACTTGAGAGAATGTGATGCATCCATCTGGGAAATTGCAGCTTGTGTAGGACCAAGTATTTTGGCAGTGGAACGGGTGTCGTGTGTGCATGATGGTTCACGGAAGGCCACAGAACATGACGAGATTTGTCAGGTAGCATTACCCAGACCCCCCCCCCCCAACTCGAAGAATGGTCACTCGAAGAACGGCACTGAAGGACAGAGCGGTCTCCTGATCAGCTTTGGCGCAGCAAAGGAACAGTGTAACACATCATACACTATCATGGGTGACAGTCCATCACAGTTTATCAAAACACAAGTTGTGTGTGTGTCACCCACTTCTTTGCCTACCTTATGTGCAGAAACATAGTAAACGGCAATTGTGTATGGGATGATGTCACCATGGCATGGCATCAGATAGTGTTTCCTGATGAATCCAAGTTCTGTTAATTTGAAATTGATGGCGTATTTTGGTTCGCCACAGAACGGGCAAGCGGCATCACAGTGACTGCATTTACACATGACGTACAGCGCCAACTGGAGGCCTTATGGTGTAGGGTGCTATTGGGTACAACCAAAAATCACAGCAGGTGTTCAGGGTACTGTGAACAGTGTGATCTATATAAATGACATTCTGCAACCTATAGTCATACTCTTGCGGCACAAAACCCCAGATTTTTTTCAGCAAGCCAGTTCATGACCGAAAATAAGTTGGATATGGTGAAACAAGTGCAGCGTTGTGACCCAGTGCCGACAACCATAGATAAACTTTGGAACCAGGTGAATGCAGCACAGATGGCTATACTACAGGACGTCATTCACGCCTAATACAAGTCAATGCCATCAATCACAGAAAAAGTTATTAGGGCCCATAGCGGACCATGAGCCTACAAGGCAACAGGACACTGCTGAACCGAGGTGACTGGAATGGTAATCATTTCTGCAGAACATACTGATGTACATGTCCTATGAATATAGTCATTCAAGGTGTTGTTCTTTATCTGGACGTAAGTGTAGTTCATGCCTAACACTACCATAATTCAAAAGGCCCACCACCTAAAACTGTCACATTAAAGTGTCAACATTATAACAACTTAGCTAGCAGACAAACCAAAGAGACAGCAAATGGTATTTTGTCAATATAAGACCAACTTAAGTGTTTCTTTGTTCTATGATATTAGATCCCACAGCTTACTTCTACGATGTGTGGCGAGTATCTTATACAAAACATTCAACCACCCACAATGGGCTTGGCACCAGAGCATAGAGCACTAATATGTTGTTGCATTCGTGCACTTGTTATTTTGCCAACATGTTTTTAGGCATGAAAGTTTTTCCAAATTGGATATGCTACACGATGTGCAATAATGATAACTAAATAATTAGTTACATTTTCAGTATTTGTATGCACAAAATAAAGCTTTGATAAAATAGTTCACCTGGATGCAATTTGCTATAAAATAGCACTTATTAAATAATTTCATTTTTTCACATTTTGAGGCAGAATTCACATCTATATTTGCATTTATCACAAATGTGAATTTTTCAGGTCCCTAACCATTGCACAAGAAAGGCAAATTGCTAGAAGAGAGCACATGTTCTGGATTTCCTGGAGACAAAGTTCTGCTGTGATATGGTTAACAGGAACATCACAGAGTCGGAGTAAAATGGTGCATCAACTGCAAATGTACTACAAAGTTGAAGTACATGGACAGTACCAGAGTTGTGGGCATAACGTCTAAATTTAACATGGATTCACCTCAAAATTCTGGCAGCACATGGAATAAATAAATATCACGCCCAGCAGTAGTGAAATAGTGTGCACAGTTTGAGTGAGGTTACACAGACACGGATGATGCTTATTGGGAATTAAGGTCATCAACATTGACCACAGATGACAATGTCTAGGCAACTGAGAAAGTGATTTGCAGCAATCGCAGATTTTCCAACAATGTGGACATTGACACACTGGTTCTCAAATGGTTCTGTAACAAAGGAGTGGATTTCTGTCATTGAGCAACTGAATGAATGGCAGAATGTTTCTACTGTTGTTTACAAATACTTGGTAATAATGTTGCAAAACAGTCGTTTATCTGTGTCACTTTGAAGTGTAGTGCAGCATTCCATAAAGGTTACTGGGCCTGCCATAATAATTTGTAAATTACTTTTTGAAGTCCGCTTGTAGAAGAAGCACTACAGGTCACTAGAGAATGGGGTAAAGAGTAAATAGAACAAAGGAAAATTGACACAAAAAGTGTGTACTGACTTGAGAAACATGAATATTTGGGGCAGGTGCAGAGAGTGAAAGAAATTTGTCATGGAAGAAGCAACACCGTATATATATATATATATATAAAGAAAATAATACATCTTACCTGCTAAATATCATGGATTCTTAAAAATTTAGACATTATAATCCATTGTTTTTATGAATTCAATTGCAGAGCAAAATTGTATCCACCAGTACTGCTCTTCACCTTCAAGTCTATTTCCATAAAAACTGTCAACATACTGTATAGTTGACAGAAGTGATGGCGGATTTGCCTGTAATATAATGGAATCATGAGGAGTATCAAAACACATTTGTAAAAAAGATCTGACACACACTTGAGTCTGTTTACATATATCACCCACGTAAAATATAATACGAGATTCAGGAAAGCAAGCAAAACACAATGAACAGAATTCAACATAATTACAAATGTAATGTGAATATAAGTGCCCTGTCAAACACCGAACCTGTTAAGAATCTGTAAATGTTATGTTTGATTACAAATCTACATAGTCATCCAATATCTGGTTACACATGTTCACATGACAACACTGTCTAATACACTGACACCAGCTGATAATGAGTGCTAAAAACCCACTTTTTATGTTACTTCCAGCATACTAATGCTTCTCAATATACAGCATTTCCAAACTAAATTACACATTTCTTTTCGCAGCCCAAAACGACATCATCTTTTAGTGTATTTCTCATCTTCAGGTCACACAAATAGTATCATGACAGGTTTCAACTTCTCAGTAAGTCATCATCAGTTGTTCTGTGTTCCCCTTAGGCAGTATACCTCCTTAAAGGCTTTAATTGTCTAACTGTTTGAAAACTGCACTGATGATGGAAATCAAAACTTTGGGTGAAATTAGTTTCAGTGTTACACCCTAAGCTGAAGCTAATTATCTTGATGTTTCCAACTACTTTATGCTTAAAACAATTACTAATACAGCATCACATCAACTACTGCATGAGGTATTGTGCATACTGCAGAACAATAGTCCATCAATAATTCCCCACACAACCAAAATACAAGCCATGCACTGCAAAAGGCAAGTCTGCATACAAGAGTGATTCAGGACGTGGCTACTCTACTTTTCCACTTCTTAATGTCAGATTCACCAATGTAGCAGCTGAGAGTAAAGATTCTGACTTCTCCCAACTACAAGGTTAAGCCTGTGACAAAGTTTCTGAGGCGCAAAGAGTCAATTGAAATTAATCATCAGCTAACCCTAGTTTATGAACTGGACATTATGAAGCCATTCTCTACATGTCATCAATACATCCATTATGTAGAGTGCAGAGTACAGCCATCTGTATCTGTCATCAATGATTACATGGTGGAGCAGATGCAGCAGTGCGCTATGGATAATTAACACTTTGTAATTATGGAACTCAGCAGCCACTGTCCTCCTCGGATATTCTCATAACCATCGCACAAAATCATCATATTGCGCTTGTTATTTCAAAAATTTTGCCCCAAGACCTTGTCTAGCACACACTTCCAAACATGTATCAATATCATTGACATTTCCACTAAGGTATATAAAGAATGTGATAAGTTTCTGGATAGTATCACCACAGGTGATAAGATGTGACTCTCTTAATGTAGCCTTAAAACTAACCGGAAGTAAGTGCACTATCAACATACTGTATGGATATACATGCAAAATGAAATTCAAGTGGACTATGCTGACACTGAAAGCGATTTGCATGGTAGCATGGAAAGAAAGTGTCTTCTGCTTATAGACTTCTTGCCCAGATGGGACTGTTACAGGGAAACACCGGGCAAATTGTGATTACACAGTCAGAACAAGGAACACCTAATTCCCAGTTCATGTGTTGTACTTATCGAGACACTACTTGCCAACATTGGCTTAGTACACAACACAATATAACACAGTACCCAGCTAGGATTGATATAGAATGTGTTGTTCAATGCTGCCAATTTCCATCTTCGCCTGTGTGTGAAGAAACTAATGACCAATAAACATTTTCACAATGACAAAAGAGTTGCATATGGCTGCCACACATAAATCTAAGTCCCAGACACAAGATTTCAACGAAACACGAATGCAAAAATAGTTTCACACTAGAACAAGCTCAACAAAAATGGTACTAACTCATTTAAGAATCAACATACTGGCTCATAATGAATTACCATGTTTCATTTATGCAACTAATGAGTCATGGAAACACATTTCAGTTACTGACAAAATGTCTTGTCATTCTTTTAGCAGACATGCATTATAGAGGCCATGTCTGTTCCTTTACAAAGATTCTATGGCTAAGAGTGTATTCATACACATATTGCTTGTAAATTCCAAGCTATAATGTGCAAGCATATAAAATTCCAATAATAGCATGTTTCTGGAGCTCATTGGCAAATCCGTTTCTCTAACATCATATTTGCTAGCTGTCATCTCACTGTTATTTCTTGTGAGTTTTTTACTATCCCATGCTATTTCTTCTGAGCTACCAAAGAAACGCTGCACATTACAAAACTTATGCTGCCTACAACAACATGAAAAAAGGAAAACCACATGGAACATGGAAGTCAAAGCATATCTCACTTTAAGAGATTAGAGGTGATATTGTCACAGATTTAGAAGAGCATGAAGCCTCAAGCTCACATCTATCACCTAGAAAGTTCTTTCAAATTTTTTGCATATGTTTACTTCTAATCTACAAGAGAATATAACATAATTCAAACACTACACAACAACATCAAGTTTTAAATTGCTGCTTTTTAATATTTTATTACAATTTTAGATTGTGAGTTATGGATAAAAATGTTAATTTTTTCCTACATACAAATTACTCAAATTATATTTAACTGAACACCTGAAATACTGCTCTATGTTGAAATATTTTTTAGCTGAATGACAAAGGAATGTTAAACTTACAAAAAAGTTACAGTATTTCGATACAGTCGTACACCAACACATACCTTTATTAAGACATACACAAGGACAGGGATGAAGTCATCTGCAGAGGGAACACCATTATCACTTGCCAGTGCCAATAAATTCATTATTGTTGTTGCACAACGAAAGACACACAACAATTTGTCTCTCGGTGTCTTGTATGCAGATATTCCTGCAATTTCAGCTTGAGCTGATGGCCACGGACATTCGTAATGGAACATCTGCAAAATTTTATAGGTTGCAATAGAGGTTACTGACAAAGTACAAAATTTACTGTGTATAAAATAGCACATGATCCAAACATAACAGAAAAAATGAATATCAATAATTCAAAATGATGGTTGTAAAATTACCGTAAGCTACTGTAGACTACAAAAGTAAGTGTAAACTATGAAAGTTCTCCCAGTAGCTTTGCTCAGTTAAGATTTTAACCGCATAACCTAATTGTTAGGTGTGTTGCATACCAATCGGGCGTTATCTCATTTCAACTGCTTTAATTGTGTATGTGATCAGTGTCTTACTCTATACCTCTAGAAACTGGAAGTGGTGAACTGTCCAGAAACAGAGTGAAGATATATAAAGACCTGCGTAACTGATGAAACAGTTTTGTTCTATGCAATTATCCTCCTGTCTGTTAATTAAAAATAATATTATTTATAGCAAAACTGAAATTGTCAGTGTTTAGGGGCAGGAGAATTTTGCAAAAATGTTAATTAGTGATTTTTAGTGAAATAACGCAAGATCTGTGATTTTTATATTGCAAAATTTGCAATTTTGTATAAAAATGTTATAAATGTTAGGACATCAGTTACCTAATATTCACAACTGATAGTTATTGAATGTTAAAACTGCATTTTGACTTTTAATTACCTCAAGGCTGTGGTTCGTATATAATCTTACTGACAGCTCATTTCTGGCAGACAGCAACCAACGTTGATGTGACAAAGAAAATAACACCAGTACTAGCAAAAATAACATTGCATTTGGGAAAAACAGAATTCAGCAAAACACAAAACGAAATTTGACAAAAGACAACAAATCTGGAAAATAAATACCAAATTTGGAAAATAAGCACCACATTTAGAAAATAAGCAGCGCATTTGGAAAGTAAGCACTGCATTTGGAAAATAAGCACCGAATATGGAAATTAAACAAGAATGAATGACAAAAACATATCATAGAATTTGGCAAAAAATTACACCAAATTTGCCAAAAATGTAGCACAGAATTTGGCAGAAAAGGAACACCAATTATGGCAAAAAATAACACTGAATTTGGTAAAAAAAGGCACCCAATTTGACATAAAATTAATCTTTATTTGGCAGAAAGAGCACTGACTATGACAGATATTATAGTACCAAATGTAGCACGAAATACGTCAACTTTGGCAAAATAGACTGGATTAGGCAAATAAAAAGATAACGAATTTGGCAAAAGAAAGAACTAAATTTTTTTTTATTTCTGAGATAGGTGCATTAATTAATGACACATGGTACTGAAGTGATCCTGAAGCCACTACACATAATTACTTAAGCAAATTTTCTGCCTGGTACAAGGCAATTAAGTGTCCTGTGGACAGCTGAGCCACTTTCTCATTTAAGGGATGTGCAAATAGCCACTACTACGAACTGTAATATTCCAGTATACTAGTGAAACTAATACACAAGTGGAATAACACCAAGACCCAGGACATCCATGGTATCCCAAATGAGATTATTAAAATGTTATCCAAATTTATCATTAAACACTTGGCCAACATTATCAATGAAGCTCTCACAGCAGGACTGTACCACCACAGTTTAAAAACTGTTGGAGTGCTACCACTGTACATAAAAGATGACTCTAGAGAACCTGAGAACTACAGACCTGTTACTGTTATACCAGTAATATTTAAAACCTTCAAACATAATTTATATAATGTATCAATAAGCTTCTTCGTATCACAACATATTCTAGCCAGAAACCAACGCAGATTCCAAAAACATAAATGCACCACTTCAGCAACACAAGTACTTATGGACAGCGCACTGCCAACACTCGATATGGAAGAATGTGTAATTGGGGTATTCTGTGACCTATTAAAAGCTTTTGATTTAGTTAATCACAACATTCTTTTGGAAAAGCTACCGTATTTACGCGAATCTAAGCCGCACTTTTTTCCGGTTTTTTGTAATCCAAAAAACCACCTGCGGCTTAGAATCGAGTGCAAAGTAAGCGGAAGTTCGGAAAAATGTTGGTGGGTGCCGCCACAACTAACTTCTGCCATCGAATGTATGTAGCATTACACAGGCATGCTTTGCAGGCACAAAGATAAATACTGGCACCAAAACCTCTGCGTCAGTTTAAAAAAAAAAAAAGGTTGAAGACGAGTTTTTTTTTTCTCCGCCCCGAGTTTCGACCCCTGCATTTTCATACATTATCCAACGAAGTAAATACAAATTCTGTATTGTTCATCTTTGAATGTATCAGCATTTCAATGTACTACGAAAATCCGACTGGCAAGACTGTTTGGGATGTTTGTCAATATGGCCAACTCTACGTTCTGAATTTTTCCTACCTGTGAGAAGAGATGGTTGCTAATAGGAACTTTTATGAATTGTGAATCACATGCAGTATTCTCTTCACTGTAAGAATAATATGAATATAAACATATTGCCATGCATTGTTCCGTGTTTGCTGGTATCTCATTTAAATCCTGTCTGCCTAATAAACTACGAAACTAGAGTGAGACAACAGCAAACGTGGAAGAATATACACATTATGTCATGTTTATATTCGTATTATTCTTATGCCTAATAGTGATACAGTCAGAAATGAAGCACAGCAATTGACTAGATTTTTAAATCTAAGATGACTAATTTCTGTGCAGAATGTTACGTACTAAAGAGGCGTCTGCAAAGATTTTCAAACGGAGAAAAATTTTTGCTAAACTCTCATTCAGAACTTCTATCAAACGCAGTATATTATTTGGTTCTTGTTGATCATTATCAAAGAAAGCAGCAGTGTAAGTAACAACAAATAGCAGTCTCTTGCCATTGTTTTGCTAATGAGACGATTCCTCTCTCTCTCTCTCTCTCTCTCTCTCTCTCTCTCTCTCTTTTTCTTTAATTGTAAGCGGCGGTAGCGTGCACAAAAGCAAGCCACGTCATGAGCGGCGACAGGCTGTAAACACTCATTATCAAAATGCGACAAACAGTGCATGACACAGTACAGCAATGCATTTTCAGCTTACAGTGACGTTAACACCTATAACAAAGAGAAAGGCGCTTATCAGATCAAAGAAAAATAAACAATCAATTCAAACCAGACGAATCACATGAAAAAGGAAGGGTAGCCATATAAATACGAACGGAGCACCTGACGCATAGCAATGGCTACTTGGTAAAGCTTAACTGCTAAGCTTATGACTCGAACCAAACTACTGTAGCTGTATCGTCATTCATTCAACATAAATTGTGTCTCATATTACAATGGACCAACTTTGTTTCGATTTGGAGGTGCGGCCTAAAACTTTTCTCTCCCCTTGAATTTCGAGTCTCAAATTTCAGGTGCGGCTTAGATTCTGGAAATTTTTTTTTCCCTTGATTTCGAGTCTCATTTTTCAGGTGCAGCTTAGATTCGAGTAAATACGGTAAAATTCTATGGGGTGATGAGAGACACTGCATTCAATCTGATAAAATCCTACTTAAGGAATAGATATCAAAAATTAGAAATATTAGAAGGGGGAGTAATTAATTCTATTCAGACATGGGGAAGGTCCTAAATGGCATGCCTCATGGAAGTGCCTAGGGGCACTGCTGTTCTTGGTGTATACTAACGAGCTTCATGATAAACTTCAACAGAATTTTATACTATCTGCTGATGAGAGAAATACAGGGTGTATCAAAAAGAATCACCTCATTTAAAAAAAAAATCATAACTGTTATGTTATTTGAGATATGTATGTGAACAATGCACTGTCAGAAAGAGCAAACACTTGAGTTTTACATGGTTCCCCCTAGGTAGCAGCAGTGTACGCTCACTTCAGTTCTACTAAAACTGGTGTCAGGACAATAGAAAGCGTTTTGTGTTCTACATTTTGCACAGTGTGTGTCACCAAAAGCTATTCAACATAACTTTCGTACTACGTATGGTGTGGATCTTCTTACAGCGCACAGCATTAGACGATGGCATGAAAAATTCCGAAAACAGGTTGTTAGTGGAAAAGCAAATTGCCGGGCTGTCCCCGAGTGTCTGTCACAGACGTCAAATGCATCCACCGTAGTTTTACAAGGAGTCTGCATAAATCCATTTTCCGTGCAGTTTGACAGCTCAACATTCAGCCGATGTCCATCTGGCACGTGTTGCATTGACGTTTACACACAAAACCATGCAAAATTCAGCTACTGCAAGCTCTCTGTAAAGGTGACAAACAACAACCTGTGGAGTTCTGTAATTTCATTCTTGGAAAGATGGAGGATGACGGTTTTCTTCCATGCTTAGTGTTTTGTGATGAGGTAATATTCCATTTAAATGGAAAGGTCAACTGTCATAATGTGAGAATATGGGGTACAGAACAACCTCGTGAAGTTGTACAACATGAGAGGGATTCTCCAAAATTTAATGTGTTTGGTGCAGTTTCACGGGAAAAAGTGTATGATCCACTTTTTCTGCTGACAACACTGCTACAGGAAGCACATATCTTGATATGCTTGAGAACTTTCTTTCCCACAGTTGGAGATTGAATCAAACGACTTTATTTACCAATAGGATGGGGCACCGCCACACTGGCATCTAGAAAGTGTGGGAATTTTTAGATTGAAGGATTACTGAACGATAGATCGATTGCACTGGACCAAATGATTCAAACTTACTTTGCTGGCCTCCAAGGTCAGCAGACCTGACTGTATGTGATTATTTCTTGTGGGGGTTTATAAAAGACCCTGTTTATGCGTGTCCGTTACTAACAACAATGAATGCACTGAGACATCACGTAACAGCAGCTGTGGAAGCTGTAACAAAAGACATGTTCGTTATGAAATGGAATTTGGGGGGGGGGGGGGGGGGAGGAAAGAAACCCTTTTTGAAATTCTCGTTCATCAAAAAACAAAATTCATTCTATATATTTATTAGCTTCACGAATACAGATGTTCCAAATTGGATGATTTTTTTTAAACACCCTGTATTTTAATTAAGGGGATAAACCTCAAAGAAGATACACATGGAGCTGAAAGTGTTTTACATAGAACAGATGAATAGTATACAAATAATAAATGGATATAAAATTACAAAACTCATCATCACAAGCTTTAAAAACAATAAAAAAAATAGTTTGTGCAAAAGATTAAGGAAAATGGCTTGGCTAATTTCTGGGTCGGCACCTCAATGGTAGATTAAAGTAAGACACAGCACATCAACTGCTTAAGCAGTTAATTAAATTCATGCTGCTATGCACTAAGTAAGTAAGTAAGTAAGTAAGTAAGCCAAAATAGTTTGTATTGAAGTCCTCAAAATGTTTTACTTTGTGCACTTTGAATCCACAAAGTCACATGGAACAGAACTATGTGGAAGTCCAGTAAATATGAAGAAGTTACTTATCATACAGGAAAGGGATATATACATAATGACCAATGCCAAAAAAGCTACAGACAAAAATTTAAACTGCTAAATATTTTAACAGTAGGGGTGTATCTATTCAATTGTCTTCCAAACAATATCAGCCACACAAAGAACATTAATGGCTTCAAGCACACAGCCAGAGAAATATTGAAAAATCCATTTCATTTCTTAAATGAATTTACTGATTACTGCAAGGAAAATCCAAAAAGCAAGAAAACAGATGTAACCATCATCCAGTTTTGTTAAACACAGTGTACCAAAATTGCTCTCATGTATTCTGAGGCAGGTTTTTTTACACCAAAACAAGAAAAAAAGTTTAATGTACATGGGCTCTACAATGCACACATTAAGAGCTGCACTTACTCAGCTTTGATACTGTTGAACATGTCTCTTCTATTAAACAAGTCCTCCTAGCTCGTAAGGTATGTATTTTAGAGCCCATGTTTACCAGACATTTTTCTTTCTTGTTTTGGTGCAAGTATGTAAAGGGAATATATACACACACTGTATGTATGTGTGTGTGTGTGTATGTATGTATGTACACTATATGATTAAAAGCATCCGGACACCTGGCTGAAAATGACTTACAAGTTCATAGCACCCTCCATCGGTAATGCTGAAATTCAATATGGTGTTGGCCCACCCTTAGTCTTTATGACAACTTCCACTCTTGCAGGCATATGTTCAGTCATGTGCTGGAAGGTTTCTTCGGGAGTGGCAGCCCATTGTTCACGGAGTGCTGCACTTAGGAGAGGTATCGATGTCTGTCGGTGAGGCCTGGCACAATATTGGCATCCCAAAAGTGTTCTATAGGATTCAGGTCATGACTCTGTGCAGGCCAGTCCATTACAGGGATGTTGCCATCGTGTAACCAGGCTGTGCATTATGAACAGGTGCTCGATCGTGTTGAAAGATGCAATCGCCATCCCCAAATTGCTCTTTAACAGTGGGAAGCAAGAAGGTGCTTAAAACATCAGTGTAGGCCTGTCCTGTGATAGTGGCATGCAAAACAACAAGGTGTGCAAGCCCACTCCATGAAAAACATGACCACACCATAACATCACCGCCTCCAAATTTTACTGTTGGCACTACACATGCTGGCAGATGATGTTCACTGGGCATTCGTCATACCCATCGGATCACTGCATTGTGTGCCGTGATTCATCACTCCACTCAATGTATTTCCATTGTTCAATTGTCTAATGTTTTCCTTACACCAAGCTAGGCGTTGTTTGGCATTTACTGGCTCAATGTGTGGCTTATAAGCAGCTGCTCGACCAATTAATCCAAGTTTTCTTACCTCCCACCTAACTGTCATAGTACTTGCAGTGGATACTGATGCAGTTTGGAATTACTGTGTGATGGTCTGGACAGATGTCTGTCTATTGCACATTACGACCCTCTTCAACTGTCGGCAGTCTCTGTCAGTCAACAGACAAGGTCGGTCTGTACGTTTTTGTGCTGTATGTGTCCCTTCATGTTTCCACTTCACTATTACATCGGAAACAGTGGACCTAGGGATGTTTAGGAGTGTGGAAATCTCGCGTACAGACGTATGACACATGTAAATAAATGCAAATGTCGTGTGACTAGGGCCTCCCGTCAGGTAGAACGTTCGCTGGTTCTATTCGACTCCACTTTGGCGACTTGCGTGTTGATGCAGTTGAAATGATAATGATTAGGACAACACAACACAAAGTCCCTGAGAAGAGAAAATCTCTGTTTCTCGGCCGGGAATTGAACCCGGGCCCTTAGAATTGACATTCTGTCGCACTGACCACTCAGCTACCAGGGGTGGACATGACACATTTGACACCAATCATCTGACCACATTTGATGTCCGTGAGTTCAGCAGAGCACTCCATTTTGCTCTCTCAAGATGTCTCATGACTACTGAGGTTGCTGATATGGAGTACCTGGTAGTAGGTGATAGCACACTGCACCTAATAAGAAAAACATATGTTTTTGAGGGTGTCCGGATACTTTTGATCACATAGAGTATGTAGATTTAAACACAACGGATATAATCATCTATATTACTATATAAGGACAAGTCACAGTTTAACATTGTTACCAAAAATCTTGGTAAGGTTCTTGACTGATTTACTTGAAAATTTTACATGAAGCTGTAATAAACATTTGGACAGAGAGAGGCTACACAAGGTGTTCCTTAACATTGAGAGTTCCTGGCCTATGTACTTCAAATTTTCATGATACTCTAATAAAATTTGGATGTGAATAGATTACATATTTTTAAAATGTGTGTAATATATAAATATACAGAAGATACAATAGGCAAGTGGTGCTGGCAAAAAGCCGTTGATCAATTTTGCACAATACTCTGATAAACATTCAGATTTCTTTCTCACAGTCAGTTTTAACAGGAAACCAGTAGTGTTGTTGTTTACTGCGAGAAAGAAATGCTGTGGTTTAGTTTTCTTTATTGTAGTCAATTTTAGCTACGATATCATGGCACTTAAACCATTAGACAAATTATTTCTCATACATATATATTATTGCCCCTTACACATAATTTTAATCAAACTTTGCATGCAAAACAATGTGCTATTTCATTTTATTCTTTACAGTTAGTTTTAACAGAAAACAGGAAAGTTGTATTGGCTTATCAGCTTACAATTAGAATACTACTACGCAACCTGTATTATCTGAAACTTTGTAATCCTACCCATTTGTCGATTAAAACCCTGTGGAATACCTTTATTGAAGCTACATTCTCAGACCTAGCAGCAGGAGAGATCTCTCTCTCATACACCATATACCAATGACCCCAACAGATTTACCGATTCATTTTAAGCAACTTCAATTTCCAATCCAGGCTTCCTTTGCAACATCAATAAACAAGGTGTATAGTCAGAGAGATGGGGGAAGGGGAGGTAGACAGAGTGAGGGGAGAAAATGAACACAGAGAGGAGAAAGGAGGAGGTGGATGGAAAGAGGAGGAGGAGAGGGAGACTGCAACGTATATCCAATTTGCAAACATGTTTAGCAACTGCTAAGCACTGCCAGGTTCACTGGTATTATAATAAAAATATGATAAGATCCATAATGATGGTGCCCACAGATGTAAGACCACACAAGTGTCATTGCTCCTGTAACACCACACCAACATTTGTATGGCCCCACACCTTGTAAGCTAAAACAGATGAATACATTTGACATATTTTCAAGGACTTTGGGTTGCTATTATACTGTAAAGCAGAACTGAACACACTGTATAATACCACATCCTTAACCACTGTAATTTTGTCAGACTGTAGAGCCTTATACACTAACTCAGACTGCACACCTCAGAAAGCACTGAGTGAAAAAGCAGGTAACAAAGACGGTAGAGAAACCACACAAAAATGGACTGTCTCATTACAAGCAACAGATACTGACAAAATCTAAAACCTTGTAACATAAAGCTATGGACCAGACGTTTCAGGTATATAAAGCTTCACCAGTGTTTGATAAATTTTCTTGCCAACAAGCCATGCCAAGTGAAGAATTTTTATGTAGTTTACTCGTACGAAACACATCAAAGAGTACAGAAATTTTCATTGTGGTAGCTCTAATTTTAAATACGCAACATAAATGAACAATACAAAATCTTATGTTATACATACGTTCGAGATATCCGGTGATGGTGCCTACAGATGCGAGACCACACAAATGTGATGTGCTCTTGTAGCACCACATCAACATTTGTATGGTCCCGCATCTTGTAAGCTCAGACAGATGAATTTATGCAACATATTATTTAGGATTTTGGGTTGTTAGTATACTGTAAAGACAAACTGAATATACTGTAAAATATTGTATCTTTAACCACTGTAAGTTTGTGAGGACACTTGCACAGAAATGTAGAGCCCTATGTACTAACTCGGACTGGGCACCTCAGAAACCACAGAGTGAAAAAGCAGGTGACAAAGCAGGCAGGGAAATCAAACAAAAATGGAATGCCTCATTACAAGCTACAAATACCAACAAAATCTAAAATCTTGTAACATAAAGCTATGGACCAGAAGGTGCTACAAGAACGTAAAGCTTCACCAGTATTTGGTAAATTTGATTGCCAACAAGCCATGCCAAGCAAATAATTTTTATCCAGTTTATTTGTGTGAAACACATATCAGAGTACAGAAATTTTCATGGTGCTAGTTCTAATTTAAAATACGCAACACAAATCAACAATAAGAAATCTTCTGTTATACATACGTTCAGGACAACTGGTGATTGTGCCCACAGATGCGAGACCACACAAACGTGATGTGCTCCTGTAGCACCACATCGACATTTGTATGGTCCCGCACCTCGCGAGCTAAGGCAGATTAATACATCCAACATATTATCGAGGGCTTTGGGTTGCAAGTATACTGTAAAAAAGAACTGAATACACTTTAAAATATCGTACATGTATTATGCTGTAACCTGTTTTATAAATTCACTGAATTGTAGAATACACTGTGTAATTGTCATTGTATTATCAAAATTTCAATGCCTATATGTAAGGATATAACATGTAGCAATTGAAATACATCAAATGGTGGAACAAATAAATAAATAAATCAATCAATAAAAACAATTAACTCAACTGAGACATAACTTACTGCTGAACACCAAGGACCTCACAGTCATATTCCTTCCACTGTTTTTTTTTTTTTTTTTTTAAAAAAAGATGTCATCTTTTGAGGCAGTTGTGTCACTCTGCTGATATTAAATTTCAAATTATTGAGTTCTTTACTATTCTGTTACTTTTACAAAATCTGGTCTGTAAAGCAGTCCTTTGATTCTATTTTGTGTGACAAAATAATGAAAACACAGTGCTGCTGCTAGGAATACAGTCGTTTCTAGAGATTCATTCTAGCAGTTTTCTATTATTAGAATGTTTTCACACACTACAAATGATTCCAAGCAATGTATTTCACACTCTCAGTGCACTTGGCCTGAAGAACATTATGCAAACTGTGGTTATCAAGTAGTAAGGACATTGAGGATACAATATTAACAGCATACATGTTTAGTATCTGGTTTTCTCAATCACTGCATGCAACAGAAGAGCTGAATTAACATTTTTGCACTTCAGTTTCCACTCAATTTTATGAGTTTCATAAACTTTTTGTCCAAGAAATAGGTCCAATATCCAAATTCCTTGTTTATAAACACACTCCAAATGAACAAGTTGAGGACGACTGGTTACTTGAATAAAGTAATGTGGCCTAAAGCCATCCTCACACAGGCCTCGTTTCTCATGAAGCACAACAAATGTGGTTTCATCATGGTTGGTGCAGACTTGGAAATGAGCTGGCACATAACATGGAACTGTCTCCTCCTCGCAATTTGCGACCACTGCACATTCCAGTGACAGTTCTCAGCTGTATCTGGTGCACAATCCACACAGTTCATTTACGAAAATGGATATACATAAAATTGCTATGTTAGCCCTATTAAAATCCAAAGTTGACCCCTTGTTTATATGACAGCCATATTGTTATGTCTATGGTTTACACAAATAAGAACTTCAGTGTGCATGAACATAAGGCAAAAAGAAATGTTCTATATCCAGCCAGTAAGGACATCAGCTCAAAGAAAAACACTCAACATATAGCACAAGGAAGAATGTTCATCATTTCAGGACATAGATAATGTGCTTTATCCATTCCATTTATGGTGGTACCCCTGCGTAATGTGAGAGGTACTCCTACGTATCTTGTTAGTGGCTACAGCAGTTATGAGAATGGAGGGGTTACAGAATGGGATATTTGTTTATGAATCAAGTCTGAGATGGTTTTGATTGTCTGTGAAGGCACCATTAAGGCAGTCAACATATTATGAGACAAAATGCTCAGCATCAAAGATGTGATGTCAGTAATGAAAATTTATGCCTTAACATACAAAATTTCATTGCAACAGCTGAGCAGGCAGTGTGTTTGTTTGTGCAGGACTTGGTTTCAACTCCTGGTATTGTTAAAGATTTTTTTTAATGATTGGAAGACTGAAACAAGTTACACTCAGCCTTGTGAAACCATGAAGATGAGCTACTTGGATGAGAAGTAGCAGCTCCAAGGTGTATAAAACTGACAGTGGCTGTGATAGCGGTATGCAGACATGTCCCGCTATACCACATCCAAATGATGCTGTAGGCACAGGATGACTTGGCTGTGGTCATCACCATGCGGTCTCCAGGCCTGTTCATGGAGTTCCTTTTTAATATTTGGTTAACATCAAACTCATTGTGTGAGCTATCAGAAAAATCATACTGTAAACGGTTATAGTCATGACACATAATCACAGAAATGTTGTTCAAGAGTGCATCATACCTTATCAGATTGTATGATACGTTAGAAAGGTAACATCTATTGACACCATTTTGAAGTGCACATTTTATACAGGTGTAAGTTGCCAGGGTGGTAAAGTAGAAACTAATTTTGCAATTTTATAATGAATAATGTCTTCAGCAAATTGCCCCCCCCCCCTTTCCCTGTAAATACTTGGCATAGGTCATTCATCTGGAAGGAGACGCTGATGGTCACTCTAGATCAGAAGGCAGAAAGATACTGTTATCTTAGCTGTTATATTAGAGTGTCATTTTCTCAAACTGTTCTACCTTCAAAGAAGAAGAATGACGTGTCCAAGGTGTTGAGGAGATCCATGAGCACATTTTTCACTGTGCTGGCACTGGGATAAATATGAGAAGTAAAGCAGCAAAGAAGCTGAACTAGGATATTACACTGATTTGATGAGGTGAAGAAAATGCGATGAGGTGTGGAAGCAAATCTGTGTGTGGTTCGGAGGATATTAGAATTTATCATAAATACAGCAGGCAGTTCTGGTAAAGAATGACACTCTTTTGTGGCTGGTTCAAATTCTCTTTGTGAAGTCAAGAGTAATTTTCCAGAATTTTACATTTATTTGTGGTTAAGTTCCAAAAATATTTTGTGTCTGCAGATTTTAATGATCTCGTTAACACAATAAAATAGGGACAACTGCTGGCCACTAGGATGCTGCTGGTGCTGGTTATTTCAACATTTGCAACATTTCATTTTACATGTAATCACCAGAAGAGCCAAGAAGGGGTTGTTGATTAAAGGACAACTGAAATTGGATGTCAGGTGAATGTACCCGAGTGTAAGACGACCCTGAATACAAGATGACCCCCTTTTCTTTAAGAGGTTCATTGACAAAATTTGATTTTCACCATATTCTGACTAATCAAAATTACAAACTGTTTACTTGATACAATGTAACTGCTTTACAAAAGTTAATATTATACCTATTCCGAACTTTAGCCATTTATTGATTTTCTAAATTTTGATAATACATGGAGTAATGAAATAAATGAAAAGGAATGTGGGTATGTACATGGTTGCTTGAGGGCAAGTTGGTGGGTTTGAAGTCAGCAGAACATTGACAGTAGTAAGGTTGTGGGCAAGGGGGCTGTTAATGTACAGGTAGGGAGCATCACTGCCATTTTTAATACTTTCAGTTTGATTTAAAAACCTGCAGAATGACCATCATATGCATAGTATCATAGCTTATCGATACTGCTGGAGTTGGTGCCTCGATGAAGAACCTTCAGGCCGTCGACCAGCGTAGAGTGCCAGGATGGTGTTATAAGCGGTGGGCACTTGGGCTCCTTTTTCTTGTTCGAGATTAGTTCCACACTGTTAGCTGGTGCCGAACATTACACCGAGCTGTTGATAGATAGCTCTACATGCAAACACTCAGTGTACATAGATGCACGCCTGTGTTGCGCCTCTGCTGACAGCTAGCCACAGTTTCTACTAGTTGTCAACACTGTAGCAGTTCTTCAGCAACAATTTGAGTAAAATATATATAAAGTGCACTGGTGTCACGTAAGTTTTTGCTTGCTTGTCCAGATTCCTATGGCAACAGATCCCTTTGGCTACCTTCCATCTATTTATCATTAGCAAGAAGAACATAAAATTTGGCTCAACAGAACATAACCGTTGCTGACTCTTATCATAAAAATCTGGCAAACTGTTGACAGGTCACCTAGAAAAATCCTCCTAACCAAGTTATTTCAGTGTGAAAGGCTTAGTTGCAAGATCTGTCCCATGTACCTATCCAGCATATCTTATTCCAGTCCTGCCACAGGCATTTCCTTCCCTATCAGAGGCCATTCCATCTGTGAGAGCAGTCATATCATATATCAATTCAACTCCAACTTTTGCAGAGGATTTCATGTAGGCATACCACCAACCAGCTATCTTACCACATGAAGAGCCACTGCCAAACAGCAGCAAAGTGTTAAAGTTGATCACTCTAAGGCAAAGCAAGCTGCAGGGTACAGGGCATAATGTGCTTGATTTCAACATGATTCACTACCTATGCCATCAGGTATCCTCCCCTGTTCATTTGTTCCAACATCTCTCCCCAGCCCCCAACCTCTTCTTGCTCTAATCCAAAATTCCTACTTCATTATGTAATACATGTGACTTATCCTGTCAGCACTAAGATAAGCTCATGGACATCACATTTATATACCCTTGCCTAGCTGCTTCTCCATCTCCTAGAAAACCACCTCCTTTCTCCTCTCACTCATTCTTCTGACTGCACTGCAGGACAAAATGGCTCTGGGTTTATCACTGTTTGTTTGTAGCTCTGTTAATGTTTATGTTATCTTTACACTTTCCTTCTATGAGTAAGTGAGGTAAAAAAAAATACAATAAGGTCAGCCATTGCACTGTTTACTTCTCCAGACAGAACAAAGGGAAATCAGACACACATTCCTATATTAACTGTATGACTAACTCACAGCAAGTATAATCATTCTGTAATCTTCATTCATGTATAAAGTTGCCTGATGATGATGATGATCCAGTGAAACCTGCAATTAATAAACAGCTGTAACTGAAATTAAGAAACCACAGTGGAAAATCATGTTCCTTCGGGTGGTTTCTCTTTTTCTTCCGCTGAAGGAAGAAACTCTGAAATCTTTATAGGAGCACATTTACTTCTTATTATCTATTCTCATTTGCTTTATTGTGTATTTGCCCACTCACTTGGTGATGCTATACCTCTTATAATGACATATTTACTATGTTACAAAATTTAATAACACACAGCAAATTAATGAATTGCAGTTGACAAAGCTTGTAATACAAACCTTAGGCACTCTTAAATCCTTGTGGTCAGGGGTGATTACAATGGATAATTTTTTCATGTGTTCATGGAGGACTCTGTAAACATGAGAAGAGAGATTTAAATAATATGGCAATTGTTACAAACTAAAACATACATCAATAATGATATTTTTGTTGAAATATGCCAAATAGAAAACTCAACAATATCTAACAATATCAGAGAAGGAAAGTTGCTACTCACCATACAGTTGAGATGCTGAGTCGCGATAGGCACAAGAAAAAGATTCACACAATTATAGCTTTTGGCCATTAAGACCTTTGTCAGCAACAGATACAAATGGTTCAAATGGCTCTGAGCACTATGCGACTTAACTTCTGAGGCCATCAGTCGCCTAGAACTTAGAACTAATCAAACCTAACTAACCTAAGGACATCACACACATCCATGCCCGAGGCAGGATTCGAACCTGCGACCGTAGCGGTCGCTCGGCTCCAGACTAGTAGCGCCTAGAACCGCACGGCCACTCTGGCCGGGCAGCAATAGATACACATACGCGCGCGCGCGCACACACACACACACACACACACACACACACACACACACACACACACACACAAATGCAACCTGTACACATGTCTGTAGTCTCAGATAAAGTGGGGTTTCAGTTATCTGAGACTGGAGACGTGTGTGCAAGTTGCGTTTGCGTTTGTGTGTGTGTGTGTGTGTGTGTGTGTGTGTGTGTGTGTGTGTGTATTGCTGACAAATGCCTTAATGGCCGAAATCTATAATTGTGTGAGTATTTTTGTTGTGCCTATCGCGACTCAGCATCTCCGCTATATGGAGAGTAGCAATTTTCCTTCTCTAATATTGTTACATTCCATCCTGGATTTTCCCTTGCTCAACAATATCCAAAGTATTCAGAAATAACATACACGTTAAGTGATAACGGCTGACACTGTTGTGAACTACCAGACTACTGTATTGCAACAATAAAACCACGAAACAGTAATACTACTGTGGTATTACAACTGCCATTAAATAAATTCTCAAGACATAATAGTATAAGGATAGAAATAAGTAACATTAATACATGACAATCAACAGTATTAAAAAATCTACATACTGATCTCTTGAAATGTCGCCATCACCATTTGGGTATATTGCTTGGAGGTACACGCGACTTATCACTGCCCTCTCAATGGCGGTATGAGCTTGACTTATTTGAGCACTACTAGCAGCTGGAAAAAAATAAATATGAAAGCTTCTTTTAGAATGCTGAAAAATGCTTGCTAAACGAGATCTCCAAATAAATGTATGGGTGGAGTAAGTTAAGCATGAGAGAGATGAAACATGATATTTAACACACAACAAATGCAACAAAATTTGCTGAGCACATTACATTGCACAGTAAATATAAGGTATATACATTCTAGAGTAGCATCATCACACAGTTTTAATACTAGTAAAAAAAGTGACATATGACTGTAAACACCATTTGTGACAGAAGAGAAGCATTTACTTAACAGTGACTAAATTAATCAATTGAAATGGCACTAACAATAAAACAGCAATTGAAAGAAAGAGAGAGAGAGAGAGAGAGAGAGAGAGAGAGAGAGAGAGATATGTACGGTTATCACCTTGATTAATGTTAAAGAGCACTAAATACCTCATCAGACGAACATCCGCAACTGAGGAAGATTTTTATAGAATAAAAATCTGCTTCTTCAGCTGCCAGAAATTTCTTAATTTAGTGCACAACCGGTTTTAAATCATAATGCTTAATCTTCAACTGCCACCAAAGAATTATGGGAACATAAATGTGTGACAGTTGCGCCCGTCCGTCAAGGGGCGGATGCGGTGTCACACCCATGTCAAAAAAAAAAAAAAAAAAACACATGGGAGTGTAGAATCAGCAACCACAGCACCTGCATGAACAGCATGACCTAAGTGTCGTACTCTCCAGGTGGGCAATGTGGTTGTTAGTCCTATGCTCCCACACATTCGTTTGACGTGGGTGTGATGCCCTCGGTCTGACTGATCCAACCACCACAAGTGTAAGTTGCTACCATTATTTGCTGGCACCTGAAGATGGAGATTTAGTTTGGAAACCAGTCATGCAATAAATTAAGAAACTACTGACAACTGAAGCAGATTTTTATTTTTAAAAAGTGTTATTAAAATACTAACTTAATAACACTAAAAAATAACTCGGATGTGTGTAGCTTTCTGATCATATTAAAAAAGAAAAGAAAGAAAGAATAAAAGAAAGAAAGGAAGGATGAACCAACCATCCTGATATCATACTAAGATCATCTCCCAAATAATAATTTAGGGAGTAAGTCAGACATTCAAAAAGTCTTGAAAGTCTTATCACATTTGCCTCAACATCTGCTAAACCAGAGAACAGATTAGATTGTAAACTAACCATTGGCCTCTTGTCTGAGTATAAAATACACTCAGTTAAAATGTGTCATACTGAAATCAATATGTCACAAGCCCCACACACTGGAGGGTACTCCCACCAGAGCAGGAAGCCATCTGTTATTGAATTACGCCCTGTCTGAAGGGAAGTGAGAACAACTTCATCTTACCTCAGTGGTCAGGAGGTGGTAAGCTACAGCTGAGTAGCTGATTCTACCAACGATGACTTGTTCATCACTTCCAACCACTCTTCTTTCCACTGACACAAAATCCTGCACCTCAACAGTGGGGATATGCAGGGTGATATTACACTAATCCACCCAATTTAGGTCTTTGGTTGCCACATCTGATAACTTATTTCCATGAAATCCCTTGTGCCTTGGTACCCTGTAGATTGACATCTCCTTCTCCTGCCTTTGTACGTGGAAATGAGAATTCTGGATGTTCTGGACATAATTTTCTGCTGTGTACATTTGTTAAATAGATTTAAGGGCACTTTGAGAGTAAGAGAACACAAGGAATTTCTCAGTAAGGATACATCCCTTCTGCTCTGATGTCATCAAGATTGAATGTAATTCTGCATTAATATGGTAAATTAGTGTCAAACTATTTTAGGAAACACAATTAAGAAAATCTCTCCTTAGTCCCATCTGAGAATACAGCTACATGGTTGAGATGCTCATCTAAAATTTCATTAATAATCAAATTAAAAAAACTTGTTTCAATGAGTGTACTCTCTCATGTACCTCAGTAAATCTAAAATTATTCTGGGTCTCTTTAGTAACCACAGTGGCAGTTGGAGTTGATATTAGCCCACACCAAGTGCCACTAGATAATGCCTTGCACAGATCCCAATTGGGGTTGCTTGAGGACAATTTGTGAAGATTACTCCACATGAAGGTGAGCAACAGTTTTGTATACAGGCAATTCTAGAAAAGAGAGGAATCTGTGTGCCTCATGGACTATGAGGATTATTGGATGGAAAGTGGTAGCTCACCAGCCTCAGCATAGATGATCCTTGTAAGCACCTTGGGCAAGTCTAGACCCCCCATAGCGCATGGTGCCAATGATTTTGAGGCAGATGGGTCTTGCTGGTCAATAACCTGCGCATCCATAATATGACTAGAATCGAGAAAAAGCTTTATAGAAATGGAGCAGATGCAACCTGTTGTTAGCCAAGACCTGAACTAAGATACTCCAACATGTGCAGTGCCTTGAGGCACCTCACCTTTAGGTCCTCTATGAAGAATGGACCTTGTTGAAGAGGTGTAGCTTGTGTATCTCAATGATACAGATAGCAGAAATCTATTTGCAACTGCTAATACAATTAAACTTCAGCTGCACATTTATTAGTGTCATATGAAAATTTATGCCACACCACAACTCAAACCCAGATTTCCCACTTCATGCGAGCTGTCTTCTTAACCACTTTGGCTATCCGAGCACAGTTCCTGGACCGACCCAAACTCCCATGTCACTGTGTGTCCACATCCTGCACTTGCACAGATGCTGCGAGTCCCACATGGGGAGAGCCTTTACTATTATTGTCGGGCCTGTCTCGGCATGTAATACTATTTTACAGGGTATGATCGACAGCTGTATGAAATACAAAAAATCGCATTTACAACTGCCCTGGAGTAGATGACATTCCATCAGAGTTGTTGAGACCCTACAGAGAGCCAGCCGCAACAAAACTATTCAACCTGGTGTCCAAGGTAAATAAGACAGGGAAAATCCCCTCAGACTTTCAAATAGAATGTCATAATTCAAACTTGAAAGAAAGCAGACATTGACATGTGTGAATACTATCAGACCATCACTTTAATAAGATGTGGTAGCAAAATATGGGCAAAAATATTATTTACAGAAGAACGGAAAAATTGTTAGAAGCTGTCCCCTGAAAACAGCAGTTTGGGTTCCAGAGAAATGTAGAAATACGCGAAGCAATACTGACCCTTCGTCTTCTCTTAGAAAATAAGATGAAGGATGGTAAACCAACATTTATAGATTTAGAGAAAGATTAGACAACACTGACTGCACACTCTCGAACTTTGAATATAGCAGACATAAAATGGGAGTGAAAGGTTATTTACAATTTGTACAGAAATCAGACTGCAGTTATACGAGTTGAAGGACATGAAAGGGAAGCAGTAGCTGATACGGTGAGACAGTACTGTAGCCTATCCTCCATTTCATTAAATCTGTACACCAAGCAAATTGTAAAGGAAACCAATGAGAAATTTGGAAAAGGAATTATAGTTCAGTGACAAAAATAAAAAGCTTTGTGGTTTGGCAGTGACAATGTAATTCTGTCAAGAGATAGTATAGAAGTTGGAAGAATGGTTGAATCAAATGGATAGTGTCTTAAAAAGAGATTATAAGATGAGCATAAATAGATGTAAAACAAAGGTAAAGCAATGTAGTCTAATTAGCTGATGCTAAGACAAGGGTAACAAAATGACTATAGCTATTCATAAAACCACATACATACAACAGAAGGGAAGACTTTCTCTTGCCAGAAATCCTTCCATGACGCTCAACAGAATCCCTGTAAAACACAGCATTGTTCGTAGATAGATTCTTCTAGACGAGAAAAGAACCTTTCTAGAATGTGTAAGATCTGTTACTCAGCAAGTGGCTAAAATTATGCATAATATTCCCATGCTAGCACTGCTGACACTAAATTACCATTGCATATGGTGTGGCCATATGACAGAGCTATCTTCAATGCTATTTTGGGCATTCCTGCCTGTGACTGGGCACACTGCGTTTGACTAGGTAGCTACAAAACAATACTGCAATAATTCAGCAGAGTGTGCTTTTGAGGTCTTTCACACTACACTTGTCCACTGTTTATTGGTGTTACCCGGGATATGTCCAATGGATACTGTGGTGGCTAGAGAGAGACTGCAGACAATTAGATTGTGATCTGCAAAAAACTGTAAGTGACCAAAACTTGTGGACTACAATTAATACAATTCTACATACAATGCATAAAAGTCAAAAGCTTAACTTTCAGTCTATAAGATTAAGTGGATGCTCTGAATATAAAAATAACATCAAAAGATCACAAGTGTTTCCTCCATTATAGATAATTACTGGTACATATAAATTTCCTCATCAGGGGACACCCCGCTTTACAGTAGCACTGTCCATGCAGGCAAGGAGGTTTGAGTGCTCTGGATCCTGAGGGTTATATGCCAGCGATAGCTTAGCTACCAGCAGGGTCACCCATGCCGGATTGGCTGAGGGGAGGAGCAAGACAAAGTGTGTCCCACAACGGCCCACTGGTCCTGTTCACCTATCCCAAGCATGTCCTTACCCTGTCCTTTCCCTACCATCTCAAATCATAATAAAGGGTAGGGGGGCTCCTCTTAGGCATAGGGAAGCCAGCACCCTAGGGGAATAAACCCTTAAAAGAAAATCAGACAAGTTTGGAGGCTCTTAAGTGGCAGCCCACCACCAGACTAGGGAGCTGTGGGCCAATCACTGGCACTCCCAAAAACAAATGATTAAAGAAACAGCAGAAAAGAACAGCCGGACGGACTCAAACATGATGACCTTTGGCATGAAAAGGACAACGAAAATAGGTTTCTGGAATATTAGAACATTGAGATAAGCCAGGAGACTGAAACAGGTTACAAAGGAGATGATGAGTTACAGGTTGGACGTTCTCGGACTTGGTGAGGTGAGATGGCTAGATTTTGGACAAATTCAAACACAAGATGGATACACCTCTTTATACACTGGACCCGCTGGAGAGGATGCAGAACACAGAAATGGAGTTGGACTTTTGTTAACCAAACGAGTGAGAAAGAGCCTTATGGAAGGGAAACCGGTTTCAGAAAGACTACTGACAACATGTTTTAAGACAAACATTTGAAATATCACAGTCATCCAATGCTATGCTCCTACAGAAACCTCAGATACTAAATAGAAGAAAAGAGTGTTATCTCTTCTTAAGAGACACCATTAAAAGTACCAGTAAGAGAGACATCTTGATTATTATGGAAGACCTAAACACAAAAGTTGGAAAGAACAATGAAGACGTAGGGCATGCAAAGGGAGTCCATGGTTTTGGAGAAATGAATGAAAATGAGGATATGTTTACAAATTTCTGTGCCAGTTATGATTTGGTGATTGGATGTACATTATTCCCACACAAGAATTGCCCGTAAGGTTAGATGGGTACCCCCTGCTCACAGAACGGAAAACTAAATTGATCATATGGCACTAAGAAAAAAAATTTAGAAGGTCGCTGATGAACGTGAGAAATAAACGTGGGGCTGATGTTGGCAGTTATCACCACCTTATTGCTGCAAATTTTTGACTAAGAATCATGGCTACAAATAGAAAGTCCAAACAACAGAACAAAAATTATGATGTGGGAAAACTTAGAATAAAAGCAAAACAAGAATCTTTCTGTATTGAGTTAAGGAACCACTACAAGGCACTTCAAGAAGCACAGGAAAATGATGAAAATAGTGTTGATGATACATGGACTCAGATTAAGGACATCTATTGCAATGTGAGCAAACAGGTCCTTGGCTTTAAAAACCATTTGAAGAAAGATTGGATGTCTGAGTGTACATGGAATTTGATCAGCTGTAGGAAGGAGATTAAAGCAAAATTAAATATGAGTAAAAAAAGACATCAGAAAACTTGAATGTAAGCTGAGTATGCAGCTACTGACTCTCAAATAAAGATGAGTGTGAGGAATGATAAGAGAAAGTGGATGGATGAGCAAGCTCTGAGAGCAGAGACAGCCGCAGCAGGGGGTGATGGAAAAGAACTGTACCGCATCACTAGAATGTTGTCCAAAAAAGGTTTCAACAAGAACAGACCTGTGAAAAGCAAGGAGGGTCGACTGTTGACGACAGAAGAAGACTAACTTAGAAGATGGAGAGAACATTTATCTGAAGTTTTAAACAGAGAGCAACCTGAAGAGAGGGAGAGGCAATGGAATTTTCCAGATGCCAGTGACAGAATCAATGCAAACACACCAACTAAGACTGACATTAAAACAGCTCTCAAGCAGATAAAGAACGGGAAGGCTCCAGGAATGGATAATATTGCACCCGAGGTGCTACAAGCAGACACTAACACCACCGTAAATCTACTGCATTCATTGTTTGAGAAGATATGGTCAGAAGAGAAAAGACCAAAGGATTGGAAAGGATGGCTGATTATTAAGTTGCAAAAGAAAGGGGATACTACCAACTGTAATAACTGACAAGGCATCACCCTCCTATCTGTACCAAGTAAAGTACTCTGTACATTGATGCTAAATCGTATCAAGGACTTAGTCAAGGCACAACTGAGAAAAGAGCAAGCCGGGTTTAGAGGGCGTAAAAGCTGTGTCGATCTCATCAACACATTGCGTATAATACTTTAGCACAGTGCAAAATGGCAGAACACACACTCCCATACATTTATTGATTTTGAAAAGGCATTTGACTGACACTCTTAATAGGAGAGTTATGTGGCATACCTTGGAAGAATGTGGAATACCATCAAAGGTAATAATTATTATTAAAGCCATGTATGATGGATATGAATGTAGGGTGCTATACAATGGAAAATTTACTGAATCTATCCAAACAAACGCTGGGGTGAGGCAGGGACGTATTCTGTCACCTACCTTGTTCTTGTTGGTACCGGACACAGTAATGAAAAGACATGATGATGGTAGCAGAAGAGGTATTCAGTGAGGAACGCAAGACAGGCTTGGAGACCTGGACTTTGCTGACGATATCTGTCTGCTCTCGCAAAGATTGCGAGACATGTAAGGAAAGTTGGAACGACTGAAAGAGGAAACAGAAATTGCAGGACTTAAAATAAATGTTCACAAAACTAAGGGAATGAGGATGCGATCTGAAAAACAAGCGAAGCTAACAGTGTATGGAAAGGAATTGGAACAAGTAGACTCCTTTGTATATCTAGGAAGTACTATCTGTAAAGATGGAGGGGCCAAGGAGGATGTAAGGAGTCTGATACAGAAGGCAAATGGAACCCTTGTACAACTGTACCCTGTCTGGCATAATAAGAACATCTCGAGACAAACCAAGCTGCGCTTGTTTAGTAGCAACGTAAAGTCAGTCCTCCTGTAAAGTTGGGAAACATGGAAGGTAACAAACAGGGAAAATTATAAATGTGAAGTGGCCAGATGTTATATCAAATGACGAATTGTGGGGGATGACAAACCAGCGACCAATCAGTCAACAAATAAAGGAAAGAAAATGGAGGTGAATTGGTCACACAATACGCAGACAACAATTAGCTGTTGAAAAGGCAGCACTGGACTGGAACCCACAAGGCACACGTAGACACGGCCGCCCAAAAAAGACATGGAAAAGAACAGTGGAAGAAGCAGCTCTGAACGCTGGTAAAACATGCAGTGAAGTGAAAGGTTTGGCCTGTCAACAGAATCAGATGGATGGTCTTTACTGCTGCCCTGTGATCCAACAGGAACAACAGGAAATAAGTCTAGTCACATATAAATTTAATTAAGTAAAACCTTAAAATATATAAGAAATATTCAAGAAAGAAAGAATGCTATGGCCACCCACACAGGTACACATGGACTCGAGGACTGCTGATGCACGCACATACCAATGTGAGGAATGTAAAACAGTGTAGGAACAATAGGTTTAGAAGTAGGTAAAGTTGTAGTTAATCGGCAAACCTCAAGTTATTCCAACGCTAGCAGTAGCACATCAATTAATATAAGCTGGATGTTATTCACTTGAAACACAAGTTAATTTTTTAAAAACCACACAAAATAAAAGGAATTCTTATCAAAATTCTGTGTCACTTCCATAATACTATTAACAATGGTTTCGTTAACAAAAGTTATTTTTTATTTATTAACTTGATTGGCCACATTGGACCACTTGAGTGGTTCCATGTTTACTTTCTCTTTGAAGATCGAACTACTTGCTTCTGGAGCTCAGCCCAGTACTTTTTCATTCGTTCCGAAAAAAATTTTCTTAACTTCTCTGAAATCTCTACCAGTCTTCTGTGTGTCATTTCTGCTGAAAATTTATGATACATAAGAAGAGTGTTAATTTTGTTTTTGTTCTCTGCATCAGTAATCCTAAGTCAAACTCCTTCAAGATCTTGCTGAATTTCTTTGACCCACTGTCCTCCTGTCTTCTTTCCGAGACTTCTCCTCACTAGTTGTTTTAAAATTCTGTTGTCAGGTAGCCGTAAGACATGAAAGAAATATGAGATTCTTTTCTTCTTCATTGTGCTGGTGACAGCAATAGACAGTTTCATTAGGGAGGATTCTCCAGACTCCATCACCCTGGTATTTTTTTATTGATGCATGTTCTGCTAATTCTTCGTTCAGTCTTGAGGAGTTGACTGGTTCTTCTTTCATTTTTAATTTTGAACAGGGTTTCACTTGCATAAGTTGCTTCTGGGAGAGTTACAGTTTTGTAATGTTGGATCTTAGTGTCTATTGACAGGCATTTCTTATTATATGTTGACCAGGTTAGAAAATGTGGTTTTTTTCATTTTGCTGGTTCCATTTATCCATGTTGCTTTCTCACCCAAGTTGTGCAAAATAATTTCTCCAAGATATTTGAATTGTAGAACTATGTTAACTACTTGTGCATTTATGGAGATTTTATCTATGCAAAGAGGTGTCATAGACATGATTTCCATTTTCTCGGAGTATATTTGTAATCCTATTTTTGAAGCAATTTTCTGGGGACTTGGGATCTGAGCACGAACTTCTTTCATGACAAGGGCTAAGAGAGCTAAATCGTCAGCAAACCCAAGGCAGTTTGCTCTTATTGCTGGTTTTCCTCCAATTTTGAATTTACATGGATTTTCTTTTTGCCAGATTGTCATGATGTAATCGAGGGCCACATTGAAAAGCAAAGGGGACAATCTATCACCCTGTCTGAGTCCTGGTTTTATTGTGAAAGCTTCTGTATGGTCGAAATCCTCCTTGATATACTCCAAGTTGTGGTTCCAGAACGTTTCTGATCCTATTGTAAATTATGTGGGAGAACATTTTGTATGTGCAGTCGAGAAGGGTTATTCCTCTAATTATCTGGGTTGGTTCTATCTCCTTTTTTAAATAATGGATGGATTACTCCCGAGTTCCAGTGCTCTGGAATTTTCTCTGTGATCCACATTTCAATTACATGTTGGTGGAGATTTATGACCACATGTTTTCTAGCAGTCTTCCAGATTTCTGCAAATACATGGTCTTCACCACATGCCTTGTAATTTTTTAGTACCTGAACTGCAACCTCTACCTCATTGATAGTTGGAGGATCTATTAGGTCTAGGGTGGTTAAGATAGGTGCTTCAGTGTCTACTTGAAATGTTTCCAGTGGGTCATCACAATTTAAAATTTTGTTGAAGGTCTTTGCAAGGATCTCTGCATTTTCTTGATTACTATGTGCCAACTATCCTGACATCTCTCAGCATCAATGTTGGGGACTCATACTTTTTAAGATATCTCCCAAAGGTTTTGTAATAATCTCTTGACTGTTTCTTCTGGAAGTTCTCTTCTATCTTTTCTAGGGTATTTTTTAAGATGTTTGCATTTTGTCTGCCTGATGATTTTATGGGTTGACTTTCTTTGCTTAATTATTTCTAGATGTGATTCTCCAGACTTTGGGGTTTGATGCATTATCCAAGGTTGGTGTCTTCTTTCTAATGCCTGATCACATTCTTCATTCCACCACTCATATTTCTTCCTGGGATTTATTGGAGCCAACTCTTCGGCTTTGGATTTTAATTTGGTGATTAATTCTTCTAGCGTACAGATCCTTCACCTGATTTCCTAGTGTATTCCTCAATTTTTGTTAAGATGGTTGGGTCGAATTTTCTTCTAGATTTTTTCTGAGATCTTTTCTTTACCATTGGTGTTAATTTTATTTTGATCTTCACAACATAGTGGTCTGACCCTGAGTCTCCACTCCTCAAAACTTTGATGTTGTAGAGTTCACAATGGTGAAATTTATCCATGCATATATGGTCCAGTTGCCACTCGCCTTTTCAGATATCAGGGTGTTTCCAGGTTTTTAATTTGTGAAGTTTCCTTTCAAAACATGTTGATTTTGAGACCAAGATATGGTTACTACAAGTTTCAATTAACCTTTGATCATTTTTGTTGGTTCATTTATGTGCTGGTCTTTTTCCAATGATATCTCTGTATCTTCTTTCTTGCTCCAGTTGAGCATTGAAGTTGCCAAGGAGAATTTTTATGTTTGATGGAGGAATGTACATTACGACTTGATCCAAGAGATCCCAAAATTTCTGCGTTTTTTCTTTGTCCTTCAGAGTATTATTTTTCTGATTGGTGGGAGCATGTGCATTGATAATCGTGTATGTCTTATTTGCAGATTTCAAAGTTAGAGTTGCAAGTCTGGGGGACAGAGATTTGAGTCTATGATAGAGTCGATAATTTTGAGATCTATAAGAAATCCATTGCCAAATTGTGCACAGTTTTTCATGACTCTTTTTCCAGGGATTCTTTTATAAAGTCGGTATCCCTGCGAGTCCATTGATCACTGTTTCTGATTTCTTGAAGAGTCATGATTACAATTTTGTTTCTTCATGATATTAGTGACGATTTTTAATTTTCCTAATTGGCACAAGGAGTTAACATGGTGTCTCAAGAAGAATGAGATTTGTTTAGGTTTAGTTCTTTGATGTTTTTCGGTTTATACCGACTGTTGAGTTGCTAGAGGCTCCAATCCATCAGTATCTTCTGAATGACAGCCCACCGAATCCCAATGATGTCTTTCCTGCAACGTATGGTTGCAGTCGGTGGAATTATTCTTCAAAAGACTGTTCATGGTTGACTGTCTAAGGTGTCATCTTGGTGTGAGGATAAATCCTCGAATTACAATTCTGAATGTTATTCAGATAGCTGGTAATGAAGGATGAAAGATGACAACACGAAATTGTGAAGACGGAAAAAATAGAAGGGGTCCGACACTTTGAGAATTGAAGAAATCGGCCAAAGACAGACAAGGGCCATTAAAGGGCATGAAAATGAAAGACACCCTATGCCTCCATACATAATACCGTCGGGGTCAGAAAAGAACAAGAGTTGACCAAGAGAGGTCAGATAGGACAGACGAAAGTGAGGAGCCTGGCACAAGTAAGTGGAAGCAATGCCAGACCCAGCTTGTGGACCTGTGGTGGCCACACACGTCACGCAGGATGCATGCCCCTGAGAATGTATTATTACTATATATAAAACATTATGTCACCACAATTACTGAATATGTATGACTTGTTTACAGTTTACAGATATCACGTCAGAAATGAGGTTCTCAATAACTTGACACCAGGGACAGGTGGTTGTAGAAGCCCATAGCATGTTACTCGCATTTAAGTCCGCACAAAGGAGGAACACACAGGAAGATTTGTAATAAGATTCCCGAGAGCTTCTGGAACTATACCATTGTTAGAGGATAGGTATAGGGAGCATAGTTTCATACTATAAGATAACATGCACTATCACAGTAACTGTTTGCAAGTTGTATGAGAGGCAAGAGTAATATTCACATCACTAATTAATACGACCAACACCCCCTTTAGCCCTCTCCACAATGGGGTCATCCTTCCTCTTAGTACAACGGCAACAGACACTCTAAAATGAGTCTCCCGAGACACATGCAAAGGACGGGAGTCTTTTTATTGGGGAGGTCTTTCTAAATCTGCCTTTTTTTCCTTATTTCTGCGATTGCAGATGTATGTCGGTCATGGGTTCAGAGGAGAGACTTGTTAGTTTCCTCTGACAGACTTCGTACTCCATTACCTCCATGGATGGGTCCTCTTCATATTCATCAGTTTTCACTCGTGATTTTTGTCTTTCAGTGGCAATGTTGGTGGTGAAGGGCATTTTAGTAGGCTGCCTGTTTTATCTTGTGACACTCTTTGTTGTAATGGAGTTGTCTTTTTGGTTCCCTTAGTACTTCGTGCGATTGTTCCATTTCTTACCACAGTAGATGTAACGGCTACTTTGCAATTACACTTGCAGGAGCATGTATTTGTGCTTACGCTGTTGATCTGCATCATAAATTTGACTTGGCAACTGGCTTCTTAACCACCGAGAAAAGCATGTTGTGGACATGCATGGCTGTATTGACTTGTACAATGTTTTTTTTTTCCATCAAAATTGCGAACTCACTTTGTTATTTTTATCTCTCCACTTTATTTGAGTCAGGAGAAAATATTAGTCACTTTTCCAGATGACACAAGAATTACAGGTGACTTAAGCAAAGATTCATCTACAAGGGATATAATAAAAGTTTTGTTAAAGTTATTAGTTGGTTTTGCACGAATGGACCATCCTTAAACTTTGAAAAAACATAGCTAATTCAGTTTTGTTCTGTCAAATAATACCTCACCAACTATAACTGTTGGGTACCAACAACAAATAATAAACACAAATAATGATCCAAGTTCTTATGTGTGCATACTGACGAAACTCAAAATTAGATGAAACTGTGGATTTGCTAATTGATGAAATCTGTTGTTAACAATCCATTGCAGTTTGACCGTAATAAGAGATATTCATAAATACAACAGAAGGAGGGAAAAATCTAGCTTTTGCATGGAAATGAATTAAATATACAATTATAAAACTATTAGACAATATGTCCATGGAAATAAAATTCCTAACAGATGACAGACGTGTTTTCAAATGTAGATCAAGGTTGTTTCTTCTTGACAACTACACTATGTGATCAAAAGTATCCAGACACCTGACTGAAAATTACTTGACTTCAGTATGGTGTTGGTCCACCCTTAACCTTGATGACAGCTTCCACTCTCACGGGCATATGTTCAGTACGGTGTTGGAAGGTTTCTTAGGGAATGACAGCCCATTGTTCACAGAGTGCTGCCCTGAGGAGAGATGTCGATGTCAGTCGGTGAGGTCTGGCATGAAAGTCGGTGTTCCAAAACATCCCAAAGGTGTTCTATAGGATTCAGGTCAGGACTCTGTGCAGGCCAGTCCATTACACGGATGTTACTGTCTTGTAACCACTCCGCCACAGGCCATGTATTATCAACAGGTGTTTGATTGTCTTGAAAGATGGAATCACCATCCCTGAATTGCTCTTCAACAATGGGAAATAAGAAGGGGCTTAAAACATCCACGTAGGCCTGTGCTGTGATAGTGCATGCAAAACAACAAGGGGTGCAAGCCCCGTCCATGAAAAACACGACCACACCATAACACCACTGCCTCCGAATTTTACTGTTGGCACTACACATGCTGGCAGATGATGTTCACCGGGCATTCACCATACTCACCCCTGCCATCGGATCACCACATTGTGTACCATGATTCGTCACTCCGCACAACATTTTTCCACAGTTCAATCATCCAATGTTTACGCACCTTACACCAAGCAAGGAATTGTTTGGCATTTGCCGGCATGATGTGTGGCTTACGAGCAGCCGCTCAACCAATTAATCCAAGTTTTCTCACCTCCCGCCTAACTGTCATAGTACCTGCAGTGGATCCTGATGCAGTTTGGAATTACTGTGTGATGGTCTGGATAGATGTCGGCCTATTACACATTATGACCATCTTCAACTGTCGGCAGTCTCTGTCAGTTGACAGACGAGGTCAGCCTGTACACTTTTGTGCTGTACGTGTCCCTTCATGTTTCCACTTCACTATCACATCAGAAACAGTGGACCTAGACATGTTTAAGAGTGTGGAAATCTCGCGTACAGACATATTACACAAGTGACACCCAATCACCTGACCACGTTCGAAGTCCGTGTTCCGCGGAGCACCCCATTCTGCTCTCTCACGATGTCTAATGATTACTGAGGTTGCTGATGTGGAGTATCTGGCAGTAGGTGGCTGCACAATGCACCTAATATGAAAAACATATGTTTTTGGGGTGTCCGGGTACTTTTGATCACATAGTGTATTAGGCTTTAATGTCCTGGCTACAATGAGGTCATTAGAGGCAGAGCACAAGCTCAGATTGGGGAAGGATAGGTAAGGAAATTGCCTGTCTCCTTTTCAAAGGAACCATCCTGACATATCCTTTAAGAAAAACCAAGGGAAACCTATATCTGAATGGCTGAAGAGGGATTTGAACAGTCATTTATACAGGGTGTCGGATCCCCCCCCCCCCAACAACTCTCCAAAAAAACACAGACAATGCTTAGTGTGTTGTGCAGGAAGGCAAACTGATCACCTTTTGAGAAGGAACCCACATCCAAAAATGCACCGCTTGGGTGCTGGAAAGCGTCACAGTCTGACAATGAATTGTTTTCACAGTTTGTTTCAATTTATTTTGGCACCTGAATAAGGAAGGTATGCAACCCTTTAATCACCTGTGTACTGCAGACGGACAACCTGAGCGTAGTAACACTCCTGCACATACGCTACACTCTCCCACGCAGCCTTTGTGTGCAACCTACCGCGGACCTTGTGTGGTCTATTACTGCAGTAACATTGTTGCCAGCAATGTGGCCTGTACCAGTACACAGCTGCAGAAATGAGCAACATGGTGCCTGCATACAGCAAAGTGGACTGAAATGGGAGAGCTGCTGCAAGATTGTATGTGGAACATTTTACAAACAGACATACCCCACATCATTCCACATTCACAGTCATTGATAGACGCGTCAGTGAAACCAGAAAGCTGCACGTAGCTATTTTCTGCCAGAATTGTGTACATTGTACAGTAAAGAAGTAGCACTTTGTGCTTGGTACTTACAAATACTATCCCCACTCTAATGTTTGTCCTCTAGTAGGTACTGAAACATGATGGGTCATCCACGCTTGGCTCTATCACTAAGGTTGGAGAGTATGTGCTGACAATGTTAGAAGAGGACCCAGCCACCAGCACTTGGCAGGTGGCACAGGCACACACATGGGTGAAAGTGCTGTGTGGCATATTGTCCATGAACACCAGCTCCATCCATACCATCTGCAGGAAGTTCAGGCATTCCAGGAAGAGGCCACTCGTGACAGTTACAGTTTGTGCAGTGGTATTTATGGCAGTGCATACTCCAGCCACAATTCATAGATGAATCGACGTTTACTAGAGAAGGCATATTAAACTTGCGCAACATGCATGTTTGGGTGGACGAAAATCTGTGTGTGCAGGCGATTCAAAATCACCAACAAAGAGTCAGTATTAACATTTGGGCCAGGACAATTGTTGACCATATCACTGGGCAATATCTACTGCCAAACAGACTAAGACGACTGATCTATGTCACATTTATCACACACATTTTGCCTACCCCACTCGTTATAGTGCCACTAAATGTTTGCACTGACATGTTGCTGCAACATGATGGGAGCTCCAGCACACTTTGGTACTGATGTGCTGAATCACCTCAATGTTGCATATCCCAACTGATGGATTGGTAGGGGTGGACCAGTTCCATGACCAACACGGTCATCTGATTTGGTATCTCTCTATTATTTTCTGTGGGGTAGTATGGAGAATATGGTGTATGGTACACCTGTAGCTTCAGCAAATGACCTACTGCTCAAGCCCATGGAGCAACTGAAATACTTCAAAGACAACCACACATACTGGCTCATGTGCCTAAGGCTCTGCATCACCTTATGTAGGCTCTGCATTGACTTAGGATGTATGCAGTTCGAAGCCCATTTGTTATGTAGACAGAGCAACATGCTACTCACATTTGGTATATTGATGTAATGTGGAACACACACACCCATCTCAGACTTCGATGCTCTTCAGTGCCAAAACCGTGTATTTCTGGATATGGGTTCCTTCTTGAAAACTGGTTAGTGTGACTTCCCGCACAACATACTAAGCATTGTCAGCTGTTTTTTGGATGTTGTGTGTGGCTATAAATTGTTTCTAAAAATCTTTTGTTTAAATAACACATTAAAAGTACAAGAATTTACTGTGAATACGATATGGAATGTGGTACTAACTCACTGACTGAACTGAAGATAGCACAGAGATTACCAATGTCCAATCACTGTTCTGATACTATCAGTGAAACAATGCCTTCAAATTTGTCACCATACCAACACCCAGTATGTAGGTCCCTATAACTTATGGTAAGGACACAGAATAACATACACATTGAGGAAACCCTCCAAAATCACTGTTCCGGACAGCAGATATCAGACAATGGAAGGGAGGCAGCAGAGTGTAGAGAGCTAGTCGCAAATGTGCAGGTAGCATCTCACAACAGGTGTCAGATGAGACGAGTCCTTCACTGTATGATGACATGACAGAATGTTGAAAGCAGCCTGTGCTGGAAAATAAATAACTGAAAGGAGCAACATTTTGGGCTTTACCTGATTGTACTGCTGTACACTGTTTTGACTGTAGTAGCTGGTTGGTCACAAATTACAGAGGACATGCTCTAAGCCATGATGAGTGAATATTTGTAAGTAGACTTTGTGCTAAGAACTGGCCCTCTATAAAAAATTTTACTAAAAAGAGTCACAGTGAAATTCTATTGCACAATTTTGCATACAGCTGCAGCTGCTAACAAGCATTCCACACAGTAACATGTGTTCCAATTAATGATATGTACTATATCCATATTTGAGAGGACTTCTGATACAGAGTTAATGTTAAAAAAACATCGACCAGTTACATAAGTTTCAATAAGCTGCCTGAATATCACTATGCAACTAGTTGCTGCTTTATTCAGCTCATGCTGATTGACAGAACGACTATAATGTTCAGTTTGTTAATTATGCTCAATGTGTTATTCATTAGTAGTGATAGAGTTTGAGGTCAGGGCATTTAACTAATTTGTTTTCTGAGGCTTGTAGATTGACTAACAACTTGTTTTTACATTGGTCTGACAGAGACAGCGTGAAATCTTTTCGATCATCAGTGAAAGAATTCCAACATACTACACTGAAGAAAACATGATTAATATTTAATGGAATACCAACATAATACCAATAGTAATACACTGGTACATCAAGAGCTTGATCTGCTTACTTTGATTTGCTTACAGTGCCGCCATGAATTAATAGTATTCTTTCTTACAGAGCTGTACACCCACAAAATGCATTCTTCTCTACATTAATGAACATGTAACGAAGAAGATCTATATCTGAGATGTAAGGGCCAAATTGTAATGTTACAGAATACTTCTGCTATGTTTCTGAGTATAAAACACTTTCAGAAAATACTTTGTGGCAACAGCCTAACCAGCAGTAGTGTCTACTGGCTTGTTGATGCTGCAAGTTTCAGTGCCACATCTGTTTTTGCTGATGTCGATTTGTAAAAAGGCCAGGACTGTTTTTGGGCATCACTTTACTCTGTGCTGGCGTTTGAGGGGAAGTGGTGGTGGGGACATCCACTACCTGCTGTCTGCTACCTGGGTAGTTTCTAGTCCCAGCGCCATCATGTGTCGCCTGATGGAACTGCTGAAACCCCCCCCCCCCCCCATCTCGCAACCCCACTCACCTCAATGGTGCCTTGGAGAGGTTTCCTGTCTGTATGTCTTTGTCTGTGTTATGAGTGACCTATCTCCCCACCCCTTCTTTCCACTTTTCTCCAATCAATTTATTTGTTTTTACTCCCCAAAAAAGGAACATATAGTCTCACAAGCTAGGAGAATTAATTTCTACTTTAAATTTTCTATCCATTTTCTTTCTGTCTCTGTCATGGTGCCACCCGATGACACTATGGATACTGAATAGCTGGGGCAACATTATTTTTGACTACTGCAGCACCACTACCCAGAGGGCACTGGTCATCACTGCCTTCTGGGGGGACCACACCAGAATATGGTATATAAGCCAGCCCAGGGTCATTCTGAGTCAGTGGTGATGTGATCAGTGGAGTGTGTGGTGAGTGTGCTACCAGTTTGGCTTTGGTGCTACTATTGTGCACTCGTTTTGTTATAGGTGGAACTTGGTACCTTGTGGACTGGACTTACCTTTGGAATACAGTCTTGTGTTAGCTTGCACTGTTAATAGGGGGCATTCTGTGTGTGTGTGTGGGGGGGGGGGGGGGGAGTTTGTAAGGTCAATGTATGGCAACAACACATGAGGTGGACATATAATTTAATTCCTTACACAAGATTGTGAAAGATTCATAATATTTATAAATGTGTAAGGCTGAAGCAACACATTTCTGTCACAGTAGTTGACAGGAGATGACTGTGTACATTTATAAATTGAGAAAGACAGACTTTTTCAAATAAGTGCACTTCTTTTTCTGACAAAGGAATTAAAGTCACCATAATAGCCCGTATAAAATGTTAATGTAGTAACTGTGTATAAGGATACGCGCTCATAAATGAAACAGATTAGCTGGTTAGCTATCCTGAGTGTGCTCATTAGACTCTTGGAGGACATCCTGAAATATCTATAAAACAACGATAATGACATATGAGGGTAGTTCTGAAAGTAAGTTCTGTTTTGATTTTTCTCCATGGCACTGCTATGATAGCAGTTCCCCTCATGTGCAGTAGTATCTCTGGTTCAAGCAGAATGAAATGACGCCATTTTGAGCTTGCTCTGTGTCGTGAGTCATTCATAGTGATTGTTTATAATGGCATTGTTGGCTGAAAATCTCGCCGCGTGTGAACTGAGATCTGTGATTTGTTTTCTGAATGCTAAGAATGTTAAACCAAATGACATTCATAGACAAATCTGCGAGGATTACGGAGAAAATGCAATGAGTGCTTCAATGGTGAGAAGGTAAGTGCAAGGAAGGGCGTGATCAAGTGCTTGATGAAGAATGAAGGGGACATCCATTTGTAGTTTCTGATGAACTGGTTAGTGCAGTCAAAGAAACGATTAAGAAAACCCGTAGGTTTACGACTAATGCAATTGCTCGTCAACTTCCACAAATTTCATGAACAGCAATTTATAAGATTGTTACTGAAAAACTGGGTTTACATAAACTTTGTGCACACTGGGTGCCTAAACTTCTTAGGGCAACAGGCAACATTCTATGATGAAGGAATACATAAACATAAACCACACTATGAGAAATGCCTGTAAAATTATACAGGCTATGCTGAAAAGTAGTGTAAGCATTACAGATTTTTGTGAAATAAAGTCCTTTATCCTATCTGTATTCAGTTCCTGTTTTACTGCCAATGGAACTTACTTTCTGAACTACCCTTGTGAATAACCCAAAAAATATAACCACCACCTTCGAGATTAGTAAGTTACATGTTCTTCTACCTCCAGTTACGGTTGTTACCTTACATGATCCTACACCTATTGCTATACCATGAAAATAAAAATGTGGTCCCAGTTAAATGGCTATAGCATATATTTGTCACTAACCACCGTTCCATTTGTTTCCAAACTGCTTCAGGATAGAAAAATAATTTTAATAACATAGCCATAAGTAGAGTCAAGCTCCACATTTCTTGACAAAGCAAGCAAAACATAATGAACTGTGTTACAAGGTAGGTGCAAAATTTAAATTATGGAAATGCTCACACCAGAGAACAGCCTCATATACACTAGCTGAGTACCTTGCATTGCCCATGTATGTGTTTATTCCATTCTTTTATTAGTCCATCTCCTGCTTCTGCCCTCTCTGTCTATCTCCTGCTTCTGCCCTCAATCTATCCACCTCCTCGACCCCGCACTATCCGTCCATCTCTTCCTGTCCTCCTCTCAGTTCATCTGCTCCCCCCCCCCCCCCCCTTTTGTCTGACTGTCCATGTTCTCCACGCACTTCCTCTCCACATTATCAACCCCACACCTATAACAGGCTGGTGGTCCTTATCCACATAGCATTTCTTTTGAGATTGTAATAAATTGTTCCACAGACTTAGGATAAGCATTTTACCCATGGCATGGCCCACTTACACACGTCAGTTATATTTCACATGTATTTCAAATATTTCACATGCATTTGTACAGATGCTTCACCCGTACCTCTGGCGAATGTTGCCTTGCAGCTTCATTTTCATACAGCTCAAAGATTACGACATCGTATCTCCTGAACTGTGTGTCATACAATGATATAATTTTGCAAGCATATGTATCTACAGCCTGCAAAATGTGTTGTGAAAAGAGTGAGTAGTCCAGACATAGTAAATTAGTATGCCATGAATGATGCAGCAGTTTTTCATGCTTCTTAATGTTTATGACATCATATTATCTCCTGAAATATGTGTCGTACAATGATGTATTTTTGTAGGTACATTCAGCAGTGTATATGTGGATACTCTCTGCAAACCGTCTTGTGACATACATCATGCACAATACCACAGTTTTTCACGCATCTCAGTATTTGATGTGCTGTCTCCTGAACTGTGTGTCGTACAATGATATACTTCTGTTGGTAAATCAGTAGTATCTGTAAATATTGTCTGCAAAATGTGCTGTGAATACAGTCAGTAGTATCATGATCTTTGTTTTCCCCCCCATCCAACACCTGGTCGGGTTGAAGTAATAAATTAAAATGGCATGCTTCATGTGGCAGTTTTACTGGATTAACAGTGAAAATGTAGTAAGCACTAAACTTTTTTCCTTTCATCATTCTGTGTAGGGTATCAGTGAGAACAAGTTTGATAAATGTTTGAAATGACATGTAATGTTTGTTGCAAGTCACTAAGTGCTCTCATTCTCAAATACTAGATGTATGAAGTATGGGGATTCGTGCATCATGGGCTGCACACTGCTTTTTCACCTCCACCCCTTTGATAGATAGGTATTCCCTTGACCCCTTAGCAATTCTTTCCAGACAGTGACACATGTACCTAGTTTGGTTTCTATGAATTCTCTCTTCACTACCATGAGCAAGACTATAGAACTGATGACTGAACAGGCTGAGGCAAAAGGGTATATTTTTATTAGAAAATCTGAAATTTTATCTTTTACACTAAGTGTGATTCATACTGCTGTAGAAGTGGGATATCTGAAAAGTGTTGTTGTCGAGTACTGCAGTTGTTGACTGTGGACAAAATTGTTAATTATTGTGGGGGAATTCTTCTCAAGTCCCACTACAGTCCAAATATAGCTCTTTATGAGCTTTTTGGTTATATCACTCATTACAAGCAAAGGAACAGTATGGTAGTTACCAAAACTCCACACGACTCTAATGGAGGTGCACAAATAAGGTATTTCAAAAATACAAGACTGCAAGCCATACGCATTAAACAAACAGGGAATTTTGCCAAGATTACCTCGGAGCAGATTTATTTGTACTATAGATTATGTTGAGGAAATTATTTCCTTACATTTTTTCTTGGAAGCACTTACAATGTTGTTGTATAGCAACAATGTCAAAAAATAAAAAATACAGATACTTTCTGCAATGCAAGCAAAAATTATATCAAATAGAAATATATAATTTTGAAATTACCTTGCCACATTGGGTCTTGTTCCATTTCAATGAACAGGGCTTGCAAAAAATTATCAAGCAAGTCAGTCTTTTCATCAGCTAGTGTCAACTGTTGAAACTCATTCTGAAATCTGAGCAAAAGTTGTTCACGTCTTTCCAGGAACATCTGAACAATAACAGATACAAGGAACCTGCTGCAAACTTCTTTATCACACTGGATGCGGCCCCTCAGCCTGAAATAAGAACAACACATTTCAGCCATTATCCTGTGCACAACATAATATTGTGCACAAAATTTGTAGCATATTATGGTAAAATAACTGTCATAAAATTTACTTCAATTGAAGAAAATCACTGGCTCAAAATTGTGAGAAAAAGAAATCAAAGAATCAATCTTTTATATGCCACTATATAAAGTAGGAGAAGCATTTTATAATGGAAAGTAACAGATTACACGGCTTGTATTTTGAAACCCTATTAGTTTTAGGCAGAACATGATGAGGTAGCAGATGTCATTAAATTTTCTAATATCTTAACTGCTGACTTGTATACTTTAAGTTCAGTGTAGTGGTGAACATTTTTAAGTATCAGCTAATTGCTTTATCTAACGTAAATAATTTAAAATTCAAGTAAATGAGTTGAAGGTCCAAAAATAAGAAGGAAATAAAGTTACAGGATTACAATTTCTATATACTATGTACCTGAAAGGGAAAAAGAGAAAACAATAGGTAGGAAATAAAACAAAAATAACGCCTCAAGCAGCACACAACTACGCAATATTTTCCAATCATTTTGACAGATAATTTGCTATAGTGTGTTCATATTGTCACTGATACCTTACAATAATGTACACTGATGCCTTAAAGTAGCACTGAAATTCCTCTAAATTTCTAAACCATCAGTGCACCCAGTGGTCAATTGTGTACTGAGAAAGAGACTACAGCTGCAATGAATTACTCTATGAACAAAAATTACTTCCAAAAGTTCTTGAGCATGTCTCTAAAGTAGTCTTCATGTACATTTTCCTAAAAATTGAGGTGTCAAGGTAGGAGAGGTAATTTCTACACTATGAAGTGTTAATATCAAGATGCCTGAAAGCAGTAGCTACAAGGTTCATAAGATCCATAACCTCTTTATTAACTGCACAGATGGTTGAAATTGCACATTTACTTAAAAGTGGCTCTTCCCCCATATAGGTATTTATACAGCACTGGAGGAAAATAATGGATTCTAAGCAGAAGTGTGATTAAGTTTTTGGTGAAGAACGGATACAAGACACCAACAAAACATTTTTGGAGATAACACCGACGACGAGAGAAATGTGAATATATAGCTGAAGGAATTTATATAAGAGACGTCTAGCATTAGAGACAGACAGTGCTGTGGCAGACATGAAATATCAGAGAGATGTTTCACACAAATGGACGTATCACAGTTACATGAAATGTATTCACAGTTGCAAATAAGGACAACCATCAGCTGTGTAATGTAATGAAAACACTGAAAATTTGTACAGGATCAGGACTAGAACCCAGATTTCTCTCTTATCACAAGCTATTGCCCCACCATTGGGCTATCCGAGCATGACTGATGGCCTGACCCAAACCTTCCTATGTAGTCAACCATGTGCCCACAACCTGCACTCATACATTCATTATGTATATGCCTGTACAGAACAGACATTTTAATTGAAAGTCGCTTGCCCACTGTTGGCAGATAAATATAATACTGCTGTGCCTGTGTTGTTCATAATTACAATACCTAATGGTATGGTGACCGCTTGCAATAAGTTGCAAATCAACGTTTGAGTTCTGGTTCAGCACAAATTTTCGTTGTTGTTATTCCATTATATAGCTGATGGTTGTCCATTTTTGCACCTACAAATACATTTAATGTATTTCACATCGGCTATAGTTGCTGCAGCACCTATACCTTCACACATGCATACATGTCTGAAAGAACATTGCATCACAATTCTGAATGACACAGGCACTGCAATATCGTTTATATCACAATTGGTGCACTAACTTCACAACTCTAAACTGTGGTAACAATGCTGAGCTCAAGATAACGAAATGCTTAAGATTTCTGAAAGTGTGTGCACAGTGGCTACCCTGGCTTTTGGCACCAGATGTGAGAGGGATGCAGGTGGAAGTTTGATCCAATATACTAGAAGCAATTCGTGTCAAAAAATACAGGAAACATAATGTTGCCATATGGCATGGTGCCATCTCCTCCACACCTTAATAAGGATTGGTGATTGGCACAAAGTTACAGTGTCAATGCTGTCATACCATCATCTATGTGCAGTGCACTAGGACTGTTGAGATGCTTGAAATACCACACAAGAATCTGAAATAAATTCACATTTGTCATACAATAAGTGGTCTCGCGTCATTTTGTCAACATCAGTTGATCGACAAATCAGCTTTGTTCCTTATACCTCAACCACAACACAGCTTTCTTTGATTTGTACTCTTAACTTCTACATGTTTGGTCTAATGAAACACAATCTCCAGGGACAAGAGCTGGATGATGCAGTAAAGATTAAAGGGCATGTGAAGAAGCAGATAAAAAAAAGAGATGACTTGTTTAGGCCTGCCGAATACTTCATGCAGCAGTGACAGAGCAGACATGCAGCAGGGTCTCTGCAAGTCAGTGCACAATGCACACAGCATAGGCACGGCAGAGGAGCAAAGCCTCTGCAGTTCACCAAAACTGAAGAATGTAATATGGTGAATGTGTGTTGCCTACAGAAGTTCTTGATCAACTATTCATGGAAAACTTCTTACTAAACAGACAGAGGGTAAGAGAGCGAGAAGGGGAGAGGTTGTGGGGGTGTGAGGGGAGAGGGGGAAAGAATGGGGAGGTTACGTTTGATGGGAGAAGGCAGGCATGATCAGGACAAGAAAGGTGTGTTGTGGAGAGAAGGAAGAAGGTATGGTGAGGCAGTGAGAACAGATAAGTAGAGATTGTAAGAACACAGGATATGCTGGAGAGAGAATTTCCATCTGCATAGTTCAGAGAAACTTGTGCTGGAAGGGGGTATCCAAATGGCCTGTATAACGGAACAGCTGTTGAACTCATATGTGTTGTGGTGCACACCATGTTTTGCAACTCGATGGTCAAGTTTGTGGTTTGCCACAGTTTGGCAGTTGCCACTCATGTGAGCAGTCAGCTGGTTACTTGTCATGCCCACATAGAATGCTATTTCCAATCCAGTCAACAATCTAGAAACTCTTATCTGGTTCAGATGACTGTGACATTTTTAGGATCTGGACTCGGATGCTACATCTGCAATGGACAGCAGGAGTTGTCAAAATAGACCACCAATTTTTCCAAAGCCTTTACTGACAATGTCTATTCAGTACAATGAAAAACCAGCCAAAGTTGCAAGTCTCACTCTTTTTATTCACTTGATGACTAGTTTTGGGCCAGGACCCACTTTCAAAACGAGTCCTGGCCTGAAACTAGTGATTGAATAAATAAAAAAAGTGAGAGCTGAAGCATTGGCTGGTTTTTTGTTGTACTGATTAAAGGAAGCTGCTGACCTACAATTATTCCAGCATAATGCCCTATCCAGCTCATTCACAAAGAAATCTCCAATTCTATCTGCTCCTTTGACACCAGTAAACCTGTTAATTAACCACCGACCAGCACACCTCTGGTAACTCGGTATCATCTTGGCCTTGAAAAGCTCTACCACTTCCTCCACCTGGAGTTGGGCTACCTCTCATTGAGCCCCAAGATGAGGGATATCCTACCCATATCACCCAAAATAGTGTTCCACTACCCACCCAACCCACAGAATATCATTGTCCACCCCTAGCGCAATCCTACTCCACACCCTGCACCGAATGGGTCATCCCATGTGGTCGGTTCAGGTGCAAGACCTGTCTCATACACCCACCCAGACACCCTATCACCACCTTCTACCACAAGCCAGTCATAGGTATCTCCTACCCAATAAAATGAAGGGCTATTTGTTCAAATGGCCATGTTAGGTTTCAGCTATACTGCAATTTCTGTACAGCCTTCTATTTGGGCATGCCAGGTAACCAACTGTCTACTCGCTTTAATGGCCACCACCAAACTGTTGCAAAATGCAAACTTGACCATCCAGTCGCTGAACATGCTTCACACCACAACATAAATTACTTTAACAGCTGCTTCACTTTGGGGTTATTTTGATATGCACTTCCAGCATATCCTACATTCTTGCACACCCCCTGACTTAAATCTCCATTAACATGTTTCCACTGCCTCACCTTACCTTTTCCCTTCTCTCTTCCATCCACACCACTCCTTCCCCATCCTGATTGTGCACTGTATTCTCCCAGTCCTCTCTCTCTCTCTCTCTCTCTCTCTCTCTCTCTCTCTCTCTCTCTCTCTCTTTTTCCCTCTCGTCCACTTTGGCTTCAAATGGCTCTGAGCACTATGGGACTCAACTGCTGTGGTCATAAGTCCCCTAGAACTTAGAACTACTTAAACCTAACTAACCTACGGACAGCACAAACATCCATGCCCGAGGCAGGATTCGAACCTGCGACCGTAGCGGTCGTGCGGTTCCAGACTGTAGCGCCTTTAACCGCTCGGCCACTCCGGCCGGCTCTCGTCCACTTTCCCCTCCTTTTTTCCACCCTTCCTCCTCCCTCTTCCAATAGCTCTTTTTACTTTACCCTCTTTATTCCTTCCATTTTGCCATGGGGCAGCAGAGTCATTTGTCCAAAGACCTGCCTCTTACTCACTGCCCCTTCTTTTTGTCCTTCCCTGCCCCTCCCCACCTCCATAAGGTCAGGTAAATGCTTCCACTTATTGATTATCAACATTTAGTCTCACTGTGAGCACAGGAGTGTGCGTTTCTGTATGTGTGTGGTTGTGTGTGAGAATGTGTGTATTTTTGCTAGAGTAGGATGCATAAGCAGAGTGGGAGGGACAGATTTTCTCAGTTAAAAATACTCTGGACACCTGACGAAAGCACATTTTTCCATGTTAAGTGATAATATTCTTTTCCTTGGACCTGTAAAACTTGTCAATCCTTTGCATGGTGAAGATTTTAAATACCGGCATAGAACTTCCCAGCACTTTAGGAAATGAAACCAGCACAAAGCAAAGCATTTTGGAAAGATCTTTGATGCATGGAAACATTTACACTTCATATTTTCATATTACCGAAGTATAAACAAGCATTCCCACAAATACAGCACAGTAGCTTCCGAAGCACTGAAATTGAAATGCACTTTGCTCAGTCAGTCGCAGCTCTCGTAACATGATTTTGCCAGCCAATGATAGCAGATATTCAGAAAATATGTAGTCTGTCAATTAAAACAACACTGTTAAGTAGTTCCCTCACACAAATGGGAAAAGTTCATCGTTCCACTTAATATACATACAGTATAGCTACAAGAAAAGCTAGGTTTCACATATAATATTGGGCATTACGCTTTTATAGATTAGATTTTTTATAGATTAGATATAGTGGGAATTAGTGAAGTTCGGTGGCAGGAGGAACAAGACTTTTGGTCAGGTGATTACAGGGTTATAAATACAAAATCAAATAGAGGTAATGCAGGAGTAGGTTTAATAATGAATAAAAAAAATAGAAGTGCGGGTTAGCTACTACAAACAGCATAGTGAACGCATTATTGTTGCCAAGATAGACACAAAGCCCATGCCTACTACAGTAGTACAAGTTTATATGCCAACTAGCTCTGCAGATGGCGAAGAAATTGAAGAAATGTATGATGAAATAAAAGAAATTATTCAGATAGTGTAGGGAGATGAAAATTTAATAGTCATGGGTGACTGGAATTCGGTAGTAGGAAAAGGGAGAGAAGGAAACGTAGTAGGTGAATATGGATTGGGGGTAAGAAATGAAAGAGGAAGCCGCCTAGTAGAATTTTGTGCAGAGCATAACTTAATCATAGCTAAACTTGGTTCAAGAATCATAAAAGAATGTTGTATACCTGGAAGAATCCTGGAGATACTAAAAGGTATCAGATAGATTATATAATGGTAAGACAGAGATTTAGGAACCAGGTTTTAAATTGTAAGACATTTACAGGGGCAGATATGGATTCTGACCACAATCTATTGGTTATGAACTGCAGATTGAAACTGAAGAAACTGCAAAAAGGTGGGAATTTAAGGAGATGGGACCTGGATAAACTGAAAGAACGAGAGGTTGTAGAGAGTTTCAGGGAGAGCATAAGGGAATAATTGACAGGAATGGGGGAAAGAAATACAGTAGAAGAAGAATGGGTAGCTCTGAGGGATGAAGTAGTGAAGGCAGCAGAGGATCAAGTAGGTAAAAAGACGAGGGCTAATAGAAATCCTTGGGTAACAGAAGAAATATTGAATTTAATTGATGAAAGGAGAAAATATAAAAATGCAGTAAATGAAACAGGCAAAAAGGAATACAAACGTCTCAAAAATGAGATCGACAGGAAGTGCAAAATGGCTAAGCAGGGATGGCTAGAGGACAAATGTAAGGATGTAGAGGCTTGTCTCACTAGGGGTAAGATAGATACTGCCTACAGGAAAATTAAAGAGACCTTTGGAGAGAAGAGAACCACTTGTATGAATATCAAGAGCTCAGATGGCAACCCAGTTCTAAGCAAAGAAGGGAAGGCAGAAAGGTGGAAGGAGTATATAGAGGGTTTATACAAGGGCGATGTACTTGAGGACAATATTATGGAAATGGAACAGGATGTAGATGAAGATGAAATGGGAGATACGATACTGCGTGAAGAGTTTGACAGAGCACTGAAAGACCTGAGTCGAAACAAGGCCCCGGGAGTAGACAACATTCCATCAGAACTACTGACGGCCTTGGGAGAGCCAGTCCTGACAAACCTCTACTATCTGGTGAGCAAGATGTATGAGACAGGTGAAATACCCTCAGACTTCAAGAAGAATATAATAATTCCAATCCCAAAGAAAGCAGGTGTTGACAAATGTGAAAATTACCGAACTATCAGTTTAATAAGCCACAGCTGCAAAATACTAACGCGAATTCTTTACAGACGAATGGAAAAACTGGTAGAAGCGGACCTCGGGGAAGATCAGTTTGGATTCCGTAGAAATGTTGGAACACGTGAGGCAATACTAACCTTACGACTTATCTTAGAAGAAAGATTAAGAAAACGCAAACCTACATTTCTAGCATTTGTAGACTTAGAGAAAGCTTTTGACAATGTTGACTGGAATACTCTCTTTCACATTCTAAAGGTGGCAGGGGTAAAATACAGGGAGCGAAAGGCTATTTACAATTTGTACAGAAACCAGATGGCAGTTATAAGAGTCGAGGGGCATGAAAGGGAAGCAGTGGTTGGGAAGGGAGTGAGACAGGGTTGTAGCCTCTCCCCGATGTTATTCAATCTGTATATTGTGCAAGCAGTAAAGGAAACAAAAGAAAAATTCGGAGTAGGTATTAAAATTCATGGAGAAGAAGTAAAAACTTTGAGGTTCGCCGATGACATTGTAATTCTGTCAGAGACAGCAAAGGACTTGGAAGAGCAGTTGATCGGAATGGACAGTGTCATGAAAGGAGGGTATAAGATGAACATCAACAAAAGCACAACGAGGATAATGGAATGTAGTCGAATTAAGTCGGGTGATGCTGAGGGAATTAGATTAGGAAATGAGACACTTAAAGTAGTAAAGGAGTTTTGCTATTTAGGGAGTAAAATAACTGATGATGGTCGAAGTAGAGAGGATATAAAATGTAGACTGGCAATGGCAAGGGAATCGTTTCTGAAGAAGAGAAATTTGTTAACATCGAGTATAGATTTAAGTGTCAGGAAGTCGTTTCTGAAAGTATTTGTATGGAGTGTAGCCATGTATGGAAGTGTAACATGGACGATAAATAGTTTAGACAAGAAGAGAATAGAAGCTTTCGAAATGTGGTGCTACAGAAGAATGCTGAAGATAAGGTGGGTAAATCACGTAACTAATGAGGAGGTATTGAATAGGATTGGGGAGAAGAGAAGTTTGTGGCACAACTTGACTAGAAGAAGGGATCGATTGGTAGGACATGTTTTGAGGCATCAAGGGATCACAAATTTAGCATTGGAGGGCAGCGTGGAGGGTAAAAATCGTAGAGGGAGACCAAGAGATGAATACAGTAAGCAGATTCAGAAGGATGTAGGTTGCAGTAGGTACTGGGAGATGAAGAAGCTTGCAAAGGATAGAGTAGAATGGAGAGTTACATCAAACCAGTCTCAGGACTAAACTAACCTTGACGCTTGGTTATTTTTAGCATTGTTATCCTTTGGTATATATTAAACAAAATGTGCCAGTAAAATTTAAAATAATGTCAGAAATGGCTGGTCTTCTGGGCCCAAAATTTTTCTAAGTGGCTGGTCCTCAGTGTTAAGTTTTGAATGAGAGTCTAATGCTATGTGATTTAAGAAATTCATTGCACATTCTCATACGTAATTCACATTGTGTGAAAGGAAACTTACTTTGGAAGTAATGCTTCTCAAATCACGCTAGATGAAAACGATATTGCGAATGCTGTTTCCTGTTATGTGTTTCTGTGGTCCACACATCGGTCCACTGTAGATAAGTGGTTGCCTTTCACTTGTTTAACATACTGCTGCATCCAGGAATTGCCATTACTGTTATAGAATTTCAACTAGATCATACAGCCGTATCCGAAAAGAATATTGTAATATCACAGCCACTTTCGCTAAGTTGCCACGAGCAGCCATAGAGGAGGAAGGGGCCAGACTCCCTGGGGTGAGCCCTGGGTGCAGTCATTGTGCAAGTACACAGTGGGAGGCCAGACGAATGTTCTCGCCTTGCTCAAGAAGGGGCACAATGCGATGGGCCCATCTGACAATGAGAAGTGTGCCGAGAGCTGATGAACACTTGCAGCCATTAGTATGGAATGACAAGAACGTACGCGCGAAAGCATCTGATTTCTTCTGGCCTTGTGGAAGTCATTTTAACTGCCTTAGAAAACAGGGATGTGCTGACAATGACAATTACAGCACCCCATGGGCACAGGGAGGAGCGTTGGGGGGAGGAGGGACGGGGGAGGGGGGGGGGAGGGGGGGAGGGGGGAGGGGGGGGAGGGAAGGGGACGTGGGGAATCGATGCAGGGAGGCATCTGAAAGAAGCCATAATTCTTAAGGTGATGTTTTCCTCAACAGTGAGGACATTCCTAGTAAATGACAGACGCCCCAGATTTTAAGACGGAGTCCAAACACGAGTCCGTCCAGGGGGCACGCAGAGAGAGCAGTTATAAAGAAGTGTTGTGAAGCTGCTCTCCCAACAGCCTCAGAATGCAGGAAAACATCTTAAGAATGTGAAATCGTGAGAAAGATGCCAATTCACGAGGCCCACGCCAGACAGAAGATTTCTACCCTGTGGGGAGAGGTGTGGCGATGAAAAGGTGATCTATCATTGGGCTATTTTGAAAATTTCGTTTGCCAATGACAGTGCTGAAAGGAATAATGTTTCGAAGAGGAGTTGAGCTGAAAGATGGATGAGAAGCGAAAAGGGGAGTCATGGAGACACCGCAGAAGGGAGAGGACATGGGCGCTCTTCCACCCATCGCCAACATATGCCTTTCGACAACGCGGAGATCGTACCTGGGACCCACCGCGCAGCCACGATTGCTAATGAGGGCAGCCTACCCATGCAGCACAGCCCCGATGCGACACGCCGCACCGCCTGCCCGAAAGCAGTATACAATGAACAATAACGAGAATGGTGAGACGATTCGTTCCAGCCTCCTTCCCCTTAATAACCGAATTGTGTCCACGCCCTGTCAAATCGGCCCTGAGATTTATAATTCTGTTTTGTTTTGTGTACACAGCACAAAAATAAATATATTTCTTTCATGTTTTGAACATATAAGCAGTCTTTTATATTCATACATGAACCCCTTAATTTTGTACCCTCTGTGTTTGATTTCATTTAATTTCTAGAATTCACTACAGTTTTGGTGTCCAACATGTGGCGACCAGTATCTGATGCCACAAAATAATTTCACAATATAAAGGAAATTATGTAGGTGATCAAAAATTGGGACTAAGATTCAGATTATTATTTCTCCAAGGCTCAGATTCAATTTGTCTCATCTAAAACAAAAAGAAAACCCTGAAAGTATTCAGATACAACTCCAGTAGGTTTAAACGCTGCATCACAGACAGGAGCGCCTGCGATAGTGTACTCAATGACGAATCTGGGTGCACGAATGGCAAAACGTCATTTTTTCAGATTAATCCAGGTTCTGTTTACAGCATAATGATTGTCGCATCCGTGTTTGGTGACATCGCGGTGAACACACATTGGAAGCGTGTATTCGTCATCGCCATACTCGCGTATCACCCAGTGTGATGGTATGGGGTGCCATTGGTTACACGTCTTGGTCACCTCTTGTTCGCATTGACGGCACTTTGAACAGTGGACGTCACATTTCATGTGTGTTATGACCCGTGGCTCTACCCTTATTTCGATCCCTGCGAAACTCTACATTTCAGCAGGATAATGCACGACCGAATGTTGCAGGTCCTGTACGGGCCTTTCTGGATACAGAAAATGTTTGACTGCTGCCCTGGCCAGCACATTCTCCATATCTCTCACCAATTGAAAACGTCTAGTCAATGATGACCGAGCAACTGGCTCGTCACAATACGCCAGTCACTACTCTTGATGAACTGTGGTATCGTGTTGAAGCTGCATGGGTAGCTGTACGTGTACACACCATCCAAGCTCTGTTTGACTCAATGACCAGGCGTATCAAGGCCATTATTACGGCCAGAGGTGGTTGTTCTGGGTACTGATTTCTCAGTATCTATGCACCCAAATTGCGTGAAAATGTAATCACATGTCAGTTCTAGTATAATATATTTGTCCAATGAATACCCGTTTATCATCTGCATTTCTTCTTGGTGTAGCAATTTTAATGGCCAGTAGTGTAATATTCTAGTATTTCTGGAAAAAGATACTGACAACAATGTGGATTGAAGAAATTAGAAAAGAACTAGAAACAAATCAAAGAATTCAAAATAACAGAAAATAACCTTTTTAGAAATAACATACTAAATTTAGAAAACTTTCTAGACAGAAAAATTGCGAAATAGAGAACATGGACAGAAGAAACGAAAAGACACAATGTAAAGAAGATTAGGGAGAACTGGAAAAATAGGAAGCAACAAAGAAAGAAGGGAACTGAAGTAATTATGATATCCTCATTAGTCAATATAAAGATTAAAAAAAGTTACCAGTGGTAATATCGGACACCAGTGTTTTCCTAAAGCAAACTGTGACGAGTCTATAGCACTTTGCTCTGTTGGCAACTGAAGAAGGTAATTGTGCAGAATACCTATAGAGAAGTTCATTGGACTTTTTGAGAATCTAGTTAACTTACTGATAAAAGCTTTTGTCTAAATAATTATCATTATATCTATAACATGTAAAAATGAACCATTTAATAAGCAAGTCATTGGATACTGGAGAACTTGCAGCAGCACGTTGGAAACATTTGGAGCTTTCTGGAAACAGGCACAACAAAAATCAGCCACAATTTGAAGAATTTTCTTGGCAGCAGTTCACATAAATTCACTTTTGGAAAATGGGAAACAAAGCATGCATTTGAATCAGAGGGCTACAGAATTTTCAAAGGAGAAAAATAGGGAAAAACTGTTACAAAATATGTTCCACATTTAGGAACAGTCCTCAGTCCTCACTGTCAGTTGCGAAATTTTAGATTGTATAATATATTTCCAGTGAAGTAATGGCAGAATATGCATGTTCTCCTTCAAAGGCACAAGTAAGGTACAGTATATACAATAGTTAATCCCACAGGTGATTCAACCAGGCTAATGAAACAAACAGAGAAGAAACAGATACATTCTGGAAAGAGCTTGAAGAAATTACCACAACAACTGCACAGAAACACGCAATAATACTGCTAGAGGATTTAAATGCACAATTGGGCAGAGACAGAAAATTCAGGAACTTTGCAAGGAGCCTCCCAGCCACAAAACAACAAATAGAAACAGCAGAAGAGTAGCCGAACTCAGCAGACCAACCAACCTAATAATGAAATTTACTGCCTTTAAGCATCTCCCAAGAAAACATGAAGCCCTCCAAATCTCAATTTACGTTAATTTCAAATAGATCACATTCAACTATACAAAGAATCCTCCCAAGAAATCCAGAACATTAAGGTAATAAGAAATACTGAGCTAAATTCTGACCACTAGCTACCTAAAGTCAAAGTTAGATCTGAACCAAGAAATACAAAGAGACAAACCAAACCAAGAACTCTGAAATATTACATTGAAAAATTAAAACAAAGGAGGAACTACATTGGTAATCTGGAAACAAAAAATCCAGAAAACTGAAAAAAAAATGAAACACTATCATGTTCAAACAGCAAAATAAACAATTCTTTTGACCAAAATCGAATGATGTGTGTGGTGGAATTCGGAATGAGATGAAGTAATTACACACAAGAAGATAAAATGAATGGCAGAAATGGAATAAAGACAAGAATGAACGAACGACACACACACACACACACACACACACACACACACACACACGGCATGATTAAATACTAAGAGAAATTATGATAAAAACCAATTAAAACAAATAGATCATGACAGGTTTACTTTTACGTAAGAATACATTCAATACTTATGTTCTATCTCTCAATGAAAGAGAAAATCCAGGAAATTATCAAATCCCTCAAAAACAATAAAGCACCTGGGGAGGATTCCGCACATGTAGAACTTCAAAAATATTTGAATAACAAATTTCTGGATAAGCTGACTGAAATCATCCAAAATATTTAGTTAATATACGAGAATTTTGAACACATGCTTGATCCACTCCCTGCTCAAAGCAAGGGATAAAACCGATGTGAACAACTGCAGAGGCATTTCACTCCTACCAGTTACCTACAAAATCTTATTGATAGCATTATTAACTACGGCACAACAACTCGATCCTCAAATTGTTGAATACCAATATGGTTTTAGAAGAAAAAAAAGTCAGTAATAATGTATATGAAAAGAAGATCTAAAATTTTCATAATCACTTTTGTTAACTTAGGAAAAGCTATAGAAAGTCACCGTTTTGAAATAACGAACTGGGTTTAGACAGTATAACTGCGGGGCTATATAAGAAAATACTAACACCCACTTATCCTATAGTGAAATTTCTATGTTTTGAAATTAAAATTGGAGTCAGATAGGGAGATGGTCTCTCCCTACTGCTATTTAACTGTTTTCCATGAAAAGTCATAAGAGAATGGAGTATCTCATCAGGACAAAGACAAATCAACGAGGAAGTTAGACTAGGTTACAAAAGTCACCGTTTACTAATAGATTAACTAACTTTTGCAGATGACCTGGTTATTTTTTCAGGCTCAATAGAAACAGCCACTCGACCAATAGAACTGCTCAAACAACAGGTTGACAATGAATCTACTCTGAGAAGACAAATTTATGGCAAACATTAAGGCAGCTCCCAAGATAATGGATAAATGTGGAAAAAATTGATAGAACAATAAGAAGTCAAGTATGTAGGAGAAGCAACTGAACATGACATTTTGGAGAAAGAAAGCATTAAAGTAAGAGTTAGTAAGAGGAAAACATCATTTACATCACTAAGGATGTACCAGTATATAACTTAAGAAATCAATATCCCTCAATGCTAAACTCAGACAGTACAGTGGGGGCTGTGATGGAAGCAGTGGAAATCACAGAAAAAAATACTATAAGGAAATTTTGGAACCAGTTAAAGAGAAAAAACAACACAAAAAATTACATGCATGCTTTGGAAAAGAAGAATAACTTTCTATAGCCACAGCCATAGGACAAACCCCAACAGACTGAGAAAAAGACAGTTCACTTATTTCAGTAAATTAAAAATGGGTAACACATACAGCAAAGAAATTGGAAGGGAGACAGACAAACTCCACATTACTCTGAAAGATACTGAGGAACGGCTGCCACTCGGAAATAAATTTCGAGATTCCAATGGTTTCCACAAAAACTCCAAGAAGATTGGAGCCACTTGGAGAGACGAAAGGAGAGAGGAACACTGACAATTCATAGTAGAAATGTGGAAGAAAAGAAAGAAGAAACAGTTGAAATAAACATAGCCCATAATAGTAATTGTTATTATGGGAACAATACTGGTTTTTGCCAGGAATGATTTGGGAGAACGATGGCAAAGCAAAATCTCTGTCTATGCTTTTTATTATGGCTGTTTACTCAATACACTTCTTACAATAATATTGTGAAAATTCATAAAGGGTGATTACTTTTAGTCATACTTAAGTATAATCCATCTGATTTTAATTTTTCTAAGTACTCTTCTGCTCTATTTTTCCAAATACACTGAACTCTCCCTAACCCGGCCTCTGGTCGCTCATGCAGAAATGAGGTGCACAACAATTTTGTTTGTTAATTGTCAAGTTAAGCAGTGTTATACATATTTGAAATGGTGGCTTTCTTTCCAATTCAGTACCATTGCACCAACTGCAACATAGTTGTGTATACAAACATTGATCCAGTACTGTCAAATGTTTTTTTATTCCAGTCTTTGATAACAATATCAGTTCTTTAGACGATGACCGGTTTCAGTCCATAATGACCATCCTCAGATCTGCAGTATACAAATATATACACCTAGTGAGCAGTGTGTCTTTCAACACAATACAGCAATACGTGTCACAATGTACTATCATACAACCAGGGAAATGTACAGATAAAATACAGTAAAACATACCTTTTTTTACACCATGTCCTGAAGTGATAAGGCCATAAGGGCATCGTCAAAACATATAAATATAATCAGCACAGCATTGTCACATAGATCTAAAATAAGGTGTAGAATAGGCCACATCATTCACATAGTCATTATTGCAACTGGCTACTGAAGTACAGTAGCTACCAGAAATCTGTTTGCCTACATCCTCCCTAGATGTCGCTACTATGGGCTTAGATGTAGTCATCATTTACACAAAAACATAATCTGATAAAAACACATAAGGTAAAATACACTCCTGGAAATGGAAAAAAGAACACATTGACACCGGTGTGTCAGACCCACCATACTTGCTCCGGACACTGCGAGAGGGCTGTACAAGCAATGATCACACGCACGGCACAGCGGACACACCAGGAACCGCGGTGTTGGCCGTCGAATGGCGCTAGCTGCGCAGCATTTGTGCACCGCCGCCGTCAGTGTCAGCCAGTTTGCCGTGGCATACGGAGCTCCATCGCAGTCTTTAACACTGGTAGCATGCCGCGACAGCGTGGACGTGAACCGTATGTGCAGTTGACGGACTTTGAGCGAGGGCGTATAGTGGGCATGCGGGAGGCCAAGTGGACGTACCGCCGAATTGCTCAACACGTGGGGCGTGAGGTCTCCACAGTACATCGATGTTGTCGCCAGTGGTCGGCGGAAGGTGCACGTGCCCGTCGACCTGGGACCGGACCGCAGCGACGCACGGATGCACGCCAAGACCGTAGGATCCTACGCAGTGCCGTAGGGGACCGCACCGCCACTTCCCAGCAAATTAGGGACACTGTTGCTCCTGGGGTATCGGCGAGGACCATTCGCAACCGTCTCCATGAAGCTGGGCTACGGTCCTGCACACCGTTAGGCCGTCTTCTGCTCACGCCCCAACATCGTGCAGCCCGCCTCCAGTGGTCTCGCGACAGGCGTGAATGGAGGGACGAATGGAGACGTGTCGTCTTCAGCGATGAGAGTCGCTTCTGCCTTGGTGCCAATGATGGTCGTATGCGTGTTTGGCGCCGTGCAGGTGAGCGCCACAATCAGGACTGCATACGACCGAGGCACACAGGGCCAACACCCGGCATCATGGTGTGGGGAGCGATCTCCTACACTGCCCGTACACCACTGGTGATCGTCGAGGGGACACTGAATAGTGCACGGTACATCCAAACCGTCATCGAACCCATCGTTCTACCATTCCTAGACCGGCAAGGGAACTTGCTGTTCCAACAGGACAATGCACGTCCGCATGTATCCCGTGCCACCCAACGTGCTCTAGAAGGTGTAAGTCAACCACCCTGGCCAGCAAGATCTCCGGATCTGTCCCCCATTGAGCATGTTTGGGACTGGATGAAGCGTCGTCTCACGCGGTCTGCACGTCCAGCACGAACGCTGGTCCAACTGAGGCGCCAGGTGGAAATGGCATGGCAAGCCGTTCCACAGGACTACATCCAGCATCTCTACGATCGTCTCCATGGGAGAATAGCAGCCTGCATTGCTGCGAAAGGTGGATATACACTGTACTAGTGCCGACATTGTGCATGCTCTGTTGCCTGTGTCTATGTGCCTGTGGTTCTGTCAGTGTGATCATGTGATGTATCTGACCCCAGGAATGTGTCAATAAAGTTTCCCCTTCCTGGGACAATGAATTCACGGTGTTCTTATTTCAATTTCCAGGAGTGTACATGTAGCAGACTTTTAAAATTGATAACTATCATAGAAACCAATTGTGCTACATTAAAAGACGAATACAGTTACCCATATAAAATTATTAAAAGGAAATATATGAAGAGAATAGGACCGACCCTTTTTATAGTGAATTTACGGTCAACAATTAATATATGTAATACATTGCCTGTAGCAACCTATAAATTGCCTATGAAAGATAAAATGTCTATATGACAGCTGAAAAAAGACAGATCAATGATCAGCGCCCTCTGTTGGGTCCGCCACTGTGATGTTATGTAAGAACTTAACCACTAGAGGGCTTTACATACAACGTGATATGTCTCCCACAGAAAACACTGAAACAACATATTAACAGTCAATAAATAAAATTAGTCTGGCTATACATTCCATGAATAGGTAGGACACAATCAGTTACAGGATTAGAGCGACTAATGTATGGAAGTAAGGCAAATGCCTACCGTTCTCGACATAAATCATCAAGTAAGGCTATGTATAAACACGCAAGGCATTATTTGGTTATCGTAGTGCGTTATCAAACAAATCAAAATAGGCGCTGGGCACAAAATCGCTTTGTCCACCGAGTACCCTAGTGGGCTCATGCTTTTTAGCTTTGTAAATCTCCAACTTCTCCAACAAGTCGAGAACGCGACCCTTCTCTGCCCTGTGTAGAATACGCATACAACTCTTGATATTGCCTATAATGTGGCCGGTTTCTGCCAAAAGCATTCCCAATGTAGTTTTGTTATGTGCCTGCAAATGCTCCCTGAATCTAATCTTAAAAGAACGGCCAGTTTGACCGATGTAAAATTTGTTACAACTACTACAAATGATCTTGTAAACCCCAGAACCGTCAAATTTATCAGAATCTTTACTCAAACTACGTTTTACACAGAGTTTCAGAGTGTTGTTAACTTGAAAACCACATCCAACCTTAGATTTATTCTAATACTTTTCTATTTGTTGCGACATTTTTCTGTAAAATTTAATTGGAATAGTTTCAGGTTTTCTTTATTCTTTCTTTTTTCTAAATGATTGTGGGTCTGCCTACTATTTAAATCTGCTTTTTATCCTATTGTATGGGCGCATAACATCTTTAGCTGAGAAACCGTTGGCTACTGCAATTTGCCTTAATATACTAAGTTCTTGGCATATTTCATTGTTGGCCAATGGTAATCTAAAACGTCAGTGGATCATAGAGGTGAAAAAGGCCCTTTTATATCGTGGCGGATGGCATGAACTGGCTCTGATGATAGTACCTGTACATGTAGGCTTTCTGAAAAATCAAAAATTTATGTCTGTTATCAACCTTCTTAATTGTAAGGTCTAAATAGTTAATGGAGCCTGCTTCTTCTATTTCTGTAGTAAACGCTATTTTTTGGTGCATGCTGCCTATGGCTTGAGCAAATGCGGTAACCTTATTCTCGTCCCCCTCTAAGAGTAACAGGACATCATCGACATAAAGTTTGTAATATATAGTCTTGTCTTTCAGTCGTGGGAACATAGCAAAGATCTTACATTCTAAGTCGTGCATGAAAATGTCTGCTAACGTACCAGCCAAACTGTTACCCATCCCAAGACCATGTTTTTGTTGGTATAATTTGCCATTGAATGTAAAATATTTATAATTTAATGCAAATTCTAAAATTTCTATTAATTCTGTGTATTCTGCAGTACTAATCTTGTTATGAGTTAGCGGATTACATTTAATAATCTGAATCATTTCCTTTATCAGGACACTACTGTACAGGTTTTTTTTTTTACATCTAGGGAAGCTAGTGTCGCATTATTTGGAATATGTATATCTTTAATCGCATTAGCAAGGTCAGAACCGTTTTTGACCAAAAATTAGTAGAGAAAGTGTACATTGCTTTCAGTTTGTTGTTAAGAAACTTATTTAATTTACAACATGGCCATGACAAATTGTTAACAATTGGACAGACTGGGTTTCCTTTCTTATGTATCTTAACCTGCAATCTCAGTTGGGGGAGCTTAGGATTAATCATTTTTAGCGATTTCTTTCCGTAAACGTTAAGCAGAAATTAGGAGCTGTCTATCTTTTTCCGCAAATCTATTTGGAACTTCTGTGTTGGGTTTTTGTGAACTTATATTATCTCATTTTCATAGAAGAATTCCTCCCTTTTCTTAATGTCCTCTTCATATATAATGACCACTGTATTACCTTTGTCTGCGCGAATGACCATTGCCTTCTCTTTTTTAAACTTTGTATTAAGATTTTTTAAGATACGACTCTCGTGACTGATGGCATTAGAAGAATTACTGTATTCGTCTTTTAATGTATCAAAATTGGTTTCTATGATAGTTATCAATTTTAAAAGTCTACTACATGTATTTTACCTAATGTGTTTTTATTAGATTATGTTTTTGCGTAATTCATCTACACCTGTAGTAGCGACATCTAGGGAGGATGTAGGCAAACAGATTTCTGGGAGCTACTGTACTTCAGTAGCCAGTTGCAATAATGACTATGTGGACGATATGGCCTAATCACTCAAGGACATGGTGTAAAAAAGGTATGTTTTACAGTTTGTTTTTTTTCTGTACATTTCCCTGGTTGTATGATAGTATATTGTGATACGTATTGCTGTATTATGCTGAAAGACACACTGCTCGCTAGGTGCATATATTTGTATATTGTAGATCTGAGGATGGTCATTACGGACTTAAACTGGTCATCGTCTAAAGAATTGATATTGTGATCAAAGACGGGAATAAAAAAACATTTGACAGTATCATTGCTTCTAAAAAGAAACATGTTACATTACCTCTCAAGCAAAATTCAAAATTTAAGATACTCTGAACTGAGGTTCTTTGCAGAAAGTCACATCTGTTGAGTACAATATTGGATGGCAACTACTTATGACATCAAAAAGAAAGACGATGATATTCAACAGTATACAACCCAAATGGAGAGCAAGTTGGGAAAACAGAAGGTTATGAGAAAGTGTGAGACTGAATAACTGGATGTAGCTGTTTAAAAATCATTCACACAACACAGTAAGGGAATTCCAGTCAGTGGCCTGATAATAAAAGAAAAATCAGTTTCATTTAAAAAACAAACTGGTGGCAGTAACTTTCTGCTGCAAGTGAGGCCTGGCTATAAAACTCAGAGGGTGTGGGTCGGGGGAGAACCCACGAAATGGTGTGTGGCAGCTGACAGTCACCAGGGAAAGTTGTTCAGCTATTGACAAAAATACAGTAGAGTTTGTGAAGGAGATACAGAAGATAAAAGAATATTAAACTGCTAAAGCCTTGTTGTATAATGCTGATTAAGCGGCTCTCTTATACACTCCCTCCTTCAAAAACAATAGCTGCCAAGAACAAGCAACAGAAACAGCACATAACATCAATGGCAAATGAGAGCCATGATCCAACACTTATGACTATTGGGGACCACCAACATCCACACTGTTTTCAACACAGTGGCAGAAACACATGACCAGTGCAAAATTAAGCTCCGAAGAAAACATGGATGGACAGAGAGAGATTTTCTTAGTGGTTCCATGAAATATTTGTATCAGCTGTGGGCGAATAGTTGAAGAAGAAAAATCTTCCACTGAAAGCTCTCCTTATAATTGACAAGGCTCCCAGTGATCCTTCTGATGTGACTAAGATCCAATGGCATTCAAGCACTCTCTCTTCCACCCAATGTGACAGCCTTGATTCTGTCCAATGAGTCAGCTAATTCAGAATCATCAAGTGCTGACACTTTGTACGTTGGCATGATCTGCAAGTTTCCAGGAGGACGAGAAATTCATGAAGATGATGCTGGTAAGTGGATGAATGAGGAAAATCGAGAGACATGAAACATTAACAGATGAAAAAATAAAAGTGTGCAGGAAAGTAACAATGAAATTGATGACGAGGAAGACAGAGACAGAATTAAGATTCCTCACAATGCTATTGCTGAAGGTGCAGACATTTTCTTGTTAACGTCATGCAACAGCCAAGTACATGAAGCAGCAATGAAAGCTTGTGAAACTGCTGCTTGGTAAAGCACACCACTTTTGTGTATCATCATTGTGACAACTAAAAATCTGGGATGTGTTACATAATGAGTAATACTACTGTATATGTATACACTAAAGAACTAAGTTTTAGATCACTGTAAGCATCAAATTCCACCCGCCTGCTTTGACGTGTCACATAATGGTGGTGTAGTGTGTGATGTCATATGGTGCAATGTTTTTGAGTTGGTTTGTGTTTTTAGATATCATGTAGTTGTATTTGATGCTCCCCCTCTGGTGATGGCTGATGAAGTGATGAATTTAACAGGTGGTATTGGATTCATTTTAGTTTAGGTTATCACTGAGGTGAAGTGCGTTTATTTGAGCCTAGGCAGTCAGTACCGTAACATGGATTTTGAAGTGTTTGCTTTGTTTTCAGGGAGTTGTTATGCTTTTTTCCCTTTTGTGGTGTGGTGGCAGCCAATCTAGGTGATTTTGTCAGAGGCTTCTGTTGCTAAGTAATTTTTGTTTTGATTTTATTCTATAGTAATTTTGATTTTTTGTCTGTTTTATATTTATGGTATTTTGGTTGTGTTGTAACTAATCTAGTGAATATGGCGTTTTTTGGGTTTTCAATATGTTGAGGTTTTGTGAGTTATGTAGGTGTATGAAGTTTGTGGTTGTGGTTTCTTTATTAGTGGTTTGCCAGTAGGTATCGAGAGCAGCCATGTTTGAGGTATACAGGTCACAGGAAATGTCTTATTCCACTTTTGAGAGTTGTAGGTGTTGGCTGTTTGGTACTGCGGGCTTGGTTTGAGCTATACAGCTCACGTGAAGTGTACGATTCCCGCTGGTTTTGTGGCTGTAGTGTTATGTTGTAAGTTGAGTTTTTTTTTTTTGACAGTGCGGTGTTTCATACTGTTATACATTTAGCTTGTCCCTGTCCTAAACCCCCATATTTCCCGCAGCTGTCACGTTAGTTTCATTTCATTGTTGGAGTGAGATGTTCTTGTGTCATCTTTATTTTTGTTCGCACTGTTGTAATGTGTATGTAGTGACAATAGCGTCACCATTTGCTATATGCTGAAAGATGACATTTCTGCCATATTGATGACATCATCATGGGTCAAAGCATATGAATGGAATTGGATGTTTCCCTAATTCTGTAAGTTTCCTATGAAAATGAATTTATCTCTACGTGTTTAAATTAAATAGGTGATTAAGGGCAGAAGAATCTTCCCTATGAAGATGGAATTTGACTGTATTAAAACAACAGTTTCAGGATTAACATAAGGTGGATTAGGAAAACCACAGAAAAACTAAAGTCACAATTAAAGAAATCTGTACAATTACTCTCGCTATGTTGTCTATTAATATTCAGTTATACTTAAATATCAAGTGAAGTACAAACAATCATAAGAACATGTACAGTACCTTTCTTCTTACAGGAGAAGCTCCTTCTGCAGTAGAAAACTTACTGCAGAAACTGAATGATGATGTATATGTACTGACAAACTAAAGCAATTATCAAACAAAGTATTTCACTCCTAAAATGTCTTCAGATAACATAAAGTAGTGTTTCACTTATTTAATAAATTTTATTATTCATTTCATTCCTTAATGAAATCTCAGACACAGGGTGAGGATGGAGAAAAGATAAAAGCACAGAGGCATTATTATCTTTTCACCAAGCAGTTCAAAACATATTTTTATTGATTTAAGGAATTACATATTAAAGATTCTGCCTTTCTCAGAAATTCTTTGTTCAAGGTTTGCTGAAAGTGGTCACCCTTTATTCTTGATTTTGCTGTCAACAATCTCTCCAAATTTTCATTACCAGTAGACGACCTAAACTGTGTTCTTGTTTTAGTCACAAGACTGAATATCCTCTCACATTTAGCATTACTCCGAGGGATTCTTAAAATACTTAGAACATAACATGTACTAATCTGGAAAATTTTAAGATCCCATCACTACTTTTTAATTTTCTTATCAGGGACCACTGCATATCAATTCTCTCTTCCTTTCAGATTTCATGCAGTAGGTCATATATCCTAAATGCATACAACTAGGACTGTAATTTGTCCATGGCTTCATGCTGTTTACCTGCATCTGCATTCAATAACGACAGAAACTTTTCCACAAAATACTTCAGAAGAAAATGATGTACGGGAAACAGACCTAATTTGCACAACTTTTGTATTCCTTGGTATTTCACTCTTTGGTGGGTATTTGTGGACCATCTAGCCACATGTGACAATGAAATATTTTCATACACATGGGAATTCCTTCTTCTCAGCATGCTTGAGATGATCCACAAGTTGCGAAGTACAACTACCAATGTCCAAATCACAAATTTCATTCTTTCTGGTTTCTTCCGCTGTGGTAATCAACCTCTAAAAAGAGATAAAAATTTTACCACTGAAGGTTGTACAAATTAAGACATTAATTTTTTTTAATGTATCCACCACAGATCTTGCTGTAAATAGATGTGAGGCACACCTGACTGTAAAATTACATGCAGGTATAACATTTGACAAAAACATAGAGCCTTAATTAAATCTGATGGCAGGAACATAAAAATCCTTTCTTCACGGGGCAGGTTGTACTTAATTGAGGAATCCTGTTAAGATGTTTTGGATGTATAAGAACATGGAACTTGCAAATTCAACAGCTCTTCTTCTTGAAGAGGCACTACTCTAAATTGGTGATCCTTTCACCTTCAGAATATAAGTTTTGGAGACATAAAAGCTGAGCACCCTTAACAGATTTCACTTCACAATTGAGTAGGCTCAATGAAGGCTTCTGCTGTTCCAATACCAAATTGTCCACCACCGTAGCTGAGTGGACAGTGCGCCGGCTTGTCATGCAGAGGGGGCCGAGTTTCATTCCCGGCTGGGTTGGAGATTTTCTCCACTCAGGGACTAGGTGTTTGTGTCGTCTTCATCATCCTCATTTCATCCTCATCGATGCGCAAGTCGCCGAAGTGGCGTCACCTGAAAAGACTTGCACCAGGCGATCAGGTCCACCCGTCGGGAGGCTCTCGCCATATGACATTTCATTTCAATACCAAATTAAACATTTGCTCACAGAAAGCCAATGGGTGCACAAATGCATAAAAATTTCCATCTCACCATCATATGAAATTTTTTTCAGTTTCTCCTTTCTCTTTGTATTATTTTGTAGACAATAGTATATGTCCAGAACATAATCATCGATCTGTAATGGCAAACATGTAGCTCCCTCTTTTGCGGCCAAACTTAACAAATTTTAAGGACATCTAACAACAAACAGGTTAAGGACATCACTTTTCAACACACATGCAACTCCATTCTTCATTCCGTTACAGGTTCATTATCACAACACACGATCAAACTGTTATTGAAAGGAATATTACACTTCTTCGGAGTGTTAAGAACAAGTGTTCCTGTGCTGATACCACTGAAATCCCCCTGTAAGTTCAGGAGAGATGATACGCTGCTTTCAATTATTTTTGGTCGTAACAGCAATGGGAATATAGGTTGGAACCCCCTTTGATACTACCATCTGTTTAACTAGAGAATGGCAAATCTCTCTAATTTTCTATTATTTCTTCTTTTTCCTTTGTAGCATTTCTCTGATAGCTGCTACAGTTTTTGTCCATGAAAGCTGTAGTTTTTGCTATATTGCTATCTCACTTTCAATTTTATCACCGAATTTCAGTTTTGTATTGCTATTCACATATGTAACCTTTTCACGATGCTTTTCGGTTTCCACACGTTTTGAAATATCACTTTTCCCCACCATGCGACAAACAAATGTCACATTGGCTAACTGTACAAAATGTGAACAATGGACCTTTCGTACTCTCTATAATGCATGGTAATTGTTCCGGATACTGCTGTTAGAAAACTGATTTTTTTTTTCATTTTTTTTTTTGTTGCCATTACGAAAAAAAGTTGGATAACGTGAGTCTTCAATTAAACACAATAAACACACAAAAACACAAATCAAACCAGACCATGAAAACACCTCTAATAATAACAGAATATACACTACAAAATGTGTGGGGAGCAGTAGAAATAACAACAATCAATATACAGGACGCACATGACATGCTCTCATTTCTAGGAACTTTGATATGTATATCAATTAAACAAGACTAATGACTAATGAGCAAAGGACTTCCGACTGGCGGCACAAACTTGAATAGCGGGTTTCTAAATCAAATACTTTCAGTTTGATGACATTTAACTAAAATTGGGCAATGGAAGGAAATGGGAGGTGGGAGAAAAAGTGAAAAATCAGGAGACTCCCACCTTAATTGGGAGAGTTGGCAGGTATGGGCATGGAAAAAGCTGCAAGTTCCAGACTGGGAAAAAGACAAGTCTCCTTTTTTTTTTACCTCCGAACATGTGTCAGTGTTGACAGTAGACTCTGCCGACATTTTATTAGGTATGCAATATACGGCGAACGCTTGCGGTAATCTTCCCGAAGAGATCTAAACAATCTGCGGCACCTACGCAAAAAAAGAGATGAGTACAAGACAATTATTAAAAATTGTTGTGCAGTGGTAAGGTTTTCAAAACAAGAAAATATTTTTCATTCTCTGTGACAGTACATGGTTAAGACTCTTAATGTTTAACAAAACAGTAATTTCAGCTCATAAAATGGAAACTTACCCTTCTTCATCAAAAAGTTTAATACATCTTAATGTTTCATGAAGGTGAGAAATACGAGAACGGTCCTGCAGATTTATAGCTTCAGCCAACTGTAATTGCAGGAATGATACAAGTTCATTTTCTTTCTGAATTGATGACTGCCTCTGCAAAGAAAAATAGTAAAAGTTTTAACTAGCAAGAATTGTATAAAGATGGAATTTCATTTTGGTTCCGCTGAAAAAGTAAAAATAAGGTCATCTATTGTCAGAGCTATCAAATCTGAACATCTCCTCAAGTCATATGAGAATGAAGAATCTCATGACAATGCCCTTGAATAAAAAATTCTCGGACTTTTTGATGTCCAGATAAAACCTCAAGCTTTTGATGATTACCATCATGATCTTCAGCAGAAGCAAGTGACTGGCTTGGCTGCTGCTGTTGTGGCATTATTTATCCCATGGAAGGCTGCAGATTGATTAGCGTATGTAGTCCTGCTGCCACAGCTGGTTTCAATGTCTGGACTGGTGGTACCACTACTCATGTACGAGTGAAACCAATTTGGCAAATTTCTCTGATACTTCTCAGCATTAAGAGCTCACTTCCAATAACATTACATATGCTGTCCCAGTTGAAACTGTTCGCACACATTCTATTTTCTACAGCATCTTTAATTACTATACTCCAGTATGTAAAAGCAGGGATAAAACATTCATTCATCAAAGAGTATTTTGTGTTTACTTGTGAGGTTGTGCTCACCATCTGCTGATTTCTCAAGTACCCAATTTTTAATGTGCTGTTGATGTTCCGCACCAGGGTTGGAAATGATACAGATGAATTGGCCAATGTAGTTGCACCCGCACTCACCAGGATACTATAAATCTCATGGACCCTGACGGTCAGACTCCATAACTGGGTGCAACATCATCTTTATCTTCTTAGGTGGTCAGAAAATAGTTCCGATTCCTTGTTTACTCAATACTAGATGAAGCACTGAAGAAAGCAAGGAACACAATTGGTGGCTCATCATGTGATTGTTCAATATTTTCACATTTCTGTTTCTTGGAGAGTCCCTTCTTTATATCATTATGTCCTGTAGCCATTCTTTTGGAACACTTCAAAATCCAAGTGGTCATCATCAATCCATTTTAACAGTATACATCAATGTATTTTTTAAAAAATCTTCTCTCTTCTGTACTGGATGTTGGAAACATTGTGCTCTGAGATATAAATCAGTGTTCGTTAGCTTGCAGTACACAATGGCCAAGCTCTCTCTCTCTCTCTCTCTCTCTCTCTCTCTCTCTCTCTCTCTCTGACTTTTGTTGTATCCACACATCTAAAAATGGCAACTTTCCTTCTCTCTCTGTCTCGACAGCGAAGTGGACATTTGTGTATATGCTGTTAATGTGTTCAGTGATCTGCTCAAGAGCTTCAACACCATATGGCCACACCATAAATGTGTCATCAACATAATGATAAAATGAAGATGGGCAAAACTGAGTGAAATTTCATGTTGATCGATATAACAGCAAAGTGTCATCACTGTTGGAGGATAATACCCTAACCTGTCATACAGCAGAAAAATGGTGTAGCTGCTGAAGAACTCTGGTCTATCAAATAATGTCTAACAGCTCGAACTGCCAGACTTCCAAGGCTGTACAGATTACCTAAAATTCACAAAGACACGCTATTGAGACTTATCATTAACATTATTGGTTCTCCCTCCTAAAGGCTAGCCAAATCTCTAACCAAGTTAATGACTCTGATAGTTTGCTGCTGTGAACATCACATTAAAAACTCTGAGATATTCACTGAGAAAATCAAACAAATACAGGCTGGTGCAAATGATAATTTATGTCAGCCTGGATGTGGTGTGTCTATTTTGCAAAAGTTCCTGCAGAGGACACATGGAAACTATTGGAAGTATACTTCCCTCCTCAAACTATAAAGTTGTTTCAGTATGCTACGATGGCCACCTCTTTCCTGTACAGTGGTAAATTTTATGAAATGACCGATGGAATGGCTATGGTTTCTCGACTACTCCAACAGTGGCCAACTTCTTTATGGAACATTTTGAAAAATGTGCTTTGAATTAGACTCAATTTTGCCCTTCTTCATTTTAACATCATATTGATAACAAGTTTATGATCTGGCCATGTGGCATCAAAGCTTTGGAGCAGTTCCTTAAGCACATAACATACAGTTTTCACCATCCAGTTCAGAAGACAGCTGTTTTATACACACACACACACACACAGGGTGTTACAAAAAGGTACGGCCAAACTTTCAGGAAACATTCCTCACACACAAAGAAAGAAAATATCTTATGTGGACATGTGTCCGGAAACGCTTACTTTCCATGTTAGAGCTCATTTTATTACTTCTCTTCAAATCACATTAATCATGGAATGGAAACACACAGCAACAGAAAGTACAAGCATGACTTCAAACACTTTGTTACAGGAAATGTTCAAAATGACCTCCGTTAGCAAGGATACATGCATCCACCCTCCGTCGCACAGAATCCCTGATGCGCTGATGCAGCCCTGCAGAATGGCGTATTGTATCACAGCCGTCCACAATACGAGCACGAAGAGTCTCTACATTTGGTACCGAGGTTGTGTAGACAAGAGCTTTCAAATGCTTCCATAAATGAAAGTCAAGAGGGTTGAGGTCAGGAGAGCGTGGAGGCCATGGAATTGGTCCGCCTCTACCAATTCATCGGTCACCGAATATGTGGTTGAGAAGCGTACAAACACTTTGACTGAAATGTGCAGGAGCTCCATCATGCATGAACCATATGTTGTGTTGTACTTGTAAAGGCACATGTTCCAGCAGCACAGGTAGAGTATCCCATATGAAATCATGATAACGTGCTCCATTGAGCGTAGGTGGACGAAACTAAAATGATCTCTAACATGGAAAATAAGCGTTTCCGGACACGTGTCCACATAACATCTTTTCTTTATTTGTGTGTGAGGAATGTTTCCTGAAAGTCTGGCTGTACTTTTTTGTAACACTCTGTATACATATAAATTGTTTCTAGTGAGGACCTCTTGGATTCTGAAATTACTCACCTGAAACACACGGGATATACAGCTGGTGCTCTGCAAGAAACTAAAATATGAAAATATTGAACAATCACATGATGAGCCACCAATTGTGCTCTTTCCTATCTGCTGTGCTACATGTAGTAAAACAGACAGAGTCTTGAGAAGATGAGAAATAAGTCCTATTTTTTAATCATCTAAGAAGATAAAGGAGATACTGTGCATAGTTAAGGACAGTCTATATCTCAGGGCCCCTGCGGTTTATAAATTACTGAACAAAACCATACAAAGAAACGCCCAATACTGTTTGATGAAACAAAAGTTTTGTCACAGGCCCTCATATATTTTGATTCTATTATCAGAGAAGCCATAGAAATTAGAATGTGAGAGAACAATTTCAACCAGGACAACGGATATAATATTAGTGGTACATGAAACCGAGCTCTGAATACTAAGAAGAAACAGAGAATTTTGCCAAGTTGTGTAAACTCCTACGAGAGCTGTGGTGCCACCACCACAGACAATGACACCAATTATGACAGCAAGATGACATGCGTCAGGCAATCGCATGCCATCCGTGGGCTGTATAAGGCAACCACAGCAGCAGCCATTACAGTAAGTTGTTCCCGACAAAACAGATGGTGATAATGATTGAAAGCTTGAGTTTTTATTCAAAACGGAAACAGCAACAACTCCAAGATATGCAAGGAAGGGGGGAAGGGGTAGTATACACTCCTGATTCCGGTACTTTGCAGTTAGGATTTTGATTACAGTGTTCTCCCACAACACCAATACCATTTTCATTACAAGACAAAAGAATAAACTCATGTTGTCATATTCAGTATCAGTAAAGAAGTACAGCATTGTTTTAAGTATTTGTATTACCACAGGCAGCTTCAAACTGGTCTTGTTCTATTAAGATCTGAATCAAAAGTGTTAGCCATCTTCTGCAAACTCAAGTGAGGTAAACTACATTTGTTAACTTCAAGTGTGTCTATCTCTAGATCCACTAAACATCAGACACATTTATACAAGTTTTTTAGTATGAAGTTGTCCTAAAGAAATACACTGACAGAAAAAAATTGCAATGCCAAAAAATAATTAATGTAGAGTAATGAAATTTTGGGAATACACTTGTCTAGGTAACAAATGTAAGTGATTAACATTGCAAGGACACACATTAATGTAAGTGCGATATAAGCCACTGAAAATGTGAAATGCTGGTATATTAATACCTGGTGTAACTGCCAGTGTTACAAGCATGCAAATGTATGTGCATTGTGTTGTACAGGTGCTAGATGTTAGTTTGTGGGATGGAGTTCCATGCTTTTTGCACTCAATACAGAGACGGTTAATGCTGGTTGTGGATGGTGCTGGAGCTTTAGTCCAATGGATGATGTCCCGTATGTGCTCAATTGGAGACAGATCTGGTAACTGAGCAGGACAAGGCACCATGTCCACACTCTGTAGAGAATGTTGGATTACAGCAGCAGTATGTGGGCAAGTGTTATCCTTTTGAAAGAGGCTCCCTGTAATGCTGTTCATGAATAGCAGCACAACAGGTTGAATTACCAGATGGATTTACAAATTTGTAGTCAGGGTGCATGGGATAACCATGATAGTGCCTTCTGTCATATGAAATCTCACCTTAGACTATAACTCCAGGTGCAGGTCCAGTGAGTGTACACAGAGAGGCTGGTTGCCCCAACTTGCCTACTCGTAACCAACATACAGCCATCACCAGCATCAATGCAGGACCAGCTTTCACCAGAAAATAGAACAGACCTCCACCCTGACCTCCAATGAGCTCTTGCTTGACATCACTAAAGTCACCAATGGTGGTGGTTTGGTGTCAGTGGAACACAGGCTATAGGGCATCTAGCTTGGAGCTGTCCTTTAAGTAACCAATTTGTAACAGTTTGTTGTGTCACTGCGGTGACAACTGCTGCTGCAGATGTAGTATGATGCACCAGAGCCATATGATAAACATGGCGGTCTTCCTTCTCAGTAGCGCCACATCGCCATCCAGAGCCCGGTGTTCTTGTGACTGTACTTTCTTGTGACCACCTCTGCCAGCAATCACGTACAGTGGCCATATTCCTGCCAAGACTTTCTGCAATACCACATGTGGAATATCCATCTTCTTGTAGGCCTATTAGATGACCTCGTTCAAACCCAGTGAGGTGTTGAAAGTGGCGTCTTTGTCACCTTAAAGGCATTCTTGGCTAACATCAATTCACCAAGCCCAATCTCAAAGCTAACTAACACTCATGACCATTACAGCATGTATTTAAAGCAAACATGATTCGCATCCTCACAGTGGCACTACTAGCACCACTCTTATGCGACTAGTGTGAGATCTGAATAGCCATCATCTTTCAGATATAGAAACATGCCTACCAACTTTGGTTTATGTTGCAGAACTCCTTCTTGGTGTTGGGATTTTTTTTCTGTCAATGTATTTGGCATTCATTCTAAAACATTCTGTATATTTTAATACTGCTTCTCATTTTTAATTTCTTTCATTGGTACTGTACTTCACTTTAGCTTTCTATATTAATCAGAAGTCTACTCCCAAGCGGGGAAAAAAAAGAATTTCCACAAAATATTTCTTCTTTTTATTATCTACATTTTGGACGACTGTTCCTTGCTAGTAAAGATGGTTCAGCAGTTAAATAAATCCCTTCTTACCTCAGCATAATTCTTTGAGTTCAGTTATTTTTGGTATCATTTACTAAGAAATTAATAGACAGTATTAAGATTTGTTGCCAACAACTTACAAGAGCGGTCAGTTTTTCTGGTGACCATGATACATGCTGGACATCAGCTGTACTGAGTACTATCCTCAGTTTCCTTTTTGCATCAGTAAATGCATAAGAAGCTTCAATGTTGTTTGGATCTATGTTGAGACGTTCATCTGAGGATTCCTTGTGCTTTAAAGGAACAGTTGAATCAGTAATCTGCTCAGCTGAAGCTGCATTCCCAGCGACATTTGGCTTACGGCGATACTTTGCTAGGATATCTTCTGTAGCATCTAAAACAAACAAAATCTCTAAATTAAGATGCCGTATTATCAGAATCAATCAATGTAGCATGGCTAGAACTGACGTGATCAATAAGAGAGACAAAGAATCTGTGAGACATAAACTATTCGTAAGGTTTAGAAGCATATTTTAAAACACAATACTTAACAGCATACACTTGTAAGCCAGTCATACAAAGAAAAACTGTGTTTAATGTCAGTCATAGGAATGGAACACTTTTGTGTCCCTGCCAAACAGTGACATTCATTGGACAATGACCAGGGTGGTATAGGAGCTGTTAATGCAGCACCTAACTTCAAGTGCTCACAATGGAACTACCACTGACTGGTATTGTACTGACTGGTATTACGTGGTAAACTGATGATCAGCCATGGCTGATAAACTATCGCACACCTACAACCATCAAGTAATCATGACATTACTAATGAATATAAATGCTTTTAGGATATTTTGTGGTTTTTTGTTATTTAGTGTATGCCTAGCCTTTCAGCAGCTCAACACTTAATGTCATGTGGTGCTGGGGCTTCACAACATGTCATGTGAAATATAACCCAAAGAAACAAGCAATGGGTGCAGCAGCTGGCTGGTGAAGTTTTTACAAGCCTTAGTGTCAAGGACTTCACACAGTGGCAAGTAAAGAAAACAAACTCTCTTCTTGTACGGCACATACTCTTTAGCTGCAGCTGCTTACAAGGTGGTGTTTTGTGGAAGAGGTCAGTATTGGTATGACAGTTCCTCCTTCAGATAAGTAAGTTTAGAAGAATTTTCAGTAGGGTTAACTGCTCAACCTGCTTGGAGTTTTATTACTTGATGCTTTTAACATACATCAACATACCCTGAAACACTATGGATACATATTAATACTTTTCTACTGAAATATGGTGTTGATGGGCGAGCAATGCATGAAAGCATCAACACAATTCTTAAACTCCCTTGTGGGTACTGCAGCACTTAATACCAATCATAGGAATGGAACACTTGTATTCCTGCCAGTGACATTAATATGTAATATGTATGGAACCAAACTTTCATTCATGTAAACTGGCACATAAAGACTGTACGTACTTACAGTGTCTGAGCACATACTTAAACACGACACATTTGACTTGGGTGTTTCAGTACTGAAAGTGTACTAAATGAATACTATCAGCCACAAACCATAGCTTCCCACCTGTAATCCACCAGCTCCAAAACTATGCCAATGAATTCCCAATGTCTTTCATACATACTTCCTCGCATACTCCTCATATCCTGCTGTCCCTAATCATTGGCTGCTTTCTTTTGATCTGTACTGAATGTTCTTAAGAACATATGGGGATACATCTTCTCATTATTATTCCCCCTTACTGAGAAATCCTTTGCTTCCTTCCCATGATCCCCTACCAATCTCATTTTATACTGCCCCTGCTCTGCCCTATGTATGCCTGCATAATTCTGTTTCTTTGACACTTCATTCCCCGATAAACAAGACTCTCTTGTTTAGCACTGGCTACTGCTGTCTTCTCTTCTACTTTCATTATGTTTATCTTTCCTCTCATCTTTTTCCACACATTCATCTCCTCCTTCACACTGTCACTAGTGCCTTAATAATATTTCTTATATAGCTGTTTCTGTGTTTGCTCTTCTCTTCTTTCTTCCCTCAAAGCAACTTTTCTTACAAATGACAGCAGGATTGCTTTTTGTTTTACTTTTCTTATTTATTTTTACTTTACTTTGTACCACTTCACTTGCCTTGATTTGCCATTTACCCTCCTCATTTTGTTCCTATAATTTGATCTGCTTTTCAATTTCTTACTTTAACTCAAATATTTGTCTCCACTTTTCTGTTCCTTTCTTCACATGCTTGTCTTACTGTCACTAAGTATGTAACATTCTGGCACAACACCACCTACCTTGACAATATTACTTTTACAATGGTAGTATTTCCATTTTTTCCCATGTGCTTCTGGTAGGTTTCATTCCACCTGGCAAATCGACCTCGACCCCCCCCCCCCTCCCCCGAAAGCAAATTTTTTCCTGTTTAATTTTAAAAGAAGAAATCAAAACCCCTGTTGACCTTCTCATATCTAATGCCAATACATCTGAATTGGGTATAATATGCTAACTTACTAGGGTTTCTTCCTTTTTTTGTCATTCTAGGAAATACACTTTATAAGGAATTAAGAAATTTACTATCATCAATTTCACAAACAATTACTTTAGTAATGAATGACATTTTAAGTTCCATATGCATCTCTGTTATATTTCTGCATGGGCTAGATTCACCTTTAGGTTGAAGCAGTTCTCTGGAATTGGTTATAATAGTGGTTTATATGTCTTTTCCTTTACAGATACACTGTGCTTTCCCAGAACCTTTGCAGTAAATGTAACCCTTCTTGCCTTCTCCGCTACTGCCGTTGCCATTTCGTATTACTTCTTAGTATTACTCCTAAATATTTAAACAATGCAGCAGGCTCCAGGAAGTTTAATACTAACCTTGCAGCAGATTACTACTGGGTTCTTTCACTTTGGGGGAGGGGCAGCAGTGTGTGGGTATTATCCTGCATTATACATACTGAGGTGGCAACAGCCATGGGATAGAGATATGCACATACACAAATGGTAGTAGTATCACATACACAAGGTATAAAAAGACAGTGCATTGGCGGAGCTGTCATTTGTACTCGCGTGATTCATATGAAATGGTTTCTGATGTGATTATGGCCGCACAGCAGGGATTTGCAGACTCTGAATGTGGAATGGTAGTTGGAGCTAGAAAGATGAGACATTCCACTTCAGAAATCATTAGGGAATTCAATATTGGTTCAAATGGCTCTGAGCACTATGGGACTTAACAGCCGTGGTCATCAGTCCCCTAGAACTTAGAACTACTTAAACCTAACTAACCTAAGGACATCACACACATCCATGCCCGAGGCAGGATTCGAACCTGCGACCGTAGCAGTCGCGCGGTTCCGGACTGCGCGCCTAGAACCACGAGACCACTGCGGCCGGCGGAATTCAATATTCTGAAATCCAGACTGTCAAGAGTGTGCCGAATAACAAATTTCAGGCATTACCTCTCACCACAGACAACACAGCAGCTGACAGCTTTCACTTAACGAGTGAGAGAAGTGGCATTTGAATAGAATTGTCAGTGCTAAAAGACAAGCAACACTGTGCGAAATAACTGCTGAAATCAATATAGGATGAACAAAGAATGTATCTGTTAGGACCATGCAGTGAAATTTGTCATTAATAGGCTATGGCAGAAGGTGACTGATGTGAGTGCCTTTCTAACAGCATGACATTACCTGCAGCACCTCTCCTGGGCTCATGACCAAATTGGTTGGACCATAGACAACTGGAAAACCATGGCCTGGTCAGATGAGTCCTGATTTCAGTTGGTAAGAGCTGATGGTAGGGCTCGCATGTGGTGCAGATCCCACGAAGCCATGGACCCAAGTTTCCAACAAGGCATTGTGCAAATTGGTGGGGGACTCCATAATTGTGTGGGCTGTGTTTACATAGAATGGACTAGGTCATTTTGCCCAACTGAACTGATAATTGACTGTAAATAGTTATGTTGTCTACTTGGAGACCATTTGCAACCATTCATGGACTTCATGGTCCCAAACAATGATGGAATTTTTATGGATGATAATGTGTCGTGTCACCAGGCCACAATAGTTAACGATCTGGCCACTTGGATTGCCCAAGATGGATAGCATCGAACACTTGGGAGACATGACTGAGAGGCCAGTTTGTGCACAAAGTCCTGCACTGGCAAAACTTTTGTAATTATGGATGGCTATAGAGGCAGCATGGCTCAATATTTCTGCAGGGGCTTCCAATCACCTATGGAGTCCATGCAATGTCGAGTTGCTGTACACAGTATTAGGAGGCATCCCATGACTTCTGTTATCTCAGTGTAACCTTAATGAGAGCAGCCATTCATATCAAGACAAAATATTGCCCACATCTTCCCATCCTTATTTATGATTTCCTCAGAGTTGCTACTTTCCTAAAGTTTACAGCATTGTAAGCACATGGTCTAATACTACTACTGAATGTATGTGACAATCTATATGCTTCTCTGAGGTACATCAATGCTACTTTCCTTTCTGTTGAACATTAGCTGTCCAGTAGAACAAACAATTAGTGAAAAAATTTTCCCTAAAAAGCTTTTTCTGTTAAAATACTCTGGTCATTTGGTCATTAATCAGCAATGTGAGAATTCTGGAATCTAAGAATAAAAAATCTATCTATTCACGTGCATTTATTATTTGCAAGATATCAAGTGTGAATAAAAAAGCTGTGTTTCACAAAGTGGTCTTTTCCTGTAAACGAAGGAAGTCACATGCCATAAAAACATTTTCTGTTTGTGTTACAAAGATATTTTTCACTTACTTGTGTAGAAAATGTCAATGCAAATCATCTGAAATGGTGCTGAAGCCCAAGTCAAGTAGCATCATCAATTGAAGATATCTAATTTTATTTAGAGATTAGCCTTTCAATATCATGAAGCTTACTGCTAATATTACATTGAGGTGACAAATGTCATGGGATACGTCCTAATATCATGTTGGACCTCCTTTTGCCTGGCATAGTGCAGCAAGTCGACATGGCAAGTTGTTGGAAATCCCCTCCAGAAATATTGAGCCACACTGCCTCTACAGACATCCAGAACTGTAAAAGTATTGTCGGTGCAGGATTTCGTGCACAAACTGACCTCTTGATTATGTCCCGTAAATGTTCTATGGGATTCATCTTATGCAATCTGGGCGACCAAATCTTTTGCTCGAATTGTCCACAATGTTCTTCAAACCAGTTTCAAACAGTTGTGGTCTGGTGACATGGCGCATCATTGTTTGGGAATGTGAAGACCATGAATGGATGCAAATGGACTTCAAGTAGCAAAACATAATCATTTCTCATCAATGATCGGTTCAGTTGGACCAGAGGACCCAGTTCATGCAGTGTTGCTTGTATGTTAACACTGAAAACTCTAAGCAAACACTGCTGCTCTCGGTCATTAAGTTTTTTTTTTTTTTTGGTGGGGTTTAAGGGCGCTCAACTACTGAGGTCATTAGCACCCAGTCACTGTTGTTAGAGCACAGGGAATCTAGTAAAACTCAAGGGGAGGGGGGGACACCAGAAAGACCTAACAAAGATGTAGATAAAATAAGTAAAAACGTTAGATGTCTTTGGACAAGCCAGTCAAAGTTATAAAACGCAGAACACGAGCAGTTGCTCGAGCGTCATCAGCTAAAATATCCGGTAAAGTAGATGGCAGGGACAGGACAACACGAGATTTACTAAAGCGGGGACACGACAATAAAACATGGCGCACTGTTAATGCCTGACCACAAGGGCACTGCGGGGCTGGGTCACCGGAGAGCAGGTAGCGGTGGCTAAACCGGCAATGCCCAATCCGCAACCTGGTCAGAAGGACCTCCTCTCGCCGAGATGGCCGGGAGGAGGTTGTCCAAGCAGTTGGGAGTGGTTTTACTGCCCGGAGCTTGTTTCCTTGGAGGGATGACCAAGCATCCCACCAGAACGACACAAGCCTCTTACAAACATCCCCACGAACGTCAGATGATGGGACACAATGGGAGGCTGGCCGAGGCAGGAGGACTGCAGCCTTGGCTGCAGCATCCACAGCCTCATTCCCAGGCACTCCTACAAGTCCGAGAACCCACAGAAAGCTGACAGGAGAACCATTATCAGCAAAAGAATGGAGGGACTGCTGTATCCGTTGAGCCAAGGGATGGACCGGATAGGGAGCTCCAAGGCTCTGAAGAGCACTGAGTGAGTCAGAGCAGAGTACATACGATGAATGGCGGTGGCGGCGGGCATACTGAACGGCCTGAAGGAGAGCAAAAAGCTCGTCCGTAAAGCTGGAACAGTGGTTGAGGAGCCGGTATTTAAAGGTGGCGGCCCCGACGACAAAGGCACAGCCAACACCATCGTCAGTTTGGGAGCCATCGGTGTAAATAAAGGTGTGACCGGCAAGTCGAGCACGAAGTTCGACAAACCGTGAGCAATACACTGCAGCCGGAGTACCCTCCTTCAGGAGTGAGCTGAGGTCGAGATAAATATGAACCGGAGCCTGGAGCCAAGGTGGTGTCGGGCTCGCACCCTCTCTGAAGGTGGTAGGGAGGGCACAATCCAATTGTCGAAGCAGGCGACGGAAGCGGACTCCGGGGGGCAGCAGGGCAGACACATACAACCCGTACTGACGGTCGAGAGAATCGGCGAAGAAGGACTCGTAAGAGGGGTGGTCGGGCATAGACAACAGCCGGCAGGCATACCGACACAGCAGTACGTCACGCCGGTAGGTCAATGGTAATTCGGCAGCTTCAGCATAAAGACTCTCGACAGGACTACTGTAGAAGGCTCCGGTCGCAAGACGTAACCCCCGATGGTGGATGGAGGTAAGACGGCGTAAGAGGGATGGCCGAGCAGACGAAGCTCCCATTATCCAGCTTCGATCGGACTATGGACCGATACAAGCGAAGCAGGACAGTGCGATCCGCTCCCCAAGATGAACGAACCACTAAGAACTCTGAGGACATTAAGGGAACGTGTACAACGGGCTGCCAAACAAGAGACATGCGGAGACCAACACAGTTTCCTGTCCAACGTGAGCCCTAGAAACTTAGTTGTTTCCACGAATGGGAGAACAACGGGACCGAGATGTAAGGATGGCGGAAGGAACGCTTTATATCGCCAAAAGTTGATACAAACCGTCTTCTCTTCAGAGAACCGGAAGCCATTTGCCACGCTCCATGAGTATAGGCTGTCTAGACAACGCTGAAGGCAGCGCTCCAGGAGGCATGTTCTCTGGGCACTGCAGTAGATCGCGAAGTCATCGACAAAGAGAGAGCCGGAGACATTAGGTGGAATGCAATCCATAATTGGATTGATCGCGATGGCAAAAAGGGCTACGCTCAAGACGGAGCCCTGAGGCACTCCGTTCTCCTGGAGGAAGACGTCGGACAACACGGAACCCACACGTACCCTAAACTTTCGATCCGTTAAAAAGAAATCAATAAAAAGGGGCACGCGACCGCGTAGGCCCCACCTGTGCATAGTGCGGAGGATACCTCCTCTCCAACATGTATCATAAGCCTTCTCCAAATCGAAGAACACGGCTACCGTTTGGCGCCTTCGCAAAAAGTTGTTCATGATGAATGTCGACAAGGTCACAAGGTGGTCAACAGCGGAGCGGCGGCGACGAAAACCGCATTGGACACTGGTAAGTAGCTGTCGAGATTCAAGAATCCAAACTAACCGAGCATTAACCATGCGCTCCATCACCTTACAGACACAGCTTGTCTATCCTTCCCGGGTTTGTGTATAGGAACAACGACGGCGTCACGCCAACGCATGGGGACCTGATCTTCGGTCCAGATGCGATTGTAGGTACGAAGAAGGAAGCTTTTGCCCGCCGGAGAAAGGTGTGCCAGCATCTGAACGTGAATGGCATCTGGCCCCGGAGCAGAGGACCGGGACAGTGCAAGTGCACGTTCGAGTTCCTGCATAGTAAAGGGGGCATTATAAGTTTCCAGATTCAGCGAGTGGAAGGAAGGTCGCCGAGCCTCTTCTGCCTCTTTCCTGGGAAGGAAGGCAGGGTGGTAATGAGCGGAGCTTGAAACCTCCGCGAAAAACCGGCCGAAGGCGTTGGAGACAGCCACAGGATCAACGAGGACCTCATTACCTGAGGTCAGGCCAGGTACCGAGGAGTGGGCCTTAATGCCCGACAGCCGGCGCAGGCCACCCCATACGACAGAAGAGGGAGTAAAACTGTTAAAGGAGCTGGTGAAAGAGGCCCAACAAGCCTTTTTGCTGTCTTTGATGACTCTACGGCATTGTGCTCGGAGTCGTTTGTATCCAATACAATTCGCCAACGTAGGATGGCGGCAAAAGGTGCGTAAAGCACGTCGTCGAGCACGGATAGCGTCTCTACAAGCCTCGTTCCACCAGGGGACGGAAATGCGACGTGAAGAAGAGGTAGTACGAGGAATGGAACGTTCGGCAGCATTGATGATAACAGCCGTGAGGTATTCGACCTGACTGTCACAACTGAGAAAATCGTGGTCCGGAAAGGTCGCCAGGGAGGAGTAAAGTCCCCAGTCAGCTTTCGGTATGTTCCAGCTCGAAGGACGTGGGGATGGGGTGTGGTGCAGGAGACAAACGACACAGGGGAAGTGGTCGCTCGAATAGGTGTCAGAAAGGACATACCACTCGAACCGACGGGCAAGAGTGGTAGAACAGATCGAGAGGTCCAAGTGAGAGTAGGTATGAGTAGAGTCCGAGAGGAAAGTCGGGGCGCCAGTATTGAGGCAGACGAGATTGAGATGGTTGAAGACATCCGCCAAGAGTGAGCCTCTTTGACAAGATGCAGGAGAGCCCCAAAGGGGATGATGGGCATTGAAGTCGCCAAACAATAAAAACGGCGGGGGAAGCTGAACGATCAGGTGCATCATGTCAGCCCGACTAACAGCAGATGACGATGGAGTGTAGATGGTACAAACTGAAAAAGTAAAAGCAGAAAGAGTAATATGGACAGCTATTGCTTGGAGTGGGGTGGTCAATGGGTTGGGATGGTAATAGACATCACCCTGAACAAGCAACATGACCCCACCATGAGCTGGGATACCGTCCACAGGGGTGAGGTCATACTGCTCCGAGGTATAGTGGGTAAAGGCAATACGGTCAGTCGGGCACAACTTGGTTTCCTGGAGACCAAGGACGAGTGGACAGTGCAGGCGGAGGAGCAGTTGTAATTCCTCCCGATTAGATCGAATACCTCTTATGTTCCAATGTAACAAGGCCATCGCTAGTCAAAAAAGAGGGGGAACGAGACGGGGGAAGAGCTGGTCACCTCGACGGCCGCGGAGGGCCAGGTTTCGAGGGAACAACACTACAACTGACGGGAGGCGGATCCTGGTCCATCGAGTCGTCGCCAGCTGCGGCCGCTGTCCCTGGTTGTGTAGGAGGGGCAGCATCATTTGCCGACGAGAGGCCAGCTGAGCGCCTGGCAGCAGAGCGTCCCGGCGAAACTGAGGACGGCCGGGAGCAGCGACTCACGGATGGAGCGTCAGACGAAACGCGCCGGGGTGGAGAGGGGGATAGAGACTTCTTCTTGGAGGCCTTCTTGGAAGTCCGAGAAGGCGCAGGGATGGTGGGCTGGACTCGAAGAAGGTCCTCACGCGCGGGGGGTGGGGGTGGCCCCTGTGGCAGAGGGGGCGGGGGCCACGGGGGAGGAGGATTTGGAAGGGAGGGATTTGGGAGGCGGAGGCAGAGACCCCGGATGGGGGGAGGAGGCGGAGGGGGGACAGGATAGGGGTGAGGATACCGCGGAAGGAGTGGACACAACTGAGGCAAACGAAGTGGTCAACGGCACGGGATGGAGGCGGCCATACTTCTTCCTGGCCTCAGAATAAGAGAGACGATCCAAAGTTTTGAGTTCTTGTATCTTCTTCTCCTTCTGATATGCGGGGCAGTCTGAGGATCTAGGCGAGTGGATGCCAGGACAATTAACGCACCGAGGTGGTGGGGTGCATGTATGTTCCTCACGAAGAGGACGCCCACAATCGCCATAAAGGGGCTCAGCCTCACACCGTGACGACATGTGCCCAAAGCGCAAACACCGAAAACAGCGCATAGGAGGCGGGACGTAAGGTCGCACGTCGCACCGGTAGCACATCACCTTTACCTTCTCCGGGAGAACGTCCCCTTCGAAGGCGAGGATAAAGGCCCCGGTGTCGATGCGACGGTCTTTGGGGCCGCGCTGGACTCGCCGGACGAAATACACGCCTCGGCACTCCAGGTTGGCCCTGAGCTCCTCATCAGATTGCAGCAGTAGGTCCCGATGAAAAATAACCCCCTGCGTCCTATTCAGTGCCAGATGCGGGACAATGGACACTGGGATGTCCCCTAGGCGGTCGCACGACTGGAGCGCCGCCGACTGTGTGGCGGTGGTGGTCTTTATAAGAATGGACCCCGAACGCATCTTACTGAGAGCCTCGATTTCCCCGAAGATGTCCTCAATGTGCTGAACAAAGAACATGGGCTTGGAGGTGGCGAATGTCCCCCCATCAGTTCGAGAACAGACCAAATAGCGGGGGAAGTACTTCGCCCCAAGCCGGCGGGCCTGTCCGTCCTCACAGGGAGTGGCCAAGGGGGAAAGGGCAGGAGAACCAGAACTAGAAACAGTACCTTTCCTTTTGAAAGACACGGCCACAGAGCGACCTGATACGTGTTGACGTTTCATCTGCGAAACGTCCGCCCCGATACCACCCACTCCGACCAGGGGCTCTCCACACGGGCGCCACCCAGCCTCAGCAAGGGCCACCTGGCAGGATGACCATTGCCGGGAGTCCTGATGCCCCAAGGAGACGGGCATCTACTCCTTGGCCGACGTGGGGAGGGTGCAGCTCAGGTATCGGCAGTACGATCCCTGTGTGGTCAGGGGGCTACAACCTAGAGGGTACATGACGACCCCACCACAACGGGCTGGCTACCGTGCTGGATTTCTGGTGCCATGGAAAGTCCATCATGATCGTAGGTGCAGATGGGGACGCACTATGGGCGTAACGTGTACAACCCATCAGGCGTTTAGGCCCAATTTGAGGAATAATGCGTATGGTTACAACGCCGGTACAATGCTGAGTGCCAAGGTCTTAGTACACTGAGGACCAGTGGTACACCACGTAAGGCATCCTTCCCCAAAAGGCTCGTACTTCTGTAGAATTTTGAAAAATGGAGGTCAAACCCCAAGGGGGACCATCACATGGCAGGCCGAAACGGTTGAAACTCCTTTTAGTCGCCTCTTACGACAGGCAGGAATACCGCGGGCCTATTCTAACCCCCGAACCCGCAGGGGGGTCGGTCATTAAGTGACAGCCATCGAACTTGTTAGTTAGAGGTAGTGCCTGAAATTCTGTATTCTCGGCACTCTCGATGTTGTGCATCTTAGAACATTGAATTCTCTAACGATTTCTGTAGTGGAATTCCGCATTTGAAGTTTGTTAATTCAGGATTAGAAAAGAAACCAAATTTCACAATAGAAATAATGTAAGGTTTCGTCTATAGTCTTTTTTTTTCCCCCCCGTCTACAGGCTAACGGTTTCAGTATACACTACCACCCTCAGACCATACCCTGGCATGCAGTCATCATGCTTGTTTCCAACTGGGAAGCGAGTGTGATGAATGCATGCCAGGGGATGGCCTGAGGATGGTATTGTATACAAAACCGGTAGTCAGTAGATAAAATAAAAATATGTGACTTAGACTAAAACAATATGTTATTTCTAAAGTGCATTGATTGCTGTAGAACTCACAATATATTGAGAATATGTAAAATCCACATATCACATAAAATCCCTATTCTTTAATAAAACTAATAGCAAAATGAATGAAAGCAATAAAATAAATACTGGTACACCAGTACATTACAATTTCTTGAATGTGTAAGCTAGATAAGTATTACTTTGAAACAATGCTGAGTAATATGTTACAGCTGGTGTGCTATAACGACGGCACTTAGGCAATTACTTGAATCTATTAAAAACAAAAGATTCACTGTACCAGAGTGTAGTGGCCGAGCTTCTTCAGAAAGTCCTCTTCGCAGTCGATGTGATGAACCATCAGTTTCAGTGGCATTCAGACTCGATTCATAGCTGAAAATAACAATAAAATTAATAATGTACACATAAAAAGAATAAATAAAGCACCACTGTATTGTGACACTAGTAATTGGAAACAAATTTCAATCCTAGTAAAAAATAAAATGGATATTCTTTTATCTTTTTACACTTTGAGAGCCCACTGGATGACTGGTGAACCTAATGAAATAGCAGTATCTTAGTGTAGTTTCTCTGAATATATTTCTGGACTTTCGACGATAAATTGTGCCATCCCTCTTCAACAGTTACACTGGAATGAAAGCATTTCCATGTTCTTCCTGCACCAGGAATATAAGATATACCAGAAAAATGGCTACAGCCAATGGATAACTATTACTGAGTATTATTTTTCTCCACCACAGCATTCAGACTATCAATACAATTCTACATAAACCAGATAAAACTGTTCAGCATGGCTTGTGGTAATAGCTTCCACTGTTGAACAAGTGTCCTCTGGCAGTCATATATGGTTCATGGTTGCAGTGTTAGGGCTACAATCCTTCATGCAAGAGCATCCCGTGCATGTTAAATTGGCTCCAAATCCCAAGAGCAACCTCACCACTTTAGATGCATGATCTCCTCATGTTGTAGGCAGCCATCAAGAAAGTCACACTTGAATGGCCAGGCATTATCTTCAGCTACATCTTTATTCCACAAGCAGCTTTGCAGAATATGGCAGAGGATACTTCATGTAACACTATTACTTCCTCTGGCCTGTTCCATTCACAATGGTGAAGAGGAATAATGACTGTTGCAAGCTTCTGTATGAGCTGTATTTTCTCCGAGTTTCCTATTGTGGTTATTTTACAAGATGCATGTGGGATGAAGTAATATACTGAACAGAATCTCTCAAGTTTGTGCAACTGTGGCTTGGCGAGTATTTTGTAACACTCTTGTGGTTAAAAATAAACCCTTCACAAAATATGCCACTACATATTGGCTCTCTTCTAACTCCTATTTTAATCCTACCTAATACGCATCCAAGACTGACTAGCAGAGCTCAAGACTCAGTTCAAAAAGTGACTTGTAAGCCCTTTCCTCATAGGTGAGTTACATTTCCTTAGTAATCTTACAATGACCCTCAGCCTGGCGTTTGATTCTTCTGCAGCTTGTTTTAAGAGTTCGTTCCACTTCACATCACTTCAGATGCACATTCTTAAATATTTTGCATGTCTTACTCTTTCCAGTGATATACGAGAGGGAAGGGGGAATAAAAAGAGGATATTTGTTATAAAAAATTTATTCATGAACCTCTCTACAAACTTCCTCCAGTCACCTTCAGCATACTCTTCATTAGACGTGATACACTTGTCAAGTCTTTCTTCCCCTTGTTTCAACCATGTCTGGAACTCTTCAATGTTGATATCATCCAGTGCCCTTTGCGAAGCTGTTTTTACCACTTCCACATCTTCATAATGTTTCCCTTTTAGCGTTTTTTTCATTCACAGGAATAGGAAAAAGTTGCATGGTGCTAAATCTTGCAAATACGGAGGGTGACGAATTACAGACTATTCCTGAGATTCCACACAGTTGGTCACTCATAAGGCTGTGTATGTGAAGGGGCATTGTCATGATGAATGAACCAGTGACCTGGTCGTCAAAGTCCCAGGCATTTCCTATGAACATCCTCTCACAGTCATCTTAAAACTTCCAGATAAAACTGCTGGTTAACAGTCTAGCCAGAGTGTACAAATTACCAGTGCACAATTCCACAAACATTTTGGTCTGGGGGAGAGGGAGTCCTTCACTGGCTTGACGCTTGCTTGGTTTCTGGGTCATACCCATGACACCAACTCTCATTGCCCGTAATGATTTTGTTCAAAAAGTTTAAATCACTTTCGGTCTCTGCTTTCAAGTCCTGGCACACATTCATGCACATGGTTTTTTGCTCCTGTGTGAGAAGGCTCAGAAGAAATTTAGTGGCAAAATGTCTCATGTGCAAATCTTCACTCAAAATTTGATGGCATGCAATCCAATTCAAGCCTGTCTCTGCTGATTTTTTTGGTGGCTTTGTTTCAATGTTTTCCTCATTATGCGATGTTGCAGGGCATCCAGAATGAGGTTTGTCTTCAATACTTAACTCACCATGTTGAAAGTGCCCAAACCAGTCAAAACCTTCTGTATGGGCTCATAGCATCCTCCCAGAAAGCCTCTTGAAGCTTTTTTTTTTTAAAAAAAAAGGCAGGAAACAAAATTTCACACACATCCTTTGTTCTTCTAAAGTTGGTATAACAACTTTGCAGGACACACCAACAGTCAGAGAAACACAACACCATGCTCACACACTGACGTTTACGCAGTTGTTTCATGAATGTCTCAACTACCCACATGTAGTGGGAGAACTCAGTACTATGTCTACAAATGGCATTGCCCTCTCAGCCTTTCATGTCTCCCCCCCCTCCACTCCCCCTTCCTCATATTACCAATAATTTCATTGAACAGTAAACAATCATTTTACTTAATGAGCAAATTTGGTATTCTTTTTTTTTTTTGCCAAATTTGTTTTTGACAGATTCCATGTTTCTTGTCAAATTCCGTATTTCTTGCCAAAATCTGTGTTACTTTTGCCCAATTCCCCCCCCCCCCCCCCCCAAATTAGATGTTGATTGTTCATTCTGCCGAATTCGGTGCTTTTTAGTTCTTTTTTAGCAGATTTGGTGGTGTTTAGCTTTTTGCCAAATCCGGAGATGTTTTTTGCAAAATTAAATGATGCTTTTTTGTAAAACTTTCTGGTGCTTTTTTTAAAAAACACAGTGGTGCTTTTTTGTAAAACACAGAGGTGCTTTTTGCTAACTTCAGTGTTATTTATGTTACCAAATCAAAGTTTACCATTCAGGCGGGAACAAGAAGACACTAAGCAATAGTTATGAAAGTTACTGTTAAGTAATTCAGTTAGCAAGATGAACATGAGAAAGCCAATCAGATGTATGGACACACCCACAGAAAACTTTGCAGAATGCTAGTGGAGAGGTGATCCATGTGTGGAACGTCACTGCTAGACTTCAGAGTAGAGACTCTGATGCAAGTCGATGAAATGCACTCCATTACTGTTAGCAGGTAATTCAATACTTTGACCCTGAGCTGAACACCATACTGGAACCCCATTTGACCACAGCAGTAAAGGACTTCCCAACACCAACAAGTACCAAAGAATTACAGTCATTCTTAGGCCATGCAAATTATTATAGATGTTTTGTGAACAATTATGTTACCATTGCTAAGCCCCTGACTAAACTATTGAAGAAAGGAGTTAGTTTCACCTGAACCAAGGAATATGATGAAGCAATGCAACAAATTCAACATGTTTTGACTAGAGCCTCTGTGCTAGCCTACCCAGAATTTGAAAAATCATTTATTCTGTCGGTAGATGCCTCAGATTATGCCGTAGGAGCCATTTTGTCACAAGAAATCGATGGAGAAGAGCGACCAATTGGTTATGTATCTCGACAGGTTAACAAAGCGGAATTGAATTACAGTACAACTGAGAAGGAACTTTCAGCACTCATGTTTGTCGTAACCTACTTTTGATGCTATTTGTACAGGAGGAAGTTTACTGTCATCATGGATCACGCCACATTACAGTGGATGCTAAGCTTGAAAGATCCCAGCAGCAGATTAACTCGTTGGGCTTTAAAATTGAGCGAATTTGAATACGAGGTGAAACATAAACCAGGCAAGTTGCATCAAAATGCTGATGTGTTACACCGGAAGGTTACAGTAATTGTTGCCAATGATATTTCTATTGAAGAACTAAGGGAAGCACAGCAAAGAGATGTTGAATGCCAGAGGTATGAAACTTTGGCCGAATTTTCTGTCGAATATGGAATTTTGTATCAAATAACCCCACTGGGTAAACGAGTAGTAATCCCGAAAGAATTACGCCCTAAGATAATAGCACTATGTCATGATAGCCTGCAAGCATGTCATAATGGTCTTCTCGCCACCAATTATCAAATACCCGCCCGTTTTTTCTGGGAAGGCAGACAGCGAGATGTGCAAAAGTACATAAAAAATTGTTTGCCCTGCGTTAGGAGGTCACTGCTGCCTCGAACAAAGTTACCTTTGCAACAAGTGCCAGAAGCCACTTGCCTCTGGGACTAAGAGCAGCAGATATTGTCAGTCCTTTCCCTTTGAGACCACAGAATAACTGATACATATTGTCAATTATAGATCATTTTTCCAGATTCCTAATTCTTGTCCCAATACCAGACATGTCAGCAGAAACTGTAGCAGAAACTCGAGCATTTCTCACCCACTTGTTGTTACCATATGGAAGTCCTGAAGCTGTACTTACAGATCAAGGCACAAACTTTATGTCAGCATTATTTACAGAAGTTTGTCAACTACTGCGAATCAAAAAGTGGAGAACGACCCCATTTCACCCTAAGGCTAACTGATGCTTAGAGCGAGTCCACCACACAGTTACGTGTATGCTTTCTTATTATGTCAATAAAAATCATTCTGAAAGGGACAGGTACGTCCAATACGTCATGTCAGCATATTATAGCTGTGTCCATGAGGTCACTGGATACTCCCCCTATGAGGCCGTATATGGCCAACCCATGAATTCACCTTTTGAAATTGACAAACTGCCCCCAGGGATTAGATCCACAGACGTGAATGGTTTGGCGTGACGTTTAAAAGCTATTTGGAAAAAAGTAAGAGGAAACAATGAAAAAGCTACGGCTCAGCAATTAGAAAAGAATAATGAGAGAGCAATAATGGCCGAGTGCAAGGTAGGGGATGTAGTGATGTTGCGCAATCCAGTAGTTAAGAAGGGAACGACGAAGAAGTTTACTCCTATGTATGAAGGTCCATACCCCATCATGCGGCTTACTTCACCAGTAAATGCAGAAATTCAGTTAGCAGACCAGACAGTGATCGTTCATTTTGACAGGTTAAAGTTGTATAAGAGTTCTGAGCCACCTCCACTTGACAGTAAAGCAGAGCCTGATACACAAGTAGCCCCAGCCAAGAAGACAAGAAAGAAAGTAGTGCAACCACCCATAGCGAAACCTACATATGCTCTAAGGTCAAAACACGTATATCGATCCAGGGACTAGGTCCAGCATGCCATGTATTTAATTGGAAAAGTCTTTAGTGAAGCAAGAGAATTAACTGACAGAAAACTGCCGTCATTGCAATGTATTCATTTAAGTTGTGCATGTTATTTGTAAGTATTCATAAGTATTGGCAACCATTTGTAATAGAAGTTAGGATGTCATATGGGAAGGGATTGGAGTTTTTCATAATTATTCTGTCTTGCAGCACTCAATGTCTCCAGTAACGCTGTCATAGCAGTAAAGAGCTGGAAACACAATCACTCACTAGTAACGGAATTAAGGGGAAAAGTTGTCGTTATCAGTAGAACACACAGAGTGAGAATCAAGCAATCTTTTATATCTCAAAAGGAATGACACTTCACATGTTGACTTAGTGAATGGCGAACAGGAACAACTGCTAAAGCTCTGCCATAAAAGCATGTTAGTTACATGTATTTGTAACTGCCATTGGCATAAGATCAGTGACAACCTGACACCCTCTACTTACGGTTTGGGATACACCACATTACGCGTATGTTTATGCTAAGAGCTCAGACATCCATAATAACAACGTTAAAAAGAGAAAAAACAATTTGAACACCAGGCTAGAGAGACAGTGGTTTCAATTAACAAGAATACCTAAGTTCAAGTTAAACATCAAATATGTTACTTTAAAAGTAAAAGGAGCCCTCCATAAGTGCTATTTTATTGTTTCTTAATATGCTCCTGGAGAGACAACAAGGTAAACTTGTTCATGATGCTACATGTTTTTGTATACCAAATGCAGAAGAGAAAGTCATGTGGTTAATGCCAGGCAAGATAGCCGCATGCAGTTTGTTTACAAACCACAAGCCTTGCCTTCCCTGCCAAGTGAGTGGCCATTAGGATTTCAACCCTACCCACTGCCTTGTGACGTGGTCGCATAAACGGTTAAATAGGCGGTATCGTTTTGTCAATGATGCACCTTCATAAAGGAAAAGCTCATCAGAAATTACGCTCAACTTAGTCTTTTCTAACTTGATCCCTTACGCTTTCTGTTTCCACTGTGGAAGTTTCTAGATTCTTGCCAAGTTTTGTTTTTCTCTTCTCGTTTTCAATGATGTTAACATTCGATGACACAATTTTCGTGCCCGAGAGCAGGAACCCGAACCTAGCAGACGAACTTATCTATTCAATGGGTGCTTGAACCCATAATTACATGCCTTATAATCATTGTTTTGTTGGTCATCATTGAATAAACCATATCAATTGCACTCATCTATCCTTCTTATTCAGAAATATTATACCCCTTTTGTGAGATTTATATTTGTCACTTCTCACTCTGAATCACATAAATACGTTCATCGGGTGCAGGAGCGCAGAAACATGGGGAGTTTCTGTTCTGCAAGTAACAGAGTGCAATGTACAGTCAGCACAGTAAACAGCATCAGTATGTTCTATTTCCCTATCGTTCTTAGACCCGCTGCTTACTTCCTGCATAGCGCAGCGATGTAGCGCGAGAGTCGGCCTTTAAGTAACCTGCCGCGCGCCGCTCTGATGTAGCTGCCGCACTGACCCCTACCAGCATTATTAGTGCTATCGCCATCAACTTTCAGGTCAAACACTTTGTATACTGTGTAGTTCGGAGCTCAACGGCCACTGACTTGAAAAATCGCTGACCCAACACGTTGCTCAGCAAATACTTCACCTTCACTTCCGCAAATACGCTTGTTCCCCAATATAAAGGGAGATCAGCTCTCCTTGTAACCTTCAGTCACCTCTTTCGAACTGTGTCTGCAAGACCTATTGGTGTGCACATTCTATCTTCGTTCACTACTCTACACTCAAGGTAATAAAACAAATGATTGTCATTTTTTGTTTTTCTTCAACGTATTTTCGCCATTCTGGGCTGCCAGGATTTCAGACCATTGTTTCTTTCCAGATTTAGGAAGTTTGAAATTACGTGGGCACAAGTGCTCTGCTACCTGGCGTATTACATTTGCCACTTCATTGTCCTTAACTACCACCTCATCATGAAGAGGATACTTCTGCTGTCAGCTATTTGTATGGTTTCCAGTGCCCCATCGTTTACGAACCACCCACTAGTGTAAGGCATGATGTTTGAGAAACCTGAAAGTCTATGGTATACTCCACATCATCTAGTGATTAACACAGTACTTGATACTATGCCCCTCATAAAGGTAGAGTTGGCATTGCAACAAACTGCCGATCAAATGTTAGGATATGAATCATTGCTTGTATAAACGGGTCAGAAGAAAGCTTTACTGGTATTACGTGATCTTACGCAAAATATTGATCACCTTCAACACGTACCAGCCCCATGCGTAAAACGAGCCTGGTTCAATGCCGGAGGTGCCATACTAAAAACTGTGTTCGGAGTCCCTGATCATAAAGATGTCCAACATTGGAACAAAGAAATCAGACAAATCGACACATTTACTCGATAGAACCTTGAGATGATGTTATGCCAACAGGTATGATTAACGCACATTGAAGACAATCTGTTACCAGCCAGTAGGCAAATATGCAGTGTTACAGCTATGATACTTCACCAATATGAATCTTTTAAGAACTCTGTAAAATGGGACTTCGCGACTATATAAGCCGAGGTATCCAATCTTACGCTAAACCTTGAAGCATCTGATGCCATACAAACACTATCTCATAGCATGCAGACTATCCAACTGCTACTTGTCAATTTACGTGTCACAATACAATTAGGATTCCGAGGAATTCTGAGTTCAGAACTTTTATCTCCCAAACAATTTATTCAAGTACTGCAGAATGTTACCACCGATTTGCCACCACCAATGTGTTTAGTATTGCCCATATATGAATCTATGTTACCCGATAATCATGCTATGGCTAGGACTGAGTTATTAAAACATGCCAACATCCTAGGGTTCCATATATTTATACCCCTTGCCTGTTCGAATTGTCAGTTCAAGTGTTACAAGACACATGTGTTCCCTGTTGGGTGGTCAGCAACCAGACAGTATATATGTTGGAATACAGCAGACATTCTCATCATTAGTCCAGATCACCAAAAGTATACTACGATGTCCCAAAATCAGTTGAATGAATGCATACATGTTCATAATTTCATGTGCCGTGAAATCGCCCTTCGAAACCACCGTACGGGACACGAGATTAGCCTTTTCTTGGGAAAGCGTCAATTGCCACCCTGTTTGCAAACTGTATTTCGCCTAGTGGAACCCAGGTTTAGGACCATTAGCACAAACCTCCTATACGCATTAAACCAACCTACGATATTAACACTTTGTGGCTATGAACATAATTTCCAGTCGCAAACATACGAGATAGAAATCGCAGACAGTGGATTTTTAGCAAACAGTTCCTATTGCGATGTTATTACGCCACTTGTAACCTTTCACGCCGGTATGGCGCCCATTTACCTATATTTTTTCTACCTGTGAGTTCATACGGGGTTCCTTTGTCAACTGAATTACCTGTTTTATCTAATGTTTCGAATTATCACCTTTTAACATCAATCAATGACCTTTTAAAACAGGAGAGAGGACAAATCTCTTACGATCGCCTGTTAGCACACTTAAGTGAATGGCAGACAGCCACTAATCTACATACAACTATTATACCCAGTGTCACAGTAACCCTGGTCACTGCTATTTTTATTATTGTACTGATATGGATCTTGTATAAAAAGGGATTTTGCAAACGGTTACGACCATCCCCTCCTATAGTTCCAGAACCCCAGCCTCATGGTGAATATCGCCCACAATTCGAAAGAAAAGCCTATCAAGGCATGTGCCCTCCTTTAGTTTTAAGAGTTCAACTGTGTTATTAACTAATGTGAAAACTTATGCAGCATAGTGAAGTGCTCCCCTAGGGTTAACTCTTTTAAATGTGTGTGAAACGTGTGAACCTCCCCTCATACTCCACTGCGCTGAGTTCCAGTGGATGGGCTTGACCACCGCCACACCCCCTTAGAGCCGGCAGCTTGTGCGCTACCCGCCGAGGACAACGCAAAGCACCGCATTGCGCCACTCGGCCTTGCGTGTAACTTCAGTGGTGATACGTAATTGTATTTAAATTCATTTAAGAGACAAAGGCGCTTGGTGTGTACTCCTGATTCAAACTATTACTTTTCAATGTATTTTATTTACACGTGTTAACTGATGTAATTTTGTTTTGACTTTCATTCCTTGTTCTTGTGTAAATATAATATTGTTGAAGTGTGTAAACCCCTTTGTGACCCCTACGAGATCTTAAAAGTCTCTTCTCCCACCCGTCGTTAAAGGCCCCTGACGTCTTCTGTGGGAACCTTTAACAATCAAATAATGTCTATTTTGTCTTTGCAAACTAAAATTGTCAACATTTAAATAACAATTGCATTGAGCGAAATCACATACGTTTTCTGCTCCCACAGAAGGGGGAGGAGTGTAAGGTTGAGCAAGATAGTAGAGCATTCTATCTCTATTTTCTTCAAAAAGGTTTATTTCAGTTTGTTGTTATGGTCAAGCATTACCCGGTAGCTTCAGCTGCCTGTAATTTTCTCGTCCCATGGTCTGGCAGCAGCAAGTCAACACCAAGGTGGGCAATCTCGATCACGCGCCTCCCTTGTATGCTGACGTGGTAACGTCACTTAGGCGAAGCTGACCAGGCCACGCTTCGGAACTTTCCATGCCGCCCCCACGATTCTCTTGGCTCCTGACTAATCAAGGCGGAGCAAGCCATGTGGCCGTGCTGGAGGTACCCTGCCACCCGTCGGCCGAAACGCGCTCTCTGCCACGTGCCTTGTAGTTGTGAACATCATCTTCTCTTCCTGGAGCTGCGGCGCCGAGGACTTTGTTTCTGTAGTTGCCACAAGTCTGAATGGCGGCCACCACTTTTCTTTAACTTCGCCTAAGTTTGCTGCGAACAATGTTTCGCCCACCATTTCATCTTGGCCCACCCTCACCTCCCCAAGCCTAACTCATGCTACCCATTTCAATTCACATCTGTTGGTTTTTCTGCCAATAAATGGCTTCATTTCAGAAAAGGTACCGAGCGGGGTGGTGCAGTGGTTAGCACACTGGACTCGCATTCGGGAGGACGACGGTTCAATCCCGTCTCCGGCCATCCTGATTTAGGTTTTCCGTGATTTCCCTAAATCGCTTCAGGCAAATGCCGGGATGGTTCCTTTGAAAGGGCACGGCCGATTTCCATCCCCATTCTTCCCTCACCCGAGCTTGCGCTCCGTCTCTAATGACCTCGTTGTCGACGGGACGTTAAACACTAATCTCCTCCTCCTCCTCAGAAAAGGTGCCGGAATAATTTGTTTCAACATGTTTGCCCACCGCCTCAGCCGCTCCTAACAGAGCTGTTCTTGCACAATTCCTTTTTTTGCCAATATGTCATCTAGCTGGTGTTTTTTTTATTGGCTATGCCTTCTAAATTACATGTTGGATCCTTTGTTACCACTAAATCAGTAACATGTTGGCCGATCAAATTATTTCCCTGTTACGACTTGAAAGCATAAAGTTATGATGTTCCAGCCATTTGCTGGCAGACAAGAATCAAGTCTAGTAATGGGGCTGCCATCTTATAGCTTCTGGATCAGCTTTAGAGGTTATTTCAGCTGTTCTTAACATAGGGGCATTAGCTTGGTTTGCCAATGTTGGCCCATGTTTGCCTTTCTTAACTCTGTCTTTTAAGACAGGTTAAATGGTCAGTACAGCCTCAAGTATTTCTACACTTCTCTGGAACCAAAACTGATCTTTAAAAACAGAAAAAAAACCAGTCTTGGTTGCACAAGATCAATTTATTTAATCTTCACACGTGATGTGTTTCACCTGTTCTAGGCACCATCAGACAATCTGAGGAAACTACAAACTAGTATAAGTATAAATTGCTATTAAAAACAGTAATAAATTAATTAAAAATAACAAAAGGAAGACAAACATCTATTGGACTATGGAGCACAGGACCACATTTTTGTTTTAGGAGGTGGTGAGGGGCATAAATTTCAACTCTTAAGATATTGCACCACAACTGAGCTTACCAATAAAAACCCTTGCTAACCATGACTGAGATATCAAATGTAATTGCAAGTCCCACAGAACTGAGAGGAAACAGCCAGATAGCCACTGTCAATGTTTCATTACATCACGCAGAAGCAACAAGAAAAGATGTAATGACAGTAGGAAAAAGGAAAACAGTAAAGCACGCAAAGGGTTAGCTTCAATGAGCATCTACTGACAAAAAATGATCAGGTGAGAAAATTTTTCCCCTTTGTCCAGCACCTTCTGGCCATCGGGTCCAGATTTAGAAAATCTTAAAATGTTTCATGTGGCTAACAAAGGCAAGAAACTGGGTTTATTGGAAGAGTCTGAAATTTCTAAGCATATCTTTTTCAAATCTCTGAATTTAATAAACGAACAAGTCTGTTTGAAACACCACACTTTTTTGATGTATTGATGTGTATCTTTAAATGATGGCTGCCACATATATTACTTACTGAATATTCTATTTAAGTCTTAGAAATCAGTTAAGTTTTAGGATGACACCTTGTGAGCCTTTTCTCACTAAGGCTCCACAGGACCTTGACACCTGGTTGGCAGTCTAGTTGCCAGCATGACAGCGCCTGCCCACAGTGTTGTAAACAATGTGTAAGTCACCATCATTACAATCAGTTTTCCAGTTTAGCGTTGCTTATGGCTTTGTTGCTTCATATTTTTACCAAAACTTTTCATGTGTTTCTTTATCCTTATTAGTGCCCATTCATTTGCCAAAGGTATACTGGCCTAGCTGTTATATGGGTGTATTTTCTGCTCACTGAATTTGCCTATTTGCTTAAGTTAGGTACCCCTTGTACTCTTTGGTGGCTTTCTTTTTCCTACTATGACTACCTTTTTTTAAGTTTCTTCTAGGTGAAGTAATGAAGCACTGACAGTGGCTATCTCAACATTTCTTACCAGTTCTCTTGCACTCTTAATCACATGTGACGCCTCGGTTATGAGTAGGATGAACTTTGTCAATGATCTAATGAAGCATTGACTGTGGTTATCTGGCTGTTACCTCCCGTTTTTATGGGACTTTCGACTACGTTCAATGTCTAGGTCACGATTAGCAAGAGTTTTTATTGGTAAGCTCAGTTATGGTGCAAAATTGTATGAGTTGAAACGTATACCCCTAGCCACCCTCTAGAAAACAAATGTGGCCACATGCTTCACAGTTCAAACAATGTTTGTATTCCTTCTGTTATTCTTAATTAATTTATTATTGTCTTTAATAGGAATTTATACTTACACCAGTCTGTAATTTCCCCAGATTGTCTGATGATGCCTAAGACAGGCGAAATACGTCGCATGTGAAGATTAAATTAACCAATTTTGTACAACTAAGGCTGTTTTTTCTGTATCTATAGATCCATTACATCTGCTGTACCCCTGCCACCGCGGTAGTTATGGAGTGGAGTGATTTTAACCCAAACTGATCTTCCCTTGGATAGCCTCAATCAGTTTATCCATTCTTATGTGAATAATTTCTGTCAATATTATGATACCATGTCTTATTAAACTGATAATTCAGTAATACTCACACCTGTCTTATTTGTAATTTGAATTGTTACACTCCTCTTCTTCAAGTCAAAGGATATATCATCTGTCACATAACTTGCACATCAATTGAAATAATTTTGTCATGGTTAGCTTTCCCAACTAACTGAACCAATTAGAGGACACATCGTCTGCTCCAGGGGGCTTGTTCCGGCTTAGGTCTTTCAATGCTCCACCAAATTCTTCTCACACATTTCGCATCTCATTTTCATTTACTCCCTCTTCCATCTCCATAATATTTTCTTCAGGCAATTATAATATAATAAATAAACATAACCTTGATTAAAAATGTCACCATAACGTCATTTTGTGACAGAGTATACTAAAAACACCATACTTCTGTCTTTCAAGGAATATGCCTTCTGAAAGTTATATGCAACATACATACATGAGAACAGCAGCTATGCATGCAGAATACATATTTTGCTCGAAATGTTATCAACTGTATGATAATTACTAGTCTCAAAACAAAAACTAGTTTCATGTTTTCCCCAGAAGGTTAGGGTTGTGCAATCTTAAGTTGACTGAATGCTTATAATTTTTTTCTGAACACACTGGATCAATTTCCTTTATTGTGTTTAGGAAGTGACAATAACAAATGTTTGTTTTGTTTGTCTTAATAAGTGTCAACTGTCATTTTCTCCAATAATTAAAGCATCCTGTCCGTTTATAAACTTTGCAGCTTTCTTGTGACTACTCCCCATATTGTTTACATTTCATTCTCAGAGTTTTTAATTTGAGACACAATAAACAGATTTTACTTTTATTTTTGAGAACTATTTGCGGTACACAACAATACGACTTCTAACATGAGACTACTTGCATACTCTAGCTTTTCACAAGCAATTTACATAGTTCTCTGAATTGGAAAATAATAAATTCCATTTTTTACCCACAGTTTCTCTGAAACTGAGTTAGTGTCACACTTCAGATTATTTACTGGGAAACAGCAGTTAAAGTTACTTCTGACACCTAGCGAATTACAAATACAAAAAACACTTTACCTGACATTCTGCAGGTTCTCCTGAAAGTTTCCTGTTATGAAACAATTGAGTCTCTGTTTCACTTACTGACATCTAATTGTAAATAGTCACATTGCCTTACATAACTGATTAAATGTAATGGGGTAAGTGGCAGACCGAGACTTGAACCCTTTACGCAAGCAGTTGCTTTTGCTATGGCTATCAGTGCCTGACTCATGGTCAGACCTAAACTTCCATATGTCATCTACATCACAACCTGTACACACACACACATTCCTGTCCAGGTGAGGATATTTTAATACAAACCACCATAAGCTGTACAAGTTAATGACGACAATGAAAATTTGCGCGGGTCACCTGACTGGTGCTGATCAAGAGTCACTGTCGAAGATCTTTTATCTCCACCTTCAAGTGGATGTACATCCCGTGGAACAGATTTCTGGCCCTATGTCCACGTGATAGTTTCTGCTACTTATCACCTCAGTGATTGTTTTCTGCAGTTTGCCCACTTTTAGCAAAATCACCCACTATAAAATAAGTAACAACATACCGAGTTCCTAGGTCATCTGTTCCCCTGAGAGATTTGACACGTCTGCTTTTGAAAGGTAGCTTGAAGTTTCGGAAGAATCCTCTCTTGTGTTTTGAGTCTTCATCTAGTGCATCCTATAACAGTGAAACACATGTGAGACCACTAGTACACATTCTGGCACATACTTTCACACATAATTAAATTAAACATGCACATCATCATCATCATCATAATCATCATCATCAAGTTTAAAGAATAACGAAAATTCTCACAATGAATAAACAGTCACAAATTTAATATTATGAGCCAAAAAATTAAGGATCTGAGCAAATTAAAAGTAAACCATTCTGACATTGCGATATATGAACCAAAGTTCAAGATGAACGTCACTCATACTCTAGCATTCTAAATCCACATACACTACATATAAGCAGTAAATACTGTACAAGGTACCTGACATTCCAGTTAATGATTTGAAGAGAAAATGAACAAACCTTGTCACCACGTTCAGCTGTTTTATCGAAACTAATGCTTTTGGGAATGGCACCTGTAGAAGTTGTTGGATGTGAGATAGGTTTACTGGGAGGAGGAGGTACAGAGACTTCATCAGTCACAGTAGCTTGACTGTTGATCATTAGTGCACTGGGGGCCAGTAGCAAATCTGCAAAAGGAACAGAAAAAGCCACACATAATTACCTTCTAACACTATGCAGAATAGCTGCATTTCACTTCATACAAGAAAGAAAACAGTGGTGTACATTGTGTTTATCATTTTAGTCCTGGGTCCCTGCACCAAAATATGCAGAATATTTTCTAAATGTAAAACTATCACATTACATGTAACAAACTGTTATATTGATGAGCAATTCTTCTTAATTCATTCCATACACTGAGCAAGCAGAATCCATGAGAAATTTGAAGAGAGAATTAAAGTTCAAGAGAGGGGGGGAGGGGGATGGAGAGTTGTAAATGACAATGTAATTATGTCAGAGACAGCAAATGACTTGGAAGAGCAGTTGAATGTAATAGCTAGTGTCCGGAAAAAAAGATTATACGATGAACATCAACAAAAGTGAAACAAATGTAATGTGATGTAGTTGAATTAAATCAGATGCTGCTTAAGGAATTAGTTCAGGAAATGAGACATTAAAAACAGTAGACAAGTTTTGCTGTTTGGGCAGCAAAATAAATTATGGCTGAAGTAAAAGATACAAGCAGTGTAGCCCTGTACAGGAGCAAAATGTGGATGATAAGCAGTTCAGACAATAAGAGAATAGAGGTTTTCAAAACAGTTGTTACACAAGAATGCTGAGGATTAGATGGGTAGATTGTGTAACTTATGAAGGAGTACTGATTCGAACAGTAAAGAAAAGGAATTTACAGCACAACTTGACTAAAAGAAGAGACTGATTGATGGGACTCGTCCTGAGGCATGAAGGAATCATCAGCTTAGTAATGTAGGGAAGGGAGAGTGGGAGTAAAATTGTAGATGGGAGCACAAGACATGAATACACAGTATCAACTGCAAATGTATGTAGGTTACAGTAGTTACTATGAGATGAAATGTCATGTGCAGGATAATAGAGTAGTGTGGAAACCCGCATCAAAGCAGTTTTTGGACTGGAGGCAGCAGCAGCAGCAGCAGCAGCAACAGCAACAGCAACAGCAACACATTGCATACAAGGGGAGAAGATCATCTTAATCTACTTTGGTCATCTGTGACTGAACTACCATTTTTGTCATACAGAATATGCCCGTCTGACAAGAGTTTCATTTCAACCTTGAAAGAACTTTATATAGCATACAGTGGTTTCATTCTGAATAATGATGTGCTGATTGAGGGACCTCAAAAGTACACGCTTTTTGGCAGCTGCCTGACAATCTATTCCCCAAAGTTCTTAGAATTTCAGTGTTAGGTGTCTACCTCAACATTATGTTATTCATCACAGACTTCTGAACTACATGGATATTATCTCAATAGAGATTATTGGAGTAACTCACAAACATCTGAATGCATATTCCTCTGGCAATCTTTCAAAATATGTACTGTATCTTTTCATACTGATCTCATATAATATGTAATAGCAATAAACACATCTACAAACACATCGCCATAGGCTTGTTGATTCATCTACTGAACTTTAACAGCCGGCCGGTGTGGCCGAGTGGTTCTAGGCGCTTCAGTCCGGAACCGCGCGATCGCTACGGTCATAGGTTCGAATCCTGCCTCGGGCATGGATGAGTGTGTGTCCTCAGGTTAGTTAGGTTTAAGTAGTTCTAAGTTCTATGGGACTGATGACCTCAGATGTTAAGTCCCATAGTGCTCAGAGCCATTTGAACCTTTTTTTAAATGTAACACTGAAAGTTGAATGGCACCATTTTTAGAGTAGAATGCTCTAATAATCACGACATAAATATCCCCCACTAAGAATAAGAGTCATGTGGCAAAGGCAAGTACCTGTTTCAGGTACCCTTTTCACATGTTTGTTTCAGAATGAAGATTTGGTTAGTGGCCGACTCTTCTAGATGAAAACTGCTTTAATACTTTTGAATTACTTCTGCTACTAGATACTTAATTCAGTCTATAAAGTGCTTACAGAAGGTTGTGTCAGAGATAAACGGTACTATGCTTCTGTAATTTTCATAATTTTATTTTATTTTTTGCAAATTTCACAAATCACAATCAACTTCCATTACTCTGTTAATGTTTCTGCTATCTAGCCTTTCTCTACGAGCGTATGGCTTTGGATACCATCCATGAGATGCAGTGTAAGTCTGTAGTTTCTAACTCCATTTTTCAATGATAGTATGTCTTGCAGAGATTGGTGCTAATGATCAACAATATTATTCTGGAATTAATGTTGTTACCTGCTGGATTTGACAGCCAACATCGGTATGTGTGGCTGTTCGAGTTTGACATTAGATGTCAAAACCCTTGTATCTCGTATCTTACTGTTTGTCGTACTAGCAGTTTTTGGTGCTGATGTTCTTTCATGACTACCATTAGTAGAACATTCAGAAGTCTGTTGAACAGCTTTTGGTATACTATCTATTTTCTGGTGTTTTACCTCCATGTGCTGGCATAACCTAATGAAGTTCTCTACTGTGGTGACCTCCTTCGAAAGGACAGAAATCCTCCATCATACTCTTTATCAAGTATGAAAGTCTGTTGACTTCTGTCATATTCAGATTCACTGTATGAACCTGTGCCAAAATACACTGTATATATCACTTTGCCATCTCCGCTTAGCATTGCATTGGCTGCTGTACTACGGCTATTCTTCAGTTATGCTGAGTTGCTTCTAGTTGTCGGTAAATGATTTCCTAATTTTTGCATTATATTCTTCCCAGTTAATGAGCTTTTCCTCATTTTTCTTGAACCACCGCTGGGCTGTAAAATCCAAGTAAAATTCACACTTGCTGTATTTAGCAGTGCACTGGATTCCAGTTAGCCATTTTGTCAGATACAGTCCACTGTCTCCCAAAAACATTACTTGATGCTCATCTGAATTGCAGATGCTTTTCTGTCCATCGGTATCCTGAAAATGTGAACCAGTGGAGGAATGGAGTGTTTGCAATCCAATTCCTGTCTGGGAGGGAATGTCTTCTGCATAGTCTTACTGGAACCATAGCAATGCTGATGTCAAACATACCTGGTGTCTCCATCAAACTATGTAAATCACAATCTGGTATTAACTACCATTTACAATAGCAGAGCTGTCAGCAAGAACTTCACACTGCACACTTCGCATTGCAAGCACACTTGTTATGTACATATCCAGGTATAGATGGAGTTGGACTACTCGCCTCAGCAATGTGCGCTCCTATTTATACAAAGATAGATTGTTCTAGTAAATTACAATATCTCAGCAATAAGCAAGTCACAGTGCCTTCCAGAATTTGCAAATCTTAAATGATTAATAACATCAGCTGGTAGAATCAAACTGGTGAATTGCAAGTCACAAGCCAATGACTATAAACAATAGATCATAATGGATAATGTACAGTATGTGACAATATTCCTCTCCTTCAAACTTACAGCTCAGTTTATAGACTCATCACCTCGAATAAGAACATTCTTCTTAAAGGCTTAAAAGTCACTAACGTTGGTCCAGAGAGGTGCCCATTATTTAAGAACATGCATTTTCAATAAATGGCGAGCAACCAAAACAAGTTTTGTCGTTATAATGTACAGTTTGAAAGGAGCCTAAAGATTTATTAATGGCTGACTTACTACACTAAAGAATTTGTTAGCAGAAACAAATTATTGATCTGTGCAAGTAAGACATAAAAAGTGCTTTTGTTTCAGCAATGCAGGGCCGCAACAGCCTTGGTATCATCTTATGAACTTTACAATGTACACACTTAAATGTTTGTGTTAGCTTTTTAATCAATGTGCAAATGAAAAATATTTACTTTTTTAATTTTTCTAAATCCTTGAGGAACAGCTCACTTACAATCTATGCAAGTATATCACTTATTTTGTAAATATGTACAGTATCTTTTCATTTTTTCGTGGAATAAAGATTAGTGTAGTATATGCAGGGCTTTACCCATGTATATTCGGCCACAACACTCATGGATATGCCTCATGGGCCAGATACAGCCCCTGCCTTACCTCAGGAGCTTGTTTGCCAACAAGAGAGTCACTGAGCTACTTATTGCCAAGCTCCCTGCAGCCACCACAGTGTCTGGGGGCGTAAACCATTCCGATATGTGGTGCATAGGTTGTAATAAACAGCACTGCAGTTGCAGGCACCTACTTGTGTGGCACTACACTTGTATTTCTCCTTCAACAGGTACTTGGGTTGCCAGTCAGCCCATCTACGGGAGTTCAGCTTCAGGCTCCCAACCAACTCTCGGGCTTATGCTTCAGATCACAATGCCTGCAGCTACTGCTACCCATCTCACAGTGCCGTCTTGTGCCTTCACCAGGATTACAGCCGCTATATGCCTGTCAGCCATTCTCGAAGGTCTCACTTCACTGGATCTCCTCCTCACTGCCCACAAGCTCACAGCCTTGTGGGACGTATTGCTATGTGTCCACGGCACTCCCTGCTCATTACCATTATCGATGTTCACACTTCATCATAGTGGGCACCTGTTACATATTATAATAGATGAACATTTCAATTGCACCCAGTTGTGGACATTTGTCCTCTAGAGCTGTAATGAGTTAATGCACAGCAAATAAACAAACTGTTACTCCAATGGGTGAGTATCAATCACTATCTTGATACACCACTTGGCCAAGGATCCTTCAATGAGAGTTCAATATTGTGTCAATGGTGATGTCATTAGAGATGAAGCACAAGCTCAAAATGGGAGGAACGGCAGGGTAGGAAACTGGCTGTGCCCTTACAAAGGAATCATCCTGACATTGACCTTATGAGATTTAGGGAACAATGATTTTAACTGCTGTCCTATCAAATATATCGGGTGACTATGACTAAACTGTCGGTGTTCTGACTGCTGCTGTGTGGGCTGTATACATTGCTGGACACTGAAACAACATAAGAACGTTCACTAATTGGTGTGTTTAGAGAGTGTGATGAAAGAAATAATAGTTCCACTTTCTGCCACCATGTGAAAATATGGTGCTGTAAGCAGTCAGAATGTGCTGCAGATGCAGGAAAAGGAGAGGAACATTTAACACACATTAATGGTGGTCCTAGCAGGTTTAGGATATGATCAAAAGTTACATGTCTTCAATATGGTCTCCTGACTAAGCAACACGCTAAATCCATAACACGACATGGTCGACAGTTGCTCGGAGTGTATCCAGTGTAATAAGAGTGAAATGTTATTGTATGCTATCCTTTCAGTTAGGAAGAATCTAGATACATCCCTGATAGACAAGATCTTCCAGGTATCACTTCAGAATCAGAAGTCACATGGACTTAGCTCAGGGGATCTGGAAGGCAAACATCTTGAAATTGCTTAAAGATGATGTGGTCATTACAGAAGGTTTCTCAACGTAAATCTTTCACCTGGCAAGTAACATGTGGTGTCACCCCATCTTGCATGAAAATAGTGGTGCAGAGATAGTTGCTTTCTTGCAGAGCCGGAATCACATGTTGCACAAGGAGGTCCTTATTACGTGCACCTAACAGGCTCATTAGGTGTCATCTCCTCGAAGAAAAACAGACCAAGACTGAAAAAGCTTGTGAAACTACACCACACAGTCACATATGCTGAGTGCAGTGGGTGTTCTTGCACAACATGTGGCAGAGTAGAAACTCATATGTGACAGTTCTGTGCATTCACAGCACCACCCAGAGTAAGCTGTGCCTTGTCCACCCAAAGAATATTCCTCTGCCACATGTAATCCATTTCCACACATGCCACAAAATGGAGGGCAAAGTGATGGTGTTTTAACTTATCTTGAGACTCCATGCACATTCAACCTGTAAGGGTACCAGTGTAAAATATGCTGCAAAATATTTTGGACTGTTGACCAGGGGAGAGAGAATTCCTATGAACAGCTTGAGTGCTGGCTGTAGAATTTGAGGCATGTGCTGCATGATCAGCTATAATTACAGCAACTTCTTCAACAACTTCCCTGGGAATGGGCTGCCTCCCTCTCCTTACTGCACTGTCTAATTCACCTGTTTCTTTTCAAATTTCATGATCATACTCTTTAGCCCATTTATTGACATGGGGCCTCTTCATAACTGTTTCTGTCAGTGATATTTCCACAGTGCACTGTTGCTATTGCTCCCACTCTAATAAGACAACTTTCTAGCAGTGCACAGTCTTTCTTCTCAATAGACATTGCATTTCATACAGAAAACTTCCACCTTCTTAATCTTTTGCACCAACAGTTACTTCACAAAAGAAAGCAACCTCCATCACCAGGCAACAAGCAGCATACTGACATCAAAACAGAAAACATTTCACACAATGACTGCTCACAGTGTCATATATTCATCTGGGTGACAGAGTGGGACAATTTGTTTTTTCGGCATACTCCACTAATGCACATACTTACAATGTTTCAGCATTCTGCGATGTATACAGCCCACACTGCAGCATTTGGAACACCATCAGTTTAGCTATAACCACCAAGTGTCCTGTCACCCTCACACTGCCCCATCTCACTGGAATTTTTTATCCCCCTCTCTTTCCCCACATTCTTTAGAATGTCCACAGTATATCTATGGAATAAATGGTGTAAGAGTGACTGTGCAAATGTGCTGTGTGCCACAATACACATTTTACTATTTTCAGCTGTCCTACAAAATATTTTAAGTTTCTCAGTGTTCCTCTTAAAGTAATTTATTATTCATAGTCTGTTAATTAATTAACTGATGTCAGTTTTTGATGCCCTGCATTCCCTTCAAAGCAGCTTTAGCATTTCTTCAAGTACCCAGGAAATTCAAAGATCTAAAATTTCCCTAGTCACAATTAATCAACTAAGAAATCCTGGCCTGTTCTGTTTTTACTTACTGCCCCCATTTTTATCTTGGCAGACTTAAGTACAGCAGAGTCCCACTAATCCGAACCCTGGTAATCCGAACGTTCGGTCGATCCGAACATGAAAAATGTTTGTCTAAGTATGGAAAACGGTGTGGTAAACTGCTGTACACACACACTATTTTAATTTACACAGTACAGTAAACAAGTATTAGAAAAATTGGCAAGAAAACATTAGGTTTAAACAATTCATAACAATGAAAGAAAGGCTGTCAAACTTACTAAAATACAGCGGACATTTTATCCCTACTTTTTAGATGACAAAAACTCAGTCATTGTTTTTTGGTGTAATGAAGACAGTCTGTTATATGGCGCGTAATTGCGCCATCGTCTCATAAACATCAAATCAGCAGGTGTAGCAGTGAGCTGTTGCTCCTAATAACGTAGCACGAGGTCAAGGGCTTCTGCTGTGTCACTGTGTGGCATCAGCTCTCTTTTGTCGCTTTCAGGCTCATTGTCACTTACGTCACAGCAGTCCACTTCTTCCTGGTCTTGAGTCACAGCAGCAACTAAATCAGTGTCAGTAAGGTTCTCCACACATGCCCTATCCACTTCCATCCACTCATCTACATCTCCTTCACTAACTTCTTCACATCCAGGGATTGTCTGTATCATTTGTAGTAGATTTTCCTCTTCATTTTCAACTAGGTTGTCCTGAAATTCAAGAGATGTCTACAGTTTTCTCCACGATTTTCTCAGAGTATTTTCTGAAATATTCTGCCATGCCCCAGCGGCCCAATAAACAACATCCTTCACATTGGTCTTTTTTATTTTGTTCACTAAAGGAATGCTATTACCGTGGATCAGCATTCTTAAAAACCGTTTTCTGGAAATCAATTTTAATGTTTGCAGTACACCCTGGTCCATTGGCTGTAGAAGTGGTGTAACAAAATGGTTCAAATGGCTCTGAGCACTATGGGACTCAACTGCTGTGGTCATAAGTCCCCTAGAACTTAGAACTACTTAAACCTAACTAACCTAAGGACAGCACACAACACCCAGCCATCACGAGGCAGAGAAAATCCCAGACCCCGCCGGGAATCGAACCCAGGAACCCGGGCGTGGGAAGCGAGAATGCTACCGCACGACCACGAGATGCGGGCGAAGTGGTGTAACATTCAGCAACAAAAACTTCACCACAATTTCTCCATCACATAATTACTCAGTGCTAGGGTGAGATGGTGCGTTATCAATCAAAAGGATTGCACAGGGAGATAAATGATTTTCCTTAGCAAACTGTCAAACAGACGGAACAAACTGGCTGTGAAACCATTCTCTGAACAGCTTACCATCCATCCATGCTTTTTTGTGGTTGTGATAATATACAGGCAGGAACTTCATGTTGATGTTTTTAAAAGCTCCGGGCCTAGCAGATTTGCTGATCAGCATTAAAAGGCAGTTTGTGATTACCAGCAGCATTGCTGCATGCTAATAAAGTCACACAATCTTTGCACATTTTAAAACCAGGAGCATGGTCTTCTGCTTTTGATGCCAGGCTTTTTGTTGGCAATGCCCTAAAATTAAGGCCAGTCTCGTCAGCATTATAAATTTGTTGGGGAGAATACTTTCTCTCTCTTATCATTTTTTCCAAAATCACCCAAGTATTCCTTCGCTGCATCACAGTCAGAAGAAAGCTGCTCTCCAGTAACTGTTAGCTGACCGATTCAATGTCGTTTTTTTAATCTGTCCAACCAACCCATACTCACACAAAGACTCATCACCATTAATTAACTTTTTCAGGTACACAGCCTTCTCCTAAACCAGTGCTCCACTCATAGGAGTTCCCATTTCTCTTTTCTGCATAAACCAAAGGAAAAGAGCTTCAACCACTTTATCTTACTGGGACTGTTTCAAAGTCTGCCGAATTTTGAGTGTTTTTCCCGAAGACATTGCACAGGACTGTTCTAGCTTCATTTGGTTGTTCTTCCAATCACAAATGAGTGCTATACCAACACCCAGTTCCGTTGCCAGTTTAGTTACATTCTCACCATTGTCTATCCGCTTCAAAGCATTCAGTTTTTCCTTGAGAGTTAATGTTGTATGTTTTCATTTACTCATGACGAAAATACATACACCACTACACCTGAATGAATACAATACAATTGTTACGCGTGCCAGCGACAGATAACTAACATAACCAAGCACTTTGCGTGCCAGCTGGCAGTGCACTGACCACAGACACTACAAAGGTCTCAACAATGCACAACAACAAGGGCAGAGAGTGAGTGAGCCATTGTTCCCACACTTGTTCCCATTTGTTACCATGGTGTACCTACTTATCTGCTTGGTATACTTCATTCTAGAAACTCGTCATCGTAGTTCCGGCTAATGCGAACAAATTGGTAATCTGAACAAGGTCCGGTCCCAATTAGTTTGGATTAACTGGACTCTACTGTATATGTAACAGACAATATATACAGCAAATATGCAATTTAGAATGGGTTTTTGAGCCCAATTGTTACCTGGTGTTGGAGTAACCGTTTTGGGGCGGTGATCGGAGCTGCTGGCACTGCTACTTGAAGATGCCAAACTAGCTGAACTAAGTCGCACAAGGTTTAACATTGCTTCACCCACACTATCCTGGTCACCCTCATCCTCAGGTAGCAACTACAATACAAAAGTAAAAACAATTACTCCAAAGACCAGAAAAATCATTAGAACACACTACCATTACCAAGAAATTAAAAAAAGCGTAAATAAATGATTCTGACAGCAGATACTGCATGTGTTTGATGCAGCAGCAATAAGTAGCAAGTTCTAAAAAATCATCGGACTCAGTATCCATGTATTGACACAAAGGAGCTGCATGAATTATGAATAAGAAACATTACTTACTTATTTCCAGATAAAGAAAGAAAATATCATCTACTTATTAGGCAACAGCAAAGTAAAAGACAAATGTTAGTAACAAGCTCATTCAAGCTGAAAGACCTCTGTCTGGTAAAAACATTAGAGGATAAAGGGATTTAAATGGAATCGACAGGAAACAGGAAACTCGTGTGATCTTAAAAGACAATGAGCTACAGTAATATCTTAATATACAGTGCATATAGAGTTTCACAACATGCCCCCACACTTTTGTGATTTCTTGGTAACAAATAATTGTAACACCTGCTGTTTACGTATCTTCTATACACTATAAAACGCTTTCTAATGAATCCCATGCACCCCATACATTATCCTTAAACAGTCATTTGCTTAGTTGGGGTTTACTTCAAGTGTGAAGAAGGAACAACCCAGAAACATATAAAACAAATTTGCATGGAAATTATAATCTCAAGCCCTGCATTCTAAATGGCTTGTTAGCTTGCCTCTGGTTAATCCACTTACATTTGAACATTTATAAACAAATGAAAAATGCTGGCACTTTCTGTATACTTTTTCAACATGCCTTTAAAGTTTTGCTATGAAAGATGCATATTTTAAGCCCAAACTCAAAATTAACAGACATTCTGATAAGTACAGAAATGTAAATGTTTGATTTGGTGGCAAAGGTTGACATGGGACCATAGCTTTATCAGTGGAGTTGCTCTAAGGAAGTCCAAATTACAAAAAATTCTAACATATAGCCATAGGCTGAAAGAATGGACTGTAAATTATTCTATTAGCAATTTAGCATAACCTGTTCAAAGGTTTTAATTTGCACATTGTTTCCTGTCAGTTTCTGGAAGCAGAACTTTTCTTAATAGTGGAGCTGCTGAAAAATAAGTTTCAGCATTGTTCGAGTGGCAGTTTCAACAAGACAAACAGAAATATTAATTAAAATTGGAATGATTAATACAGGATCTCACTCTAATTTGCAACCTTTTCTGACCATTTTCAATTTCTGGTTGTTGTTCTTTTGTCTTTTACTATTCACATTTTGGATCTAGTATGAACCATTTGCTGGTGGTGGTGGTGGTGGTGGTGGTGGTGGTGGTGGTGGTGATGGTGATGGTGATGCTGTCTTCAGTACAAGGACTGGTTTGATGCAATTCTTCAGGCATTCCCAGTGATATATTGACATGTTGAATAATCTGGTCTCCCACAGGTTTTTCAAGTTGTTTGGCGTGACTTGCTGTCTTCTTCATGTGCTCTGTGAGAATGGTCCTTTGTTTTATGGGATCCAGGACTTAAGCCTGGATGGTGTTGGGTGTTCTGTTTTCGGTCCCCACCATATCAGGGGTTCCGTGCATGGTCCGTATCCAGCAGGAGAAGGTCTAGGTGTCCTCTATTGCAACTGGTGCTCCACCCACTGTCCACATCCTGCTTGTTCATTCCCTTGTATCATGCCCATCGTCTGATGCCCCGGTGTGCGTCTGCAGCATGCCAGACATTCTGCCCATCAACTGCTGCCATCTTGGCTGTCCTCTGGTTGTCTTGGGCATTGTGTGTGAAGTCCTTGACTATTTGGGCAGGCCTCCAATGCTGTAGTCTTCATTGGGCACTCCAGGTGTTCCGTCTCCTCTGTGGAAACAGGGGTTCAGTCCAACGTCTGTTACTGTTGGGCCTGTCTAGTGACGTGTCACCTCTAGTCTCTACTCTCTGGTGGTCTGTCCAAAGGCTGTTTTCTTGTTCTCCATCTCATTTCTATTTCTCATTGAACCTCAATGTCGTCTCCATTGTGTTTTCAGAATTTCAAGTGCTGGATTCCTGGCAGGGCTCAGCTGGCATCCAGTGTCACAGCTGATGAGATTCTCCGTGACCGTGATCTCGACAAATTCCTCTGTGAGACTGTCCCAGTATCTCAGGGTCTGTGTCACAATCTTGGTGGCACTGTAGTTCATCAAGTGAATGAGATCTAGACAGTGCTCCCCTTTTGTTGATTTGGTTGCCTGTCTAAGTCTCGTATGCCTTTAGTGTTCTTTACATCTCATGTCCACTGACCTGGTGGTCATGCTGGTGTATGACATCCCACACTGGCACCTGGCTTCCGTAGCCCCAGGTCATCATTTACATCGCCCAGCAGTGCCTAAATTTTAGTGGGTGTGCAAAATACGCTTTTGATGCTGTGTTTCAAGAGGCTGATTTTGGCAGAGATTGGTCCAGCATATGGTAGACATGCCACGTTCTTCATCATCTTGTTCGTCTGGACCCTCTGGCAGAGTGGCATGGCAAAGTGCCTTCTGAATATCTCTGGAAGAGTATCGATTTTTGCAGCTCTCCACAACACTCTATCTAGTGCAAACTTCTTCAAAGCCAAATAAGTACTGCAACCTACATCCATTTGAACCTACTTACTGTATTCATCTCTTGGTCCCCAACAGCTCTGTCAAATACTAAAGGATGATTTTTTGATGTCTCAAAAAGTGCGCTATCAAATGATCCCTTCTTTTAGTCAAGTTATGCCACAAATTTCTTTTCTCACCAATTCCTTTCAGTACTTCCTCATTAGTTACGTGGTCTAGTCATCTAAACTTCAGCATTCTTCTACAGCACCACATTTCAAAAGCTTCTTTCTCTTCTTGTCTGAACTGTTTATCATCCACATTTCAACGCTACATTTTAGACAAACACCTTCAGGAAAGACTTCCTTGTACTGAAATACATATTCTATGTTAACAAATTTTTCTTCTTCAGAAACAGTTTTCCTTTCATTGTTAGTCTATGTTTTGTACCCTCCCTATTTTGGCCTATGTCAGTTACTTTATTGCCCAAGTAGCAAAACTCATCTACTATGTTTAGTGTCTCATTTTCTAATCCAAATCCTTCAGCATTGCCTGATTTAATTGAACCACATTCCAATACTCTTGTTATGATTTATTGATGTTCAGTCTATTTCCACCTTTCAAGGCTATGTCCATTCCATTCAACTGCTCTTCAAAGTCCAAAGTTTATACACTCCTGGAAATTGAAATAAGAACACCGTGAATTCATTGTCCCAGGAAGGGGAAACTTTATTGACACATTCCTGGGGTCAGATACATCACATGATCACACTGACAGAACCACAGGCACATAGACACAGGCAACAGAGCATGCACAATGTCGGCACTAGTACAGTGTATATCCACCTTTCGCAGCAATGCAGGCTGCTATTCTCCCATGGAGACGATCGTAGAGATGCTGGATGTAGTCCTGTGGAACGGCTTGCCATGCCATTTCCACCTGGCGCCTCAGTTGGACCAGCGTTCGTGCTGGACGTGCCGACCGCGTGAGACGACGCTTCATCCAGTCCCAAACATGCTCAATGGGGGACAGATCCGGAGATCTTGCTGGCCAGGGTAGTTGACTTACACCTTCTAGAGCACGTTGGGTGGCACGGGATACATGCGGACGTGCATTGTCCTGTTGGAACAGCAAGTTCCCTTGCCGGTCTAGGAATGGTAGAACGATGGGTTCGATGACGGTTTGGATGTACCGTGCACTATTCAGTGTCCCCTCGACGATCACCAGTGGTGTACGGCCAGTGTAGGAGATCGCTCCCCACACCATGATGCCGGGTGTTGGCCCTGTGTGCCTCGGTCGTATGCAGTCCTGATTGTGGCGCTCACCTGCACGGCGCCAAACACGCATACGACCATCATTGGCACCAAGGCAGAAGCGACTCTCATCGCTGAAGACGACACGTCTCCATTCGTCCCTCCATTCACGCCTCTCGTGACACCACTGGAGGCGGGCTGCACGATGTTGGGGCGTGAGCGGAAGACGGCCTAACGGTGTGCGGGACCGTAGCCCAGCTTCATGGAGACGGTTGCGAATGGTCCTCGCCGATACCCCAGGAGCAACAGTGTCCCTAATTTGCTGGGAAGTGGCGGTGCGGTCCCCTACGGCACTGCGTAGGATCCTACGGTCTTGGCGTGCATCCGTGCGTCGCTGCGGTCCGGTCCCAGGTCGACGGGCACGTGCACCTTCCGCCGACCACTGGCGACAACATCGATGTACTGTGGAGACCTCACGCCCCACGTGTTGAGCAATTCGGCGGTACGTCCACCCGGCCTCCCGCATGCCCACTATACGCCCTCGCTCAAAGTCCGTCAACTGCACATACGGTTCACGTCCACGCTGTCGCGGCATGCTACCAGTGTTAAAGACTGCGATGGAGCTCCGTATGCCGCGGCAAACTGGCTGACACTGACGGCGGCGGTGCACAAATGCTGCGCAGCTAGCGCCATTCGACGGCCAACACCGCGGTTCCTGGTGTGTCCGCTGTGCCGTGCGTGTGATCATTGCTTGTACAGCCCTCTCGCAGTGTCCGGAGCAAGTATGGTGGGTCTGACACACCGGTGTCAATGTGTTCTTTTTTCCATTTCCAGGAGTGTATTTTCTCTCTGTAAACTCAAATGCCTTTTCCAAATTTTTTGTTTCCTTTAGTGTTTGCTCTATATACAGAATGAATAACACTGGGGATTTTCTACAAACCTGTATCATTCCCTTCTTAACCACTATGCTTCCCTTTCATGCCCTCTGACTCTTGTAACCTGCCATACAGTTTATGTAAAGCTGTATATAATCTTTTTCTCCATACATTTTACCCTTTCTACCTTCACAGTTCCGATCTTCCCCGAGGTCAGCTTCTACCAGTTTTTCCATTACACTGTAAATAATTTGTGTCAGTATTTTGCAACCATGACATATTAAACTGATAGTTTAACACTTGCTCTCTTTGAAATTGGCATTATTTCTCTCTCTCTCTCTCTCTCTCTCTCTCTCTCTCTCTCTCTCTAATTCCAAGAGAATTTCCCCTGTTTTATACATCTTGCACACTAGTTGGAATGGTTTTTCCATGGCCACCTCTCCCAAAGATACAGAAGTTCTGAGGGAAGCATTTGGTATAACAGCAGAATCTATTTCGAAATAAAATGCCACACAAACATTAAAAGAAAGATAGTAATGAAGCAAAAGTGCATCATCAAAATCCAAAAATGTAAGGGGCAATTGAAAAGTTTATGTTTGAGGGTGTTAATGCATCGCATATGCAATGTAGCTTGACTCTGACGTGGGTCTATAAGCACTGACTTGTAGGCAAGGGATGTGTGTCTCTGATGTTTGTAGAGTAAATAAGGGAACATGAACTATGGGGACGTTATTACCAAATATGTCCAGACAGGATCAATATGCTATTAATCTTTCCCCTTTCTGAGAATGAAGTATGTATATGGAGCAGCATGTCTCTCAAAAAACACTGTTGTGGAAGGGAACTGAAAAAAAAATGACCTCATTTCATTCAGCAATACCCATTTAACACTATTCAACCTATTAGCCAGTTCACAAAACCAAACCCCCGAAATAAATGACTGGTCAAAAAAATTTGGTGCATCTAATATGTCCAGGGATTGCATGTCCTGCTGCCTGATTTAGTCTGTAACTGCCTGCTTACATATCCTCATCCAACAAGTGACAAGGGGTGCTGTTGCTTCATGACAACACATATTCCCATATCGCAAATTTTGTAATGCGGAAGTTACACCAACTCAAGTGGGAGATATTCAACATGTGCCCTCTAGTTCTGATCTCTTCCCACGCATTTATCACGCCTTCGGTTTCTAAAAAAATGTCTTGAAGGATCAAAGATACCTGTTGAATGAGGATATGTAGCAGGCAGTTACAGAGTACTTCATGCAGCAGGACATGCAATCCCTGGGTGTATTAGATGCACCAAATTTTTTTGACAAGTCATTTATTTCTGGGGTTTGGTTTTGTGAACTGGCTAATAGGTTGAATATTGTTAAATAGGTATTACTGAATGAAATGAGGTCATTTTTTGTGTTGCATCATTCTTGCGAAAGCTGACTATTGATGAACAATTGCCAGGCAGTTCTGAGAACACCAACAGCTGATGTGTTTGAAGTACGAGTGCATTATTAACATCTATTATTATTGGTTTCCTGGTGTATTTACCATCTGTAGCTTCTGATGATGAAGTTTGCTGATTACTGAGTGCTATTAAATACAATAAAAAAAACTAGACTCCATCCAAACAGGCCTTGAAGGCCCAATGGTACCGACCAGCCGCTGTGTCATCCTCAGCCCACAGGCATCACTGGATGCGGATATGGAGGGGCATGTGGTCAGCACACCGCTCTCCCAGCCGTATGTCAGTTTATGAGACTGGAGCCGCTACTTCACAGTCAAGTAGCTCCTCAGCTTGCCTCACAGCTTTGCTGTGAGGACCGGGCGTGAGTCGTGCTTCGGTGGCTCAGAAGGTAGAGCACTTGTTCGCGAAAGACAAAGGTCCCGAGTTCGAGTCTCAGTTGGGCACACAGTTTTAATCTGCCAGGAAGTTTCATATCAGCGCACACTCCGCTGCAGAGTGAAAAATCTCATTCTGGAAAGGTAGGAGACGAGATACTGGCAGAAGTAAAGCTGTGAGGACCGGGCTTGAGTCGTGCTTTGGTAGCTCAGATAGTAGAGCACTTGCCCGCGAAAGGCAAAGGTCCTAAGTTCGAGTCTCGGTCGGGCACACAGTTTTAGTCTGCCAGGAAGTTCCAAATGAAAATGTTTGGGAGTTAGTGAAAAGGGAAAAAGCAAAGGAAACAATCACTACAAAAATTCATCTCATTGAAAAGATTATTCATGTCTGGTATAATCACCCAAAGATGCAGGGCACATTACAAGCATGTATTAACACTATGCCAAGCCAAGTTGAAACATTAATAGCTGCTAAAGGTGGCATGACAAACTATTAAGAAGTTAGGCCTAGTTGCACTTACTGGACTCCCTTTAAGATAATTAACATTAAAACTCTGTGTTTTATGTTTTTAATAATTTGTAATGTTTAAAGAAATTAAATTACTTAATTTAGAGTTATCAAAACAACCTTTGCAGTTTTGTGTACCTGCTACACTCATATTATGTTAAAATTCAAGGTGCATCTAGTACGTGGCCAGGGGCTGTAATGTTTTACCAAACAGGCATCTTTAACTTGGTGCTTCAGTGGGATGGTTGCCTCACTGTTTACGACAAGTTTGCCCAATTGGACTGTATAGCCTTCAAATGAAAACTTTTTGATTGCCCCTTCTAGTTACACAATAGGAAATTATAACCCCATGAGTTTACATTAACAACAATTTCAATTACATTGCTAAGTATAGGAAGTTGCACAGATCATACCAGTACACAAGAAAGGAAATAGAAGAATTATAGACTAATATCATTGATGCAGATCTGTAGTGGGATTTTGGAACATATACAGTGTCCCTGCATTATGAAATACGCTGATGAAAATGATCTGTTGACATACAACTAACATGTATTGACAAAATAATGTAGTGAAACTGAAGACATATTTGGGTTTCCCCAAGGAAGTGTTATTGGCCCTCCACTGTTCTTGATTTCTGTTAATTGCAAAATGATTAACACAAGATAACTGCACTTGGGGTGTGAAGTGGCAATTAACTGTGAACAACAAAAAGTGTCAGGTCCTCCACATGAGCACTAAAAAAATTCCATTTAAATGTGGTTGCAATATAAATTGCATGAACTTAAAGGTTGTTGATCCAAATCAGTGGTTACAGATTAGAACTGCAAACACCTTAAACTATAACCATAAAATAGAAAAAAGTGAGGAAGTCAAACAAAAGATTGCATTTTAATGGCACAGCATTTAGTAGATGCACAAATCTACTGAAGAGACTGCGTACACTTTGCCTGACTATACTCTTTTGGAGTATTACCGCATGGTATGGGATCCTTCCAAGATACAATTGACAGAGGACATCAAAGAAGTTCAATGAAAGGCAACTTGTTTCTTATTATCATGAAATAGGGGTGAGTGTCATGGATATAATAAGCAAATTGGGTGGCAATTATTAACACTAGGGATAACTCTACATTAAATTACAATCACCAACTTTCTCCTTTGAATACCAAAACATTTTGTTGATTCCTACCTATATAGATAGAAATCAGATAGTGCACAAAAAGATTTATGCATCCATTTTCCACATGTTCTATGGCATAGTAGAACTGTCAAGAAATAGTCAAAGTGCTCCTATGAACTCGCTGCCAAACACCGAAGTGTGAAACGAACTGTATTTACCCAATTATAAGATGAGGTTTTTTCCCCCAATCTGTCATTCAAAAAATACAGGGTCATCTTATATTCAAAAATTAAACTATTGCCGCTGAGGTTAATATTTTTAAATTATTTAATATAGTGTATAGGGGTCATCTTAGATTTACAGATGAAGCTTTGACTATTGATGTCACAACTGACAATTTTGTGAGACACGGGAGAAAATAGCACCAAATTCTATCATCTTACAAACTATTGTTGCATTTGAACAATGTACAAACCTTATGCTACTTTTTAAGTAAAGGTAACATGCAAAAGTGGAAATGTTGTCCTTCAAAAAACATTACTTGATTCTGAACCCAGATCAATATTTTATTTGATTATAAGAGACTGTAATTATTTACTATGTGGGTTGCAAATGAGAAATTTGATCACTGTTCACATATTAAAATACCAGGTAAAAAAGTTACCACCAGCTTTTAATCAGCTTTACAACATGACGCTGCCACTCAGATGAAACAAGAAGGAAAATTTACCGAGAATGAAATGTCCAAGCAATGAAACAAATCATATTAAGCTGACTAATTGTTGTGGTAAGAATAAATTACAGCAGCAAGACTCGTGGAGATAGTACCAATATATGTCAATAGATGGTGGATGGAGTGCAAGTTCAAGAAGTGAACCGAATCATGATTGCAATCTATTTATGTATTAGTTGCTGTCGATACATATGACTTGCACCCCAGAAGATACTGCAGCCCACGTTTCGCAATTTCTCATACACAGCACTACAGAAGGGTTGGAGGGGGAACTGTGATACCAGCTTGGCTGAGAACTAGATGAGTATGGGATGGGGAGTAGTTACAAATTACATCAAGTTGCTATCCATGGGAATTCATACCACATACTTTCTAGGAACATCTACCATGTTTAAGCTGCCGTTTACCTGAATCCAACTGACTTTAAAACTGGACAAACGTTTAACAAGAGTATCCATTTCTGCAGACGACAGTAAAAGTCTAAATGGGTGCCAGTGGTGTATTTATGTGTCCCGTGCTGCAGTGTTGTCAACGATCACAATGAGGTATGATGGAAATGGAACGGGGTGTGTCAGCTCCTGGTTCCATGCAGCCAATGAGAGAGGAGCGGGCAAATGATATGTTTGGAAGCAAGACACATTGTAACCTTCTCACCTCAGTATAGAAGCAATATCCGATACGTACTCAGATAAAAACAGCTGTGTTCTCAGGTCCCACAGTAACTACAGTCTAAGAAATCACATCATATTCATAAGAGATAGCCAGAAAATACTTTTGAGAACGAAAATATAAATTTCACAACTGTGCTATGTGGATGATGACGATGATTAAAAATAGTGATACCACAAATGACAGTGTAAGTAAGCAAAAAATACAGAAAAGAGAATGGTCCGAAAATTAATGTAAATAATTTATTTTCATTTATTTTATTTATCCTTATATTATCGAAATGTAGAAATCAATAATAAATAGAATAGCTATCATGTTAACATTTTAGGCAGATATTTTATATCAATAACGCAGTTTGTAATTTTGATTAATAAGAATATGTTAAAAATAGCTTCTTCTCAAGATGCCCCTTCAGAAAAGAAATATAAATTATATTAGATTACTACAAGAAAACTGATTAGACTGTCATTTCATTTAATTCAAAACTTACCTCTTGTTTTAATTCAAGATCTCCAGGTGTGTTCCCAGCAAGTTGAGTTGATGCTTGTTCATGGATGGCAGTTTGTGCTGCTGCAATCTGAGCAAAATTGTCATCTACTGCCGGTGATGCCGCACATACTCCATTATACTGAACTACAGGAACTGGACCATTCTGGGTCGAGGGCGGTGATGCCATAACTACAGGGCTTGGAATGTTGACAATATTCTGTGTACCTGGCGACACCAAGATCTTTCCATCTACTGGTTTATCTATCTTGTCTATTACATGTATCAAGCATGTTTCTCCAGAGGTGACTGCAACACCTGCTAATATTAAATAAGGCCATATACAATGAAATCACAAACATATAATCAACATCTACTTTCTCACTATTTAACACTCATTATAAATACAAAATCCCAACTGGCATGAATTAATACGGTGCTCTCTAAACAGTAGATCCATGATTCACCCTCATACAATTGAGATCACCATGCTAAACATGTTTATATTCACTACTGAATTGCTGCTTGTAGGAGTCCCATTTTACATTAAAAGATGTGGTCACCCTTACACCAGCACATCTCAAAAATAATATTAATCTTATACCACTCAATTAAGAGCCTTTATGTTAATTTCTTGCATGTCAACAGTGGCATCCTTTGTCAGTATACAAGTGAAATATTTAGTATCACTTGATTCAGTCTGATAGGAATTTTTACAGTTTATTCAAATGAACTAATTTCTCACTGACACTTTTAGAATACACAGTTACTTCTACATCTACATCTACATCTACATCCATACTCCGCAAGCCACCTGATGGTGTGTGGCAGAGTACCCTGAGTACCTCTATTGGTTCTCCCTTCTATTCCAGTCTCGTATTGTTCGTGGAAAGAAGGATTGTCTGTATGCTTCTGTGTGGGCTCTAATCTCTCTGATTTTATCCTCATGGTCTCTTCGCGAGATATACGTAGGAGGGAGCAATATACTGCTGGACTCTTCGGTGAAGGTATGTTCTCGAAACTTTAACAAAAGCCTGTACCGAGCTACTGAGCGTCTCTCCTGCAGAGTCTTCCACTAGAGTTTATCTATCATCTCCGTAACGCTTTCGCGATTACTAAATGATCCTGTAATGAAGCGCGCTGCTCTCCATTGGATCTTCTCTATCTCTTCTATCAACCCTATCTGGTACGGATCCCACACCACTGAGCAGTATTCAAGCAGTGGGCGAACAAGCGTACTGTAACCTACTTCCTTTGTTTTCGGATTGCATTTCCTTAGGATTCTTCCAATGAATCTCAGTGTGGCATCTGCTTTACCGACGATCAACTTTATATGATCATTCCATTTTAAATTACTCCTAATGTGCACTCCCAGATAATTTATGGAATTAACTGCTTCCAGTTGCTGACTTGCTATTTTGTAGCTAAATGATAAGGGATCTATCTTTCTATGTATTCGCAGCACATTACACTTGTCTACATTGAGATTCAATTGCCATTCCCTGCGCCATGCGTCAATTCGCTGCAGATCCTCCTGCATTTCAGTACAATTTTCCATTGTTACAACCTCTCGATACACCACAGCATCATCTGCAAAAAGCCTCAGTGAACTTCCGATGTCATCCACCAGGTCATTTATGTATATTGTGAACAGCAACGGTCCCATGACACTCCCCTGTGGCACCCCTGAAATCACTCTTACTTCGGAAGACTTCTCTCCATTGAGAATGACATGCTGCGTTCTGTTATCTAGGTACTCCTCAATCCAATCACACAATTGGTCTGATAGTCCATATGCTCTTACTTTGTCCATTAAACAACTGTGGGGAACTGTATCGAACGCCTTGCGGAAGTAAAGAAACACGGCATCTGCCTGTGAACCTGTGTCTATGGCCCTCTGGGTCTCGTGGACGAATAGCGCGAGCTAAGTTTCACACGACCGTCTTTTTCGAAACCCATGCTGATTCCTACAGAGTAGATTTCTAGTCTCCAGGAAAGTCATTATACTCGAACATAATACGTGTTCAAAAATTCTACAACTGGTCGACATTAGAGATATAGGTCTATAGTTCTGCACATCCGTTCGACGTCCCTTCTTGAAAATGGGGATGACCTGTGCCCTTTTCCAATCCTTTGGAATGCTACGCTCCTCTAGAGACCTACGGTACACCGCTGCAAGAAGGGGGGGCAAGTTCCTTCACGTACACTGTGTAAAATAGAACTGGTATCCCATCAGGTCCAGCGGCCTTTCCTCTTTTGAGCGATTTTAATTGCTTCTCTATCCCTCTGTCGTCTATTTCGATATCTACCATTTTGTCATCTGTGCGACAATCTAGAGAAGGAACTACAGTGCAGTCTTCCTCTGTGAAACAGCTTTGGAAAAAGACATTTAGTATTTCGGCCTTTAGTCTGTCATCCTCTGTTTCAGTACCATTTTGGTCACAGAGTGTCTGGACATTTTGTTTTGATCCACCTACCGCTTTGACATAAGACCAGAATTTCTTAGGATTTTCTGTCAAGTCAGTACATAGAACTTTACTTTCGAATTCATTGAACGCCTCTCGCATAGCCCTCCTCGCACTACATTTCGCTTCGCGTAATTTTTGTTTGTCTGCAAGGCTTTGGCTATGTTTATGTTTGCTGTGAAGTTCCCTTTGCTTCTGCAGCAGTTTTCTAACTCGGTTGTTGTACCACGGTGGCTCTTTCCCATCTCTTACGATCTTGCTTGGCACATACTCATCTAACGCATATTGTACGATGGTTTTGAACTTTGTCCACTGATCCTCAACACTATCTGTACTTGAGACAAAACTTTTGTGTTGAGCCGTCAGGTACTCTGTAATCTCCTTTTTGTCACTTTTGCTAAACGGAAAAATCTTCCTACCTTTTTTAATATTTCTATTTACGGCTGAAATAATTGATGCCGTAACCGCTTTATGATCGCCGATTCCCTGTTCTGCATTAACTGTTTCAAATAGTTCGCGTCTGTTTGTCACCAGAAGGTCTAATATGTTATCGCCACGAGTCGGTTCTCTGTTTAACTGCTCAAGGTAGTTTTCAGATAAAGCACTTAAAAAAATTTCACTGGATTCTTTGTCCCTGCCACCCGTTATGAACGTTTGAGTCTCCCTGTCTATATCCGGCAAATTAAAATCTCCACCCAGAACTATAACATGGTGGGGAAATCTACTCGAAATATTTTGCAAATTATCCTTCAGGTGCTCAGCCACAACAGCTGCTGAGCCTGGGGGCCTATAAAGACATCCAATTACCATGTCTGAGCCTGCTTTAACCGTGACCTTCACCCAAATCATTTCACATTTCAGATCTCCGTCAATTTCCTTCGATACTATTGCACTTCTTACCGCTATAAACACGCCTCCCCCTTCACTGTCTACATCTACATTTATACTCCGCAAGCCACCCAACGGTGTGTGGCAGAGGGCACTTTACGTGCCACTGTCATTACCTCCCTTTCCTGTTCCAGTCGCATATGGTTCGCGGGAAGAACGACTGTCTGAAAGCCCGCGTGCGCGCTCTAATCTCTCTAATTTTACATTCGTGATCTCCTCGGGAGGTATAAGTAGGGGGAAGCAATATATTCGATACCTCATCCAGAAACGCACCCTCTCGAAACCTGGCGAGCAAGCTACACCGCGATGCAGAGCGCCTCTCTTGCAGAGTCTGCAACTTGAGTTTATTAAACATCTCCGTAACGCTATCACGGTTACCAAATAACCCTGTGACGAAACGCGCCGCTCTTCTTTGGATCTTCTCTATCTCCTCCGTCAACCCGATCTGGTACGGATCCCACACTGATGAGCAATACTCAAGTATAGGTCGAACAAGTGTTTTGTAAGCCACCTCCTTTGTTGATGGACTACATTTTCTAAGCACTCTCCCAATGAATCTCAACCTGGTACCCGCCTTACCAACAATTAATTTTATATGATCATTCCACTTCAAATCATTCCGCACGCATACTCCCAGATATTTTACAGAAGTAACTGCTACCAGTGTTTGTTCCGCTATCATATAATCATACAATAAAGGATCCTTCTTTCTATGTATTCGAAATACATTACATTTGTCTATGATAAGGGACAGTTGCCACTGCCTGCACCAAGTGCCTATCCGCTGCAGATCTTCCTGCATTTCGCTACAATTTTCTAATGCTGCAACTTCTCTGTATACTACAGCATCATCCGCAAAAAGCCGCATGGAACTTCCGACACTATCTACTAGGTCATTTATATATATTGTGAAAAGCAATGGTCCCATAACACTCCCCTGTGGCACGCCAGAGGTTACTTTAAAGTTTGTAGATATCTCTCCATTGATAACAACATGCTGTGTTCTGTTTGCTAAAAACTCTTCAATCCAGCCACACAGCTGGTCTGATATTCCGTAGGCTCTTACTTTGTTTATCAGGCGACAGTGCGGAACCGTATCGAACGCCTTCCGGAAGTCAAGAAAAATAGCATCTACCTGGGAGCCTGTATCTAATATTTTCTGGGTCTGATGAACAAACAAAGCGAGTTGGGCCTCACACGATCGCTGTTTCCGGAATCCATGTTGATTCCTACAGAGTAGATTCTGGGTTTCCAAAAACGACATGATACTCGAGCAAAAAACATGTTCTAAAATTCTACAACAGATCGATGCCAGAGATATTGGTCTATAGTTTTGCGCATCTGCTCGACGACCCTTCTTGAAGACTGGGACTACCTGTGCTCTTTTCCAATCATTTGGAACATTCAGCTCCTCCAGAGACTTGCGGTACACGGCTGTTAGAAGGGGGCAAGTTCTTTCGCGTAATCTGTGTAGAATCGAATTGGTATCCCGTCAGGTCCAGTGGACTTTCCTCTGTTGAGTGATTCCAGTTGCTTTTCTATTCCTTGGACACTTATTTCGATGTCAGCCATTTTTTCGTTTGTGTGAGGATTTAGAGAAGGAACTGCAGTGCGGTCTTCCTCTGTGGAACAGCTTTGGAAAAAGGTGTTTAGTATTTCAGCTTTACGCGTGTCATCCTCTGTTTCAATGCCATCATCATCCCGGAGTTTCTGGATATGCTGTTTCGAGCCACTTACTGATTTAACGTAAGACCAGAACTTCCTAGGATTTTCTGTCAAGTCGGTACATAGAAATTTACTTTCGAATTCACTGAATGCTTCACGCATAGCCCTCCATACGCTAACTTTGACATCGTTTAGCTTCTGTTTGTGTGAAAGGTTTTGGCTGCGTTTAAACTTGCAGTGAAGCTCTCTTTGCTTTTGCAGTAGTTTCATAACTTTGTTGTTGAACCACGGTGGGTTTTTCCCGTCCCTCACAGTTTTCCTCGGCATGTACCTGTCTAAAACACATTTTACGTTGCTTTGAACTTTTTCCATAAACACTCAACATTGTCAGTGTCGGAACAGAAATTTTCGTTTTGATCTGTTAGGTAGTCTGAAATATGCCTTCTATTACTCTTGCTAAACAGATAAACCTTCCTCCCTTTTTTTATATTCCTATTAACTTCCATATTCAGAGATGCTGCAACGGCCTTATGATCACTGATTTCCTGTTCTGCACTTACAGAGTCGAAAAGTTCGGGTCTGTTTGTTATCAGTAGGTCCAAGATGTTATCTCCACGAGTCGGTTCTCTGTTTAATTGTTCGAGGTCATTTTCGGATAGTGCACTCAGTATAATGTCACTCGATGCTCTGTCCCTACCACCCGTCCTGAAGATCTGAGTGTCCCAGTCTATATCTCGTAAATTGAAATTTCCACCTAAGACTATAACATGCTGAGAAAATTTATGGGAAATGTATTCCAAATTTTCTCTCAGTTGTTCTGCCACTAATGCTGCTGAGTCGGGAGGTCGGTAAAAGGAGCCAATTATTAACCTAGCTCGGTTGTTGAGTGTAACCTACACCCATAAAATTGGTTCAAATGGCTCTGAGCACTATGGGACTCAACTGCTGAGGTCATAAGTCCCCTAGAACTTAGAACTACTTAAACCTAACTAACCTAAGGACAACACACACATCCATGCCCAAGGCAGGATTGGAACCTGCGACCGTAGCGGTCGCGCGGTTCCGGACTGTAGCGCCAGAACCGCTCGGCCACAAGCGGCCGGCCCATAATAATTCACAGGAACTATCCACTTCTACTTCACTACAGGATAAACTACTATTAACATTGATAAATACGCCACCACTGGTCGCATGCAATCTATCCTTTCTAAACACCGCCTGTGCCTTTGTGAAAATTTCGGTAGAATTTATCTCTGGCTTTAGCCAGCTCTCTGTACCTATAACAAAGCCAGCTCTCTGTACCTATAACGGTTTCAGCTTCGGTGCTTTCTATCAGCGCTTGAAGTTCCGGTACTTTACCAATGCAGCTACAACAGTTTACAATTACAATACCGATTGCTGCTTGGTCCCCGCATGTCCTGACTTTTCCCCGCACCCTTTGAGGCTGTTGCCCTTTCTGTACTTGCCCGAGGCCATCTAACCTAAAAAACCGCCCAGTCCATGTCACACAACCCCTGCTACCCGTGTAGCCGGTTGCTGCTATGAGCCGGTGCGGTCCGCGCCCCGCGTGTGGTTCAGGTACAGCGTCCGTTCTCCCGCCGTCTGGGCGCTGCGTCCTAGGTTTTCTCGTTCAAGAGGGTCTGCCGGCACCGCTCTCGTTATTCTTCCCTCCTCCCCCGAAGTCGGTACACTCTGGGAAATATCCTTTTTCTTTTTAATCCGGGTGATCGCGGGTTCCCACGCCTTGCTATGGATGTAACCGCTGTCACGATTTAGTTGTGGCTCCCTTACTCTGATCTCTGTGGCTTCTTTGATGACACAGTCCCAGTATTTGGAAGTCTGTGTCAGGACTTTGGTTTGGTCATAATCCATGCTGTGGAGTTCCGACAGGCAATGCTCAGCGATTGCCGACTTATTGGGCTGTTTCAGTCTAGTGTGCAGTTGATGTTCTCGGCATCGGTCCCCAATGGTACGAATGGTCTGCCCTATGTATACACCACCGCAATGGCAAGGTATCTGATAAACCCCTGATTTCTGTAGACCAAGGTTGTCCTTGAAGGCTCTTGGTTTTGTTTGGAGGACGGAAGATGGTTACGTAAACACCAAGTGAAAACGACTGTTATATGCAGTCGTGGGACAAAGATGTACATGACACCCTATACCATTAACGACTCTTCTGTGAAGTAAGTTATAGTCCTCCTGGTATATCTTTGGGTGTAACTTTTTCTTGAAAGTGTCCTAATGCCAAAATTGTAGAGTCGTACAAATAAAAACAGGTCAGCTGATGAAATCACAAAACAATTTAAAAAATTCACCGCAGCTGCCGACCCTATCGCAATGGAGATCTCAGTGTACTGATGGTTATTCCAGGATCTCTTTCGACTTTAGTCTTTCAGTACTAAGTCAATTTCTCGCATCATATCTATGGCATCGTGTACACCTACTTCCTCTTCCCTTTCTTTAAAATTACCTCCAGTTCATTTCCTTTGTATAGCTGCTCTACATACTCCTTCCACCTTTCAGCTTTCCCTTCTTTGCATAGCTATGATTTTACATCTAAGCTCTTTATGTTCACACAGCTGCTTCTCTCTTCTCCAAAGGCGTCTTTATTGTCCTATAGGCAGCATCTATCTTTCCGCCAGTTATATACGCTTATATAGCCTTCTGTTAGTCCTTTAACAATTTCTTGCTAGCCACTTTGCGCTTTCTGTTAATCTCATTTCTTAGACCTGTGTATTCCCTTCGCCTGCTTCATTTGCTTCATTTTGTGTTTTCTCCTTTCATCAGATAGATTCATTATCTCCTGTGATATCCAAGAATTTCTACTACGCCTTGTCCTTTTACTTATTTGATACTCTCCTACCTTCACTATTTCTTCTCCCAATGCTACCCATTCGTCTTCTACTGCATTTGTTTCCCGTGTTTCAATAAATCGTTGCCTAATGCGCTCTCTGAATTTCTTAACACTCTCAAATTTCTTCAAATTATTCAGGTCCCATCTCCTTAATTTTCAACCAGTCTGCAATTTCTTTACTTTCAATCTAATGTTTATAAACAATAAATTGTGATCAGAGCTCTCATCTGCCCCAGGATGTGTCCGATAGTTCCAAACCTGAATCCGAAATATCGTTCATACCGTTATATACTCACTCTGAACCTTCCAGTTTCTCCAGGTCTTTTCCACGTAAATGGTCTTCTTTCATGATTCTTACACCAAGTGTTAGCAATGATTGAATTATGTTCTGCGCATCCTTCTGCCATGTGGCTTCCTCTTTCAGTTCTTTCCCCCAGTCCATATTCTCCCACTAACTTTCCTTCTCTTCCTTTTCCTAGTATTTACTTCCAGTCCTTCATCACAATTACATTTCCCCTCTCTTAACCATCTGAATAATTTCTTTTATCTCATCATACAGTCTTGCGATCTGTTCATCATCTGTGGTGCTAGCTTACAAAAAATGGCTCAAATGGCTCTGAGCACTATGGGACTTAACAGCTGAGGTCATCAGTCCCCTAGAACCTACTTAAACCTAACCAACCTAAGGACATCACACACATCCGTGTCCGAAGCAGGATTCGAACCTGCGACCGTAGCGGTCGCACGGATCCAAACTGAAGCGCCTAGAACTCAGCAGCATTAGTGGCAGAACAACTGAGAGAAAATTTGGAATACATTTCCCATAAATTTTCTCAGCATGTTATAGTCTTAGGTGGAGATTTCAATTTACCAGATATAGACTGGGACAATCAGATGTTTAGGACGGGTGGTAGGGACAGAGCGTCGATTGACATTATACTGAGTGCACTATCCGAAAATTACCTCGAGCAATTAAACAGAGAACCGACTCGTGGAGATAACATCTTGAACCTACTGATAACAAACAGACCCTATCCGAGCCTCAGGTACAGGGCGGGTCGCAGGTGGCGAACGATCCATCAGATATGGTGGACAGCTGCGAATAAGGGGAAACCCAAATAAGCAGTCCCGGACCGAGGCGGCAGCATCACGAGGGTGTGGGAGTGTGACTTTTAGCAAGGGTCACACTCATTCAAAAACCACAGAACCCGAAGACGTTGCTGTGTCATGGCGAGTAAGTGCTGCCATTACAATAAGCACCGTCAACACCCAAATCCAGGACGCGTATGAAGTGGGAACCATCGGCATCCTGGTCAGCGTCTGTTCACACAATGTGCGGCTGGTCATAATGCTCCAGGAACTAACAATCCCTGGTTCTAAACACCCAGTGGAAACACTGGACCAACTTGATTACAAGCAAGTATGACTCGTGCAAGTAATAACAACATTACCCCAGGTGGTAACCAATCCACCCATCAACAGATGGCAACCAGGAATTCGGATTCTGGGGAACCTGGACTTACACGATTACATCAGAGAAAGTCGGAGCTCTCTGGCAAACTTCCACTTAAAACACCTACATACATTGGAACCTTTAACATAAATACATTAATCCAACCAGGAAAACTTCTAAATCTTACAACAGAACTTGAAAAGCAAAAGATAGTAATACAAGCTTTACAGGAGACACGTTTTACAGATGAAGAAACATCAGATTATGGCAACTATCGCATCTTTAAGAGCAAGACGGATAAACGAATCGGAAGAGGAGCCCCCCATCTCGGGATGGCGTTTATCATACGCAAGAGCGTGCTCAGCTCCATCAAGGAAGTTACTCCCGTAAATAATAGGATAATGACGATGCGCTTACAATGTGCCAACAAAACATACACAATGGTTAATGTTCATGCTCCCACAAACGGAGACAACAAGAAAAACCCCCATAGAAACAGAAAAGTTCTGGGAAAATTTGGAGAATATAATGGCCAGGATTCCAAAAGATGATACAAAAGTTCTACTCGGCGATTTTAATGCCCAAATGGGTAGAGAGAAAATCCACCAAAAAACCGTAGGCAAATATCCTGCACATAAATTTACCAATAAAAATGGTACAAGGCTCGTCGAACTATGTAAGCAGAATAACCTGAAGATAATGTCAACATCTCTAAGAAAATGTCCAAGAAAACAAAAGACATGGAGATCTCCTATACAACAAATTGGCGAGTTTCAAATAGATCATGTGGCGATTTCATACCCAGTACAAAAAGAAATTTACGACGTCCAAGTACGCAGAGGAGCAAACATTGATTCAGACCATTACCTAACTAGAATTAAAATCAAGTTTACAGCACGAAGTAGTCATCAGAAGAAAACAGAAATACAGAAATATGACACCAAGAAGATTAAAGAATCTAAAGTAAAAGAAGAATGGGAGAAGGAAAAGGCAAACACATGGGAAGAATTTCATTCTAAAATCACGCGAATAGCTAAGGAAACTATTCCCTTGAAAAAGATATTCAAACACCCTTGGTGGGATTCGGACTGTGAAAATGCATTGGAAAGGAGAAAAAAGGCATTTCAAGAATATAACAGTAAAAAATCACAAGAAAGTCTACATTTATTTAACGAGGTTAGAAAACAGGTTTCAAAATCTATTAGGCAAGCAAAAAGGAAGTACACAAAGGCACAACTGGATGCCATAGAAGAAAATTTCCAAAACTATAATACAAGAGACTTCTACAGAACTTTTGCAGATAAAATACGAGGATATATCCCTCAAAATTTATGTTTCAGAAAACCAGATGGTAAATTAGCCCTAACAAACCAGGAAAACTGTCAAGTATTGGCTCAATATTTTTCTAACCTACTAAATTGCCCAGAACCTAGTTTAAGGTTTCCCAAAGAAATCTGTGCCAACGCTCCACCGGATTCATTACCACCAACACAGGAAGAAATCAAATGTCACATTAAAAACTTAAAAAATAATAGAACATCTGGCGAAGATGGCATTGTTGCAGAGCTATTAAAAAACCTAGGACCAAAGACGTTGCAAGAGCTCACAAAAATAATAACAAAAATATGGGAAACAGAAAAATTACCAGAGGAGTGGAAATGTGCCCTTATTCACCCGTTACATAAAAAAGGAGACAGGACAAATGTCAATAACTACAGGGGAATCTCACTTTTACAAGTCACCTACAAAATTCTCTCAACATGCCTGCTGAAAAGAACACAAGAGCAGCTGGAATGCCAAATTGGTGATTATCAAGCAGGCTTCCGCCCTGGTCGCTCATGCATAGAACAAATATTTAATTTAAAGACAATATTAAAACACAAAGCAATTAGAAATGCCCCCATAATTTGTACATTTGTAGATTTTAAGAAAGCCTATGACTCAATTGACCGGCAATCTTTGTTTAACATTTTAGAGGAACTTGGACTTGACTCCAAAACACTAAGGCTTATCAAAGAATCACTGACAGACACTGTATCTAAAGTTAAAGTCAGGGGAGAAATCTCTGAACCTTTTCTCATAAAAACTGGAGTACGTCAAGGTGACGGGCTATCTCCACTTTTGTTTAATATAGTCCTGGATAAAGTCATTAAGGAATGGGAAAAAGAATTAAAAAATCAATCCTACTGGAAACCAATCCATCTTGGTAGAACCAAAGACAACGTGGAGATATCTTGTTTAGCATTCGCGGACGACTTGGCCATACTTGCAGATGATGAAGAAATCGCCACCAAACAAATAGAGATCCTTAAGGAATGCGCGGATAAAGTAGGTTTACAAATTTCGTTTCAAAAGACAGAATTTTTCTGTACAAAATTCCATATACACAGTTTGAACACAAAATATGGAAAAATAAATAGAGTAAAACATTTTAAATACCTAGGTGAAATTTTGGAGCCAACCGGAGGAGAGAAAGTTGCACAGAAGATCAGACAACAGAAAATGAAGAGAGCATATGGTATGACACATGAAATATACCATAAAAAATGCATCTCCTCGAACACAAAAATCAGACACTACTGCGCAGTAATTAAGCCAGCAGCACTATATGCTAGTGAAACGCTCACACTCCACACAAAATGTGATTTAGAAAAAATACTAAAAGAAGAACGAAAAATTATGAGAAAGATTTTAGGTCCAAAATTAACAGAAGAAGGATACCGGATACAATCAAGAAGAACCACAGAAACTATATCAAACCTGGCAGCAGACATAAGAAGGCGAAGATTAAAATTTTATGGACATGTCACTAGACTTCCCCCCACACGACTCACCAACAGAATTCTCACTTACATAGAAAAAGTCAAATCAACAACACCATGGATTAGCCAAGTAAAATTAGATTTACAAAAAGCAAATATTGAACTTAAAGGTGTCAAAGATAGAAAAACTTTTAGAAATAAGGTGGAAAAGTGGAATGTATTGTCGGAGAAGGAAGCACTAAAGAGATCAGGAACAAAATGGACAGAAGAAAGAAAAAGAAAACATGGAGAACGAATGAAAGAAGTATGGAAGAAACGACGTCAGAAAGCTTTGCGTGATCCTTCTGGGTCCATTCGCGATAAGTAAGTGTGTGTGTGTGTGTGTGTGTGTGTGTGTGTGTGTGTGTGTGTGTGTATATATATATATATATATATATATATATATATATATAAAAAAGCAGGGTGGAAGAGATGTACTGTGGAAGTCAGTTGGGTGAAAGTGGGAAATGAAAGGACAGATTGGTTCAAGCAAAAAGGCGGTGTCAAACAGGGCAGTGCATTGTCACCTCTCCTTTTCATTGTGGTGTTGGATCAGATAATGACTAAGGTGGCCCTTGTTCCTTCTCATCTTCATTTCATGTATCTTCTTGGGAATCCACTTGTTTTCCATTCTGTGTAAGTGCCCATACCATCTTCACCTTGAATGGATTATGTGCTAGAACGAATTCCAAATTTGATCAAACAAAAGGTGGAGAGGAGACTAATTTTTGAAATGAACAGGTCATCTCCATAGGAATTGAAAACAACTACTTTGAGTTTTCTTGGATAAAGAGTGGACTTCTTTAAACTGTACAGTGTTCTAAAAAAATCAAAATTACTCTTCAGCATAGCATACTTCTTGACACACCAGTATTATATTGAGCATGCAATGGGGGATGCTATCTGAAATTACTCAAACTAGTCAAAATAAGGGGAAATGAGTGGCTAGAAATGTCGTTCAGTTGCACTGCAGCTTTTGGCAGCAGTTCTTCTGACACAATCCAAATATTCTTGACGCTACACCCTAGTCATTCTCAAAGCAGGAGTTGAATACAAAGGTGTGGGAGGACAGCAGAAATCTGTCATGAAAAACTGAGTGACCATAAAATTAATCTTATTGTCCACCACCAAAACCAAATGAAATTAGAAGCAAACAGAATTAGAAAGAATGAATTACATTTGTCATTTCTGTGTAAGTATTGCAGATCATTTAAAAATACAGTATACAAAAGCCTCTAAATGATATATGCATGGTATTAAAGTCCTCAGGTTTTAACCAATAATAGTTTCAGAATTGTTAGGCTGACAGCAATTAATACATACACAGACAACTATTAGTATACCACACTAGGTTCATCTATTCCCAATTCACACTCATTCACACATACTGATAGATTATTATTTCAGTGTATCACAACTAGTCTGAAGCACTCCAGGTCTTCAAAGATGAGGTGCTTGAAACTGGTTTATGTATAATGAAGTTCTGCAAAGGTGTATGACCAGTGATGCAATACTACAGAAAATCCTGATGACTTTAATGGTCATGGACATGTTTTGTGCAAATTTTGTCTATGGCTGACAATACTCTGGTGCGAAAAATGTAAATATCCTGCACAGTTTCTCATTCTATACCCACACCAGCCTTTTTTCTATTACTTAAATGCCCCCCACCCCACGCCACTCCGATCTTTGGCTCTCAAAACAACCCCTTTTGAATGAGACTGAATACTGTAAAATGCTAACTCAAATTTCAGAAGCCGCTGAAAGACAGATTAACATGAATATATTGCATTCAGGATACTCTACATTTGACTTTACCTGGATTTCTCCGAAGGAGTATATTATTTGCATTATTGTCAACATATTCCATTGTGCGACGCCTGTAGTCAGCTTTTCCTCCACCTCTACCAGTTACATTCCAACTTGGGTGAACAAGTGTGTCTGTCCTTGTAGGTGAGACTGGGACAGACAAACCTGCTATACGCCCACTGGCTTCCTCTCTTACTGGTCGGAAGGCCGAGTTCAAAACACCTACAAGATAAAAACAAGTACATTAGTAAAAGTTTCTTATAAATGTGTTAGTAAATGACTTTTGACTACACTGCCAAAGAAAAGTCACATATGTAAAAAACAAAGAGAGAGAATGTGTGTAATTAAATTGTCCTTGAGACATATGAGGCAATTCTACCTATGATAATGATAGAAGCTGAAGAAATGAATTAAAATCTGTGCCACAGCCGTAACTTGAACCCAGGTCTCCTGCTTACTAGGCAGATGTGCTAGTCATTACACCACCGTAGCAGTACAGATAACACAGCTGTGTGGACTGCCCTTGTAGAATGCCCTTCCTAACACAAACTTCAATTCACACCTTCAGCCTATTTTTGCCCTTCTTAAATCATCAGTATTGCCGAGACTCTCTGGTATTGGAATAGTACCCCAGCTTTGTATGTAATGGGGTGCTATTCCAATATCAGAGAGGCTCGGCAATATTAACAATTTATGAAGGGGAAAATAGGCTGAAGGCATGAACTGAAGTTTGTGTCATGAAGGGCACTGGACTAGGGTAGTCCATGCAGCTGTGGTATCTATACTGCTACAGTGGTGTAACGGCTAGCACATTTGTCTAGTAAGCGGACAGCACAGTAGCTCAGCGTGTTCGGGCAGAGAGCTGGCTGGCCTATGTAATAAAATAACTGAGTGAAGGGTCCTACAACGAACTTCAACAGATGTCATGTGACTTCTGCTATGACCAACAATAATTTACAAATTGAAGAAAAAAAAAGTGAGTAGGAGACCTGGGTTCAGGTCCCAGCCGTGGCACACATTTTAATTAATTTCTTCAGCTTCCATCATTATAAAGAGAGAGGAGACTAGCAGAGCAAGAAGGCAAAAAGAGGCAACTTACAATACAAAATGCATCCCATAACAGTACTTATCAGCCATGGGGAGCATTTGTTCATGTGATGGCTAGCATGATGCAGCTGTAACGGATAAACAAGATTTTTGTTTTAAGCCAGCTTACGTTAAACACTTTATTCACGACCATATGCTATATTTGCAAGACTGTGAAGGAGATGTGTCAAAGCGTCAGTCACAAGGTGAACTATGATGGGCCATATTTAAATATAATTAATAAACACACAGATTTCCACTTCTTTTCAAATGTAACTGATTGTGTAGGTTTATGAAAGTGGCAATCTTGACACTTATGGGTATCTTAATGCTGGTGCAGTAGTAAGGATTTCACAAATCCTTGATTGTATAGCTCTTGCCTCAGGTAAGAATACCTCTAAATGCAAGCCATTCATTGGATGGAGTGACCAACTTGATCTCCCAGTCTTAAGATTTACACAGCATATGTAATGCTCTCAGGAGACCCGTTGTCGCTCACAATGCTACCTTGTTGCATTGAGAGCAGCTTTACAAGAGAAATGGACTTCACTTTCTAAGTGACTTCACAGGTTTTATTACCAGCTCAACACATCATTCTATGTACCACTGGATTAATGCACCCTGTTCAGGTGTTACTTGTATTATACAAAACTTGCACATCCATTTCATAAATTTCAGGTATGTCACATATGTCAATTCTTTCTCAATAGTAGTTTTTGTGCTTTACTTACACCATGTTATGCACTTTTCACTTTGCTAAGTTCCGTCAAATCTGACATTCAACATTCTGTTATTTTTAAGTACAGATGCCAACTTCATGTGGAATACAGAGAAACTGGAAGATATGAATTTTATTAATATGCTTCACTATTTCATCATGAACATTTTTTTTTTTTTTTTTTTTAGGTTCATACACCTCTCCAAAATATTCATCAATAAAACCTCCCTCAAAAGTATAACTGTGTCACCAGGTCCTGACAGAGAGGTTCAATTAAGTATGTGAACCCTGAAGATGGAGCATCCTGTTGACAACAGGAGGGAACTAACAAGTGGCATCAGTTCTTAACAGAGATGAACTAACCAGTGGCATCAGTTATTGCTGCACACTTTACAGTTGAACGTAGTTTAAAAATTACAGGAAATCTTGCTCAAAAGACCTAAATTAATATAATTTATTAAAACAGTGTTAAATTCTAAGTACAGCTAAAGGAAACAGAACAGACACAAATGATGTCATACATTACTGTACCAGCAGTGGTATGTGAAAAGGACATGAAATATTTCTGCTTTATAATGTCCTCTCTCATAGGTTTCACATAAAATACATTATAATTTAAACAGTTTGGTGTTACAACTAATAAATTTTTAACTACATCATGTAATAATGTAGGAAATATAATATATAGTTCCCATAGATCAAGTGTCAAAAGAATGGAATGTACCAACAATGCTGCTTGCTATGTGGGACAAACCGTTTGAAGCCAGGTTCAGCAAACGTGTCACTTTATGTCATCAAAATGTGGTAGAAAAGTCTAATTTTGTCACCCCCCTTCTTGAAAGTGGGCACAGTGTGAAGGAATTTGAAATTTTTTACCATCACTTGTCATCCCATAGGACACTGAGAAGGTGGCCATTAGAAGCTTTCAATTGTGTGAATTATTTAAAAAAAAAACATGGGGATTCAACTATTATGAGCTGATTCCAACAAACAAACTGATCTGACAATAATGACCTATGTATGATCACATTCCTTCCACATCTTATATGAGTAATTAGTTTCTGGGGACAAATACACTTCCCAGATGATGTAGTTGAAAATTTATTGGTTTTAACATTAGACTGAGTAAATTATGATGTATTTTAATGTGAAATCTATGAGAGAGGACATAATAAAACAGAAATATTTCGTGTCCTTTTGACATACTGCTGCTAGTACAATAGCTTATGACTCCATTTTTCTCTGTTCTAATTCCCTCAACTGTAATTAGAATTTAACATAGTTTTATTAAATTATATTCATTTAGGTCTTTTGAACAACAGTTTCTGTATTTTTTAAACTATGTTCAACTTTAAAGTGTGCAGCAATAACTGATGCTACTTGTTAGCTCACACAAGTACCACCACGTATGTATAACTGTAACACGTTAGGCAGTTTTTTGTTACAACCACCTTATTCATTTCATATACATATCTTAAAAAAAAATTTTAAGTAACTGTGAAAGAAAGTTAATATATGTTGTCAGTGTGAACGCAACCTTTGACATGAATAGTCCAGGTGGGACTATGTGTGTATGTATAAGTAGTTTCATTGCTTTAAGTAACATTTAATGGTATGTACTTTATCACCAACTCATGTTTGATCTCATGCAACTGTCCATATAATAAGGAATACTTGTTACCTTATTGTAACTGGTTCTTTATATGTCTTTTACCACTGAAGATGGATACACAGTGAGCGAAATCTTTATTTGCAATAAACATTATTTGTGACTGATTGCTGTAGCCTTTACTACCTGAAAATTTGAGGAAGTTATTCAGAGAAAGTACTACCGACCACCGTGAAAAGGAAAAACATTAGCGTGGGAAGAAACCACAGACAGTAAGAAAGGAATACATGAAGAGTAAGGGGGAAAAGTCAATAATCACACACAGAAAATATTTATCCCTTTGAAAGTCCCTCCCCTTTTTCCCTTACACACATCATCAGGTCACAATAGCTGCTGTCCAGTAAATATTCCACCTAAAGATTAACTCAACATACTCCCAAAGACTGAGCTCACTTTTGTTTCAAACCACCTTGTTTCAATCTACTAACAAATTATATCTCAACACGTAATTCAATAATAGCAGCACAATATTCTCACTCTCTCCATCTGTTCTATTAACTACAACAATAACCCTCCTCACTCACATTCAATACCAACAAACTAATCCTTATAACATCCACATCTACAGTCCCAATGTCCAGCCAACATACCCTTAAAAGTGGTCACTCTTGGGTCCCAGGACCTACCTATCATTCTCTGACTGTTTCACACATTAACACAATCAGGGGGATAGTACAATAAATGCAACTAGAGATGCTACGTGCACAACGCATTATCACATGGGACCATCACTGGACTGCAAGTGGACAAACTATAGTGTCAAAAATGGTAGGAACATAAGAAGCTTGAAACTCTAGGATATCAGTACTGATCAGGGGGGAAAAATTGAATAAATCACAAAAAATAATCTATATTATTAATTGGAAAAAAATCCTTCCATGATTAAAGGGTAGGGGATGTAAAGAACAAATGAGAAAACAATAATGGTAAAAACTCGAGAGAGTGAAGGGCCCAAGAAATGTGTTGTGTGCAAAAATAATCATTATTTTGTGTGTGTGTGTGTGTGTGTGTGTGTGTGTGTGTGTGTGTGTGGTGGTGTGGTGTGGTGTGGTGGGGGGGAGTGGGGAGATAAAGGGAAACATGTAGAGGTACAGAAAACACTTACGAGGGAATGGTCCAATAAAACATGTCGAAACATAACCCAAATTTTTTTTTTGCAGGAAGAAGACCATGAAAGAAATACACTGCCAAAATTTTAGCTGCTAAGAGACACTGCAATTATTTTGTAAAAAATGTTGAAGTTACACATTTTTGCTGCGCAAAGAACAGCTTATAACAGTGGTTTGTATATCCCTGCCTGCCTAGCCCTCAACTTGGCGAATTACTCACGCAATGCTGCATAGTGGGATTATCTGGAGTTCACAGACACCAATTTTAAGCACCTAAAGCCTTGTTTACAATGGAGTGAATGGAAGCAAACAGGTGCAAATGAGCATTTGTAGAAAATTCACTACAATTTGCTTGTATATGGGTAGAATCGCTTATACTAGAGGGAATGGAAGAGAATACGAGGTAGCAAACATTGTCAATGACTGCTATGTTAGTAGTGTTTAGTTTTTGGAGTTAATATTTGCCATACAGGATAAAACTATCTTGTTAGAGCCAAAATGCAAAACTTTGCTATTCAGTGAGGATTATTTTGCATGGCAAGCGCACAGTTCTTGATGGAGTATGCAAAATGGTGCAGGGAAGGAAGAATTTAGGTGTTTCAATTTATATGGAAGCGTGGCATATGTGGAGATCAAACACTTTACACAGAATTGCTTCTCCATCTGTTCTTAGCCTAGTTCAAAATTTTCCTTGTATGTCAGCTGCTGTTTTCCCATGGTTTCTCATTACCATTGAGGGGAAACTTATAAACAAAACACTAATTACCGACGTTGAGCATCATCTCAAGAAGTGACACAGCCAGTGTTTCTACTACATGTGTAAGGTCTAATGGTCATTTTTCCCCCTAAAACAAAAATGGTCTAGTGGCAAAGTGCGCGCTTCACAATCCAGAGAGTGTGGGATCAAATCCTGTTCAGACTACAATTTTTTCACTATGATTTTTAACAGAGCATTCTCTTCTCACAGTTGTTTTAGTGGCCACAAAAGACATGGTTCGAATTGCACGTTAAACTGCAGGTCTCCACTTTCTGATTAGGTAACAGCAGAAGGTTAGGGACATTTCAGTAGCTGCAGTGGCATCCAGCTGAAAGACCTGCAAGAGGCCTACCAGGTACTCTAGACAGGATTCTCTTTTGCTTGTGCTTGTTAGGTTGTTTGCTCCGGAAAAATCCTGGCTTAAGCTATACAAACATTTTTTTTAATAACTTCACATCGACAGTTCAATTCTTGCACATGTAATTGTGATAAAAGTGGCTAGCAGAGAAAACAAAATCATGGCACTGTTTGATGTCACAGACGACTTGGATCAATGAAGCCTTGTAATTTGTTGAAATGAAATTTGTCTTGCAGTACTGCATTTTATAACAATTTCTGTAGGTCGTTCCTTATAATAATGTTTGAATGTCTTACAGTTGACTATCAATAAAACAGTTCTTTGTTTATTCCCTGTAGTTTTCCCAAAAATGCGAAATGTCTATTGGATGACAAAAACAAACCTTTTTCTTGCACCAGGCACACCGGACAAAGGAAAAATCGATGCAGTGAGGCACTTCACAATAACCACTAGTTTTATTTAGACAGAACTTGGATGGAGTCAGAAATGGTACCGGTCACTGTTCTGCATACTGCACTGCGTACCAGCATACTTGATCAGATTCATAAAGCATGGCGAAGAAAACTGGTAATGCACAAATGACTGGAGCTTAAGAATACTGTTCCGCTGATAAACCTGAAATGAGAGAGAGGTATTGGAAATTACGTCTGATAATTTCCTGAAAAATGCTTTCCACTATCGAAAAAATTCTTTATCGAGATGTTGAATCGCCCTAGTACTTCCAGACGGAATCCACATTACATCTACAGATTTTTTTGTCATCCTCCACAAAAACAGAGGCGTCGTTATGTCCAGACCATGAATCCAACAAAAGCAATGAATTAGTTTCTGCAGCTGGCATGAATAAGATTCAAACGAAACGTTGAAAATTACTCCTTACCATTTTTTCCAGATTTTGATACATCGATTACAAGATTTTTGCAAATTAACTGACCATTTTTATTAATTTTTGGTCCCAATTTGCCTTGAGATTCTTGAAGACAGATATACAGCTGCGGAAACAGTAAACCACTCATACTGATAACTGGCATTAACATATATGAATGTGTCATTGCAGTCATTGAATGGGCAACCGTCTTTTTTTTACCCCGAAATGATAAAGTGCATTGTGCACACCGTTCTTTCACAAAACCAGACTGATCAGCATTACAAACAGCAGTTTCAGGGATAACAACAAGTTTTGTCTTTACATCAGCTACGAATTTTTCTACAGTAATGACTATCACTGGTAGCTGCTCTGCATGTTTACATGATGTGAACTTGGTAATTTTATGTCTTCCTATTCCGTATGTTTTCTTCAACCTGTGTAACCAGGTCAACGAAGCCTGGAAATTAGTGACTGTTCATGTCAGGCGCAATTCAGAGGGCCCGGTTTCGTGGATCTCAGTTGGTAATGGTGCATAGCCTCACACTAGCTGTTCTAAACCTTTTGAACCGCTCCTCATTCAGATGGTTTTGGGTGTCTGTTTGGCCCACATTTCTTCCTTCAAGTAATTTATTCTTCCATTCGTACAGTTCACACTACGATTTTAGGAAATGAAAATGCCTTTGTACACTGCATAACTTCAAGTGTTTTATCCCTCCTTGATATCATTCAAATTAATGTCAAGGAAAGCAACTAACAAATGACACACATGTAAATCCTAAGGAGAAGTAGGTGATTTTGGCTCGAAACCACGTTCTTCACATTTCATCACTGCTAAATTGAGAATGTTAATTGGATTCCACATTACTGTGAAACTTGAAGAAAAAAAGGCACTATTAGCAGGCATGCTTTACAAAAGCACAATAAATGTTAATTCAGCTTTATCTGTATAGTCAATACTCACCAATACTGCAAAAAGCAATTGATAATTTGTAATACATGTTACTTGAGTGGCTAATTTGAGAGAATAGTAACAGTGTACCATACTGTCACAGAAACTATCGACAAACAATAACCTGAAATGTCCTTTACAGATTATGATTGGGTTGTGTCATGTTTCCTGTTTACAAATGTACTGCCGACCTCGGCTGTGTGTGAGCTTAGTTGTGCATGCACAGTTGCTACACAGTAGAGGTGTACATTTCTACTGTCGCCTAGCGTGCTACAAATTTGGCAATTTTCAGCTATTTCTTTTTTTTTTAATACTTGCAGTGCCTCTTAGCAGCTAAAATTTTGACAGTGCATTTCCTTCATTGTCTTTTTCATGTGTAAAAAAAATTAGGGTAGGTTTCGACATGTCGTATTGGACCATTCCCTTGTTAGCCCCACTGGACAGTGGATGGGTGACTATGCATAATACAGAGTGTAACAGAAGAAAATATGGCCAAAGTTTCATGAAACATTACTCACACATAGAGGAACAAAATGTGTTCGATGGAATGGGTCCAGAAACACTTTATTTCTATGTTAGACCTTACTTTCTAATTCTCTTCTCAATCACATTAATCATGGGAAACACACAGAAACAGAACATAGCAGCATCACAAGCAATGTTTTCTTACACGAAGTGTTCAAAATACCCTCTTGGTGAGAATGTACAGTATGTTGCAATTCTTGGGTTCACCATCAGTGTTTGTTGTTCCAATTGAATGAAGGTAATGTTGACATATGACTCACTTTGTTGTTTGTGTTGAGATGTGATTAACTTCACTGTTCTATCAGCATCACACACATAGCATGAACTGTTTAATGTTCATCATGGAATCATTCCAGTACAGTACAATGGAAGTGTACTCAAATGTGAAGTTCTCAGATGCCTATGCAGATACCGTGGTGGTGAACCTAAGTATTACATCTTAATGTACATTCTAAGCACATGTAAACATGAGGGTATTGTGACCATTTGGTGAAAGAAAACATTTTATGTATTGCTGGTATGTTCTGTTTCTATGTATTTCCCATGATTAAACTGATTATGAAGAGTATTAGAAAATTAGCTCCAACCTGAAAATATAACACTTATGGACCCGTCCATAAAACACATTTTATTCCTAAATGTGAGAGGAACATTTCCTGAAAATTTGCCGTATCTGTTTGTTACATCCTGCAGAAAGTACTATTCCTGTAATCTGAAAGGAATTTTTGCTGAGAGGGTCTGGATACTACAGATAAATGAAAACACAGATATTTCCCTCATTTCATTCTGCTAACACGTGGCAGACAGCAACTGTGGATCTCTGTTCCAGAAGAAATTTCCCCAGACGTTCATTATCAAAAACAAACAGCATGTCTTTCAGTACACGACTTGTCACCCAGGGAATTTTGAGAAATCTGACATAAAATATAATTTTATCTAATGTACTGATGAGTCAGTTGAAACTCCAGATAGGAATATCAAAATGTAGGAAAACATAGATTGATACTTATTGTAAAGAAGACATGTTAAGTTGCACACAGGCACAAAGATACTTCCACAAAGCTTTAGGCCACAGCCTTCATCAGCAAAATGAAAAACACATACCATTCATGCACACAAGCAAGCACACCTCACGCGTATGACTGCCAACTCCGACAACTTGGGCCAGAATGTGTGGATGAGGTGTTCTTGTTTGTGTGTATGAGTGGCGTTTGTTTCTCTTTTGCTAAAATCTGTGGTCGAAAGCTTTGTGCAAGTGTCTTTTAATTGTGCCTGTATGCAACTTAATGTGTCTTCTTTACCGTAAGTAGCAATATATCTTTTCCTAGATTGTTGACAAGTCAATTCAGTGCTTTGTAATTGTGGATTTGGGTTAAAGTCCACATATTGATTACAAAGAAAATGTTCTTTTTCCAGTGTATATTTTCTTCACAAAGAACATTATAATATTATAAACAGTTTTACTCATTCAATGTGGAAGAATTTCTCTAGTGGGGGCCATTTGCTGCATTTGGTGCAGCAAAGTGCAGAACATATAAGTGAAATTATGTATATGTCATAGAACAGTTCACTTAAGGTTTATTAACACACGCAAATTTGGGTTCACTATAAACAATAATAATATAAATATTCATTGTACATGATAAATATGTGAATTTTGTTAAAATACATGATATATTCTGTAAAAACCTGATATTAAAATTCAGGTTATATTGTGAAAACAGTATATTTAAATTAAAAACAGATATCCTCAAATTTTATCACTTGCCCAGCAAACTGACTTACCAATTTTTTTAAGCTGAAACTAGTCCTAACTGTTTTCAATTATGAACACCTGTGCCAAATATCAATTGTTATTGGATTTTTTCCCCTTAAGTATACTGTAATCTAAGAGTGTCGTTTGTATTTGTGGGTCAGTAGCACGCAACATCGAGGTTATCAGTGCCCATATGAAAATTGAAACGAATTTAACTACAACATAGAAAATGCGATAAAAGAACTAAAAGGCAAACTGAGATAAAAATCACTCCCCCCCACCCAAAAAAAAAAAAAAATCACACCATTTATCACTCACTCAGTCACATTAGCTCACAATATGGAAAACGCCACAAACGGCGAGATGTATGAGAACTTAAATAAAACCCAACGAAGACCAGAGGGAAACTAAAAGAGATTGACAGCAATATATAGCTGACTGATCACTTATCAAAAACACAAATGAGTCAGCCACCTTGATAACACATTAAAAATGGTACCCTAAAATTTCTGGGAAAAAGTCAGACATTTCTCAAAATGTAAAAGTCATACCACATTAATTTGTTGTCATCTAAAACAGATGGCAAATATTTCAGAAAATAAGCTGCCACCCTTTACACCAAAAATAAAATACCGTCTTGTAAAATGTGGTGAACTGTGATCTGTATGCCACAAGCACTACACATCGGAGGGGCCTCACACCAGAGCAAGAAGCTACGCGTCATAGGGCTGTAGTCTATGCAAAGATGAGTAAGGAGGACCTCATACTTCTTGTGTGGCTGGAAGAAGGTATGCCATGGCCATGTTGAGGACTTAAGGAGTTGCAACTTATTATCTGTCATTTACAGACATTCTTCTTCCCATCGATGCATGACTCTGTGCCTCAACAGCAAAGCGAGAGGATCCAGGAGGATGGCACATTGAACTAACTGAGGAGCATATCTCCTTGGTTGCTATATCCACCCTTTCGTTCCCTGCAATGCGCATGTGCCCTGACACCCAGCGAAAGACATTTCCTTCCCCAGCCTTTGTAGCTGGAGGAGGGCATCATGGATATTTTGGACTACTTATCTGCTGGGGACAAACATTGTAGGGAGTGAAGGGCACTCAGGGAACATACAAGGAATTTAGCACCCTTAACATGTCTCATCTGCTCCAGTGCCTCCAAGATTGTGTGCAATTCCATGTCAAAGACAATAAAGTCTTGAGGCAGTCAGATCTTGAGCGTATTATCAGGGAAAACAACAGAGCAACCAATGGAGGCCCACTGTTTAGACCCAGCCATAAATAGAGCTACACAGTTGTGGTGCTCAGATAAAATGTCATAAAACAATGTATTGAAAATGGATGGAGGACTGGAACTTGTCCTGTACTGCACTATACCTTGTTCCACATCAAGTGACTAAAACACATGCTGCAAGCAGAACCCATATGGCCTTGTTGCTCATGGACGATTGGAGAAAAGTTGTTCCAACCACAGATAAGTAACAACATGGTTTGCAGGTGAAGTCACAGCAGTGAGTAACTTACAAGGTGTGATCAAAAAATATAGGGAATTTTTTAATTTCGTGGGCTTTATACACCTGATTTTCAAAATATCTTTTTTGTCTTGTTGGCACACATGTTCCTCATGTATGTTTGCACTTTCAATTATTTTGAGTATTTACTTTATTGTTGACAACTGAGAAGGTTATACAAGTTTTCGAGTGCTTGGTGTATTTTTACTTTCAAAAAAATGCATAAAAAATTTTGCATTACATTTCGCTTGAAAAATGGAATAAAGTACACCACCACTTTGAAATGTTGAATGTGGCTTTTGGCAAATCTGCTATGAGTAAGACAAAAGTTTGTGAATGGTATAAATGTTTCAAAGAGGGTCAAGAAGATGTTGAAGATGACCCTAGTGCATGAATTACTGATGACAATATGGAAGAAGTAAAGAAAATAGTTCTGGAAAATCACCGAATCAACATCAGAGAGGTTGCTACTGATGTTGGCATAGTTTTTCATTCATGCCAAGCAATTTTTTCAATGTTCCAGGCATGAAATGTGTAGCAGCAAAGTTTGTTCCGAAAGTGTTGAATTTCGACCAAAAATGACTTCGCATAGACACTGCTCAGGAATTGTAGAATGAAGCTGATAGTGATCCAGAACTCCTAACGAAGGTTGTAATAGGTGACAAAACATGGTCACATGGTTATGATGTCAAAACCAAGACCCAGTCATCCCAAGGGAAACTGCCTGAAAAGCCCAACCAAGAAAAAATTCGAGAAGTTCAGTCACACGTGAAGGTTCTTCTCACTGTTTCTTTTGATTACAATGGAATAGTGCATCTCGAGTTCCTGCCTTATGGTCACATGGTCAATAAGAAATACTGCCTGGAAGTTATGCACTGTTTGCGTAAAGCAGTCCGAAGAAAATGACCAGAACTGTGGTAAAACCACCCATGGAAATTGCATCACTATAATGTTCCCGCTCACATCTCAATGCTTGTTCATGAGTTTTTGGCAAAAAACAAAACCATTACATTGCCTCAACCCCCTATATTTGCCGAGTATGGCCCTCTGCAACTTCTTTCTATTTTCAAGACTGAAGAGAACCAAGAAAGTGTGTGGTTTTGTCACCACTGATGAGATAAAAACAGAACCACTGAAGGAGTTGAACACCATAGTGATAAATGAGTTCCAGAAGTACTTCCAAGACTGGAAAAAGCACTGTCTTAAGCGTAGTATATCTCAGGGGGGGTTACTCAAAAGAGGACAAAGTTGATGTTGACGAATTAATAAAATTACTTTAAGAAAACTAAAATTCCTGTTACTTTTTGATCACACCTTGTAAATGCCTGGCGCATCATGAGGAGCTGCCACCAGGTGGTAACAGTTCTCCAGCCTCAGCGCAGAGACTAGGTATGACACTGGTCCTATAAACACCTGCAGCGAATTTGATCCCCCTCGGGAATAGAGTCAATAATCGTCAGATACGAGGACCTCGCTGATCCATATACTGTGCACCCATAAGCTAGCTGTGATCACACAAACACACTATAAAACTGGAGCAGACATGCCCTGTCGGCTCTTCAAGACTCGTGGCTAAGGCACTTTACGATATTCAGTGTCCTTACCATAGTCATGATACTATTCATGGCTGTGGCAAAGAAGGTAACACTTTGAACACTGCCCTGAGGGACAAAATAATCTTGCCCAAAATAATCTGACAACGTGCCATCATCTCAGGACCCAAAAAACTACTTCGACAGAAAAGACCATATGAAGATGGGGAGTTGTGCAAGAATACTGTGTCTCCAAGTAGTCTCATACTGTCACAGTGAAATACTGATGTTGGAGAATATACTAAGACACTGATGTTTACTTCAGAAAACCTGATGAATAGCTGGCTCTAGCAGGATCAAGTTGTTGTCAGTGGACCTAAACCTCGAGAATCCACTCCGAGAACGGTGAAGGAGCTGCCTGGTCTCTAACAACAAAATGAGTTAACCATTCCCTCCAGGGTCTTTCCTACACAGCTTGTTAAGGCGACACTCTGTAACTACTGGGGCACATGTGGTCCTTTCCTGGTTTGAGGAGAGGTATCAAAATTGTCTCTCTCCACAAGATGGGAAACTTGCCTGTGTGCCATATCCAGTTACAACAGGTGCTGTTGGCAGATGTCAAAGTGTGCAGTACCAGATTTGGTCATGACCGTGTGCAGTATCATGAGTCTTAGACAATGTCAAATCCAGCTCCCACAAGGAGAAAGGGCAGTTGTATGAGATAGAATTGTTGGTTCTAAAGTCCAACTTGCCCTCTCTTCAGTCACACAGTAGCGGTGGAACGCCGGATCCTGGCTGGCATTGACAGTTGTCATTGCAAAAGGCTCGGCCATCATCTGAGCGATGTCTCCAGGTGTTGTTTGGTGACACTCCTGTTTCAAAACTGCTGCCATTCTAGGAATGCTTGCCATGACCTTTTCTTACTCTCCTTAATTACACATCGAGCCTGGCTCATGCGACTCTAAAGGCTGTGAGGTTGTCTGCTGTTGAGCGATATTTAAACTGTCAAAGAGCCGCATGCCTGTTCTAGGTTGCTGAGCAGCGCTCATCGGTCAGCAGCACTCATCGGTCAGCAGCACTCATCGGTCAGCAGCACTCATCGGTCAGCAGCACTCATCGGTCAGCAGCACTCATCGGTCAGCAGCACTCATCGGTCAGCAGTATGATGGATCACTCGTGTGATGTGGTCCACTCATTCCTGGACGCTGTCGCAGTGTTCAAATGACAGCCGGTTGGCTGAACAGCACAGTGGAAAGTGGTCACTGGAATGACAGTCAACAGTTGCTTCTCACTGAGCAGAGTCTGCAAGGGCTGGAGAACAGAAAGAAAGGTCCATGGCTGAGGACGACCCAATAGCAGCTGAGAAATGCGTGGGACCGCCTGTGTTGAGGATGCAGAGCTTCTGAAACATCATGAGGTCTCGGGGCAAATGTAGTTCGAGCCCCATAATACATTATGGACATTGAAATCGAACAGTAGGGGAAATGGGTGGATCAGTTGTTCTGTAAGGTCTGTGAAAGCTGCAGTGTCTATTGCATCCTGTGGAGGTAAGTAAAGGTGCAGATAGTGATCATCTGACCCACACGAACAGAAACAGCTATGGCTTGTAGGTCGGTAACCGAGGAGACAGCAGAGGAGTGGTGTATGTTACTGACAAACACAGCAACCTCTCCCTTGGCCATTTACCCAGTCAGGTCACCCTTGTGATAAAGGGTACAAACCCATAGTACAGGGGCTTCAGACATTTTAAAATGAAGTTCTTGCAAACATAAGCACAGGGAGCATTCCTGTGCTAGGAGTTCCAGTTCCTCCACATGTCCTGAAACCATTAATGATCCATGCAGTACGGGAGCCATTTATCACGGGGGTTGCACTTCCATTGTTTTTCTGCGAGGGAGGGGAGCCCATAGTGGGTGGAAGCTAGGTCTTGGGGGCGAGATGAGTGCCCTAGGCCAACATCAAGGCTCATCGACTCCGAAGACAAATTATGAGAGATATCACAAGAGAGCAACACTGGCATTGTCAGACTGCTTACTTCCCGTCTCCATCAGCAGCTGATTCATTGCCTTTGACTTTGATTTTTTTACACATGGACACTTTGGATGCACAACTGTAGAGGTGGCAGTGACAGTGCTGGAATGAATCTTTGGAGGAGCACCAGGTGCCATACAACATTGACAACTATAGCCTTTTCTGATTTTCTGCTTCAAAGTAACCGCAGCGGCATAAGTGCATTGACAAACACAGGCACTAGTGCTGACACTTGCAACCTCCATTTGTGTAGCTGCATCAATCTTCTGTGCTGTTAGTTTAAGAACAGAAGCAACAGAGGTAGCAAACACGTGGGGCTGCATACCCTTATAGATCTTTTTGGCCTCACCATATGGGATGCAGTTCATTATTTTAATTTCCTGTCTCTTCCTTTCTTCAAGAGAAACACTGTAGTCCCTACTCCAGACAGGATGATCTCCAGAGCAATTTACACATATTGGAGGACTCGAACATCTGACTCTGTCGTGAGCAGCCTTACCATATTTGCCACAAGTGGATTCTCCCTTACAACCAAGAGCAGTGTGCCCAACGCGCTGGCATTTAAAACAGCACATTGGATTGGGGACATAAGGCTGCACACTTAGGTGAAGAAAACTTTCCTTGATGTGGTCTGGAAGTTTCGTGCTGTTTAAAGTCTGTATAAATGAGTCTGATTTGACTAGATCATCATCCATCCTTTTCATTATGTTTTGCATATCAACAATGCTTTCTTAGGTCAACTCAGCTTTCAGTTCTTCTCTGGTTATGTCAACCAGATCCCTGCAAGTCATGTTACCTTTCCTGTAATTCAAGGGGTTGTGCAGTTCAGTTTCTGTCGCATACTCAACAAGGCACTGAGCTTTTTGGAGGATCTTCACTTATTGGAAACTACGTTTTTATACCAACAGTGCCCCACTGTGCAATTGCTAGACATATATTAAATTTCCAGCAATCTCCTTTAAATGTAAAAAGAGGAAACTTTCTTGAAGTTGCCCTCTTTCCTCTTCACTATTATAAACATGTTCTGACCAGCAATGTGTGTTCTGTTACTATTAATGTATGTACTCTGAAAAATCCCTGAGACAGGAGGGCTGGCTACATGAGCCCTCTTGTTGGTTTGGAAGCTGATATCCACTGGGAATGGAAAAATTTAATTTTGAGGATTCCACCTAGGTTCCATGAACAGCTAGGGAAATATGGGTCCACTCAGACAGAGCCCCATGTGCCTGAGTAAGCCTTATACATCTGAGGTGCAGCAGGTTTCCCAAAGGCTGCATATGAACGAATTAACAGCCAAGCATTTCATCAGCGTGCAGCACACCTTAACATTGAGCGTTCTTTTTACAGAGGTTTTTCCATCCTCACAATCTGAGCGGTCAAGCCAATATCTTCATTCCTGTGACACACAACATTCCACCATTGTGCTGTACAGTGGTTGCTGATGCACATCCAAAGCTCATGGTGGCACTTACCATTCCCCAGCTCAGGAACCATGGGGTCGTCACATCCTTACCCAGGAAACGAATTCTGAGCCCCAAAGGGCTAAGAGAGTGTTACACCCAACACATTTTACTTTTATTGATAAAGCATCATCAGCTTTGCTTCTATAAACATAGCATACGTAACATGTTTCTATATTTTGATATTTTAGATTAATGAATGTGCTACATAATTTACTTACAGTGTTTATTGCTGCTTTTTATCTTTTTTTGAAGTTGAGAAGTTTTTCTCTCTTAAGACAGAAAAATCAAACAACTACTGTGGAATTTGGCCATCCAAACAAATATCTGTGCCACATTTTATCCAAATCTGTGACACACAATGACTGGCCACCCCTTGCAAGATATCAATCACTGGATATTGAAATTGACCGTGTAAGTGGTAAATCTGTAGCTCTTCATTCATATTGAAGATTGTTCTCTGGCCACTACCACACTTAAAGCAGCTCAGTGTTTACAATACAACATATTAAGAACCTGAGAGATTTCGTACTTATTTTCATAAGATTAAATTATGTGATTAAGAACCAGGGGTACAATATGCCAGTCAGAATATTTTGCAATTTGAACCAGATTTGGTGAAGATTAAGTGTACAAAAGAAAATGATATGTAGTAATTGGTTAAGAATTTAATGTTATATTGGAGGTGAATTTTGAGTAGGTGTGAAAGCGATGGCAGCCCAAGACATTTATTTCCAAACAAGGTTAGTGGATAGGTTTGAGATTGTAAACACAGCTAAGGATGTTTGTGCATATGATAGAGAAATCACCAGTGGATCTGATCCACTTACCATAAAGACATGACTTGATCACCATTGCAAACTGCAAAATGAAAAGATGCAATATGTAAAAACAAATGGAAACATTATTGAGTTTCAAAAATTTGAGATTCCTTTTATATAATCCTGCAACTTCCAACCAGCTCATCATATTTCCCATGAATACAGCCATCATGTCATTCATTATTGACATTATTTCTTTTCATAAAAGACTTTTTTTTGTTTTTACTATATACAATAGAAAAATACAGACAGAGAACCAAAAAAAGCTTTAGTAGCATTTTTCATTTCCTGAGTTACAAAATATTTTTCCAGCAAAGCTACAGTTTCTTCTTTACAAAACACTTGAAAATATGAACATACGTGCACTAGATGGTGGTGTTTCCTCTCCTACATCTGTTTCACCACGAGCATCCAAGTCAACTTCCGAGCGAGCAGTGTCATCTGATCGTGCTACACTTGCTGTGTCGTCAGTATCAACTTCTGTCATGCGTTCAGAGTCTGATGCCATTACATCTGTGCTCCATGCTTCTGATGCTGTTTCAGAGATATCTAAAAGCTGTGACAAGAAAATGTGTTATGAAATGCAGTTTCACACAAAGCTAACAATCAAATTTCATACAGGAGATAACGTACTTAGTTTCAATAGCACCACAACTACAAATAATCACAACTTCGGTAAAAAACAATAAAAATTCACGAATAATGTACTCCATACTAATGTAAATTATACATGGTCAAAAGTTGGCGGTATTCACAAGGTTATGGAATGTGTAACTTAGGACAGCTTGAAGCCTGGTTAATCATGATTATATTGTGAAATCAGATGACAGCCCACACCAGTAATCTGTATGACACACAATACAAAACTTTTCAGCTTAGAGCAAAAACTTCATGAATCTTTAGGAGGCCCCAGTCTTCATATGGCGCACTGTGGGGTTTACGAGACATACATTCAGTTCCTTGTTTGTAGTGGTCACATAAACAATTGTGTGTTAAAATTTTCAGAAGAAATCAATAAAATTGAAATATAAGCTATAATAGATTTAAACTCAACGAAAATAAAAGAAGAGTTATCTTTTACATTAAAGAAATTGTCTATTTATTTTCCAACAATTATGAAGTGGCCTGATAAATTGAATCATGGTCTGCACTTACTGATACTGATAGGCACATCAGATGTTCAAAATGCAGTTTACATGACTAAATCATGGCAAAAATTCACACTTCTGAACACAGTGATCAACTACTAAAGGTATGCAAGCTTACAGAACATTGCAATGATCTTGACAGGTTGTTCCCATCAAATGTTAAACGAAGTTACAATTATGAAAAAGCTTTCCAATCAACGGCAGCCATGTATGTTAACTAGTCACCAAACACACATTTGAATAAACACTGTTCAAGAATATTTAGACTTCATGAAACACAATTGCAGCGAGGCTCCCAATGTTTTATTACAGAAGAAAGACTATGGATTGACATTTTACTGTAAAGCCATTTAGAGAAACTTTGGGCCCATAAAGCTAGCCATTTATGCCATTATTTAAAATGTTATTGGCACGTCTTCGTTTAAGATACACTCCTGGAAATTGAAATAAGAACACCGTGAATTCATTGTCCCAGGAAGGGGAAACTGTATTGACACATTCCTGGGGTCAGATACATCACATGACCACACTGACAGAACCACAGGCACATAGACACAGGCAACAGAGCATGCACAATGTCGGCACTAGTACAGTGTATATCCACCTTTCGCAGCAATGCAGGCTGCTATTCTCCCATGGAGACGATCGTAGAGATGCTGGATGTAGTCCTGTGGAACGGCTTGCCATGCCATTTCCACCTGGCGCCTCAGTTGGACCAGCGTTCGTGCTGGACGTGCAGACCGCGTGAGACGACGCTTCATCCAGTCCCAAACATGCTCAATGGGGGACAGATCCGGAGATGTTGCTGGCCAGGGTAGTTGACTTACACCTTCTAGAGCACGTTGGGTGGCACGGGATACATGCGGACGTGCATTGTCCTGTTGGAACAGCAAGTTCCCTTGCCGGTCTAGGAATGGTAGAACGATGGGTTCGATGACGGTTTGGATGTACCGTGCACTATTCAGTGTCCCCTCGACGATCACCAGAGGTGTACGGCCAGTGTAGGAGATCGCTCCCCAAACCATGATGCCGGTAGTTGGCCCTGTGTGCCTCGGTCGTATGCAGTCCTGATTGTGGCGCTCACCTGCACGGCGCCAAACACGCATACGACCATCATTGGCACCAAGGCAGAAGCGACTCTCATCGCTGAAGACGACACGTCTCCATTCGTCCCTCCATTCACGCCTGTCGCGACACCACTGGAGGCGGGCTGCACGATGTTGGGGTGTGAGCGGAAGACGGCCTAACGGTGTGCGGGACCGTAGCCCAGCTTCATGGAGACGGTTGCGAATGGTCCTCGCCGATACCCCAGGAGCAACAGTGTCCCTAATTTGCTGGGAAGTGGCGGTGCGGTCCCCTACGGCACTGCGTAGGATCCTACGGTCTTGGCGTGCATCTGTGCGTTGCTGCGGTCCGGTCCCAGGTCGACGGGCACGTGCACCTTCCGCCGACCACTGGCGACAACATCGATGTACTGTGGAGACCTCACGCCCCACGTGTTGAGCAATTCGGCGGTACGTCCACCCGGCCTCCCGCATGCCCACTATACGCCCTCGCTCAAAGTCCGTCAACTGCACATACGGTTCACGTCCACGCTGTCGCGGCATGCTACCAGTGTTAAAGACTGCGATGGAGCTCCGTATGCCACGGCAAACTGGCTGACACTGACGGCGGCGGTGCACAAATGCTGCGCAGCTAGCGCCATTCGACGGCCAACACCGCGGTTCCTGGTGTGTCCGCTGTGCCGTGCGTGTGATCATTGCTTGTACAGCCCTCTCGCAGTGTCCGGAGCAAGTATGGTGGGTCTGACACACCGGTGTCAATGTGTTCTTTTTTCCATTTCCAGGAGTGTATTTTAAAGGTAAATTCACACTAAAAAAGACCAAGCTTCAAGGTTTATTTTTCCATCTTTATTTTAGTTTTGTGACAGATTACATATTTTACAATATAGCTGTTCTTTTTTTTTTTAAAGTGTGAGTCGAGGTCTTGAGCAGTTTCATGCATAATTAGCATTTGTATGGAAAAGACTGACATGTTCCAGAATGCAGAGAAGTACAATATCAGTTTGTTTCTTTCCCACTTGCTTTGCCAGTAGATTGTTTCATCTTCTCTGAACAAATCTTGGAAAACCAAGTTTTAGATTAGATTAGATTAGATTAGATTAGATTAATACTAGTTTCATGGATCATGAATACGATATTTCGTAATGATGTGGAACGAGGTTTGATGCTACATCCTCTTAGTTGCTGGAGTTTTATCAGGAAAGTGTCATCCTACAAACCTATTGCTAATAATTACACTAGAAACGATTTCTTGAGCCAGTCTCATGCATTTCTGGATGAGTCCTTCACTCATTTCTTTGGAGTGCTCCCACTAAATATTTCTGCCTCCAATTGGAATACACCAAAACCTAATGAGTACACACACATCACGACAGTGCAAGCACACAATGGATCAGACAGTCATGACCGTGGCTTTTATGTTTGCTACTGCTTCTATCGAGAAAATAGTTTAAATGTCTTCTACATTCAGCGTTCTGCAACTCAAACGAAACTCAGAAACTTAATTTTTGATGGTTAAAATGTCTACAATGGATTTATTTTAAATTTTTATTATTCCTGACCAGTATCCATCACACTTTACATTTTGTTACATAATGTTAACAGTCTTTAAGGTATGTACACTCCTGGAAATTGAAATAAGAACACCGTGAATTCATTGTCCCAGGAAGGGGAAACTTTATTGACACATTCCTGGGGTCAGATACATCACATGATCACACTGACAGAACCACAGGCACATAGACACAGGCAACAGAGCATGCACAATGTCGGCACTAGTACAGTGTATATCCACCTTTCGCAGCAATGCAGGCTGCTATTCTCCCATGGAGACGATCGTAGAGATGCTGGATGTAGTCCTGTGGAACGGCTTGCCATGCCATTTCCACCTGGCGCCTCAGTTGGACCAGCGTTCGTGCTGGACGTGCCGACCGCGTGAGACGATGCTTCATCCAGTCCCAAACATGCTCAATGGGGGACAGATCCGGAGATCTTGCTGGCCAGGGTAGTTGACTTACACCTTCTAGAGCACGTTGGGTGGCACGGGATACATGCGGACGTGCATTGTCCTGTTGGAACAGCAAGTTCCCTTGCCGGTCTAGGAATGGTAGAACGATGGGTTCGATGACGGTTTGGATGTACCGTGCACTATTCAGTGTCCCCTCGATGATCACCAGTGGTGTACGGCCAGTGTAGGAGATCGCTCCCCACACCATGATGCCGGGTGTTGGCCCTGTGTGCCTCGGTCGTATGCAGTCCTGATTGTGGCGCTCACCTGCACGGCGCCAAACACGCATACGACCATCATTGGCACCAAGGCAGAAGCGACTCTCAGCGCTGAAGACGACACGTCTCCATTCGTCCCTCCATTCACGCCTGTCGCGACACCACTGGAGGCGGGCTGCACGATGTTGGGGCGTGAGCGGAAGACGGCCTAACGGTGTGTGGGACCGTAGCCCAGCTTCATGGAGACAGTTGCGAAAGGTCCTCGCCGATACCCCAGGAGCAACAGTGTCCCTAATTTGCTGGGAAGTGGCGGTGCGGTCCCCTACGGCACTGCGTAGGATCCTACGGTCTTGGCGTGCATCCGTGCGTCGCTGCGGTCCGGTCCCAGGTCGACGGGCACGTGCACCTTCTGCCGACCACTGGCGACAACATCGATGTACTGTGGAGACCTCACGCCCCACGTGTTGAGCAATTCGGCGGTACGTCCACCCGGCCTCCCGCATGCCCACTATACGCCCTCGCTCAAAGTCCGTCAACTGCACATACGGTTCACGTCCACGCTGTCGCGGCATGCTACCAGTGTTAAAGACTGCGATGGAGCTCCGTATGCCACGGCAAACTGGCTGACACTGACTGCGGCGGTGCACAAATGCTGCGCAGCTAGCGCCATTCGACGGCCAACACCGCGGTTCCTGGTGTGTCGGCTGTGCCGTGCATGTGATCATTGCTTGTACAGCCCTCTCGCAGTGTCCGGAGCAAGTATGGTGGGTCTGACACACCGGTGTCAATGTGTTCTTTTTTCCATTTCCAGGAGTGTATTACAAAGGATTGCATGTGGAAGTATAGTGCTATGTGGATTTGTGTCATTAAAAACAAAACAGTGGCCAACTACATGAACGTCCGCAGAATTCTGTGCTAATCACTGTAAATCAAGTTCCAGAGAAACAGTTTAATTTGCAGAGAAAGACTGCCACTGTTTTCTGGCAGTCTTCTGGTGTCCTGCTCACAGAATATTTGTACAAGGACAGACTCATCATTGACGAGTATTATGCTTGATAATGGGACAGCCCAAAGGATGTTATCCAGCCTAAGTATTTTCCATCACTACTGGCATTTAAGGGTTACTTTTACCACACACTGATGCCAATCACATATGCCCATTGACAATTTGTGTGGAACAGGAGTGTCCACATACAGTTTTAGGGGTTTGATCAGGCACTTTGTTGTGGCCCCAAATGGCTTTCAGATACTTGTGTATTACATATCGCATGTTAGTCGACATCTTGAATGATTTCCCTAGGATAAATCTTATCCTAAAACATAACAAAAAGGCAAAGCTATCCAAAACTCAAAAGATGGTTTGAAAATCTCAGAGCTCGACTACAAATAGTCCTGTTGGAGATGGTATGTCCTCGCCTTACTCCAATCTTTGAGTTAACTTATCCACAATGTTATAGGAAGTGTGTGTGTGTGTGTGTGTGTGTGTGTGTGTGTGTGTGTGTGTGTGTGTGTGTGTGTGTGTGTGTCGGGGGGGGGGGGGTGTTGGATGAGTGGGACGGACAGATGGCTACAGTTTAATGTGGACTACAAACCAACATCCAGCTCAGTATTTTTCACATTAAATAAGCATTATCAGAGATGACAGAAACAATAAGTGACAGAAAAAAATCCTAGGGCTGATTAGGTATTGAACACCTGACCTATGATTGGTAGTGTAGTACTCACCCAATGTAATTAATAAAAAATGGGTGTAAAAGTGTATGGACTGGCTAAAACTTGCCTCAGTGGAATGAGCCAGAAACTCTGATAACATGAAATCTCCTCCCTAAAAACATGCAGTCAAGTAAAATATGACTAACTAAAGCCCACAGACCACAAATACCACAAATAGTGGATCATTACAGCAGGATAGAAAACCTTATATGATTGCATATTAAATATTTTGATGATGAAGTACCTTCACAAGAAACCTGTGAGCAGGAGGTGGTACACCATAGACTGGCAGTAGCTTTTTTAAATGGCAGTTTAGAATTATTGATTTCCAGTGATTCATTTCCCCATTGCCTTGGGACATCTTTCAGCAGCCTGCAGCCACAGCAACCCACTGAGCCACCATCACCAGTCAATTTATTGTCTTTCTGTCTCATGTGACCAGCAGAATGATACTTTAACCTTGTGTCTGTGTGGTTAATATAGGGAATTTTCAATATCCTAGAATTAAAGGCCAGTCCCTATGCCCTCCCCCCCCTTTTCCCGTTTTCCACTTTATGATACTGCAAAGCCACACACACTGCTAATACTACCAACAGACAAAAGTTACAGAGTACACTTTGTTCTGCCACAGTCCAAATGTCCTTGTTACACTTCAGCAGTTGATGAATAACTGACTCATCAAAATAACATTTCTTTCGCCTGCCTCTGTGGGGGAATTATATAGTTCTGGATACTCTGGACTAAATTATCTGTTTGATACTTTGTTTGATAAATTGCTTATAAACAACCACAAGAGTCAGAACAGTTCATTCTGTCTCATGTGCTCCAATGGCTACCATCCACAGCACAAACTAATACACTGAGGAACAGTGTTGGGGAATGAGATACGTGAACATGGCTGAGCATCTCATCTCACTGCTTATACCGAAAGGAGGAAGATTAGGGTTTAAGGATTCATAAAAAATTAAACTACTAAATATGGAACACTAGCTTATACTGGATAATGATGTGGAGGAAATTAGGCTTCGTCTTTTTCAAAGGATCTATCACTGCACTTGATTGCTGGATGGGGTTTCAGCACTGTGCCTCACAAATGAGAGTTCGGTGTCTACTATCTCATTATTGGTAAAGAGCACACTTGACTTCAACACAAAGTCCACTGAGGTACTTCTTTCCTTGGAACATAAATGGCTTTATTGCTTTCGGGTTGTTGCAAAGCATCCATGGCACAGATGGATTCACCTCAAATAAAGTAAAAGTGGACACTATCATTGACCTTACTCTACACGCAAGTCACATCATAATAAGTGACCACTGCAATGGCACACATTGATGGCTCACCAAATTTGATTGAGAGACTGGGTACAGCACCAGTTCAGTAAACTTTGTAGGCAGTCTAATGCCCTCATTATGGACGGTGTCCAATATCACTGAATAGGAAGGTCCAGTAGATACATACAACATACAATCATACTTTTACAACAAGGCGTCAATGAAATTCTTCACCTTTTGCAATGGGGGGAGTGAGTACCACTCAATAATGGGCACAGAGCCTTCAGGAAGCAAAATGAAAAGAACTCAAACTCCTTTATCAAACCACAGTGTCACCCAAACTATGCAGTGACTCCCACTTGTAACCCGGTGTGTCTACAAAATTATTCGAAGTAATTGACAGGCAACAATGGCAAAATTGGTCTTCTTGATGTCCAGTTGGTATAAGAAATGTGACAGCAATTATTGAAAACTACAGAGCTGTCTGATGGCTTTAGGAAACCTTGAGATCAAATGTCCTAAGTCAGTCACTAGAAACAACAATTTCATGTTCTTTTGTGTGATGACGTAAAATCACCAATGTCCTTAAATCCAATAGATGAAACTGAAAAATCTACCATACTGACACATTTGAGGGTATCACTTCTAAAATGAAGAGTCATTGAAAGAAATTGAGCAGGGATATAAGACTGGATCTGATGATGATGGTAAGTTTCATGTTCAACAGATCACTTGCATGATAAATCGTCATGATATGGAATGAGTCATTTTACATTCACATAGGAAACTAATTTGTAAATATGGTTAAGCACTGAATATTTATAAGTATTTTTCAATTTTTTAAAATATATGGATATGAGTTAGTAATTTCTACCCATGTATTACAATAACAGAAATTCTTCTAAGGAATAGTAGTAGTTGTCAAGTAGAAACTTTTTCAGTTTGTTTTCAAATTTTGCTTTGCTGTCTGTCAGATCTTTTATATAATTGAGTAAATGATCAAAAATTTCAGTTGCAGCATTGTGCACCCCTTTTATGCTAAAGACAATGTTAATGTGGAGTAATAAATGTCATTTTTCCTTCTGGTATTGTAATTATGTACATTACTGTGTTCCTTTTGAGCTGCAGTGGATGATTTACAACAAACTCAATGAGGGAATAAATATACTGTGAAGCAGTAGTCAAAATGCCAAGTCCTTAAACAAATGTTTACAAGATGATCGTGGGCGAAAACCACATATTTCTCTCTCTCTTTTGTAACATGTTTTTGAGCAATGACGACTTACTTTCTTTCTTAAGGATGAGTTACTGCAGAACATTCATTATTCCACATGACATTAGTGAATGAAAATACACAAAAATACTGATTTGTCTCTCACCCAGATTTGCAATGATTCTACGTGCAAATGTGACTGAACTAAGTTGTTTTAGGCTTTCCAATATGTGATTTTTGCAGTTTAAATTTTCATCAACATGGACATCCAAGTATTTTGAAGTTTCCACCCTCTATATTATTTCTTCACCATGTGTTACACTTAACACTGCTGTAGTACCTCTAGATGAAGCAGAACTGAATATCTTGCACATTTTTAAAATTAAGGGTAAGACCATTCACAGAAAACCAGTCAGTAACACTTTTAAGAACATAGTTTACTGTTTTTTCTGTTGCTGTGTGTGTATGTTTGGATTGACTGCAATATCAGAGTCATTTAGTCAGAAGACTCTCCTCAGGTTACATTGGTGGAATTATTAAGCACAATTTTCTCTGTTGTTTTGGTTAGGTATGACATTATCCACTGGCTGACTACAGAAAATGCCATCTGGTGATATGTTATTTAATGCTTGTAAAATTTTGTGAGTGAATATGTAAATGACGTTTACAACAGAGCAACTGTTTTGAAACCCAAACTGTGATTTACTGGTGATTTTATTGTTGCTGAGGTGGGATACAATTCTAGAATACACCATCTTCTCAAAAATTTGGGAAAACAATGTCAGTAGCATATCAGATTGGTAGTAATTGACATATTTCTTAGCACCTTTCTTACTGAGGAGTTTAACAATGGCATATTTCAGTCTCTCTGGAAAAATGCTTCAAGTTGGTGATGCATTACATATTTGAGATAAGACAGCACTTATTATATGGGAACATGCTTTTAGTACTCTGTAGGAAACACCATCAAATCCAGATGAGCTTTCATTTTTAAGAGAATATATAATTTTTCTTTATTTCAGAGGGAGAAGTTGGTGATGCATTCATATGACTGAATTTTAGAGTTGCTTTTTCAACATACTGCTATGATTCTCCCCTTGAACTGCTTGTCGCTATATTTCCTACCACATTTATGAAATGAGAAACACATTTGTTACCTGTGACTCATCATTTATGGCTCTTCCATTTAATTCAATTGTGCAATAGTGATCTTATCCTGTTCTTTCATCAGTTGTTCTGTGTCTCATTTCACTACATTTCGTACAACTTGTTGCCACGATTACTGATTTCTGACGTGATGTGCGTGTTACTTGATTTTTTAAACACCTTTCTCAATAATTTCAAGTAGTTTTTGTAGTGTGCAATGACTGCAGGATCTCTGCTTGTTTTTGCCAACAGATACACTTGTGAATACTATAAAATTACACTGATTATTTTGAGGTATAATACACTAAAATAGGGCTGCTTCCTCATTTTGCATAACCTGGACATGACATTCCCTTAGAATAATGAAGATAAACAATAGAAGACAATACTTTCTGATGACCTTTGTATGCAAATGTAATGGCCATAAACAAATGAATAAATCAGATACCGGTTGACTGAAGTTCAGTGGGACATTTTCGATCATCCGCCATACAGTCCTGACCTGGAACCCAGCGACTTTCACCTTTTTCCCTGAACTGGAGACGCGGCTAGGAGTGCAGCACTTTCAAACCAACAAAGATCTTCAAAACAACATCAATGCTCATTTGCAATCATTGGCGGCAACATTTTTTGAAGAGGGTATTGCAAAGCTTGTCCACAGGTACAATAAATGTCTCAATCTTTTCAGTGATTATGTTGAAAAGTAACCATAAGTGTACAAAACTTTTGGTAATAAAATAATTGTTTTCTATGAACTTGTCTTTTATTTATAGCCTATTGGAGGTTGGAGAGGGGGAAAAAAAGGTCATTGTATATTTCATTTTATTTCTTTTGGGCACAATCATACAATAAATTTTCAATCATTACCATTGTTAGCCATATGTTGGTGATTTTCATAATCATTAAGACTTAAGGGGCTCCGGAACGCCCTATACCGTATTTACTCGAATCTAAGCCGCACTTTTTTTCCGGTTTTTGTAATCCAAAAAACCGCCTGCGGCTTAGAATCGAGTGCAAAATAAGCGGAAGTTCTGAAAAATGTTGGTAGGTGCCGCCAGAACTAACTTCTGCTGTCAAATATATGTAGCGCTACACAGGCATGCTTTGCAGCCACAAAGATAAATACTGGCACCAAAACCTCTGCATCAGTTAAAGAAAAAAAGAAGAGGGGGGTGGGGTGGAAAACGAGCTTTTTTCTCTGCCCCGAGTTTCGACCACTGCATTTTCATACATTATACAACGAAGTAAATATGAATTCCGTATTGTTCATCTTCGAATGTAGCAGGATTTCAATGTACTATGAAAATCCGACTGGCAAGACTGTTTGGGATGTTTGTCAATATGGCCGTGAATCACATGCAGTATTCTCTTCACCATAGGAGTACCGGTAATACGAATATAAACATTTTGCCATGTATTCTTTCGTGTTTGCTGCTATCTCACTTAAATCCTGTCTGCCTAATAAACTACGAAACTAGTTGAGACAACAGCAAACGCGGAACAATATACATATCATGTCATGTTTATATTCGTATTATTCTTATGCCTAATAGTGATACAGTCAGAAATGAAGCACGGCAATTGACTAGATTTTTAAATCTAAGGTGACTCTAATTTCTGTGCAGAATGTAATGTACTAAAGAGGCGTCTGCAAAGATTTTCAAATGGAGAAAAATTTTCGCCAAACTCTCGTTCAGAACATCTATATAACAAAGAGAACGGCAGTTATCAGATCAAAGAAAAATAAGCAATGAATTCAAACCAGACGAAGCACGTGAAAAAGGAAGGGTACCCGTATAAATACGGACGGAGCGCCTGACGCGTAGCAATGGCTACCTGGTAAAGCTTAACTGCTAAGCTTACGACTCGAACCAAACGACTGTAGCTGTATCGTCATTCATTCGAACTAAATTGTGTCTCATATTACAATGGACCAACTTTGTTTCGATTTGGAGGTGCGGCCTAAAACTTCTCTCTCCCCTTGAATTTCGAGTCTCAAATTTCAGGTGCGGCTTAGATTCGGGAAATTTTTTTTTCCTTGATTTCGAGTCTCATTTTTCAGGTGCGGCTTAGATTCGAGTGCGGCTTAGATTCGAGTAAATACAGTACTTGCAATGTTAAAATAACGCTTATAAATTACATCTTTCCTCACAAAGTATTTGAGGTAGGTAGTTGAACTTTTTACAGATTATTTATTGGAATATGGGCTACAACTTAACACAGGGATCTTACAAAATTTTAGTTCAGTTATTAAAGATGATTTTTTTTTTTTCAATTGTAATGAAAATTCACAACATTTTTTTGCAATTTTTTATTTATATATTCAAAAATATACAGTTTTTTGGAAAAAGGCTGTGTTAAATTATGCAGAAGGTACTGTGTAACATTTACTGAAAGTTTGAAACAAATATGTTTGGAAGATCCTTAGAAAACATGTAATTAGTATGAGAAAATAAAAGTTTTGGGAATCGAGCGACAAAGATTGGATTAACTTTTTAGTGCATTCCAGGTCCATAGGATGGATTATCTTCATCCTCTGCAAACTCCTCCTCCAGCTTCCTCTTGTTCCTCCTCCTGTTTACTCTTGCTTGTATTTCTAGACTCTTTACAGCCCTGTCTGCAGCCCGAAGGCGTTCCTTGCCTAAAGCAAGCATCGCTCGTACCATGTTAGAACCTATCTTCATTCCCATATTTCTAAATACCTTGCACCTTACAATGTTGCCATCATTGAAAGTCGCAACAGCATCATACACACCAAAGTGAAGTGTTTCTATTCCAACAAATACAGTCTTGGGGATTCTCGACCATATAACACTATTTACACTTTCATTGGGGTTTTGAGTTTTTCCGTGAATACACTTTTTCAACAGTTCAGGTGCTGCTAAGTGTCTGAAAATAGGTTTTATCACCTCCATTATTGCATGAGGCAGACTATGCTTATGAGTGTACACTTCACAAGTTAGCAATCCTTTGTTATATTTACACCAACTGTCTTCTTCTTTGGGACACAAGCTATGTTGGGGATTTTCATCAGTTGAAGAAGTATGAAAAAAAAGAGCCCAAACAGCCTTCTTCATTTCGTCGACACTTTGTGTATTTTGCCTAATAGCCATTCCATAATAGTTGTGTATTTTGTCAATTACACTGTCAGTTAACCTTCCCTTCCCATCCAACCCTTTACCATCACTGAGTTTTTGTTTTTTGTACGAAGCTTTCAGTCGCCGAAGTCTTGTTCCCATTCGCTTCTGTACATGTCCAATACACTCAAATTTCTGCACTACAACATCATCACCATAGGGCTTCAGTCCTTGAACATGTTTGAAACTTTTAGAATCACCGTCACCAAGGTAATTAACATATCACACTTTATCACACACCTCAGAACGCTGGAATATACTGGCAATACCAGCCACTTCCATTCCTCCACTACTGTCAGTTAACCTTCCCTTCCCATCCAACCCTTTACCATCACTGAGTTTTTGTTTTTTGTACGAAGCTTTCAGTCGCCGAAGTCTTGTTCCCATTCGCTTCTGTACGTGTCCAATACACTCAAATTTCTGCACTACAACATCATCACCATAGGGCTTCAGTCCTTGAACATGTCTGAAACTTTTAGAATCCAACCCTTTACCATCACTGAGTTTTTGTTTTTTGTACGAAGCTTTCAGTCGCCGAAGTCTTGTTCCCATTCGCTTCTGTACATGTCCAATACACTCAAATTTCTGCACTACAACATCATCACCATAGGGCTTCAGTCCTTGAACATGTTTGAAACTTTTAGAATCACCGTCACCAAGGTAATTAACATATCACACTTTATCACACACCTCAGAACGCTGGAATATACTGGCAATACCAGCCACTTCCATTCCTCCACTACTGCCACTATAGTTAGCTTTGCAATTATTTTCATGTGTACCTTTATATTTTTGTGGACATCTACAATACTTTTATATTACTGCTACATCTAAAACTTTCCCTGTATACATACTGGTGGCAGATACTACACCATGAAGAGATGTGTGTCCCCGTTTATGCCAGGTACCATCGAACGCTGCAGTCAAATCTCTGTTACCATTATTTTCCATTACTGCCTCTTCCACAGCGTTCTTCATAGATTCTATACAGACATCTTCTACTTTAGACCCTATTAATTTATTATAGGTCGTAAACTTGGTTGGGGGATTTGGAAGATTCATGATGCCACAGAAATGTGCACTTGCAGTAGCACCCTTACCAACTGAACGCAAGGAATAAACAAATCTAATGTTGTGTTCGTAGATTTTGCTACCATTTTCTTCAGTTGCAGTTACTGCAACACTGTTCCAAAAGGTGGTCATGTATGAACACTTATCACATTTCAGTTGTATTTCACTAGCAAGTCCTACGTGCTTTATTATGGAGAGTTCCAGACCAACTTCACTACAATGAATACATCTTACACAGTTTGAAAAAATTCCTTTGAGAACCGACATATCAAATATTTCATTCACATCCGATTCGCCCATAAAACATTCATAGTTTTCACTCATTGAACCAAGCTTCTTCTGTGAAGTATTTTCTTTCCCACTTTGACTGCTATGGGCAGGTGTACTTGAGAGGTTAGGTTCACTCACTTGGTTATCGTCTTTATTGTTCACAGTAATAACACATACCTTTGGCTTTCCAACATTTCTCCTTTTCTTAAAAGCCTGAGGATTTCTAATAACTTTACTTTTACTCATTATTATACTTCAACAAAACAGAGACTCAAGAAACAGAATTAATTACAAATATTTTCGAGATAACGACAGAGTAAATAAACATGAAACAATCGACAATCACACCAGCGATATATATTGAACCATCACAGGTTAGCCACAACACATACTTTATCTCACATCACTAAAATGTACCTGATGAACACGGACGTTAATAATAACATCATCTGACAGCAGTTTAACAGCGCCACAGTGGGTCATGCCCATGTAGAACACATTTCAAAAAAAAATTAAAAATAGTTGTAGTCTTCGGAATTGAATAAATTATATATCTATTAAAAGGTAATAGTCTGCAGATTCAGAAAACGCAAAAAAGTAAAAATTGAACTTTTCATGATTTTGAGCCTTTCCGGAGCCCCTTAAATGGCACATGGTGTACAAAGCACTGATGATCTTCATTGCTATATACTTACTACAACATAAGAATCCTGAAGATGAGCTGTGTCTGGTCAAAAATGGTAACAACTGAATACATTTCCTTTAACTATTTGAGCCCCTCTCCTACAGGATATGATCTTTCAGAGTCTACCAACTGCTCTATAACCAACAAGTCCCATCAGGAGTATATGATCTGACCTCATCAACTGGACCACATCTGCAGAAGATATCTTAAGCAATACTTTGAACAAAGAGTCCGGAACACTGCTGGTGGGCTACAGCCACAATCAAGAGAAAAGGAGGAATTCCATCACCTTCTTGAAATGTAATACCACTAACTGCAAACAAAGAGTAGGGATGTCACAGTATATAGCACACCACCTAATCCATGACATCATCATGGACAATGTGTTATGGAAACTGAGTAGCTGGCACAATATTACTGTCGACCGCCCTGGCACCACTAACCAGGTGGCACTTGTCAGCAGAAACACCCTCTACAAATCCAGCACAAAGGCCAGCCCTGGGCTGATCTGCATCAGTTATGAGGTGATCTATGGAATGGACAGAGTATGATACTGGTCTGTCTAAGACGTTTATATTGTGGACTTTGTGACAAGTGGAACTTGGGTAAGGTGTACAGTGCAGTCTGTTTTGGATGTGTTAGCAATAGTAATGCAATTCTATATTTTTAATGGAACATATATCGCAATGATAGGTTGAATGCCGATGGTAGAAGTGTGTTTATAGCCATAAAGAATGCAATAATATCTGGTGAAGTTAATACAGATTCTGAATGTGAAATAATGTGAGTGAAGGTAAGTGGTAAAGGATCAAACCTGGTCATCAAATGCTGTTATAGACCACAGGAGTAGCTGTGGCGAAACATTTGAGGGAAAACTTGGAGAATATTTCGCATACATTTCCTGGACATGATGTAGTATTAGGAACAGATTTCAGCTTTCTAGCTACTGACTTGGAGATTTGACTGGTTAGGGATAGTAGTAGGGACAGGGAATCATGTGAAATTGTTCTAAATATTTTACCCAAAATTATCCTATGCAGTTACTTCTGAAGGTAACACCTTAGATCTGGTGGTGACAAACTCACCCGAACTTTTTGGCTCAGTGTAGAAAAGGCAATCAGTGATCACATGGCTGTTACAACATCCCTGAATATGACAGTAATTAGGAATACAAAGAAAGGTGGGAAGATATTTCTGCTTAGCATGAGCAACAAGAAACAGATTTCAGATTACCTGAGTGGTCAATATGAAAATTTCATCTCCATATTAACAACGTTGAACGGTAATGGATGAAGTTCATAAGCACCGTACAGTACACTTTAGGCAGGTGTGTGCTGAGCATAGTTGTGGGGCATGGAAAAGATCTGCTATGATTCGGCAGCCATGTCAGAAAGCCTCTTCTAAAGCAGAAAGAGCTTCACTGCTAATTTAAACATATCCAAAGCCTTACAGTCAAACAAAAACTGAATAAAGCCATAATTAGCATAAGGAGAGCCACAAATGAAGTGTTCAAGAAGTTCAAAGTAAGAAGTTTTGGTCTTATGTTAAACCAGTAAATGATGTAGCCATCTGTCCAGACACACTGTCACCATATTCGCACTGAAATAGAGGACGACAGAGAGAAGGCTGAAATACTGAAGATTTTTTCCAAAATTGTTTCACTGAGGAAAATCACACAGCTGTTCCTCCTTTAAATCATCACACAAACATCAAAATTACATATTTCAGTAAGTTTCCATGGGAGACAAAAACAACTGATATCAATCAACAGATGAAAGTGCACTAGACATGATGTGATACCAATGCAGTGCCTCATAGAGTGTACAAAACACCTTGTTCATCTTCTAGCAGTAGTGTACCACGGGTCACTGGAGGAGCAAAGTGTTCCAAAGATTGGGAAAAAAAGCACAGATTAAACCTATTTTCAAGAGAGGTCATTGAAGAGATGCACAAACCAGTCTGCCTATCTCTCTAACATCAGTCTGTTGTAGAATTTTGGAACATGGTTTATGCTTGTGCATTATGACATTTCTGCATACAGAAAATCTCCTCTGTAGGAAACAATATTGGTTTCTAGCTTCGTTCATCCATGACACCCAGAAAGCAGTAGACAGTGGCACCCACATTGTTAATGTAGATACCGTGTTCCTCAACTTTTGGAATGTGTTCGATACAGTTCCACACTGCCACCTAATTAAGAAAATATGAGAATTTCAGATCAGCTGCGCGATTGGACTGGGGTGTTTCTAGTAAACAGGATGCAACAGGTCATTCTCAATGGACAGAAATATCCAGACATAAAAGTAGCTTCGGGCACATCCCAAGGGAGTGTTATAACACCATTACTTTTCATATTATACATAAATGACCTAGCGGATAATGTCTGAAGTTCCATGAGCCTTTTTATGAACTGTGCTGCTGTATACAGAGAAGTCACAGTGCTAGGAAATTGTAGCGAAATGTAGGAAGACTTGCAGAGGATTGACATTTGGTGCAGGGCATGGCAATTCACCCCCACATATCGCGCATTATTGTATGATTACAGAATTGCAGAAACGTCACTGGAAGCTGTTACATCCACAAAATACCTAGAAGCATGGGCACTCTGAGATTCATTGGATGAATCTTTATGAAATGTGGTCCAACCACAAAGGATGTAGCTTACAAACTCCTCATTCAACCAATACTTTAATACCACTCATCAATCTGGGGTCCATATCAGATGGGATTACTAGAGGAAATAGAGAAGATCCAAAGAAGAGCAGCATGTTTCATTACAGGTTCATTCAGTAAGCACAGAAGCATTGTGGAAATGCTCAGCCCACTTCAGTGGCAGATGTTGCGAGAGAGGTGTTTTGCATCACAATGTGGCTTACTTTTAAAGTTTTGAGAGTGTACACTACTAAATGAGTCAACCAATATACTGCTTTCTCCTGTGTGTATCTCACAAAAAGATTGTGAAGGTAAATTCGAGAGATCAGAGTTCACATGTAAGCTTACCAACAGACGTTCTTCCCATTGACATTTTTTGAATTGTTCTTCCTGCAAACTACTCACAACTGGACCAGGAAAACAGTATGTAACAACGTTACACCAAGTACCCTCCACAACAGTCAATAAAGGGGCTTGCAGGGTACATGTATATATGTAAATGTAGAAATACAAACTTAAGATACCCTACACTGTTTTCAAGGAGCATCCTGCATATATCTATCACGAACAAATTGCAGTGATTTCCTGTTAGTTATGTGTGTAAATAATCTTTTCCAAAAGTGGTGATGAGGATGGGATCTGCCACACATGCAAATTACACCTTTAACATTTTTGTAATTAGGTGAGTGCATGTTTTCAACCATAGAGCACTTACCGTGCAGGGTTACCAGGAGCTAATGACAGCTATGTTACAGGGAGTGAAAGCATTAACAAATGTAACAAGAATGTCTGATGTGATACCCATGGTCACAGTTTTTTCATCATTTAATAAACAATTGATAGGTTGAAGTTACATATAGTGGAAATTAATTAAGTTTTGTAGCAGGATGAATACGACTTCAAGTCAGGTGTACACAGGGTTATAAATACAAAATCAAATAGGGGTATAATTCAAGAGTATGTATAATAATAAATATAAAAATAGGAATGTGGGTAAGCAGTACAAACAGCATAGTGAACACCTTATCACAGCCAAGGTAGACATGAAGCGAACACCCACCACATTAGTAGTACAAGTTTAAATGCCATCCAGCTCTGCAGATGATGATATTTAAATAACGTATGAGACAAAATAAATAATTCAGATAGCTAAGGGTGAGGAAAATTTAATTGTGTGGGGGCACTGGAATTCAACAATACGTAAAGGAAGAGAAGGAAAAATAGTAGGAGAATTTGGACTGTGGGAAAGAAATGCCTGGTAGAATTTTGCAAAGAGAATACTTTAATCATTGCGAAGACTTGGTTAAGTAATCATGTAAGAAAGTTGTGTATGAAAAAAAAGACTTAGAGGCACTAGAAGATGTCTCATTATGTAACGGTAAGACCCCAGGTTTCGAAACCAGATTTTCAGCTACAAGCCATTTCCAGAGACTGTTGTGGGCCCTGTCCACAATTTATTACTTATGAACCACAGATTAAAACTGTAGATCTTGCAAAAAAGTAGGGAATTAAGGGGAAAGGACCTTGATAAGTTTAAAGAAGCAGAGGTTGAGAATTTCAACAGGAGCATTGGGCAATGACTGACTGAAAAAGGGGAAAGGAATATAGTAGAAAATGAACGGGAAACTTTGAGAGATGGATAGTGAAGGCATCAGAGGATCAAATAGGTAAAAAGATGAGAACTAGTACAAATTCTTGGATATCACATGAGATAATGAAATTAGCTGATGAAATGAGAAAATATAAAAATTCAGCAAATGAGGCATGCGAAAGGGAATATAGACGTCTAAAAAAAGAGACTGACAGAAAGTGCAAAATGGCTAAGCAGGAATGGCTAGAGGTCAAATGCGAGCCTATAGAAACATGTATAGCTAGGGAAAAGATAAAGATAGATACCATCTACAGGAAAATTTAAGAGGCCTTTGCAGAAAACAAAAGCAGCTGTATGAATATCAACAGCTCAGAAGGAAACCAGTAGTACGCAAAGAAAGAAAAGCTGGAAAATGGAAGGATGACATACAGAAACTATACAAGGGAAATGAATTTTAATGCAATATTATAGATGGGGAAGAGGAAGAATTTGACAGAGCACCAAAATTTCTAAGTCACAACAATGCCCTTCGTTAGATGACACTCCTTCATAACAACTGATACTCTTAGGAGAGCCAGTTCTCACAAAATATTTCACTTGGTGTGCAAGACGTATGAGACAAGGGAAATACCCCCAAATTTCAAGAAGAATGTAATAATTCCAATAGGCTATTTTCCTATGTGAAAAAAATCATTTGGGCTGATGATATTCTGTCTGATTACAGCACTTAATAGCATTTACAGTAAATGTTCTCACAAATTATATGTTATTTTTATGAAACTAAAGCTTTAAAATCATTAAATATCAAGATTTGCTCACATGATCAAAATGCTCTCTTATTGTCTCATGCTCAGGTGACTTCACAGGCTAGGAGTAAGGCGAAGCTACACTGAGGTGCCAAAGAAACTAGTATAGGCATGCATGTTCAAATACAGAGATATGTGAACAGGCAGAATATGACACTGTGGTCGGCAATGCCTATATAAGATAACAATTGTCACGCACAGTTGTTAGATCAGTTATTGCTGCTACAATAGCAGGTTATCAAGGTTTAAGTGAGTTTGAAAGTGGTGTTATAGTAGGCTCACGAGCGATGGGACACAGCATCTCAGAGGTAGCGATGACGTGGGGATTTTCCCATATGACCATTTCACGAGCGTACTGTGAACATCAGGAGTCCAATAAAACATCAAATCTCCAACATCGCTTCGGCTGGAAAAAGATCCTGCAAGAACAGGACCAACGATGACGGAAGAGAATCGTTCAACATGACAGAGGTGCAACTTTTCCGCAAATTGCTGAAGATTTCAATTCTGGGCCATCAACAAGTGTCAGCATGCGAACCATTCAACGAAATATCATTGACATGGGCTATCAGAGCTGAAGGCCCACTCATATACGCTTGATGACAGCATGACACAAAGCTTTATGTCTCGCCTGGGCCGGTCAACACCGACATGGATGGTGTGTGTGTGTGTGTGTGTGTGTGTGTGTGTGTGTGTGTGTGTGTGTTGTTGTTGGAGCGATATGAGACCCCTGATATATTTAGATATGACTCTGACAGGTGACATGTATGTAAGCATCCTGCCTGATCACCTGCATCCATTCATGTACAATGTGAATTCTGATGGTCAATTCCAGCAAGACAATGCAACATACCACACATCCAGAATTGCTACAGAATGACTCCAGGAACACTCTTCCAGGTTTAAGCACTTCTGTTGGCCACCAAACTCCCCAGACATGAACATTATTGAGCATATCTGGGATGCCTTGCAACGATCTGGCGACCACAGCACACACAGCAACATCACGCTACCTGAGACACAACTGCAATTATCTCCACGATTGCGGAGGGAACAACTTGGGGTGGGAGAGGATATAAGTCGGCCATGTGCCCTCAGAAGCTTATTTCATCAATGCGCCTGATGATGGCGACACAACATGTCTGATCGCCAAAATATTGTGCCTGGCAGTACACCCATGGACTGTACTATCAACAAATATGCTCGGAGAAACTTAAGAATCACAAAAGCTTTCAGGTATGCTGATGACATTGTAATTCAGTCGAAGACAGCAAAGGGCTTGGAAGAACAGTTGAATGCAATGGACATTGTCTGGAAAGAAGGATATAAGATAAATATCAACAAAAGCAAAAGAAGAGTAATGGAATGTAGTCGGATCACATCAGGTGATGCTGAGGCAATTACATTAGGAAATGAGATACTAGGAGTAGTAGATGCGCTTTGCTATTTGGGCAGTAAAATATCTTACAACAGCTGACGTAGAGAGGATATAAAATTAGACTGGCATTGGCAAGAAAAGGTGGAGGGAAATTTGTTAACATCAGGCATTAATTTAAGTGTTTTCCTGGGGTGTAGCCTTGTGTCGAAGTGAAATATGGCAATGATAAAAACTTAAGCTGAAGGGACAGATATCTATTTTGTCCACTGCACTTTCTTTTTTATCACAAACACAGAAGTAAATGTGGGGGGATAAAAATTGTAGAGGGTCCAAGAGATGAATACAGTAAGCAGGTTCAAATGAACATAGGTGGCAGTAGTTAATCTGGAAAAGAAGAGGCTTGCACATGATATAGTAGTGTGGAGAACCACATCAAACCAGTCTTTGGACTGAAGATCACACCAACAACAATAATACAACAACAATAAGAATAATATTTTCTTTATTACAGAAACGTTAAAAAAAAGTTACTGCTGCTAGGTTAGAATTCTGGTGGTGAAAACAGTGCCTGAATCAACCTTTTGGGAACTGGGCTGTCACCCTTGTGGGTTAAATAGGAATTGCAATTTCAAATGTATGTGCAGGCAGAACTAAAGTATGTGCAGGCAGAACTGAATGGGCTCTTAATCATATTATAATTAATGTGGCTTATGCCTGACTTGGAAGTGAGAAACCATGTATTAAGGAACTTTCAGCATTCTCTGATAGAAGTAACGTGAAAAGCTCAAGCCCACAAAACTGATTGCACAGTCCAAAGCTTGTTTTACAATGGAAGACGATGTTACAGTAGTCAGTTCTCTGGCACCGGTCATGCGGGATGTAATGCCACCCTTAGCAGAGACCACACTTGTTTCATCATCTGGATGACTCCATATACACCGCACCAGAGCTGATGGGCCACAGTCGCAGCAGCAGCAGCAGCAGCAGCAGCAGCAGCAGCAGCAGCACTGTTTCCAGGCTGTAAATATTGTTTTCAGTAGCCACGCTCGCAGCGCGTGCAATCTTTGGGACACAAAATACCACGAATGTGGCAAAAAGAAAGATTTGCAAAAGGCACGTTTTAGCAGATCAGCTGCAAATATGCCCCAACTTGCGAAAGTGAATTGAGTGTCTGGTACCGAGCTCTGCGGGTTTCAAATCCGCACCAGACGGCATGGACCTCGATTACCACTAGATGTCTCTGCAGCTGTTGTGCTTTAAGCCGTATCTGCACACATTCCTGGCCCGCGTATAACGTGAGGGTGCCACAGTGGAGCACGTGGTCCCAGCAGCCAATAGTAACGTACCCTATCCTGTATTTAAGCGCCTGCCTCTCGTTCAGTTAGGCAGTCTGATATTCGTGAGAGTTTATCAACATCTCACCTACAGACAGCATGTTTACATTACTTTTTTTCCGTGTACGTGTGGATGTTGTGGATTCGTTAGGTTGTCACTTGTGACCCCATTGCTTCTTGCGTGTTGTTGTTCGTAAGGTCTTGCTCAGTTGTCCATCGTTGTTCATGTCCATCCTTTCCCGTTCCTTTGTTTGTTCGTGGGCTGCTCCCGTTTGGTCCCGCCGAGCTTTGTTCTCGGCAACCCCGTGACCAGAACGGTCGTGGTTACAGAAGAGTGAGCAATCAGTTTACAGCAATGCAGACTTCTCAGAACAAAGCCTACAAAATGCATTCACTGGCAAACGACCTGTGATGGTGCCACCTTTGAAAGTACCAAGACAAATCTTTGGGCCCATGGATGTCATCACATGATTTTGCTAGGGAAGTTTCCAGTTTTACTTAATTATAATCAGGTCACTCATCCAGCAAATTTTCTGGTGGTATCTGACCTCAAAGTGGACAATGTTTTTGGGATAGAGACTTTCCATGTTTTTGGATTTATGGTTCTTGAAACAGTGCACACCATGCAATCTGAAGCGAAGGGCCATGTGGCACCTTGCAACCTCTCTGTGATAGATATGCCAAAATCTTCCCAACTGGATTTGGGATTCCGAGCTTGTGTCACTCTAAAGCGATGGCTGCCCTAGGTTTTTTCACAGCTTGTCAGTGCCTTTGACACTAAATGATGCCTTCAAAACAGAGCTGAACAAACTCAGTCACGACAATGTGTTAACACCTATTCCCCATAGTGTATGGGCCACTCCCCTGGTAAAAGTACGTAAACACAATGACATGTTGAAACTTTGTGCTCATCTTAGAGTAATAATAAATGTACAAGCCTAAGTGGAAACTTAATTCTCTACCATCCCAGATGAACTCTTTACAAAATTAGGCCACAGCACCTTAGTAAGTAAAACTGACCTCACAGAGGCATATTTTGAAATATCCTTTGACACAGTTTCACAAGCTTACCTAGTACTCAATACAAAATATGGTTTATACCATTTCAGTCCATTGTCTTTCAAGATTTTGTTGGCCAGACTATATTCCAGCATTTTATGGATCAATTAATACAAGGTGTTATAAACTGTGCCACATACACTACGTGACCAAAAGTATCCGGACACCTGGCTGAAAATGACTTACATGACGCACTACATCAGTAATGCTGGAATTCAGTATGGTGTTGGCCTTGACGACAGCTTCCTCTCTCACAGGCATATATATTCAATCAGCTGCTGGAAGGTTTCTTGGGGAATGGCACCCCATTCTTCATGGAGTGCTGCACTGAGGAGAGGTATCAATGTTGGTCAGTGAGGCCTGGCACGAAGTTGGCGTTCCAAAACATTCCAAAGGTGTTCTATAGGATTCAGGTAAGGACTCTGTGTAGGCCAGTCCATTACAGGGATGTTATTGTCATGTAACCACTCTGCCACAGGCCATGCATTATGAACAGGTGCTCGATCGTGTTGAAGATTGCAATCGCCATCCCCGAATCGCTCATCAACAGTGGGAAGCAAGAAGGTGCTTAAAAAATTAATGTAGGCCTGTGCTGTGATAGTTCCATGCAAAACAACAAGGAGTGCAAGCCCCCTCCATGAAAAACATGGCCACACCATAACACCACCACCTGCAAATTTCATTGTTGGCACTACACATGCTGGCAGATGACATTCACCAGGCAGTTGCCATACCCACATCCTGCCATCAAAACGCCACAGTGTGTACCGTGATTCATCATTTCACACAACATTTTTCCACTGTTCAATTGTCAAATGTTTACGCTCCTTACACCAAGCGAGGCATTGTTTGGCATTTACCGGTGTGATGTGTGGCTTATGAGCAGCCACTCAAACAAGAAATCCAAGTTTCCTCACCTCCTGTCTAACTGCCATAGTACTTGCAGTAGATCCTGATGCAGTTTGGAATTCCTGTGTGATGGTCTGGATAAATGTCTGCCTATTACACATTACAATCCTCTTCAACTGTCGGCGGTCTCTGCCAGTCAACAGACAATGTCAGCCTGTACACTTTCGTGCTGTATGTTTTCCTTCATGTTTCCACTTCACTACCACATCAGGAACAGTGGACCTAAGGATGTTTAGGAGTGTGGGAATCTTGTGTACAGACATATGACACAAGTGACACCCAATCACCTGACCACATCCGAAGTCTCTAATGATGTCTAATGACTACTGAGGTCGCTGATATGGAGTACCTGGCAGTAGGTGACAGCACAATGCACTTAATATGCAAAACGTATGTTTTTGGGGGTGTCCGGATACTTTTGATCACATAGTGTATCTTTGTGATATCTTGGTTACAACTCCAGAGGACCATCTCCTCAGCCTCAAGGTCTTGTTTCAGAGGCTGGCAGTGAAAGGACTAAAATGCAATCTGTGCAAGTGTTTCTTCCTGCAATCATCCTTGATACATTTGGGTTTCAACTTCTTGATCAATGGGCTCCAACAAATGGAAGATTATGTCACAGCAACAAACCGCAAGGAGATAAAGACTAACACTACATCTCATGCCCTTTGTGGTCTTCTAGCAACTTACAGAGCCACCATGATTTAAAGCTGCACCCCGACAGAGGGACTTCATGTCCATCCTCACCAATCCCATTCAGATATGCTGTGCCCACAGTTGGCACATGTCAATGTCAAGCAGCTGGTGCAACGTTATTGTCAACCACCAGGGTGCCACAACCCAGAGGGTGCATTTCACCAGGAGCACTCTCTAAGAATCCAGTTCAGAATTGTCATGCGATCTGTGGAGTGTGCAGCGAGTGTGTTATTGGTTTGACTAAGGTGTTTCTATTGTGGACTGTCTGTCATAGGCCGAACTCTGATCTGGCATGGACTCGACTTTGCTTTGTAATAAGGACTTAAAGACAGTTTCCAATGTTTCCAAAGGGCATACTGTGCACAACTCTTGTTGTGAATAAAAAAGCGCGAGTTCCTGCCAGCTTCATATGTAACTTCCCTTGCGTTACTGTAATAAGTAACCTACCAATTATGTTTGCAAGGGGCTCTCTTAATATAACACATCTTATTGCACCCACTCATCCCTAATCTCTCTTTGTGAAACATACCTAGCAATTCAGTGTTTCATCACATCGTCTGAAATTCATTTTTCACACCTATTCCTCCTTGTATATTATCTTGCAACACTTATGACTTCCCTGTCACTAAAACTGCCCATATTTTAAGTGAATAAGTAATTTAAGAAAGTAGAGAGCAACCAGAATGTGTTGGAGATACATACAAAATCTATGTATATTTAACATCATTAAAAATAGAAGTTATGTATGTTAACTAAGTCACCATTGTTTTCAAAATGAGGAAGCAGTCCTAAAATTCACGCTACACGAAAACACTTTTTTCCACAATGTTCACTAATATTTCTAATACATACCACTGCAGCTTCTGCCAATTGATTTAACGCTGTTTCTTGGGCACTTGTAGGAAAGTTACGTTCTGATGATTGCTCTATGGTTTCACTATCACTTGCAAGAACATCTGTACTCCAAGTGTCACTGACCATTGACACAGTTTCATCACCTGTAAACAATATATATACATATTGTTATTTATTATATCAGTTTTTTAAGTAGAAGTCGACATAGCACACCTGCTTCCTGAAATCTGTTTCCTTCAAAAACAGAAAATCAACGGCACAAATTGTTATTGGTTTCCCCCGAATGAAAGTATGGACATCACAAAAACAAATTAAAGTAGAAAATTGAGAAAGCATTTTAAATGTCTGCTAATTTTAATATTTCATCATAAAACTTTTAAGTATAGCTACATCTTTTTTTGAACATAACAAATGAAACATTACAGAAAGTTACTGCATTCACAGTTCAAAGCTATGACTTTTGAAAAATTTGTCAAAAACAGCAGTCCAGCTGGGCCATCGAGGGTGATTGAGGTGTTGGGTTGTTTTGAGGGGGGAGACCAGACAGTGAGGTCATTGGTCTCATCGGATTAGGGAAGGACAGGGAAGGAAGTCGGCCGTGTCCTTTCAAAGGAACCATCCCGACATTTGCCTGAAGCGATTTAGGGAAATTATGGAAAACCTAAATCAGGATGGCCAGACACGGGATTGAACCGTCATCCTCCCGAATGTGAGTCCAGTGTGCTGACCACTGCGCCACCTCACTCGGTGAATGAGGTGTCTCAGATGTGTTAATCACCATGGGAAAGATATTATTATCAACAGAAAAGAAGAAAAAAATTAACATCTTAAGAGAAAGCTGTAATGTGTGTGAAATCAGGAATACACGCACAAGTTAAATATATGGTAGATAACCAGTTCAATGAACTCCTTCTAATGTACTGCATAACAAGAAAAGTCTTGTTTTGGCTTGAGTTATGTAGTCTCTCCCTGCATTTATCATGTATGATATAAGTACATATATGTTCTGCTCATTAGGTAGGTCCTATATGAACAAAATGTGTACTAAAATATTTGTGAGAGGTTTGTCTATTATGTGATATAGCCATATCCAGAGGTTTTAATCTGTATAGCGAAAAGCATATACATATGGAGTGAATGTAGACATCAAGCTATGCTTTAGATCGATCTGTTACCCCAACCTTTATTTAACATTCATAACAATCACATTCATTGGCTTGACTAACTCATAACCAAATTGTCTTCTTCATTATAATCTAGATCTCGGGCTATGCTACAGTTATGTATGTCATTACAACCAAGATTCCAGAAAAACAGAGGGAGGGGAGAGCATCCTAACACTTTAGTCCTCTTTAGCCCTTTATGCGGAGCAGCACTTACATTAGACACTTTTCTATAAAGATGAGAACATTCTACATCTATACTCTGCAAATGACATTTAAGTGCCTGGCAGAGAGTTCATCAAACCACCTTAACAATAATTCTCTAATATTCTGTACAATGCACAGAAAAATAAACACCTATAGCTTTCCATGTAAGCTCCCATTTCCCTTATTTTATTATGATCATTTATGCCTTTGTAGGCTGGCATCAACAAAATATTTCCACATCTGGAAGAGAAAGTTGGTAATAGAAACTTCATGAGGAGATTCCACCACAGCGAAAAATGCCTTTGTTTTAATGATATCCACCCAAAATATAGCATCATTTCAGTGACACTCTGTCCCCTATATCACAATAATACAAAACGTGCTGTATTCCTCTGAACTTTCTCGATGTACTCTGTCAGTCCTATCTGGTAAGAATCCCACACTGCAGAGCAGTGTTCTAAAAGAGGATGGACAAGCAGAGCACATGCAGTCTCTTTAGTAGATCTGTTACATTTTCTAAGTGTCCTGCCAATAAAACGCAGTCTTTGGTTAGCCTTCCCCACAACACTTTCTATGTGTTCCTTCCAATTTAAGTTGTTCGTAATTCTAATGTCTAGATATTTAGTTGAATTTATGGCCTCTGAATTTGACTGATTTATCACGTAATCAAAGTTTAACAGATTCACTTTTAGCACTCATGTGGATGACCTCACATTTTTCGTTATTGAAGGTCAACTGCCAATTTTTGCACCATACAAATATCTTTTCTAAATTGTTTTGAAATTTGTTTTGACCTTTTGATGACATTACTAGTCGATAAACAACAGTATTATCTGCAAACACCCTAAACAGCTACTCGGATTGTCTCCTAAATCATTTATATATCTAAGGAACGGCAAAGGGCCTATAACACTACCTTGGGGAATGCCAGAAATCACTTTTGTTTAACTCGATGGCTTTCCATCAATTACTACAAACTGTGACCTCTATGACAGGAAATCACAGATCCAGTCACACAACTAAGATGATATTCCATAAGCACGCAATTTCACTGCAAGCCATTTGTGTGGTACAGTGTCAAAAACCATCTGGAAATCTAAAAATACCGAATCAGATTTAAATCCCTTGTCAATAGTACTCAACACTTCATGTGAGTAAAGAGCTAGTTCTGTTTCACAAGAACTAAGTTTTCTAAATCTGTGTTGACTGTGTGTCAATAGACTGTTCTCTTCGATGTAATGCATAATGTTCGAAAACAATGTATGTTACAAAATCCTGCTGCATACTGACGTTAATGATATAGGCCTGTAATTTAGTACATTAATCCTACTACCTTTCTTGAATATTGGTGTGACCTATGCAACTTTACAGTCTTTGGGTACGGATCTTTCGTCGAGTGAATGGTTGTAAGTGATTGTTAAGGAAGGAGGTATTGTATCAACATACTCTGAAAGGAACCTAACTGGTATACAGTCTCGACCAGAAGAGCTGCTTTTGTTAGGTGATTTAAGTTGCTTCACTACTCCGAGGATGTCTACTTCTACGTTACTCATGTTTGCAGCTGTTCTTGATTCGAATTCTGGAATATTTACTTCATGTTATTTGGTGAAGGAATTTTGGACAGCTGTGTTTAGTAATTCTGCTTTATGCAGCATTGTCGTTGATAGTATTTCCATTGCTATCAAGCAGAGAAGGTGTTGATTGTGTCTTGCTGTTACCATACTTCACATACGACCAGTATCTCTTTGGATCATTTATCAAGTATTAGCAAACAAAAGCCAAATTCAATGTCAACTACTAAACTACAGGGTTATTACAAATGATTGAAGCGATTTCACAGCTCTACAATAACTTTATTATTTGAGATATTTTCACAATGCTTTGCACACATATACAAAAACTCAAGAAGTTTTTTTAGGCATTCACAAATGTTCGATATGTGCCCCTTTAGTGATTCGGCAGACATCAAGCCGATAATCAAGTTCCTCCCACACTCGGCGCAGCATGTCCCCATCAATGAGTTCGAAAGCATCATTGATGCGAGCTCGCAGTTCTGGCATGTTTCTTGGTAGAGGAGGTTTAAACACTTAATCTTTCACATAACCCCACAGAAAGAAATTGTATGGGGTTAAGTCGGGAGAGCGTGGAGTCCATGACACGAATTGCTGATCATGATCTCCACCACGACCGATCCATCCTGTTTAAAAAATGCCGAACATCATGATGGAAGTGCGGTGAAGCACCATCCTGTTGAAAGATGAAGTCGGCGCTGTCAGTCTCCAGTTGTGGCATGAGCCAATTTTCCAGCATGTCCAGATACACGTGTCCTGTAACGTTTTTTTCGCAGAAGAAAAAGGGGCCGTAAACTTTAAACCGTGAGATTGCACAAAACACGTTAACTTTTGGTGAACTGTGAATTTGCTGCACGAATTCGTGAGGATTCTCTACCGCCCAGGTTTGCACATTTTGTCAGTTCACTTCACCATTAAGAAAAAATGTTGCTTCATCACTGAAAACAAGTTTCGCACTGAACGCATCCTCTTCCATGAGCTGTTGCAACCGCGCCGAAAATTCAAAGCGTTTGACTTTGTCATCGGGTGTCAGGGATTGTAGCAATTGTAAACGGTAAGGCTTCTGCTTTAGCCTTTTCCGTAAGATTTTCCAAACCGTCGGCTGTGGTACGTTTAGCTCCCTGCTTGCTTTATTCGTTGACTTCCGCGGGCTACGCGTGAAACTTGCCCGCACGCGTTCAACCGTTTCTTCGCTCACTGCAGGCCGACCTGTTGATTTCCCCTTTTAGAGGAATCCAGAAGCTTTAAACTGCGCATACCATCGCCGAATGGAGTTAGCAGTTGGTGGATCTTTGTTGAACTTCGTCCTGAAGTGTCGTTGCACTGTTATGACTGACTGATGTGGGTGCATTTCAAGCACGACATACGCTTTCTCGGCTCCTGTCGCCATTTTGTCTCACTGCGCTCTCGAGCGCTCTGGCGGCAGAAACTTGACGTGCGGCTTCAGCCGAACAAAACTTTATGAGTTTTTCTACGTATCTGTAGTGTGTCGTGACCATAAGTCAATGAATGGAGCTACAGTGAATTTATGAAATCGCTTCAATCATTTGTAATAGCCCTGTAATTGTTCTGTTCTTTATTCCACTGTAATACCATTTGATGCCCAACAAATCAATAGACTCACCAAGTGCATATGACACAATGAAGTTGGTGGTTGTGTTGCATGTATGGTCAGGTCTAAACAAGTACAAAATCTCGGTGTGACGGGCCTACCCATACCTTCAAACTGCAAAACTTTCCTAGTGTAACTTCTAAATAAAACTAGTTTATTTTTATATGCAATTTATTCTGCATATATCTGAATTATTTCACTCAAATTTATTCTTGCAAGCACAATACTTCTCTGTGGTTCCCATTCTCCTATTCATTGCACTTTAATGTCCTCCATCATATGTGCAACCTATTTCTTTTTTGCTGAAGCTATTGCAATTCCCATCCCAAACAAATGTGATGTTTAAATCCAACTTGTGTAGCAATACTCTTCAACTGACTGTATAATACAATTTTGTTTTGTTTTGTGCTGATGTCCACCTCAAGTTTAGATGGAACTCTCATATCATCACAGTACGTTTCCAGCAGTATTAATATTACATGACCGGTTTTTTTTAATCCTTCAGCCATACACCATTTTTTCTCCATACAGCAAATTCTTAAAAAAACATTTCAAAAGAAAATAACATATATGAATGACACCATTATCTTGTTATTTTGTAACAATCGTCAGGATTTGGCCCTTTCCACTCTACAGGGTGTTACAAAAAGGTACGGCCAAACTTTCAGGAAACATTCTTCACAAACAAATACAGAAAAGATGTTATGTGGACATGTGTCCAGAAATGCTTAATTTCCACTTTAGAGCTCATTCTAGTTTCATCAGTATGTACTGTACTTCCTCGATTCACCGCCAGTTGGCCCAATTGAAGGAAGGTAATGTTGACTTCAGTGCTCGTGTTGACATGCAACTCATTGCTCTACAGTACTATCATCAAGCACATCAGTACATAGCATCAACAGGTTAGTGTTCATCACGAAGGTGGTTTTGCAGTCAGTGCAATGTTTACAAATGCGGAGTTGGCAGATGCCCATTTGATGTATGGATTAGCATGGGGCAACAGCCGTGGCGCGGTACGTTTGTATCAAGACAGATTTCCAGAACGAAGGTGTCCCGACAGGAAGACGTTCGAAGCAATCGATCGGCGTCTTAGGGAGCACAGAACATTCCAGCCTATGACTCGCGATTGGGGAAGACCTAGAACGACGAGGACACCTGCAATGGACGAGGCAATTCTTCGTGCAGTTGACGATAACCCTAATGTCAGCGTCAGACAAGTTGCTGCTGTACAAGGTAACGTTGACCACGTCACTGTACGGAGAGTGCTACGGGAGAACCAGTTGTTTCCGTACCATGTACAGCGTGTGCAGGCACTATCAGCAGCTGATTGGCCTCCACGGGTAAACTTCTGCGAATGGTTCATCCAACAATGTGTCAATCCTCATTTCAGTGCAAATGTTCTCCTTACGGATGAGGCTTCATTCCAACATGATCAAATTGTAAATTTTCACAATCAACATGTGTAGGCTGATGAGAATCCGCACACAATTGTGCAATCACGTCATCAACACAGATTTTCTGTGAAGGTTTGGGCAGGCATTGTTGGTGATGTCTTGATTGGGATCCATGTTCTTCCAACTACGCTCAATGGAGCACGTTATCATGATTTCATATGGGATACTCTACCTGTGCTCCTAGAACATGTGCCTTTACAAGTACGACACAACATGTGGTTCATGCACGATGGAGCTCCTGCACATTTCAGTCAAAGTGTTTGTATGCTTCTCAACAACAGATTCGGTGACCGATGGATTGGTAGAGGCGGACCAATTCCATGGCCTCCATGCTCTCCTGACCTCAACCCTCTTGACTTTCATTTATGGGGGCATTTGAAAGCTCTTGTCTACGCAACCCCGGTAGCAAATGTAGAGACTCTTCGTGCTCGTATTGTGGATGGCTGTGATAAAATACGCCATTCTCCAGGCCTGCATCAGCGCATCAGGGATTCCATGCGACGGAGGGTGGATGCATGTATCCTCGCTAACGGAAGACATTTTGAACATTTCCTGTAACAAAGTGTTTGAAGTCACGCTGGTACGTTCTGTTGCTGTGTGTTTCCATTCCATGATTAATGTGATTTGAAGAGAAGTAATAAAATGAGCTCTAACATGGAAAGTGAGCGTTTCCGGACACATGTCCACATAACATATTTTCTTTCTTTGTGTGTGAGGAATGTTTCCTGAAAGTTTGGCTGTACCTTTTTGTAACACCCTGTATAATACAAAGATGTCACATTCACATTCATTAAGCCAATTTCTTTAAGATCACCCTAAATGGCTGAAAGTTGCATACTGGATCACGGAGGATCTATTACATCAGCCTAGTACACAAGCAATCATTGAGTACAGTATACATCTGAGATCATACTATGGTAACACTGTACCCAAAAACATTTAGTGTCAGTCACAATAAACAAGAAGGTGGCTATTCTTGCAGATCAATCATTTAACATTAAGCTGCAGAGGAAGTGTTTCCAGCTGTTCCCCACAACTGATTCATATCAATTACTTTTAGTCCAAGTCACTTTGTTACAGATATCTAGGAGGGAAATTTTTGGATTAACACATAAAATGATCATTATGATAAAATCTGTGAATTTCTCAAATTTGTAGTACATCACATCTAGCACTTGTTTTCTTGTCTACACTTATAGGAAACAGAAGAAAACATACAATACAAATTAAGCACAATGAGTTGCCTCACCTTCAAGAAGTTTTTTGATTTCAAACTTTCCAAATTTGTCATCTATATCTGTGCGACTTTGTTTGCTTGCAGCTTCTGCAGAAAAATCTAAGGACTGTCGTTGCTCCCCACTGACACTCCTCATTGCACCTGCGGCACCATCTTCACCTTCTGTAATTTGTGAGGATGGTGTATCTCTACCTGCAAATTTCATTGTATTAGCTAAATTAGCAAAAACATTTAAAGCAAAGAAACCCACATCCAACATAGATCTCATCTTCAGACAGACCACATTTTCATGAAAATCCCCATAACTTCTCAATGAAACATGTACATTTTCACAGTGCGCTCTTACTGGTATCTCTTTCTACAGACACTCATGACTTACACAAAAACTTGGAATATAAAAAAAAATGTCATTTTGAGGTGGGTTTGGTGGGGTGTTAAAGGGGAAGTGGCAGAGGGGCAGGCAAGTGAAATCAGAGATATAGGTAATGATGTGGGCCAAAAAGTCAGAAGATCTGGAAAGACAAGAGGGAGTATGCAATAGTGAGACACTGCTGGGAAATGGCCTCTGAGAGAGTTTGTTATGACATGATTACAAGAGTCTTCTTATGAACCACTATTTTTAGTTGGAGAGTTTTTCATACTAATGTTCTTATTTGTGTGTGTTGTTAGTTCTTTTGCCTGTACGTGTTCTTCACTTCACTTTTCTTTCTATCTGCTCATCCTATTTCTTCCCCGTATTTGGGACTCTACTGCTGGAACATCCATTTCTTACAGTATTTTAGTCATTCAATTTTTTATTTTACAATTTGGACACGGTTTGCTGGGGGAACCAGTAAATTTCAATTTTCTGGTACTTCATTTGTCTGGCCAAGTGTTGATAATTACAGTATAACTATTTACAGTATTTTCAGTCTGCCTACGCAACTAAATACATTTTTATTTTGTTGCATATATAGATCCAAAATATTTCACGTAATTCAATGTTTCTTGTTTCTGTACCAGGCTATGCAATAAATATAGGTAAGGGTACATAGTTGTTCTACTGGTAATAGAAGAAAACTGACGTAACATAAACTATCATAATCTAAATTCATCTCATGTTCATAAATACTCACATGTTCACTTAACAATGTTGGATCACTAGAGATATAACCAACTGTCCTACAAACTTAATGTTTGTAGATGCACCATTCCAATCAGCATTTACTCTCCTGTCTGCAGGTCAACTACAAGTGAATCAAGGACCTTGCAACATAAAAAAGGCCTAAAAATGTTTCAACAGCAGTCGCACATCTTTCGTGCATGTTTCTTGCCACTTCAACAAAGGCTGCAGAGGCACCAGAAACAGCTCTCTAAAATTGTGCAGGTGAGACCTACATATAATATCATCACAATATACAAATTGAAGATGAATCAATAAAGAATAGATTGCAAGAAACAATTAGACAAGAAACTGGCGAGTTAACTTGAGGGGGTAATTTGTAAACAAACCACAATGACTCAGATAATTTGAGGTAGTCAGCCCAGGACCTTTGGTCACTTATGACTTATGAAACATTGTTTTCGTCCAATATTATATGTGAAATATACAACTGGATAACACCAGCCTTCAGACTGAATACCGTAACATCAAAAACAACAACAATAACCACCACCACCACCACCACCACCACCACCACAACCACAAAAAAACCGAGGTGTACATTCACATGAAACTCTGACATGATTACCAACAGTTTACAGGGAGGAAGTAAATTAGAATTATCTTTGAAAGATAATACAAACTGTTTCCAAAAAGTAGGTGCACTAAATACAACACACACAGTTACAGTTTTGAACTAATGTTGCTGGCCAATATTCTGACTTAAAACATGAAAATGCACTCCAAAATCAGGCTTATCCTTCATTACACAGAATTTTTGGAGAGGTACATGGTTAGCACAGCTATTTCTCTTTCAAGTAGCATTTCCAAAAAGTATATCCTCCCACCAAGAAATCATCATTGGCAGTACTGGGTATTGACCCTGAGTCCTCCATACCAGTATCAAATGTGCTGATTATTCAGTTGTGGAAGAGGATGAACATACTAAAAACTTGAACCAATGTGTAACACCATCCTAGATGCTGAGAACAGTACCATACAAAAAATTTTAATATGTGGATGTGATACTGCCAAATGCACTGCCTAATACCATCACTGGTCTTCTGACAACCAATTTAAAACAAATCTTACAAGAATGACAACAATTTTAAAATTCATGTAAAACAAGAAACAAAACCTATGCAAAATATAATGTTTGAAAGTGAAATGTTTAAGGACACTTCAATAGTGCAAATAGAGGAATTGGTGTTTAATCCTAGAAAAACTAACACACACTATGTAGATGTAATTGTTTTAATTACTGCCAAATACACGCAGGGACATTCTCTACATGAATTAAATAAAAAACGATGGTAGTTACTGTATGCATTATATCTCAAAGTCAAATGTGTGCATATCAATTACAAGGGAGAGCGCCGGTCATGCAAACAATCGGTACATGAGAATGCTGATATCATTTTCTTAATACTCTCTGGTAGAGGTTAGGAAGGGGGCCTTTCTTGGATTATTTTCTAAAAAATTGCAAAATGGGGACGCATACCATGTTTCAAGAATTGTTCCTTCTTTGCTATTGTTGTCGGTAACAAGTAGATGCAATGAGAGTGAGTCGCTGTGAAACTACCGATACATACTGGACCAAGTGGGGCACACTCAAAAACTCTGTGATATCTTATTTAAAAACAACATAAAATCATGAATTTTTGTAACAGCATTAACTTTTAATTAATACTATTGGACCAAAGCACCATTTAAAATTTATTTTACATTTTTCTACTATTGTAGACATAAACAACCAAGTACTGTTCCAAATTCTCGGTAGTAAGATTGTGTCTTTGATCACTCAAAACATTTTTATAAGCAGAAAAGGACAGTTCAACATCAACTGAGGTAACTGGACAGTATTTGAATTTGAGTGCTGTGTTAGCACTTATTGTTTCTGGTAAAAGTTCACCCGTCCCATCAATAAAACTGTCAATTTGGCACAAGAGTTCGAAGCCTGGGTTATTGTTCAAAATGTTTTCAAACTTTTTTAAGTTTTCTTGGGAATACCTTCGGCAGTGAAGAGTTTCCTTGAATACTTTTATTCATTAACTGAATAGATTCATTCAATGCCAAACCTAGAATTTCAAGCTTTTTAACACTTGCAGGTATATGGGAAATACGAGTGCTAATCACAGCTATGTCTTTTTCAATACCTGAATCATTAAAAGCTTCCTTGCTTTGGCAAACTGCCAAAGCCTCTGCACATTGAAGTTTTTTACTACCCCTCTAATGGTCTCGAAATGTTAGTTGTAAAACAACACAGCTTCGACCCATACACCCAACGAGTTATCACTGGTTCGGGAGGTAAAGGCACATTTGGTAATTTTTCTTTGTAGGTCCTGATGTGAGAAGGGGCCTTTAGAAACACTTTCTTTGTGGATGAAATCAATCTATTTACATTCACAAATATGGAACGTACTTTTTCAGAGAGGCAATTTACGCCATGAGCAAAGCATGTTACATTAATCAAATTGGGATAAAATACTTGGAGGGATTTTCCTGCTTTGATCATTTACGGAGCAGCATCTGAAAGAAACACAGACACCTTTTTATCTGCAGAATATTCTGGAAATATTTTTCTAACACTCTCATTCCAAATCTGGCAATCATAAAATGATTTACTTTTTCAAGTTCTTTGCAGGCAGCTAAATAGGAAGACGAAGGCTCTTCTTTTAAAGCACCAACAATTAAATCTGCAATGTAACAGCCACAAGTGTCTGTAGTTTTGTCAACTGAAATTCAGATAATGCTATCCTTGAGATCATTGCATATTTCTTCGAGAACATCTACGTAAATTGTCAATATGTAATTTTTACACAATGTTGATTCATATGGTATATTTTGATTCAAGCAATATTTGCACAGGAAGCCTTTGAGGATAGGGTTTGTAAGTTTGTGAAGAGGAATATTGCTTGGAATGAATGCTTCACATAGATCTATGTGAAACCGACTTTTTTGGCTACCTTTGGACAAACCCTGCTACTGCAACTTGCTGTTGTCAGAAGTTGTTGTCATTGTACTTTCTTCTGCAATGCTGCGATATGAAGACTTGTCTTGACATGCTGGTCTATTTGAAACTTTTTTTGCATGAAGCACAAACTTGACACTATAAAACAATTTCGTGATACATAAATGTTCCAGTATGGTAACTATACACGAAACAACGTTCACTTTTTTGGGCGGTATGACGCACAACACATTACATACTACATGTCGTAAACACCATAACTGTGTACAAGTAAATAGAAAGCTAAACTGAAGCAATGGACACGCGTACGGTATGACGGCGAAGGAGATTAACCAGGGGTGCAGGTGCAGGAGCTTTGACTCTGTCTACCTGTTCCTGTTCCTCTTCTGTAATGATTTCGCTAGGCAGAGGCCTCTCGGTTAGCGATTACATGCAGTTCTAGGTCACGGTCAATCTGTGAGATTATCAAAACTAGATCGAGCTAGAGACTGCCTGTCTAAATTTTTAAAATATTGTAAACCTACAGCGAAAATATGCATCGCCACTAGTTTTTTGTTAAGATATGCAATAACCTGTGAAAAAGGAGTCAAATATGCAAATGCATATAATCCGGTCTCCACTGATAACACTCTTATCTCAAAACATGAGTAATTATTGAAACGCGAAACTAAACCACCACCTGTCTACATGAAGTGAAGAAAACAAGTGTGAATATCAAAAATCAAACAATAAGTTTTAGTTTGTACAATCATCAAATAAATCACAAAATCAGAAAACTTGACAAATATGCCTATTCCGTAATGAGTATCCAAGTCATATTCACATAAGCATTTTTTTCAAATGTCTATACAAGTTTTCTACAGGTGAATCAAAGCAAATGAAAATCTGAAACAGATGACTACTTTCCAGAGGCATAATCAGTTTGGCCCTGAAGTTGTATTGCCAATAATGTACCACAAAAGAACAGCTATGAACATTTATCACCTGAGCTCTGTGGATTCAAAATATTTGTGTGCACAAATTTCACAGAATAAGTGCAGGTGTGGCACTGGTAAAACTGGCCATACATTTGCCATAATTATCAACTGACCACAGCGTAGCAAATTTCTCAAGAACAGCTGGTAATAACACAAGTAAAAATGTATGGAGAATTGTTTGCTTGCAGTATTTGTACTCTGGATATTTTGGCACAAACAGCTGTGAGTTCATACTGGCATTTTTTCAAAATACTCACCTTTCTCATTCTTTATCTCTCACTCCAATCATAGTATCACATGCTGCCCTTCTGTAACTGTCTTTTATCCATATCTGATGCCTGGATATTGTCTCTTTCCATTTCGATTTATCAGTGACACCCAAATTGTTATTTTAGTGTCTACATATACTTTACTTTTTTAATGGTAACGTACCTGATATATTAGGTGTTCCTCGACCAGACACATTTGCAGATACCATATCTGATAAGTTATCATTCTGATCTTCGTTTTCCAACTCCAGTGATGAAGCAACACTATGATTGGAAGCAGCTTCTGACACGGCTTCAAGATTATCACTTGTGTTACCTAGAATAGACGAATAAGGAAAAGTGAACCTGCTGCAGCAATTAACAACATAAAACATGTGCCTTTTATCCACTGTTATTGTTTTGTTTTGTTTTGTTTTTGTTTTACATAGCAATAATATAACTTAATTTCCAAATGTACAGGGCATGGATTACTGATAGACTATACAAAAATTGTGAAGTATTGATCTATACTAATAATAAAACTGTAGAACTGGTGTGTGTATCCGTTTGAACACACTAATCAGCAGAACTACTTAATGAATTATCAAGGGGTTTTCACGGATACCTTGAGCATAGCTTGGGGCAATGTATAGGTTCATTTAATCAAAATCTGATTTGTCTGAACACCTTAATCACCAAAACCACCAAACAAAATTGTCGGACTTGGTGGTCTAGTGGTAAAGCACGTGCCTGGGACCCGGGAGGTCATAGGAAGAATCTCAGTTGGACCACGGATTTTTGAGTCTTCATTTTAACTTCAGATTCACCTCTCAACAAAGTGAGGAGTCACCAGAAATGACACATAGTTCAGATACGACTTTAACTGTAGGTATTCTTTCCACAGTTGGACATGCAAGTCACTGAAGTGGTGTCCTGGTGTCCAATTGACCCACATCAAATAATAATTATAATTACCATTACCACTAAATAAATTTTCTTGAAGTTTTCACACGTAACTTGAGCATAGCTTGGAACAACATATTGAAACGAGAAAAAATTTGCACAATTTAAAGTGTAATTTAAGTGCTGTGATCATATTGTTGCAAATACAGACTAATACTGAATTTACTTGGCTAGAATACATGGATTTACTGATTTCGCTTTGTGTATTAAAAACTTAACAACATTGCTTTGCTCTTTTCAATAGTTTCATTTATATTATTTGCTAGAAAAAGCAGATTTATTATGTTCCCTTTGCGAGTTGGCTGCCTATTTGTTAGGTGTACATTTTGATTTAGATTTTGTCTGCAAATAAAAATGCCTAAACAACAATCAACTGCCACTGCATAACCTGAACAGTTACAAGACAGGACTATGCAGTCTCAAGAATCCAACGAAGATCGTGTGGCAACACTTGTTACAGCTCGAGAACATCTGGCTTTACTCACACTTTGGAAGCTCCTTACAAAAGCAAGGCATGATGTAAATCTGATCGAGAGCATTATGTATTATCTCGCTCCTCAGACCCCCCCCCCCCCCCCCTTTTGCTCACATAGGCTTGAAGTTGCTTCTCTCTAATGTAACATCACAGAAGCAGAATTTTTTTATGGGAAGTGGGTCAGGTGAGCTACTTTTTATACCCAAATCCCACTGATTCCTAATGATTTACCATTTCCCTTAAATGCGTACAGCTCCCAATGAAATTATGTTACGCCATTACCATAAATAAAGCACAATTGGGAACACCGTGTGTTGCAGGTGTTGCCCTTGGTGTCAGTTGCTTTTCGCAAGGCCAGCTCTATGTGGCTCTCTCCCATGTTAGTGAAGCAAGCAAGCAAGCTCTTTGATCATGTCCCCAATCATACTACTTCAAATGCTGCATACAAAGAAGCTTTAGTCAAAAATAAATTCCACAGATATAAAATCTCGAACACAGCTTTAAATAAATACCTGTGCAATACAAGGTTTCTCAGCTGGTATAATATAAAATACTGACCATTTCTTTTCCATAAGATAAGTTACTTTTATTATAAAAGCTGTTCTATGCAGACAATTTTACTTTCAATCTTTAACTAAATTCTTGGAGATGACTTAATGAAGTTGGGACCAGTCACCGCAAGAATTTATAAACTTTTGTTGGATTTCATACAGCAGATAAAATGAAATATTAAGTGTACTAATAATCCCTGTTCATACTCTATTTTATAATTATGTCGAAAGTCACTTTGTTATCAGTTTTCGTGTCAGAACCAACAGTATTTTGTTCCTTTTAATGGAAGAGTTTATGTTCTTAAAATTTCACTTGCACCGACTTCTCGTAAATAGTTGTACATATTCACCATAGATTCCTGCAGGTACTTTGGCATCATATATTTAAGGTTAAAGGGATTTCACCGATAAAAAAAACTGGACAAATGCTATTAGGACTCTTGCTCTAAACTTAATTACATATAAAAGGCCATTCTAAAAAGTAATGCCTCTGAATTTTTACTGTGAAAACTTTTAAAGCTTTTTAAAAATAACAAACATAATTAACATTCCACATCCTTATTTTTCATGTCTCCATACATATTTCACAATAGACATCCTGGAGACAAACAAATTTCTCTTAAAAGAGACCAGTTTGTTGATACCATCACTGTAGAATGTTTGACTTTGTTGATGGCCCCACAACTTCACCCCTTCTTTTCATGTGGGGCCAAGTTGGAGGATGATCGATGACAGTGAACCCATGGTGTCAGATTGTTACAGATGTCACAGTGCTCGTGTGTGGTCTGGCATTGTTCCACGTGTGGATGAACACTTTGAATTCAAAACTTGATTACAGCACATTGTTTCTCATGCACCGAAATAGTCATGTTACACACTGCTACATACACTACAATTCAGGGCCCTCTAGTGGCAGAGGGCTGCAAATATGTAGAAATAAAGAATAAAGATGTATAATGTTAATAATGTTTTAAGGGTTTTAACATGACTGTCAATCAGCGACTGATGTATAATACAAAATTTTGAAAAACACAGCCCTCAATCACGAACAAAATTAAGTTGTGACCTATGTTTCGGTGTCACAAGGGACACCTTCTTCGGACAAAATTAAAACTAAATGTTACAGCATAATGTACCAAAAAATACGAAAGCTGTGGTCATACCTGACAGTATCAGATATTCAGAATTAAAATGAAATGCAACAGAGGTGCAAGCCACTAAGGACTGCCATGTGTCCTCTGCTACAGTCAACACAATGTTTGTGCTGCAAGTTCGCCAGATGTCGTTACTGTAGGCGTACACATATTCTTCAATGATAATTGTACGATGTAAAATTAAAAGGGGGGCACAATCAGTAAATTCTGCAATCGGTTTATAAGCTATAAAAGGCATTGCAGTAATAAAAACCACTGAAATAAAACCTCACAAACAGTAGATTGTTAAAAAGGAAAAAGTTAAGAGCCAGTACTTGACATATGCTCAAGTGGCGATATTTTAGATAATGACATAAATAATAAACAGCTTTCTAATTACATAGAATAATATAAAAATTATAAAACAAATAGCTAAAGAAGGTCAATGAATGAAAATAGACTGCTGCACATAATCAGCGCCCTCTGTTGGCGCTAACGCCAGAACGCTGCATAGGTGAGAAGTGGTTAGAGGAATGTGACCGCCAGAAGGCCCACTCATATCCTGCGACACGCCATTCCAAGAAAATAATGATAAAACCCTGTACTACGGCATGAGGAAGATTATCTAGTTAATGAAGTATATTATATAAATAGAGAAGGAACCAGAAAACACTAGCATACTGTGCACAACGTATGAAAACAAAGTAAACATGTAAAGCACTCTACACTAGGTGAAACTATCAGAAAGATATATAAAAACAGAGGTGCTCAGTGATTAAAGTAGAGCATTGTCAAACAAAGCAAAGTAGGCATTGGGCATGAAATCGTTCTGCCAATTAAGCACTTTTCTTGGCTCTTGTTTTTTCGCTTTATAAATTTCAAGCTCTTCTAACAAGTTAAGAGCACAGCCTTTTTCCACCCTGTGGAGAATATGCATACTATTCTCAATGTTCCCTATAGAATGACCACTTTCAGATACATGCTATCCCAAAGAAGTTGTGTTCCTTGTCTGTGAATGTTCTTCAAGTCTGACATTAAAAGAGCAGCCCATCTGACTGATATAATATTTGTCACAGTTACTACAATCAATCTTGTATACTCCAGGGCCATCAAATTTGTCATACGTACTTTTCAGTTTGTTTTACTCGCAGTTTTAGGGCATTGTTAACCTGAAAGCCAAATTTACATCACTTTTCCTTAGATATTTTTGTATTTACAGGTACATTTTGCCGTCAAATTTCATAGGAATGGTTTTAATTCTGTCTTTACTGGTTCTATTTTGTGTGTGTGTCTGTGTCCACTGTTTGTTATATGTTTCTTTAGCCTACCGTATTGCCATAGAATATGTTTTTCCACAAGATGGGATCAGGAAGTTTCTTTACACTTATTTTTGTAATTTTTTCATTGTAGATAATCTGAAGATGTCTACCACAGACAAAATGTGAAATTTAAATTTGAAAATTAAACCTCTGCCACCAAGACTGGATTTTTCTCTCACATAAATTTCAACTTGATATCTTTATCCACTGCTGAGGAAAAGGGGATGGACAACAAAGTTACCCTAATAGAATTCCATTTTTACAGATTGAGGTATGGAACCTTAAAAAAATCAATATTTACTGGTTTCATACAAAATAAAATTTTAGTGTTTGTCTAACATATATAAATAAGTTGCAGAGTTAGGTCAGAACTCTTTTCTAGTTATCTATAGCTACAGCAGCAGAAATAGTATCCTGTTGACATTCACTAAATAAAGGGGCCCCATTCTGAAACACAATTAGGTCACTGTGACTACCTCACACACATAAAGTATAAGAAACATAATACTTAAGTGTAAGAAGGTAAAGCATTAAATTCACTGTACTTGAAATAAAATAAAGAGCAATAACATCTATGGATATTGTGTCACACTGCATCCTGACCTAAAAAAGTAAAGCTGACATCTACCTGAAGGTTGGATTTATTACCACAATGCGGTACTAGGCGAGGTCCTGTTGAAGGTGGGATTCCGTTGCCTTATTCCTATCTTTCAACTGACTTATCCAACCAGTTGTAGGGGACTTGCAATTTAAGTTGGACTCTGAACCACAGTGCAACTCGACATTTTTCATATCAACAAAAATAAACATTGACAGAGGTAAAAGAAACGATGAGCGACAGACAAAAATCCTAAAACTGGCAGTGGATTGAATTTGAGTCCTTTTTATCTGTAGTCTGACTGTTAACCACTGAGCCACCAAACCACACATATATGGAACAATATCTCTTGCTCAACCTTCAGTAACACCCCTGTCCAAAATCCAACTATTTTGTCAGTTGGGTCATTCCATGTCAGTTCAAGCAATTTGAGAAAATGTTCCAGCTGATAGTCCCAGATTTGGCTGAAATTTAGCACACCAATGCTACCAAGTGTGGAACACTCGTGTACAAAATTTTAAGTTACCCTGCCAATTAGTTTCAGAATTATGGCTTGTGAAAGAAGGTGGCGTGACCCGGAAATTGCAACCCACATCTGGCAATCTATCTTCAGACCCAACTTCAGGTCTTAATAACTTTGGAACTATTCCACACAGTCCAGTGAAATTTTTACAACCCAGTAACATCCACTTAGAGAACACACACTATGAATCAAAACACCAACAACATATTTCTGAGGGAAAATAAAAAATTCCAAAATGTGATTTAAAAAATTTAATACGTTAAAAGGTACATATTGTAGGTGCCCTCTATGCCAAATATAATTCACTCAGAAAGGGTATAAATGTTTTTGTGGTAAGCTTAATGTGGCCTAAACACACACAGAACTCATCATGCCCATATCAGTCACAAAAACTGAGTTACTTGCACACGAAAATACAAAAATTTGAAAAATTACCTGAAAAAAAACATGGATTTTCGAAGTGTGGTAGCAGAAAAGGGACAAGTCATATCCAAGCCAAATTTCAAACACTGCATAAGTAGACCATAATATAATATGTGGCAAAATTTCAACTTGTTATTGCAAGGCATTTGTGTACAATAAAAGTTGACAGAGATGTATTTGGTTACATTTCTTCTAACATGATTTAGCAAGTAATAGTGATGATGCAGACAGCTTGTTTCAGATAAAGATGGAGCAATTGTTGGGAACCATTAGGCAACAGAAAGTTAAACAATGGTAGTTTTCAGGGACAGAATGAGTCATTGTTAGGCAGGAACAACAAAGGAAACAAGCAACAATTACATGTTATTCATGTTTTTAAGATTCTAGTTCAGACTGGTCAGTACTGTTGTGGAAAGTCAGTATGGAGACAGAAGAGTGTACTAGTGGTGCTTTTGTTCAAACAAGTTGCAGTATTGGTAGAGCACAAGCATCTGAATGTCATAAAACAACATATGGACCTAAATGTGGCATTCATTTTGTACTGTATGATCTGGATGAATCGGACCAAGATTTGTTGCTATGGAGATCCGGGATACATCCTGTGGGCACAAGAAGTACAGTTCCAGAAAACTTTAGTATTTGTTATCATCATATGAAAGTGTTTCTGGATAAGTAATCTTTCCTACAAAGAAGTTGTTTTGATCCATTTCGGATTCATAAGAAGACAGTGAAGTGTAGCCTCAGAGAAATTGATATAAAATTAGTATTGAAATTGAATCAGTGCATGGGACTTAACATGAAACCAGGACAAAAGTTATGTTCCAGGTGTGTTAAACTGCTAAAAAATGAAGAATATTCTGATAATTTACATGACAGTGACGAAGAGTATCAGCCACCTACAACCACAGCGGATGGTTTGTCTCCCATCAAGACACACAAAGTTGGGAAAAGAGACAGGCCCAGCTAGGGTAGAAGAAAACTACAAGAAGCTCAAATGGAATTAATACACAAAATAACCGACACACTAATGGTGGAAGAGGAGGAACTATCTGCTCCAAAGGAACAGAAACCATGCCAGAAATGCTCTGATTTGGACAAAATTGTGAATGATTTGAAAGAAAAATGTGCCCAATCCACACGCCGGAAAATGTAGCTATTCTTACCCTTGCACCTTCCAGGCTGTTCTATTGACTACACTGCAAAGGAATTCAATGTTTCTACATATATGGTAAAGCAAGCTAGAAAAATAAAAGCAAACCCAAGGAGTGCTTCCACAAACAAGATGAAATTATAGTAATACTAGACTTTCCCGAAAATTATGCATTTATAGTTCAAGATGCCATCCAACGATATCATTGGGACAACAGTCAAGCAATTCTCCAGCCATTTGCGATTTACTATAGAGGTGAATCAGGTGATGTGTCTGTCAATGAACCTGTGCGTTTTTAGTGACTGTTTAATTCATGATGCCATTGCAGTTCATGCCCACATTCGCACTGTCATGGCATATGTGAAAAACAAGCTGCCTCACATACATTTTGCAAAATACTTCAGTGATGGGGCAGCTAGTCAATACAAAAAGTGTAAAAAATCTCGAAAATTTATGCATGTGTTACCAGGATTCTCAGATTCACGCAGAATGGAATTTTTTTGCAACAAGTCATGTTAAAAATGTATGTGATGGTATTGGTGCTACCATTAAGCACATGGCATCACGAGCTAGTCTGCAGCACCCTACAGAAGGTCACATTCTGACAGCTCTTCAACTATTTACCCGGGTACAGAAAAATATCTCTGGCATACATGTTCCGAAGGATGAGGTGAAATCAGTCGAAGAGTTGCTAAAAAGCAGACTAGAACATGTTAAAACTGTTGCAGGCACAAGGAGCCATCATCACTTCTCTCCAGCGGACTCTGACAATGTGCAGATGAGCAGACTGTCCTGTTATAACTATAGGTTCATGCACAACATGTGTCTTCACAGTGTGTCTGACTCAGGATTCAGAAGCAAAAGCAGCAACATACAACCAGGGTGCTATGTTACTGCTGTTTATGATGACAAATGGTACTTAGGATGTGTTGCAGAGTGCTGTGAAGCAGAAGGTGATGTATTTGTGAACTTCATGGCACCAGCAGGACCAGCAAGATCATTTCATTGGCCACGTTTGGCAGACAGGTGTTGGATTCCTTTTGAACATATTCTTATGACAGTTCCAGTTCCTACCACAGTGTCAGGAAGACAGTACAATTTGCCTCTCAATGTACAGAGTACAGTAGCCAAAGTGTGGGAGAACTTCTGTTCGAAGCACAATCTACTGGTTTTTAGCAGTTAAGGTGCAGTAAACATTAATGATAGGTTGTGTTAATCTGTCTATATGTTGTTGCTTAGTGATTAAACAGTTGTGAGAGAGGATAAGAAGAGGCAGAACAGTTTACGATACGTTTTTACAAAATTGTGTTGTGGAACAATGGCCACATCACCAAATACATCTGTCAACATCCACTGTACACAAATGTCTTGCAATAACATACTGAAATTTTGAGATATATATCATTATGGTCTACTTATGCAGTGTGTGACATTTGGCTTGGATACCACTTGTCCCTTTTGTGCTACCACACTTCGAAAATCCATGTTTTTCAGGTAATTTTTCAAATTTTTGTATTTTCGTGTGCATGTAACTCAGTTTTTGTGACTGATATGGGCATGATGAGTTCTGTGTGTGTTTAGGCCACATTAAGCTTACCACAAAAACATTTATACCCTTTCTGAGTGAATTATATTTGGCATAGAGGGCACCTACAATATGTACCTTTTAACGTATTAAATTTTTTAAATCACATTTTGGAATTTTTTATTTTCCCTCAGAAATATGTTGTTGGTGTTTTGATTCATAGTGTGTGTTCTCTAAGTGGATGTTACTGGGTTGTAAAAATTTCACTGGACTGTGTGGAATAGTTCCAAAGTTATTAAGACCTGAAGTTGGGTCTGAAGATAGATTGCCAGATGCGGGTTGCAATTTCCGGGTCACGCCACCTTCTTTCACAAGTCATAATTCTGGAACTAACTGGCAGGGGAAACTAATATTTTGTACACGAATGTTCCACACATGGTAGAATTAGTGTACTGAATTTCAGTCAAATCTGAGACTACGAGCTGGAGCCCCTGGTTGAACTGACGTGGAATGACCCAGTTAACAAATAGCCAGATGTGAAGTATAGTTTTGTCTTCTCTTTATGGTGATGATGATGATGATGATTGATTGATGATGTTGAAAAGGTGTACTGACTGAGCAAGCTGTATATGAGAAATGGTGAAGTTGAGAATTTAAATACTACAGGAGTTATTTAATTTAATTCATGGAAAGAGAAAATATAAAATTTTAACAAACAAGGCATGAAATGGGGAATAAAGATGACTAAAAAATAAGAGTCACAGGCAGTGCAAAATGAGAGTAGTTATATGAGAAATTCAAAGTTGTGGAAGCATGCATGTCTAAGGGAATGAGAGAAGCTTCATATTGGAAAATTAAAGAAACTTTGGAAGATACGAGAAGTACCTGTATAAGTACCAAGAGCTGATATGGTACAATGGTACACCAGTACCAAGAAAAGAAGTGGGAGTGGAAAGTGTAGGAATATACAGAAAGGCTATAATAAGGAAAGAATCTTGAAGAAAATGGTGTGGGAATGGAAGAAGATAAAATGAGGGATTTGATACTGTGAGACATATTTGACAGAGCGCTAAAAGACCTAAGTTGAAAGAAAGGCATACTCAGCAGACATTCCCTTAGAATTATTGAAATCCTTAAGAGAACCACCATGAGGAACTATTTCATCTGATATGGAAGGTATATAAGACAGGTGAAATACTGTCTTACTACAAGAAGAATGTAACAATGCCAGTTCCAAAGAAACCAGAAGCTGACAACTGAATGTTACTGAACCATAAGCTAACTCAAATAATTTGCAGAATAAATGGAAGTACTGGTAGACTCTGTCTGTAGGAAGGTCTGTTTGGATTCTGGAAAAAATGAATAAACATTTGAGGCAATACTGACCCTATGACTTACCTTAAAAGACACAAAAAAAGCTACAATTACAGCTTTTGTAGATTTAAGAAAGCTTTTAACAGTATTGACTGGAAAATACTCTCCAAAATTCTGAAGATAGCAGGTATAAAAAAGAGCTTGCAAAAGATTATCCTCAAGTTATACAGGGGCCAGACTAGGGTTGTAAGAGTGAAAGGAGATGAAAGGAAAACATTAGTTGAGAAGCGAGCCTATCCCCTATGTTACTCAATCGGTACATTGAGCAAGCAGTAGTGAAACAAGGGCAATAGAGTGCAGTCAAATTAAATCAGGCAATGCAGAGGTAAATAGATAGGAAATGAGACATTAAAATTAGTAGATAAGTTTTGCTATTTGGGTAGTGCAATAACGAACGATGGCCAAAGTCTACATTTTATGACTGACAATAGCAAGAAAATCATTTCTGAACAAAGAAATATTTTAATAAATATAAATTAAGTATTAGGGAGTGTTTTCTGAGAGCATTTGTATAGAGTGTAGCCTTGTATAGAAGCGAATCATGGATGATAAACATTTCAGCCTAGAACAGAAGTTTCTGAAATATTATGCAACCAAAGAATGCTGGAGATGAGATAGGTAAAATGGAAACCAATGAGAGGTACTGAATTGAACTGTGGAGAAAACAAACACAACTGGATCAACAGAAGAGATCCATTGATAAGACACATCCTCAAGCATCAAGGAATCATCAGTTTGATAATGAAGGGAAGTGTGTGTGTGGGGGGGGGGGGGGGGGGGAGACCAACGTTTGATTATAGTAAGGAGGTTAAAAATGGATGTAAGTTGCAGCAGTTGCGCAGAAATGATGAAGCTTGCAAAGGGCAGAATAGTGTAGAGACCTGCATTAGACCAGTCTTCAGACTGAAGACCACAACATCAACACTGCTCTTTCCACAAATGAAAATTCGACTTCTCTGCAAATGAACGGATTGTGTCAGTAATTCAAGTGAACACTTCCTCAATCATTGTTCCATTCTTGATTTCAGAGGACATCCATGCTTTCCATATCTGTTCATGAATGTAAACCCATTAGTTTGGAATTCAGTGTATTCTTTTCTGTCAATGAGGACAGATGACCTTTCACTCTTTGATACCACTTCTGCATCTAATGTCACATTTTGTACAAGGATGTCATCTTACAGCACTCATCCAAGACTAGACAGTGAGCTATTAATAATCATGGTATAAAGCCTGTCTTTTAAAGGACAAAGGACTTTTTATTGATGATAACAAATGGTGAACTAAAACCGTTATAATAAATTTTAATAGTGTTAATTCTCTCTCTTTTCCTTAGTTCCTAGCTCACAGAAAATGGAAGAAAGGTAGTAACACTGCATCTAGCAACTGCTTGGGCAGTGCTATATTCCTTTTTGTATAGATGTAAATAAGTCAAATATGCATACAGGCAGCACCTGTTGAGTGTGGGTGCAAGGGAAATAGTTGCAGATAGTTGCAGTTGCATCGGTGATGGTCTATAGGCTCCAGGCTGCTGTCCTGAACTGCAGTGGCATTGAGAGGCACCTGAGATAAAAGCTAAGGAATCTCTGGTGCCTATAGTGACACCTTGGATCTCTGATATCACAGCACCTTCCCATAAACTCAATGTGGTCAGCCTACCTGAGTATGAATGGCTAACAGTGGCAGGGTCACAAATCTCTTAATGGAAAGCAAAAATTGATAAATGACTAAAACGCTGCCCCCTTATTCATAACAAATGGGATCAAAGTTTTGTCCAATGCTGAATGTACACCTAAGCCAGCACGGGGTGCCTCGTCTTGTTAGGACTGGAACTGATCATCCTGATAGGTCCAAACAAGTTCAAAAGGTGGATTTACAGTTCATTAGGAGCTCCAGCATTAGGTAGCTGCAGCCCCTTGGTGTTCCCCCAAGTATTGAGAAGGAAGGACAGTGTCTGCTCTATATTCTGAACAGGTGATCTTGTTCAATATGTTGAGGAAACTTTGCCTGTTGCCATTGGATGCACTGAGTACATCCAGCTGAAAACTGCAATGCCCACTGGCACCAATTATGCCTACTGCTTGGGTTCTCAGGCTGTCATCAATCCCTACAGGTTGCTATCACGGATCTGTGATTTGGAACCAAGTGGAAGGCCTAAACCAGATTGAGAATTGTAGGACCCTTCTTAGCACGTCAGGAGTGCATTACATATAGGAAAGAGCTACTAATTTACTAAAGTATATGATGCAAATGTGGGTTTTGTACTGCCATCACTATATTTTGGGCAGTACTGAATTAAAAGCAGCTCCAATGCTGCTGTGTGTGAGGTAAGGAGGCAGGCAGGCACAGTGCTGATATGTAAGATCACAAGCTAGGCTGTTTGTACACTGCAAGGTGGTTAGGCAATATTTCTACAACATGGAGAGACAGGGGCGTTGATTTGAACATGGTTGGAAGTAACGTACCGGTACAACAAGTATGCTATTAACCTCTACAAATTTGTTCTGATTCTAGTACATTTATGCTCAGTATGGCAGCAACCTCCATGACATATGGTCGACGCAAGTCGACATCATGTTATGGGCCAGCTGGCAGCTGATGCTGGTCTTAACAGCCCGATCCACCAGACCAGCTCATGATTCTAAGTCTGCACTTGTGGTCATACAAAAGATGAGCCCCAGGCTCCACAGCAGCACCAAACTTCTGTCTTGGAGGGCAGCAGTTTGCAGCCAGAGCGGTACTGCCACCATCAGTACCAGGGCAATCTTCTAGCCCAGCAGCAGCACGCGCTTTTAAGAATTAAGCAGATGTACATGTCATGCGGACTGCTCACTCAGGGATGATGATGATGATGATGATGTTGATGATGATGAGTCCCATACTCCTTTACAGAGCGTAGGGGAGCGGCGCGGGAGACCCGCGCCTCAGGGATACACAATACTAACTCAGGTATATGCTTCTGAGTGGGGTAAACACTGTGAGCAAAACTGGATGTGGATGTCAAAAGGCCAGCTTGCCACCATGACCTTCCGACGGCATCAGTACCAATGCTTGACCACGCACCTGCAGAGGGCATATCAAGGGGCATTGTAGCACTTTGACATTTTAACTCAAGATGAAATAAAATATGTAGTATCTTGCAGTAGAGTTTTCCCAGCCACCCCTGGCCAGCACCACAATTTCCACAATCTGCCACTCCATCATCTCCACACCATAGTGGCAACCCCATTCACCCAATGTTGTCACAGAATTGTGTCAGAACTACTTGTGGACCTTGTCTGATGACTACTGCCAGCACAATCGACCTCCACACAGCACTGCTTCACAATCACAACCTGCAGTTTCATCAAACAGTGGGGTGAATGATTTTTTTCCATTTTATGTGTAGAGAGTACGGAGTTTAAGCAACTGATGCATATGGATTTGAGGCTTATGTTTGTACAGACAGGGGAACCGGCTGATATTTTGCAATTCCATGGCAATACTAAGGAGTATTGAGATTCTTGAAGTTTTCCCGGTGTACTGAATACTGTATGAGGTTTCAAGACTGCAGCAGGACCATGTTGACTCCTTGCCACAATATTTTGGCTGGCAACTGTCTGGCCGTCTTCAGGTGAGTGTCCACCACTGGAGACTGCTAGTTAACAGTGTCGGCTTTATAGCAAAACTTTGCGCGGAAATGCATGCGCATTGGTGACTGTCACAGGAGCATCCTCTATCTAAATCTGTGGCCTCTGCATATACTGTTCCACCAGTGGTGCGTAGGCACCTGCGTAAAGGTGAAACTATATGTTCATCCTCTGACAAATGTGTGCTCATACCGCTAAAAACAAACGTCAGATGTGTCATTATGAATAAAATGTTTTCTCTTACAAGATATTAAAGAGATCACCAGGTCCCAAGCATTGTCCAGCTGAATGCCACCATCCCAATTAATAAGATTTTGTGCTAGACATATTTCCACAGATTCTTTAATTACTGAATCCCAAAAGTATTTAGGTGGGGCCAAGACTTTTGTGGCAGAATAATCCATAGAGTGTCATGTGGTAAAACAACGCTCAGCTAAGGCCGACTCACTGGACGAGAAAGGCAGGTGTGGTGCTCATGTTCAACGCATCTTTTATGTACTCCACATATTGTCCGACCTATGTAAGCTTTGCCTTACTGGCCAGGAAATTTGTACATTCCGGAAATTTCAATGCACCTAATATGAATGCAGAGGAGGAATGTAGTATAGTGGGAATAGTGAAGGGTAAAAAGCACATATTTTTATCAGACTCAGTGGTGTATGTGTCAGTGACAAGTATGGACCTCATGGATCAGAGGTGATTAAACCCTCATGGAGTTAGAGATAGTACAGTGGAATCTTTGGCTTTAGCAATGGTAGATTTTCATGGGAGATGCAGTGTTTTAAGCAATGTGTAGAAGTGGTGAAATGGGAAAGTGATAGTTATTGCATGATCATAGGACTAGACTTTCTGATAATGCAGCATGCCACAACTGACCTTAGGCGACATATAGTTGAACTTACACATGGGATAACATTCCAGCTACATGAGACAGTCACCAGTGAATTACAGATGCAAGGTGCATCAGTTTCAAGGGACAAACGACTTTAACTGCAGTCAACAACAATTAGGATATTTTGCATGTTATTGTGCCACAAGGTACTGGGAAGTTGGTCTGTGTAAATATGGGACCGGAATGGCCTGTTAATGCAATGTGCTTGGTAGAACCACTGGCAGGAAATGATGTATTAGACACATCATATTGTTTTGTAAGGAGAAGCACAGCACACGTACAGGAGGAAATGGATGGGAAAGTAGTGCCTGTGAATTTACATAATTTTGGTGCTGATGGGAGTACAGCTCACCAAAGGAATGTTGTTAGCCAGATGATGTGAGTAGGGACTCAGTGTTCATCAGGGTAGTGTGCAAACTGCCAATAAAACTGTATTGCATAGGGAGCTGGAACATATTAGAGGTACGGTCAGATTAGAAATGGAGAAATTATTGTTTGAATTTGAGGATTTTTTTCCTTAAGAGCCTTTACTAGCAACGCCTGTAACACAGCATCATATCCCTACAGGACTAGGGTTGCCAATATATTTTAGACCTTCCTGTGTACCACACAGTTTGCAATCAATATTAGAAGAATTTATTGATCAACAGCTAGTGGGTGGGGTAACAGAGGGAAACTCTAGTACATGGAGTGCGGCTGTGGGGCCAAATATATAGATTCTGTTGTGACTATAGACATCTTAACAGCAAAGCCATAACTGATGCATATCCAGTCTTGAACATCACTGAAACTATTGACAGTTTGGGGCACCGTAAATTCTTCTTAACCTTACATCTAAGGAGGCTTCATTAGATAGAAGTATACCCAAGGACTGTCCAAAAACAGCATTTTTGGTCGATGGCATTGGGTTAAAAAAGGCTCTAGCAACATTTCAACATTTGCTGCATGGAGTACTGAGGGGACTGAAACCTTGTAGGGGCATGGTTTACTTAGATGATATAACTGTTTTTGTGAATGATATGGCAGCACATAAGCAACATTTGCAAAGAGTTTTTAGAAGATTAAAAGCAGCAAATGCCATTTTGCACTGGAAGAAGTTATGTATTTAGGGCATTTATATTAGCACTGAAGAAGTCAAGACAAATCCAACGTTGATACAAGTAGTATGACAATTTTCAATTTCTCATAATACCAAAAAGTTAAATTTTTTGAGGTTAGGGATTTATTATAGAAAATTCATACAAGGATTTGCAGATACAATGGAAACACTTAACTGTTAATAAAAGGGGGGGCAAAGTTGGAATGGACAAAAGAATGCCAAAGCATATTTGAAGAGTTAGAGAAAGTATTGACATCAAGCCCAGCTTTAATTTTTCTGGGCTGTGAGAAAAGGTTTACGTCAGTCAACACTAATCAAGATACAGGGTGTGTTCTCGGTCAATCGGTAAACAAAGAGGAGCTTCTGGTAGCATATGCCTCTGGCAACTGAAAAGAGTAGAGAGGGGAAAAAAGGGGGGGGGGAGGTTAGGGACTTTACTAGTACGCTGACTGGATGGGCATTGAGGCTAGTCATAAACAAGCCTGGTGATACAGACAATGAGTCATGACCTTGCACAATGGCAAGCAACGCACTGGACTGATGCAGAATGTAATCAGTATGGATGGGTAATAGCGCCAGTGAAGCTGAAACAGGAAGTGTTGGAAGAAGCACATGACCTCACATTGTTACGATGTGGGTGTTGTAGAACAATGAATAGGCATGCAGTGGAACTCTAATGGTGGAAATATTGGAAAGAAGATGTGGATCGATATGCAAGAGCTTGTGTGCATCCTCGGGCAATTCAACAGGACTCCAGCTGGGAATCGATTTGTACTATTATTGATCATTTTCTATATATATGGAAATGATGCAATACCCACCTTACAGGCCCAATGGTAGCACAAACCTTGGTCAAAAGCTGGGTTCTCAAATTTAGAATGTCAGAAACTATTATCACTGATTAGGATACAAAATTTACATCAGATTTGTTAAAACTGCAATTTGCTAAAGGTTAGAAAGTTTAGGACAATCCACTGCACCCTCAGAGTAATGGCAGGACAGAGAGAATACATTACACAATTGGAAGGATGTTGAGTCTTTATGTGAATACACACCATAATGATTGGGAAGCGTGTTTACCCTTCACTGCAAGTGGATGCAATTCAAAAGCCCATTCTGCTACAAGACTATTACCATATGAGGTACTTCACGGATGGAGCACGCCATCGTGATTGACAAAATAAGGCCGAGAGATTGCAAGGATGAGGAGTTCTTCAAGGATTTTGCTAAAACAGTGAGGGAAATTTGGCAGTGTGTCTATGGAGCAAACATCACAGCTGTGAAATATGGTGAGTGACTGGAAAATTGTGTGGTCACATTGCCACAGAATAAATTTGGGAAACATAATTGAATCTATATGTTCCCCAATGTAAGCCCAAGAAATTTGTAACTTGTTATCAGGGGCCACATCAGGAAGTGGAAACAACATCATCGATAAATGTCAAGCTTCAGTTACAAACTTGTTTCGAGGTGCTCCAGACTCACTGACGGAAGTGTTGTCAACATTGGGGATCAAGCTGTGGGTAATAGGAAGAAGAGGAAATGCAGAAACCTTGCACAACATGTACAGGAGATTCCATATGGATTAAGACCAAGGAAGTAGGACAGAGTAGTTTATGTTTGTGTTAGAACGTGCATGTTATTTAGAAGTGTAAGTATTAGTATATCAATTGAGGATGAGGACAGAAGGAAGGAGTTCAGCTCATGTTATATGTAGTGTTATACTTTATGTTCACTTACAAGTAAGCTAAGTATTTTAGTGAGAAATTACGAGAGGTACAAGAATATAGATATAGTAGTACGAGAGTTGTATTGCAGTACATAACTGATTATCATTTGAAAGGCAAGGAACCTTGAGTGGTGTTGAAACAAGCCTTATTGCTTACAACATGAGCTGCCATATGGGACAGATGAAGGAATATTCATAAAAATCGAGGTTTAATGTTTTGGAGGGGTTAATGTTTAAGAGGTACTCTAACAAGAATAGAGGTTTTTGTTACATGAGGATGGATGGACAAGCTAGTGGGATGAGTATCGTAGAGAGAATGGGCCCCATCTTCTGAGCTTTGTTGCTTAATATAAGAGGAAAATTGTAAATAATCTTTCTTGTAAATTCGTATGTGAAGTCCTCTGTTGCAGACAGGTCATGGGTTCGGATCCAGGGTTTGGGTCTTCCCAAGGAGGGGAGTTTTGTAACGCCGCCACTAAATTTTAGGCGTTATTGAATTAAAAGCAGCTCCACTGCAGCTGTGTGCACAGAACAGAGGCAGGCACACAGGCATTGCTGGCCTGTGGAATATTTCCACACCACAGAGGCACATGCGTATTGATTTGAACACGCTTGAAAGCACTATATCAGCATGACAAGTGTTCCATTAACCACTATAAATACCCTCTGACTCTAGCACAGTTACGCAGTGTCTGGCAGCACCCTGCGCAACATTGGATCCACGCAAAGCCTCCACAGAACTATGGGCCAGCCAGCACATGACGACAGTCTGGGCAGCCAGTTCCACCATACCCAGTCACAATTCTAAGACAGCAGCTGAAGACTTAGACTGACACAAAGGATGAACTGACCCCCCAGGCTGTAGAGAACTTCTGCTTTAGAGGGCAGCAGTTCGCAGCCAGGGTGGTACTGCCCCTGTCCTTTCATAGCGGACCCAGTAACAGTGGATGCCAATAAGAATTCTGTGGATCTACGAGTTGCTGGCACTGCTGGCTCAGGGCCACATATAACTCAAGATGAAATGAAATAAGTTGCATCTTGCAGCAGAGTTTTTGCAGCCACCTCTGGCCAGCACCACCACCACCACCACCACCACCACCACCCACCACCACCACCACCACCACCACCACCAGAATCTGCCATTCCACCACTTCTACACCACAGTGGCTCCATTTCCAACAAATTATGTTTCAGTTTCAGAGGGGGAAAAATATCAGCCCTATTAATTACACAGACCATCATTTGTCATGGCAGATGACAAAGAATAAATTTTAATATAGAGTAAGTTAACTGCAGCAATGCCCATGGAAAGATCATGAAACTAGTCGCTCACTGACAGACATTAATAATAATCTGCATTTTAAAACTTTCCCAGCAAACTATGTGTTTGAAGAAGTTTCGAGCTTGCAGTCAGTCATTGTGAACTAAACTCCATGATATTTCAACTGTGCATCTGCCATTCATCCTCAGGTGAGCCATCAACTGTCGATGGCTGAGGATGACAGGCAGGTGCCCAGTTCAAAGAACATGAGACTGACTGCAACCATTAATTTTCTTTGAACAGTAAATAATAATAATGCCCACATATTATTAGGAATAGAAAGTTGCCTGAAACCAGATGTTAACAGCACTGAAATTCTAAATTGCAACTGGAATGTATATTGCAAAGATATGCTGGGTGTGGTGGAGTGTTAATAATCATTAGTAATACGATAATATCTTTTAAATGAAGTCACTCCACTTTTAGCTGTTATAATATTATTTACTCTGATCACAGTTTCTACACATGGTCATTGCCTGCATTGCAGGAAGTTGTGACATGCTGGAACATAGTCCCCAGCAAATATATCTGCTGGTATAAATCTATCCGCTGTGCCATTCATCATGCACACATATGTTACAAAGTTGATGAAATAACAAGAAACATGTCTGCTGTTCACCGTTATTTCGTCAGCTTTCTAATGAGTGCATACATGGTGTATGGAACAGCAAGTAGATTTATACCACCACATGTATTTGTTTTGACACAGCTGGGAACATTATTTTGTTGCATTGGTCACAACATCCCACAATGCTTGACAATAATCATGTCTTAAAATTACCATCACAATAAATAATATTTTAATAGCCTAAAGCGGTATGACTTCACACGAAAATTTCATTGAGGCTTTTGACCCACTCTTCGCCAAATTCTACAATAACATCTAGTGAGATTAATACACAATCCAAACACAAAATAATTTGGGTGAAGAAGATAAGTGTTATAGGCAGATTAACTTTGGTAGTCTGATGCTTTTATAGACCCCTTGCATCAAGAACAGCACCCGCAAAACATTTCTACGAAAACCTGGAGAAGGGTGTGCATAAATTTCCTGGTCATGCTGCAAAATTAGAAAGGAGAACTCAACTTACCAACTATAGACTGGGAGACTCAAATGTTTGTGGCAAGTGGTAGACACATGGAATCACACAATATTATTCTAAATTCACAGAATCAACTGGTGAGGTAACCTTTTAGATGATCACTTGTGTTAAATCATGTAAATGGATCACAGCCATCTGCTCAGATGCTCACTAACTGTAATGGCATTGAAACAGAGGATAACAGATGGAAGGCTGAAATACTAAATTCCTTTTTAAAAATTGTTTCCCTGAAGAAGATCATACAGTGTTTACTCCTACAAATCTTCACTTGAAAGTGAAAATGACGTATCGAATTAACCATTTGAGTGGCAGCGATTTCTTCCAGAAACCACTTCTTGTAAGTACCAGTGCCTTTCTCATGAAACTCCCAATGCTGTTGGAAGACATACACATCTAGTGGTACACTGAGGCAGTTCTACAAATTAAGTGCATTGCAGCAGTCACTTACATCATTCAAAGCAACAGTCAGTGAGAAGATTGTGCTGTGTGACTGTAGGAGATTGTGACAGGTGGTCTGTCTTATAATGATCATATTGAGGAGATCACTGACAATAAAAGTAATCTAAAGTTATTGGAACATAAATTTGAGTTTGTACTACTGCTTTTACTAGTGGTTTCAAAAACCAAAGGGGGCAGTATGTACTTTTGATAAAAATTTATTAAATTTTAGGCCTATTATTGCTTGTTATTTAGGACTATAATTTGTTTTTGGCGTTATGAGCTCATGGAAATTTTGAGATGTGTGATTGTGTCTGGGAAAAATGTGAAATTCCTTACAAATATATATCAAGTTCTATGAACAAGGAGGGCCTAATGCATTATTTCACATACTAACATACATATATTGGATATCTGTGTATAACTATAGAACTTGATAGTGAGATCATCTATTCCAGAAATGTGCCTGCATGTCTGACGGAAGGTAGAATTGTACTTCTTAACAATACAGGCACTTTAACCACCGATACCAGGCAGTGACTCAATTAAAATGTCCCTCCCCCCCCCCTATCAGAACTATGTTATGTGTATGAGTGCAGGTTTGGCACGAACGGCAACATGCGGAAGTTTGGGTCTGACCATGAATCATGCATGGATAGCCAAAGATGTTAAGGTGACTGCTTGCGTAAAGCAGGAAATCCGGGTTCAAGTCCCGGTCCAGCACAAATTCTCATTGTTGTTATCTCATTACACAGCCGATGGTTGTCCGTATTCACAACTGAGAATATACAATGTTTGGAACTTTAATAATGGAAACTATTTATTTACAGGTCGTACAAAATAGATGTGTGTTTCAAAGTTTTACTGACCTTCAGAGTAGTTACCAGCATTGTGCATAACCCGTTGTCAGTGATGTGGAAGCCGTAGGATACTCTTAGCAGTGCCAGTTGTATGGACAGTTCAAGCGGCGCGGTCTATTGCCCGATGAATTTGTAGCAGTTCTGAAATGAATGCCGTGAAGTGTTTCCTTTGGTTTAGAAATCAAGTTGAACTCACGAGGGCTTAAGTCAGGGGAGTGCAGTAGGTGGTATGGCACTTAGCAGCCCCATCAATCAAACAAATCAGTAACAGCTTGCACTGTAGGTGCTTGAGCATTGTCCTGCAAAATGATGGTCAGGTCCTGCAGAAAGTGTCATCACTTCTGTTTCTATGCTGTTCATTTTTCGAACATAACCTACGACCAGCTTAGAGAAGGAAGTGATGACACTTTCTGCAGGACCTGACCATCATTTTGCAGGGCAATGTTCAAGCACATACAGTGCAAGCTGTTACTGATTTGTTTGACTATTGGGGCTGTTAAGTGCTATACCACCTACTGCACTCCCCTGACTTAGGCCCTCGTGACTTCGGGACCAATGACCTCGTTGTTTGGTCCCCCCTGCCCAAAAAAATCAACCAACCAACCTAGTGACTTCAACTTGATTTCTGAACTGAAGGAAACACTTCATGGCATTCGTTTCAGAAAGGCTATAAATTCGTCGGGCTATAGACTGCGCCACTCGAGCTGTCCACACAACTGGCACTGCTTAAGTATCCTATGACTTCCACATCACTGGCAACAGGTTATACACAATGCTGGTGACTACTTTGAAGGTCAGTAAAACTTTGAAACACTTAATCTATTTTGTACAAGCTGTAAATAAATAGTTGCCACTATTAAAGCTCCAACCCTGTATTTTGTTTAATTAAATGTAACAGTCAGCTGGTACAGACTTACCTTTTTTTAAGGAGAGCATCATCATTTACACCACTTGAAGTTCCACTGCAAAGTATTATGAACTAAACATTTCATTCCTAAGTATGATAACTTATAAGTTCAGGAATAATTCTTTTTAACTTGCAGTACAGAGGTTATGATGCACCAATTGTCCAAAGGCTTATTTAATTTGGAAAAATAAAGTTTCAGAAATACAAGTTCCCAATATCAAGTTCTATGAACAAGGTAAGCATGATACATTTTTCATGTGCTAACGTACATATATTGGATATCTCTCTGCAATTACAAAACTTGACAATGGAATCTTGTCTTCCAGAAACATGTTGTGTTTTTCAAATTGAATAAATCACAAATTTGTGTAACTGCTGTGTCATAATCTCTGTAATGGCACTGTGATACTGTTATACTATGGCTTCACAACTGATACCCAACTCAACCCTTCATGTACACTATGTGATCAGAAGTATACAGACACCCCCAAAAACATACGTTTTTCATATTAGGTGCGTTGTGCTGTCACCTGTGGCCAGGTACTCCATACGAGCAACCTCAGTAGTTATTAGACATCGTGAGAGAGCAGAATGGGGCGCTCCGTGGAACTCATGGACTTCGAACGTGGTCAGGTGATTGGGTGTCATTTGTGTCATATGTCTGTACGCGAGATTTCCACACTCCTAAACATCCCTAGGTCCACTGTTTCTGATGTGATAGTGAAGTGGAAACATGAAGAGACACGTACAGCACAAAAGCTTACAGGCTGACCTTGTCTGTTGGCTGATAGAGTGTGCCAACAGTTGAAGTGGGTTGTAATGTGTAATAGGCACACATCTATCCAGACCATCACACAGGAATTCTAAACTGCATCAGGATCCACTGCAAATACTATGACAGTTAGGCGGGAGGAGAGGAAACTTGGATTTCATGGTCAAGCGGCTGCTCATAAGTCACACATCACGCCGGCAAATGCCAAACGACGCTTTGCTTGGTGTAAGGAGTGTAAACATTGGACGACTGAACAACGGAGAAACATTGTGTGAGGTGATGAATCACGGTACACAATGTGGCGATCCAATGGCAGGGAGTGGGTATGGTGAATGTCATCTGCCAGTATGTATAGTTCCAATAGTAAACTTCAGAGGTGGTGGTGTTATGGTGTGGTTGTATTGTTGTATTGTTGTTTTGCATGGCACTATCACAGCGCAGGCCTACATTGATTTTTTAAGCACCTTCTCGCTTCCCACTGTTGAAGAGCAATTCGGGGATGGTGATTGCATCTTTCAACATGATCGAGCACCTGTTCATAACGCACCGCCAGTGGTGGAGTGGTTACACGACAATACCATCCCTGTAATGAACTAGCCTGCACAGAGTCCTGATCTGAATCCTATAGAACACCTTTGGGATGTTTTGGAATGCTGACTTCATGCCATTCCTCACCGAGCGACATTGATAGTTCTCCTCACTGCTGCATTCCGTGAAGAATGGGCTGCCACTCCCCAAGAAACCTTCCAGCACCTGACTGAATGCATGCTAGCAAGATGGGAAGCTGTCATCAAGGATAAGGGTGCACCAACACCATAATGAATTCCAGCATTATCGATGGAGGGTGTCATGAACTTTTAAGTCATTTTCCGCCAGGTGTCCAGATACTTTTGATCACCTAATGTATATACTGTGGTCACCTGTATTATGAGGAGCTTCCATAACTCAATTCATGGGTTACAGACAGACTCATTCTAAATGAGAACTGTTATGGACTGCACTTACATGGCACATGGCTATGTTATGGATGTGTACAACAGTAGCTATGTAAGTTCTCACCAATTGAGCCTTCATCATGTAGCAAGGAGAAACGGGTGCGCTTCTCTTGACTTTCCACTCTATCTACAATGTTTCCTATAGGACCTCCAGCATCTGTGATATTTCCATGCGCACCAGTTTCTGTGAAATGTTGTTGATCCTCAAGGCACAGCACCTGCATCACAAACGAAAGTTTACAGGTGAGTGAAGTCAGTCAGTCAGTCAGTCAGTCTCTCACTCTCTCTCTCTCCTCTCTCTTTCTCTCTCTCTCTCTCTCTCTCTCTCTCTCTCTCTCTCTCTCTCTCTCAGTGATCATTTAGAGAACTGAGTTCACATTTACACAAACATGGGCATAAGAAGTGCAAAGGGTCAAATTATAAACACTTGTTTTGTTTTAAAGCATACTGTTAATATCCAAATACTTTGACAGAATAAAACCCAATAAGTACTGGGAAAATTTTGCCAACTCGATCACTTGCAAGAAGCTGAGACTATCAAACAAACAGGGGATACGTAGCAGACTTAAGAGGTCTGATTACACAGTCTAAAATCAGGTATAAGTGTGGGAAGTTCTGTAGTGATAAAATGTTATGCAGTGTCACTGAGTTCGTTCCTCTAAAAATCATGTCATGAGTATTAATGCAATCATGTAAAAACTGGCTAACAAGACAAACAGTGTTATATCAAAACCGAACTCAGTGTCAAATTCCCAGAACTCATATCCTATTCAAAGATAGATGAGTACGCTGTTTATATCACTGAACATTTCCAAGCAGGATGTTTGTATGCAACTTGATACTGGACCATCTGTCACACTTTTGAATAGATTTACCTATGGACAGCTAGGTCAGTCTAAACTTTTGTCACTCACAAACAGTGTCGTCCACATTCAAAGGTGACTATATCCTTATCTTAGGTGTTTGTTGTCTCCCTCCCACGTTCAAGAAAATTACAAAACCAGTCTTGTTTGTGGTTCTCTGTGCAAAAGACAGTCCGAACATTTTTGACATGGATGCCTTCAACCTGTTTGCTTTACAGACAGAAGACAATGTGCAGTCAGTCAACATTTTTGTGCCTAATGACAGTATCTCGCAATTACGTATTGAGTTTTGTGAACTGTTTCAGGATATGTTAGGCAAAGCTAACAACTTTGTGGAGCATGTAACATTAAAAGCCAATGCACAATTGAAATGCTTTCAGGCATGGCCTGTCCTGCAGGAAAAAGTAGTTACAGATTTAGAACACTGGCAGTAACAAGGGGTTGTTGAACCGTTATTGCAAGCCAATAGGCTTCTCCTCTAATGATCCTCACCAAACTGAATGGCAATTTATGCTTATGTGCTGACTTCAAGTTCACTGTCAAACAGCTGTAGAGTCACATCCTTTACCACAGCTGAAAGTACTAATGGACATATTAGAAATTCTAAAACCACCATCCCATTGCAAAGACTGCACATTGATTATGCTGACCCATTCTAGAACATTCAGTGGTTAATTGTGGTTGATGCACTTAGCAGATTTCTGTTTGTTGTACCCATGCAGTCCACAACTGCTTCTCAAACCATCAAGGCGGTGAAGTTAATTTTTTGTATACAGAGCTTTCCACACGTAATTATTTCTGATAATGGACCACAGTTTGTGTCGAGTAAATTTCAAAAATTCTGTGATGTAAACAGCATACAACAAGACTAGTGCACCATTCCATCCCCAGTCAAACGGAATAATGAAACATTTTGTACGCACTTTTAAGCAGCGAATGAACAGACTTCATGCACGCTTCCCATGCGAGGGAACAGTCTCTAAAACATTCTAGGCATCCGAATGTTTGCAGCCAAGAGATGGCAAATCACCTGTGGAATTGCTTCATGGTCACCATCATAACACTTAACTTCACCTACCACATCCACCTGAATGGTCGGTTAAGCACCCTTTCAGTAGACAGTTTAAAATTAACAATGTTGTCTTTTTCAGATTGATTGGAGCCAAGTTAAGATGGGAAAATGGACCATTATTAACATCCTGGATTGTTCTCTTTTAGCATCCCAGGTCCTTCCAGTGTGCACAGATGGCACTACAACCAAATTAGTGCGCGTCACCTGCATGATTGTGCCTCAAATCTCTCAGTTTCAGATTCGGTGCCACACAGGATCTTGTTGCCACTGCCATCCATGGCTTCCTTGCGTTCAGCACTGTAAGCACCAGATGAGGATCAAATGGAGATCGACATAGCACGAGTGAGTCATCACAGCACCTGTCGCTTCTGACATTGGGGTTGGGCCAGGATTACCCAAATGCCATTCTTGACAACACCCGAGACCCACCAGATGGCGAGAAGTCATCCATTTCAACAGGGCCTTAGCCACTGGTCACAGGTGTGCACCGTATGCCAGTTTTTCTGGCCAGTGTTCCCAGGCATTCACAAGGCAGATGCCGGGTTGTTAGCAGGGATGCTGCACCGGCTGTTGCCCTAGCTCCTGCCTCCTCAGCAACACCTGTGACCAAGCCTCCCATTGCTGCTGTTTTGCTTACTACACAACAGTGGTGAGGAATTTCAGTAGTGGTGGTATTGGTAGTGGTGGTATTGGTAGTGGTGGTGGTAGTGGTGGCAGTGGCGGCAGCAGTGGTGAATAGGGAGGGGGAGCGGGGGGATGTGGTATTGTAGCCTGTCAATATCACACAAAAGACAATCATTCCAGGTACAGAGACTTGTGCTAGAGGTTCCACTGCTGTCCAACAGCAGCAGCACAGCAACTGGTGCCGCCCAAATGATGGCTGCATAAGTGCCATGCTCCCTCAGCTGAGGCATCACTGGTGCCTCTGATCACATGTTTAACAGGCCACTCAACCACAGCTCTACCCAGCCAAGTAGCTTCAGTCTATCAGCAGTCGATTACTGTTGTAGTTGAAGTTGCAACTTTCCCTAAAGTTACAGTACAACAGGACTGGCCTCAAGATCTGACTTATGTTTAATTCTGTGGATTGCAAGCTGGACGTAAATTATCAAGTGTTCAGGTGTTTATTTTCTCCTGGCATTGCACAAGGACTTCTATGTGCATTTCAATGATGATTCGTTGTACTAAGTTTAGTATATTATAATACTTCTCACAGGACTGTGTTCTCTCAATCTTTTGATTTATGGCTCAGGAACCGATGCACCAACCTGACGGGACATGTCATAATTCTGGCAATGAGATTTTACTTGGTCACTTCATAAGCAACAACAACTAATATATTAGTAGCTTTCATTCTGAATGGTAACAACAGAAAGTTCGTTTTGCAGCTGTGAAGTAAAAAATGCACTATATTGCTTTCTGTGTTTACTGCTTGGAGATGATGTAGCACGGAACAAAGATGTTTTCATATAAACAAAATTAAAGAAAGAAATTGAAAAGAATGACAAGTCAAACAAGTGCCTCGATAATGTAACTTCAAATGTCACTTTTAGGATCCATATGCATTAACGAGAATCTTGGTGAGACGTTCAGAGAAAGACAAAAGGTTTCTGGGGCAACATCGCTACTAATTTTGGTTACGACAATGTCAGCAAATGGCTCCTATTTCAGTCTAAGTCAATTTGTCTTGGCATAATTGTCTTTTCACATCACAAATGTAATTAGATACAGTAAAACTCCATTTATACAAAGGGGGGGGGGGTATAAATGTAAAAAATGTATACAAGAAAGAAAGTGTCATACTTGCAAATTAAAGTGGTAAAATGACAAATGGAAAATACAGTAAATCAAAAGTTGTCTTACAAAAAATTTTATAAAAGCCTAATACGTGCTTAAAAAAATGGAGAAAAAAAAAGTAAATATCTACACAGAAGAAAACACCATTTCATAAAAAGTCTGTAATCTTTGCTTGTTTTTTCCTTTGCCATGGTTACAGCATACACTGTATCCTCAAAACGGGATAACCATGCCGTTATTTTGTCAGAAACATTATGGCGTGTCACAAATTGTTTAATTTTTTCTAACACTTTTACTGTATCATTAAAAATCACAGAGGACTGCAGAAGCTATACTGTAGTGTCCTCTTTGTCAGTATCCTTGTCCATGTCCCTCAATGCATCTTGAAGTATCTCAGGTATAGTCATGGCTTCTACAGGTTTTCAGCAATGTTGCTGTAATCCCGAAATGATGAATGCTCATTAGGTGAAACATCTTCAGTATCATCATTTCCTTCATGACCATGGACTTCATTTCCAAATCTGGCTTTAGACACAGTGTAGCAAAGTTTAAAACCTGTGATTTGGTCATCTATTTTTCCTCAACCATATCAACTGAGTCATGCTAACTGCTAATAAATTAGCATACCACACAAATGTTCTCACATTTATTTCAACTAAATTTGTTTATATATCTGAAGAAACATGTTTTGACAATAACTTGGGTTCCACTCTAGTCTAATGATTTTATGATAATTGTAACACTTGATAATGGCCTAAGACCAAAATCTAGAATGTGAAATAAAACCTGTTGTGTGGTCAAATGGTGGTTACATCTATCAAAAAGTTTTATATGACTGTGGTTCCATACAAAAGTAAAATCATTTTTGGAAGCAGTTATGAATGGTAATGTCTGAAACATTGTGCCCTGAAGCTGCGATGTAGTGCACTGCCTATCAGAAGAAACAAATTCATTAATACGTTCTCAGAAACTTTTTCTGGCCAAAGTATTACAATAATAAAAAATGGAAAGTAAAATTGTGATCTGTAAAATGCTTTATTTTCATTTCTTCCTTTTTTCCGACACACTGCATGAGCACTTTGTGATAATGCAACTTGAAAGTATGTATTATAAGGGGTGTTCAAAAGGAAATGAACCGGAGACATAATTACAGAAACCAGTACCTGTATGTTATACGTATTGACACTGGCTGTTGAGACACTTGTCCAACTGTGACACAAGGCAGCGAATGGCTGTCTCATAAAATTCTCAGGGCTGCGATGTTAACCAGTTCCGCACGTACAGCTGGACGTCATCATCTGAGGTGAATCATTTGCCCCCTCAGAGCCTTTTTAAAGGGACCAAAAATTGTGTAATCACAGGGAGAGAGGTCCAAACTGTATGAAGGGTGGCTAAGAACCTCCCATTTGAATTTCTGCAGGGATGCCACGACTGTGATGGCCGTATGAGGCTTTGCATTGTCATGGAGCAGAATGACCCCACGGGTATTGTTTTGATCACTCGGTGAAAGGTGGTCAAGGTTTGCGAGTAATGCTGGGCATTCACTATTGTCCTGTGCTGCAGGAAGTGAATTACAAGGGGGTCATTTTTGGTCCTCTTAAAAAGGCTCTGAGGGGCAAACGCTCCACCTCAGATAATGACATCCAGCTGTTCATGCAGAACTGGTTAACATCGCAGCTACGGGAATTTTGTGAAACAGCCATTCACTGCCTTGCGTCACAGTGGGACAAGTCTCTCAACAGCCAGGGACAATACTTCTAACATACAGGTACTGGTTTCTGTAACTATGCCTCCGGCTCGTTTATTTTTGAATGCCTCTTATACTTCAAGGTCAAGTGGCTGGAGCTCACTTGTGCAATTTGCTGGAAATGATTCTATGGTTATATTTCTCAAATAGCAAGTAAGTGAAGGGTGTGCTGCACATCTGTCTATGAGCAATAAAATCTTTTGGCCTGCTGCAGCCATTTTGTATTGATACTTCGAACACTTTTGCCATAATCCACAATTTCTTGTTTTTAGTATGTTTTGTGGGAAATGTGACAAGATTTTTAAAACAAGGTGATTTAGCAAATTTCCAAATCATAAGTGACTGGAGCTTCTCCCTGCCATCACTATTAGCACATAACAGAATTTTTCCACATTGTCCACTTTCTTTTACTCTATGGCATTTCTCATCTTTGAATTCAATTGTGCAGTCAGGCATTACACTGTAAAACAGGCCCGTCTCATCTGCTGTGGAAATGTTTCAGGAGTGTACTGGGACGTCAGCTCATTTAGATGGTTTCTTTCCCATCTCGCATTGTCTTGGGATTGATACTTCTGCTTCAGTCACACACAACTAATGCTGCGTCTAACCTTAAATTTATGCAGTCAACCTGATGGAGCACTGAAATTTTCTACACTGCCCTGGACCACCCATTCAGCTGCCTTTTCACAGAGCAATGGGTTGCTAATAGGAATCCCTTCTGCTCTATGTTGCCTGAATCACTGAAACAATCAGTCTTCCACATCTTCATGGTTCCCACCCTGAATGCATGTGTGTTTACTAGCAGAAATTTTGAACACACTTGCACTGACTTCAATTTCCTTTGCATTCGCTACGATAGAATGTAAGATATATGTAGCAATTCCTAATTCCTTGGCAATATCCACTCGCTTTATATTACTATTTTTCTTCACTAAATTGAAAATTTGTAGTTTTTCAGTGATCATAATGTTTTTCTTCTTTCTGTCACTAACATTATTAGTTCTCAATGTAATCAGAAATACAGTAATTATAGTGCTTTAGACTATACAGTAGGGCTAAATAAAACAGCTGCCTATAAAATATGCTTTACTTTAGTGAATGGAAATAAACTAATGAGCTGTGATGTGCTTTGGGATTACCCAGTGACATGCAGTAATTCTTGTCCAGTTGCTTCGTAGTGCCGGTTCGGCAGAAATCATGTTACTTTGGGAAAACAAAAGACTGCTGCACCCAGTGCCAACCTTTCATATGGCTATCGCTGCTGCTGTAACCATAGTTTCATACTTTATAATTTTGTGTCCTGTACAGTACATGTATAAAATCAGATTTTTGTGACGACTCTATTGTTGCAGTTTGTACTACTGTTGCGTATCTGTCAATCTATAAAACAGTCTCAATCCTGTCACATTAAAAATTAGTTGTTAGCTGGCTGTGAGGGCTTGCAACAATATGATTTTTTATTCTGCAGTGAAACAGAGGCAACTGCTACTACCCCCGCCGCCCCAGCTGCTACTACGCCCCCCCCCCCCTCTGCAGCGTCCTGTTTTTAGGTGGAGCTTACTTATCCCATTCCCCACAATGCCCGCTGAGGAACCGGACATCGTAACTTGCACACACTGTAGATATTTCTCCGGGACTGGAGAAAAAATAAAAAAATAACAATAATAAAATGTCCAAGTGAGAAAAATATATAAACAAAGTTTTACTGTATGTACTGCAACACTGTTCAAGCTGGTGGTGCCCCAAAAAGCATGAATTCATTTTCTCGATCCTTCTGCTAATTTTTTTGTTCATGCAGGATCAAACAATGATATTCGCATGTCAAAGAGCCAATACTTTACAGTCAAACTTCGTACCCATTCTACAATCAAAAACACATTGTAACTAAACTTACTTTTTGTTACTGTTATCTTCTGCAGTTTTACAAGACTTATTATTAAAATGTTTAACCAGCTGAGCTCATTTGTCTGAATATTAGTACTGTTCAATACATAACCTGGATAATTTGGGGTGTTTTAGGAGCAGTTACATGGAAGGTCCATGTAAAGTAGGGGAAGCAAATGTCGACATAAGGGTCTCGAGTGAGCAAGCCAAATACAACTGAGGTGTGACAGGTACCTCACAGGCTACCCTTACAACACTCACTCACGTCAACACATAGATGTCAGGCTTAGGTTGTGGAGGAGTTTTGAAGTTCCTATCCTATTTGTGGTACAGACAGTAAAGCCAAAATCAATGCTCTCTAAAGAAGCCAAATACTTTAATGACACTCACTCCTACACTCCCAATAGTTTACACTAACATTAATAAAGAGGCAATTGGGACAATGAAAGGTTCTCCGCCCATTATTCTGCATATCTGTCAAAGCTGAAACTATCTGATTCCTGAGGTGTTTGACATATGGCACCATTCAAGGGGCAACCACAACTTATTGAATATAATGCATGCCTTGAGCAATTTTCAAGTTGTTCAGCCTATACAAATTTCCTTACAATAAATTATTTTCCAACAACTTCAAAAATAAATTTAAGTTTTTCATATCTGTTTATGGGGTCTTATTTCGTTAAAAAGCTGTATGATACATGGCACATACTGTAAAGCAATAACCAATGACTATGACATCTTATTGTGTTGACAAACCTTCTGTTCTGATGCAAGTCCAATATTCTCACCGACTTCTGGGGAGAATGGAATAACAAGAACATCTGGACCACAATCATCTCCATCTTCTACTGAACCATCTTCGTTCCCATTTCTTCCAATGGCCCCAGATGATGGATTTCTTGATCTTGATACTAAACACAAAAAAGTCCTTTAGAATTTCTGCCACCAGGCTCTTGAGATGGTTTATGAAAAATAAATCACTACCTAACAAATATATTAATCAACTTAATACATTCAGAATGTGAGTAGGCTCACAAATTGTGGGTGACAACGAGGTAGGGGGTGGGGGTTATAACATTCCCAGCCCAAGCAAGAAAATATCTCACCATTTTTTATACTATGCATCCTTTATTTTCTGTCACTTTCTTTTCAATCATCCCAGAGCATGTGAGATGAAAGTTTCAAGCAATTCTACCACCACTCACTACAAGCAAAGTCTATCATTAGTGGAAGGGGCAATTTTTTGACAATATTTTTAGCATTTCCCCCTTAACTTACATTCAGCAGCTTTTTCCAACAAAATCTGAACACAATAATTAAGTATTCAGCAGCAAATGACAAGTTCAACACTATTTCACAATTTTCTGTAGTACAGTGGTATACTTCTACTGTATTCCTTACAGTTCACCCTGTTGTCTGGCATTATTAATCCCTACTCGCAGTCCACAATCTAATCATCATCTACCACGTAACAGTAATTTCACAAATAAAGCTGGTAACTTCTTCTGTCCTCTAAACAGGCTGTGAAACAGAGGAAATTCTCACTAGAACAATCAAAGCTGTATCTTTAAGAACTGTTCTCACTACATTTCCACAACACACTGTTAAAATGAGAGTGGGAGCCGATTGTCATGTCTTTGCAGAATACTGTGGTATATCCTTAAAAATCTTAACTATCATAATTCCACATGCTAGCTGTGGCTCAGCACACAACATTCCATCAGAAAGAACTCCTCCTGTAGCATCACTGGTTGGTTCAAGTGGCAGACATATATCTGTTAATAGCCACAGTCTCACAGTGCTACTGAATTGCTGTACAATAAGTGAAGTTATTAATGCTGTACTGAATACTTTTGGGGTCCAAACTGAACTCACTGCTTGCCTGATATATGGTTAAGTTTTACACAGCAACAGGTACTGAAATGAGGGAAAAACTGAAGCTGTGCCATTGTTTAGTGGACATATGTTAGCCAGACTACTCCCGGTACATACACTATCTGATAAAAAGTATCCAGACATCTTTATGTAATACAGAACTGATCACTAGATGTCACAAGAGGCAGAACCACCAAGGGTCAGCTACGACATCTCAGTGACTTTGAACATGGAGTATTCATTTGATGTCTCCGAGTAACAAATCCATCAGTGACATTTCAACAATTCTAAAGCTACCCAAGATGACTGATGGTGATATTAATGTGAAGTGGAAATGTGAAAGAACAACCACAGCTAAACCAAGATTAGGCAGGCCTCATGTGCAGGAGGACAGGGGACATTGAGCATTGCGGACGGCCGTTGTAAACAAATGAGATGAAATCAGCAGAAAGAACCACTTGTGACTTCCATAGTAATGCTAAACAACACTTGAGGTGTTGTAAAGAGAGATTCCACAGGACAGCACAAGACAAAATGAGTGATTTGGAATGATAAACCATGCTATACACTGTGGCAATCTGATGGAGGGGTTTGGGTTTGGCAAATGCCAGGAGATATGAGCACATTGTAGTGTCACAATGCATTCAAATATACAACTAGTTTTCTGGGAAAAGCAAGAGGAAAATGAAGATTTAACACACTGTCCAATGTGAAACATGAATAATTGTAGTTCAGATGAAATAATCACACAAAACATGTGCAGGTAAAAATCTTCAGCCTCAGAAATTAATTTGAATCAAGATTTATAGGTTTTAAATTATTGAAAATTCATTTTCTTTATTATCTTCCATTTATAACAATAAGTATCAAATTAGTACCTAATCAAATACAAACGGAAGTAATCGAGATCCAGTGAGATTCAGATTTGAAGACAAAATTTAGTGAAGTTGGTGAACCTGAATTTTATAAATATTTACCTGCCTGGTTTTAAAATATTCAAATATTTGTATATGAAATTATTCCCATGTTTGGAAGTACTTATCAATGAAAGCAGCTATTTTCAATTATGAAAAGAAAAAAATCTCCAGTCGGATCAAAAATTTCAGACACTCACATTGGGTGAGATTTGAAAATAATTTCTGTGAACAAGTTCTGCCCCAATATACAGAATATAGTAGCAGCAAAGAGATGTCAAGTGTCAGGAAGAAAACTAATATTATCGTTGTTCTTGTGCTTTGTACTACATTTTCCTAAATAAATTTACATTCCTATAAAAACAGAATTTCAACTACTCCACTGCCACACCGCCAGCTGCCCCCAACCCCCCTCCGCCCCCTTGTTGACTTTGTTCCAGACCCCATTGTCCAATATATCTACCTTCTCTGGCTTCAGCTCTTGAGGAAGGATGGGATGCCATTCTCCTACACACATTCACACATCTCACCGAAAAGGGTCCCCAGCAAAGATCATGCCTTCATAAAGGTGAAGGGCAGGCATGCCCCATTACTCAGAAGTAATATCCTCATCCCCAAAACAACTGATCTCTTTCTGCAGATCTTTACAGAAAGACTGTCTTACTTTTAAAAGAAGTGTACCAAAAACTGTGTTAACTATATTGCATTAAATATTGAAATTTCTGTGTTGGGAAATGAGAAGGAGCAATCAGTTTTACTTCGTAAAAAATTTTGTATAGCTAAGATCGCATAAATACGTATTTGTTTTTGACAGCCCGTTTTGACACGCTTTGCTGTCATAATCCGGTCTTCAAAAATTATTGTTACGAAACATGTTCATTGTGAGTTGGAACCTCATTCCAAATTGTCATAGTAGTGGATAAAATGTAGCACATGATGCAAACATCTGTCTGAGACAAAACATTTACAATAAAAACACAACTTGCGCACCTGGCTATGTCCGCATATGTAGTGCCCACAGATGATTGTTAAGACTTAAAAAACAAAATATACTGTAAAATGTACAGCAGCACATCTGATTACAATAGCTTGAAATGTTCCATTCATGCTGTCACATCAATATACAGAACACGTCAAGCTAATGTAGACAGAAGTGCTGTGTTTTAACAAACATCTCGGAGTGGTACATATACGGACATAGCCAATGCACAAGATGCATCTTGATTGGAAAAGTTTTATTTTTGACAAATCTTTGCATAATGTGCTGCATTTTATCCGATAATATGACAACGTAGCATAACATTCCAACTCACAATGAACATGTTTTGTAACAAAAATGTTTGAAGACCAGAAGATGACAGCAAAGCATATTGATACAGTTTGTCGAAAATAAATAAGTATTTATGTAATCCTGGCTATAGAAAGGTATTTTTACATTAAATATCTTTGAATATATGAGCAAGAGAGAGCTGGACAACAAAGTTAAAGAGGAATTGCTCTCAGATTTTGCTATCTTAATGGAATCTTATGAACCTGAGTACCTTGAGAAACAGGAATAACAAAATACAGGGTGATTCAAAAAGAATACCACAACTTTAGGAATTTAAAACTCTGCAACGACAAAAGGCAGAGGTAAGCACTATCTGTCAGCGAATTAAGGGAGCTATAAAGTTTCATTTAGTTGTACATTTGTTCGCTTGAGGCGCTGTTGACTAGGCGTCAGCGTCAGTTGATGCCAAGATGGTGACCGCTCAACAGAAAGCTTTTTGTGTTATTGAGTACGGCAGAAGTGAATCGACGACAGTTGTTCAGCGTGCATTTTGAACGAAGTATGGTGTTAAACCTCCTGATAGGTGGTGTATTAAACGTTGGTATAAACAGTTTACAGAGAATGGGTGTTTGTGCAAAGGGAAAAGTTCTGGACGGCCGAGAACGAGTGATGAAAATGTAGCACGCATCCAGCAAGCAGTAAATGGACTACAGTATCTGGAGATGTTAGAGAATTGGCTGTTCCCTCAGCTCGAACAAGAAGCACAACAATTCATATTTCAGCAGGATGGAGCGCCACCACATTGGCACTTATCTGTCCGTAACTACCTGAACGTCAACTACCCGAGGCGATGGATCGGCCGCCAGGCAGCCCGTGACAGAGCACTTCATCACTGGCCTCCAAGAAGCCCTGATCTTACCCCCCGTGATTTTTTCTTATGGGGGTATGTTAAGGATATGGTGTTTCGGCCACCTCTCCCAGCCATCATTGATGATTTGAAACAAGAAATAACAGCAGCTATCCAAACTGTTACGCCTGATATGCTACAGAGAGTGTGGAACGAGTTGAAGTATCGGGTTGATATTGCTCGAGTGTCTGGAGGGGGCCATATTGAACATCTCTGAACTTGTTTTTGAGTGAAAGAAAACCTTTTTAAATACTCTTTGTAATGATGTATAACAGAAGGTTATATTATGTTTCTTTCATTAAATACACATTTTTAAAGTTGTGGTATTCTTTTTGAATCACCCTGTATTCTTATAGATGATGCAGCTTCAGATATGAAGAAAGTTATTTCACTGTGGTACAATCATTAGTATCATACAGAAAGATGGAAGATGTAGATGGAAAATGTGGGTTTGTAATTTTTTCAATTTTTTGAGGTTATGGATGAGGAATTTTGTGGCATAGTTACATCTCCCTGTCTTTATAGCTTCAACAATAAATGCAGATACAAAAAAGATAGTGAACTGTTTGTGAGAAGTTGATCTTGGAAGGATTTAATGGGTGGAACAGAGCTCACAAGTGAACTGCCTTGCTTTACGCGTGTGCACTATAACAAGGCCGCAGTGGTTAATTAAAATACAATAAAATTGAGATTTAAAAAAGTGTTCTCAAGTTTAGTTTCTCCTGCATCACAAAAAATCTAAAATAATTCAAGGGCACCCAAATTAATTATGGTGGTAAATGACACTACCCAACGTTCAGGATTCTAGTTTGAAGCATTACATCATAGTCACAAGGGAAGGTCACAATGCTGGGATCACACATTCACTTCAAACTTTATACACCTTTTAGCAGGTCATGAAAACAACATAATGCGCAAGTAGTAAGGTGCACTAGTCTGGCAATTCCAAGAAAATCACAAGAGAAATTTTACGTGTCTATTATGTAACTAACGCATCTGTGCGTAGGTGCGGATGTTATGAGTTCATGGTGGTCAAGTGGTAAGTGTTCGAGCTACACAAGACGAATGTGTATGAGGTGTCTGTTCAAATCCTGCTCAAACTTGATTTTTTTAACTATTTTTTTTTTCATCACTGGTCACATTATTTAATTTATACGACATTTGAGAAGTAATATAGTAAAAAAAAATAAAAAAATAAATAAATAAATAAAAATAAAAAAACATAAATTTGCATGAAGTTTTAGTGAATTTCCAGTTATTTGGCTACTTTTTATTTTTAACTGAATTTAATTATAGAAGAAACATTTATAACTACCAACAAGCAAATGACGAAACACACAGAGTTTTCCTGAAAATGTATACCTGTCATGATGAGCGAAATCCCTTATACATGCAATCTGGTAACATACTCAGAACTACTTTGCACCTCAATGCTTCAAGCTGCAGACACAGAGGCAGGCCCCATTTGGCAGTTAACCTGCAGAGCAGTGAGACGTAGCTTATGTAGTAAGAACGAATAGAGTAGGTGCAAATTTTTTAACATCACAGAATTTACACTTGTACTACAAAAATGAAGGTTTGAGTGGGAGTCAGTGTGTCACCTCAATACACATTTGTCTTACGAAGCTCAAACGCTAACTACTTGACCACCATGAACTCGAATGTCCGGCACATGTGACTGGATACATCAGTTACATAAGTGACGTGTAAAACTTCTCTTTCGATTTTCTTGGAATTGCCAGAGTAGTGCACCTTACTACTTGCACATTTTGTTGTTTTGATGGCCTACTAAAGATGTAAGAAGTTTGAAGTATATCTGTGATCACAACGTCATGGCCTCTCCTTGTTAGTGTAGTGGAAGGAATCTTATCTTTGTACACAAAAAGATGGATCCACAAAATGTTTAGTGGGGCACTACACACTGAATATTTTTAGGCAGTTAAGTTTACAAAGGCACTAGCATGTCTTATCATATCAAAGCATATGAAAGCAGAAAATGTGAAGGACCTGAGCATGTACAAGAGATTTTAAAACTTAAAAGGAAGTTCTCTCATAAGTGGAAGAAGACAAAGAAAAATAACCCGAGTTGGCCATTCAGGTGAGCTACAAAATTGTGTTGGTAAATGAAAACATGTCACTTAGTCGGATGAACTGTCTTTCTTATTACACCACGTCAATGGTTGTGTCCAGGTATGCCTTCAGGCAGGACAACAGCTTCTTGAAATATGCACTGCTCCACGGACGCAGGCAGGTGAAAGCTGTATTATGCTATGGGGAACATTCACCTGGGCTTCCATGGGATCTGTGGTAGTAATAGAAGGCACCATAACTGCTGTGGACTACATGAACATTATTGTAGACTACCTGCATCTCTTCATGTTTGATGTCTTCCCTGACTGTGATAGTACCTTCCGACAGTGATGGCATCTTCCAGCAGGAAAATTAGCCATGTCACAAACAAGGTCAGAATTGTGGTACATTGGTTTGAGAAGCGTGCTTTCAACTTATGTTGATGTCTTGGCCACAAAATTAGTCTGATCTGAACCTGACGGAACACATCTGGAACAAAATTTGGCAACAGCTCTGCACCCATAAACCAGCAGCCTGTTAGTACCTGTGCGTAGAAATTCAGTGCCACCTTCCCCTGGAAAGACTTGCTGACTACCAAAGACTTGCTGAATCCATGCCACATAGAACCTCTGGTGTATTCCTTTCCAATGGTGGACTACCATGCTGATAAAGAGGTTGTCAAAATGTTTTGGCTCGGCATTGTATTGCCATACGCCATCAATAACACAGAGCTTTAAAATATTGACTACAGAACACTGGCTCAGTGCCACATGCAAATATGGAGTATTAACACCACATCTACAGAGTTAGTCATTTGCTATTGTCCTCACTGTTTGATTTTTGTATACTACTGTTTTAATATTTTTCATGGTCATTATCATTTCAGCAGTTCAACTCCGTTAGAAATATTGGTGTAATTTGTGGAAGTGAAAGAGAAATTACTCATGTGTCTTCATTTTTAATTCTGTCAGTAATGTTCTCAAGAGGAACTGAGAGAGCCTTTGTCAGGAATCACATTATTCTTCACTGTTGATATTCATATTTCTCAGATTTTAATCATTTTTTTCTCTCCAGTTCTGCGAATTGTGAATCATGTGGGGTAGGGGTGGTGGGTGGGGAGCAGAAAAAAGAGAAAGCTCCATTTAATATTTTAGGAAAATACTATGGGGTCTGTGTACAGAGTTATGAGCTCAAACATGTCTTTTGCCACATTGTTAAGAATACGAAAGGCACTAGGACACACTTTTTGGAAATAATTTTGTCTACATTCAGTGCATCTTTCCATCCTTCAAAATCATTCTAAGACCATTTTTAAAAGTGTCTTTCAGCAGCTGAGTAGGTTTAACAACTCATGCCTATAGGAGCTCTTCACAATAAGAAAAAGACTTCATTCTTTAAACTGAATCATTTCTTCTCAACACAAGGAAAAAACAGGGCTATGGGGGTGCGGTTAAAGAACTTTGGTGCCTACTCCAAAGCTAAATGGTTAGTTACTGTGGCGGAGTGTTTCTCATTGTAAGAAATAATGGCCAGCCTCTTTCTTCTATGGGTAGTTTTAAATATCTCCTTCATCTGGGACATGTTCTTCCACATATCATTTCCTAGTGAATATTTTTTCTTCTTTCCTGAGACAGGCAAGACTAATTATAATTTACTTCTTCAAAAATTTCTGAACTGTCTCAAAGTAACCATTAGAAAAATGGCACAGTAAAACTGTTTTCTGCTACAAATAGATGAGAGTGATTTAGACTGATTCATGTGGATCATTTCTACTACCACTTTTGTAGTTTGGAGTATAACCTGTGTTTTTTCCTAATCATGGGGAACATATCTGTTGAAGGGTCCTGTGGTAAATTATGGTTGAGAGAGGAGATCATTCACTTTGAAATTTTGTACAGATGGTCAAAATTGCATCAGATCCTGGAATTTTAACTGAGTTTTCGGAATTTTAGCTGCTTCTCAACACCGTTATTACTAACTATTCACTTATCTCAGCAGCAGTATAGATACTAAATGATGGGAACATTTCATGATTTACCTTTCTGAAGGAAAGTCTCCATGTTCTGGACATTGATTTTATGTTACTGACAAGCTTAACATATAACCAAAATGTATTGAATTTTTGAGACGGATCCTTCGAGAATATTTTGCACACACTGCTCTTCTGGCAGCCAAACACATTTCATTTAACATTTGCCGCTCTATGGGTTTGTTTTATACCCATTGTGCAGCCAGCTCTTGTTTTTTTATGAAGCTTGCTAACATTATCTGCATATCACATGCAAGGCATCTGCGATTATTCTGCTAGATACATATTTTTATAGACATTAGTCAACTGTTAGCTTGAGCTTGAGTCATATCTGATGTCCACTGCCTGAATTAAAAGCTTCTAACTTGTTAATAACTTTTGGAAAAAAAAAAACAGTTTTCTGATAATTTCAAATAATAATCAATATCAAGACTGATTATTATTTTGAATCTTCTAACTTGTGTCTGAGAAATTAGATAACCACCTCATTATCCATTTTAGTGAACATGTGTACTTCTCTGCTTACTTTTCAACCATCTGTAACTTGATGTTCATTGTTGCTAATACTGTATTGTGACCACTGATACTTGTCTCTGTGTGAGTGTCCTCAAAGAAGTAAAGTCTGTTGGCACCAAGTCTAGTATTTTTCATAATAGGTAGGGTACCAAATCATCTGTTCTAGGTAATATTAAGAGAAAGCTTTTATAACTGATTCACAGGAAGTTCTCTCTCTCTCTCTCTCTCTCTCTCACACACACACACACACACACACACACACACACACACACCACTTTCCACTGCTCGACTTTTTCTAATATAATCTTGGTTTTGTTAAATGTGTTGAAAATATTGCATTATTTAGCTTTCCACTGAACAAGGAACTAATTTTAAATATACAATCAAAGTGAGAAAGCAGAGGAAATTTCTTTATGGGTAATTGTTTTACTTTTTTTGTTTATGGACATTCAAGATGTTCTCTGTTGCTTGCAATTACACTATTTTATTTCAGCACATTAGTACAATAAATGTTGGCATCTTAATAGAATCATTACCACAGTGATACTGTTTTCATATATATTCCCCAAACCTGCAGCAGAACCCAACTGTTGAAATTTTCGTGACAATTACAAAAGAAGTGTATCACTGTACCTTTACTCAGTAAGGCTGATCTTTTGCTGGGTGTTTCTGGTGGTGTGCGATGCTGGTTGACCTTCGCAGCAACAGGTGGTACTGAGACATTGCCAATGTTAGCAGGAGTATTAGATGGCAGCTGCCTCAAAAGTTCTTGTAACTGTTCTTTGTCGACAATAGCTGCTGCATCTTCTGGTAATTCCAATAACACTGTTTGTAAAAATGTAATCTGCAACAACATCAAAATTTTGGCATTGATAACACTAATTGCAAATTACTTTTGTAGTAATGAACTCAACTTATCACAGAAAATCTTCCATAACCAATGGATATTACACACAAAAGAAACGAAGATAAAATAAGAAACAAACTAGCATATAATGGTAACAAATACGAAATACAGCAGCTGATAAAATAACTGTTTAACAACAGATATTTTCTATTTGTTCTTTTTATGGAGCCCGTACAATGCAGAAGGGGGGAAAAAACACCACTAAAGAAATTACAAAAGACATAAGTATTCAGGAATAAGAGAGAAGGTTTTTGTTGTTCCTGCGAGGCCACCAAGGTATGCTTTTGCAACGATTTTTGACTCACAGGTACTCAGGTTGCAGTCACAGTGGCACCTACATTGATGGATTCCACCTATGACCGACATCGGCAGAGGATGGTCAATCTTTTCAAATCAGTTGCAAGTACATGAATGGTCACAATGCAGCCTGCTATGCCGTTTGAACAAGACAGAGCCAGGGCAAAAGCATCGCAGGTCAACTATGCGAGCTGATGCCAGTGCTATAGAGACTTGCCGCTTGCATGGTTTCCACCAGTGCCACGGGCAGTGCTGAGGATGAAGACATCGATTTCACCTCGTCCAATTGCCGGCCGAGTACAATCCGCCAAAGATGGACAGAAACCTACTCGGAAGAGAGAAGAGCAGCTCTCGCCCACTTGGTTATAGATCATCATCCAGGGCTGACTTAAATGGGGAACATCATCTAGTGAACTCTTAAAAGTAAACAGACAGTAGTTGCAAATTGCGTCTGCTATGTACTGTGAAGTTTTGTGTTTTTGTGTTATATTACATGCAGTATTGCAGACTTCCTTATTCAACAAGTCATAAAGATAAGTACACCTTTTTAACTCATTTGTGTGACTTTGTTACTAATTTGTTGGAGTGTTGTAGGACCTCTGTTCTCTTATCCTGTTACCTGATCCTGAGGCGTAGCTGTGTAATACTGGCAGAGAGAAATTTTCTTAGCGGTTTACTGCACCAGAAGCTGCTTCACAAACTCACAAACTCGACCTACTGTAAAAACAGTGCCAACTCTGCCTCCCAGCAATAGTGACGAAGCCTTTACAAAACTGGCATCAAGGATTTACAAAACAGCCGATCTGATCACCTAAACATATAGACTTCAGATGAAAATGAGTGAAATTCAAACCAGTTACCCCACTCTCCCCCACTCCCTTCACATGGTTGAATCTGCTAACTTCCTCGTGCACGAAATATGGACTGTGAGAAACAGATTTATTTAATCCAAAAAAGGAGTTTGTGGCACCCTGAGGATAAAAAATATCATAATCAAAATATAACTTGGAATCAATGGACTGAAATAACAAAATGGCTCTAAGCACTATGGGACTTAACATCTGATGTCATAAGTCCCCTAGACTTAGAACTAACTAACCTAAGGGCATCACACACACCCATGCCCGAGGCAGGATTCGAACCTGCAACAGTAGCAGCTGTGTGGTTCCAGGCTGAAGTGCCTAGAATCACTCAACCACAGTGACTGAAATAACAGTTTTATTGGAAACTGTAAGTAGGCAAAATCTTTATCCAAAATTTTAGGCATATATTATAACATCAAAAAAATAATTTGTTGAAGTGAGAAGAAGGTGGTGTATCTTATGCTTAAAGTTACTTTATAGTTAGTCTTTTTTGGGCTGAGGTAGCTGGACATTAGCTGTCTACGAATTATTACTACTGCTTCCTGGTGTTATTATGCCAGCAGGGTGGCGATTCTGTCATATGAAGTGATTTGCAAATTTGATATACACTGAAGTGCCAAAGAAACTGCTATAAACATGCGTATTCAAATACAGAGATATGTAAACAGGCAGAATACGGCGCTGCAGTCAGCAACACCTATATAAGACAAAAAGTGTCTGGTGCAGTTGTTAGAGCAGTTACTGCTCCTAGAATGGCAGGTTATCAAGATTTAAGTGAGTTTGAACGTGGTGTTATAGTAGGCTCATGAGCGATGGGAAAGAGCATCTCGAAAGTAGCGATGAAGTGGGGATTTTCCTGTATGACCATTTCATGAGTGTAGTGTGAATATCAGGAATCTGGTAAAATACGAAATCTGTCGCATCGCTGTGGTCGGTCGGAAAAAGATCCTGCATGAATGAGACCGATGACGACTGAAGAGTATCGTTCAACATGACAAAAGTGCAACCCTGCAGCAAATTGCTGCAGATTTCAATGCTGGGCCATCAACAAGTGTCAGGGTGCAAACCATTCAACGAAACATAATTGATATGGGCTTTCAGAGCCGAAGGTCCACTCGTGTACCCTTGATAACTGCACAACACAATGGTTTACCCCTCGCCTGGGCCAGTCCACACCAACAGTGGACTGTTGATGACTGGAAACATGTTGCCTGGTCGGACGAGTCTCGTTTCAAATTGTATTGAGCAGATGGACATGTATGGATACAGAGACAACCTCATGAATCCATGGACCCCGCATGTCAGCAGGGGACTGTTCAAGCTGGTGGAGGCTCTGTAATGGTGTGGAGCATGTGCTGTTGGAGTGATATGGGACCCTTAATGTGTCTAGATATGACTCTGAAAGGTGACACATATGTAAGCATCCTTCCTGACCACCTGAAATCTATTCATGTCCACTGAGCATTGCAACAGACTTGGGCAATTCTGGCACAGGACAATGCGACATCCTACACATCCATATTTACTACAGAGTGGCTCCAGGAACATTCTTCTGAGTTTAAACACTTCCACTAGCCACCAAACTCCCCAGACATGAATACTATTGAGCATATCCGGGATGCCTTGCAATGTGCTGTTCAGAAGAAATCTCCACCCCCTCATACTCTTATGGATTTATGGACAGCCCTGTAGGATTCATGGTGACAATTCCCTCCAGCACTATTTCAGACATTTGTCAAGTCCATGCCACATTGTGTTGCAGCACTCCTGTGTGCTCACGGGGGCCCTACACGATATTAGGTAGGTTTCTTTGGCTCTTCAGTGTAGGTGCTTCCACTCTTCAGTGCTTTAGCTGTTCAGAGTATCTTATTCTAATATTTATGTTTGTCTTTGACATATAAGCTGACTGACAACCACTGATGGTTAACTGAATTGACTTCAAACTGCGCAGAGAGTTTGTAATCTTTCTTTTCAATGTCACCATGAATCATATCAAGTATGTAATTTCTCTCTTCATCTCGTATATTCATAAAACTTGCTGGTTATTCCAATAACTGAGGAAAGAGGGTACAGTACTCACCACATTCTTTTCAAGACCTACGTAGCTCATCTACATTTGGTGCCTTTTTAATAGCAAAAGCTACAATGTAGTAATTCCTCTAAAAGCACAGAGGTGTTGTGGCATCCACCCTGCCTATGCAGGTTACAACAGATTCTAACTTCCTTGATAGAGTTGATCTAACCTAACCACCTTGATCCTGATAAAAACTGACAGTTGGCAACTTATGACCAATTAGACGGACTCTGGCAACTGCTACTTTGAAGCCTTAAAATGATGGCAATGGAAAAAAATTAATTACTAATATTTGGCCAGGAATGGGAAATGAGGTGGTGGTGCACAGTTTCTAACATCCAGATAATGAACCAATTAAGCTTTGTTGCTCACTTACTGTGATTCAAGAAAGTAAGCTAGTGTCAGTATAGGGTATTACCCTCTTCCTTCTCCCTTATCATCACATTCACCTACAATCTACAACAATACTTAACATATATGGCCTGCAAACCACTGAAACAGTATCAATAAATACGTCTCCCAACAGATCATTAACTACAGGAAATGACGAATATGGTAATTATTATTATTATTGTTATAAAATGATGATAATGGCAGCAGTGGTGATGTGACAAAGGTAATGCAAAAGCAATTATAAATTTTTGTAGTTCACTCAAATTACACCTGTACCAGGAGTGATCTCGATACAAGTGTTTCAGAATGCTTCACCCTTACAAGTGAATAATGGATTCCAAGCAGAATGAAGGCACTATACTTTGGAGACAGAGAAAGAGTGAAAGACATGCAACTGATAAACCCATCATATTTCTTGCTGGGGATAGCAGTGCATAGTGTTTATTGACTTTGAACAAGAACAGTTCATACGTACAAGCAAATGCAAGAAAAGATGAGTGGTCTGGTCAAAAGAGGATAACACAAAATGTGGTCCAAAGGTTTCCATTCAAGTTCAACATTACAAAACAAAGTCCTCAGCATGTAAGTACACAGTTCAATCCAGAGTCTGATACTCAATGTTGTCACAGCACTCTGGGGCCCTTGCAGCCCTCTAGTTGAAAGTACGGAAGTTTCAAAACCCACTACAGACAGGATGTGTGGCTGTATATATATGTATCAGATGTATATACATCTCTCCTATACCACAGCATCAGCTCATGTGATTCAAGTGGTGCACTGTCTGGTGATGCCATCATGGACCCATTTATCTGTAGTGTCTGTAATTGTTTTGCCAGAGTTATTACTTCTGGTTGGATAGCTCCTGAAATGTCCTAGTTTGTGGCGGTATCTTCACCGCTAGGTCAATGAGAGGATTGGCAGTGGTAGAGCACGGTTCATATTTCTGTCCTTAAATGTCAGTGACATTATGGTGTGGGATTTGTTCAAAGTATTTTCATTGGAGGGAATACAGTGGGGAAGCCAGTGGGCATTGTAGCGAGATCCTCTCCTGGGAATGCAGAATCTGTAGTAGAAATAAGTTGATAGAGGAGCAGGAGCATAAGATTTGTGCCCTTCAGACGCAGATACAATACGCAAAGGAGGAACTAGATAGGCTGAGGCGGGTGAAGGGTGCTGGGGAATGGGAAATGGCAGTTGGCAAGAAGGTAGCTAGGAAGAGGAGGTACTCCAATAGTTTTACTTTGCATACATGCAATAGATACGACCAACTGTCAGAGTTGAGTGGAGAGGAGCCTCGTGTAGCCGTAGATGTAGGTAACTTGCAGCAGTCCTAAGCAGTTAGGAGGCCTAAGTCAGTTGCAAAGTCTAACAGAAAGAAGAAGGTTCTGCTGCTAGGTAGTTCACACGGTAGAGGTGTAGGCCAGCAGTTGCAGGAAGTGTTAGAGTGTGAGTAGCAGGTCATCAGCAATGTGAAGCATAGTGCAGGGTAGGTTCAGGTAGTGATAGTGGGTGGAGCAGGGAATAGTCTCGATAGGGACGGGGAATATGATGTATATAGTGACCTGGTAAAGATAGCTACTCAAACTGGTGGCATTAATGTGCATTTCGTGCAACTGTTTCAGCGACACGATAGGGCTCATCTTCATGCAGCTGTTAGGCACGTTAACATGGGCTAGAGAGGGCGCTGATGGCAGAGGGCATGGGTCACATTTCAGTGGTGCCAGTTGGGTCTATCAGTAGGTCGGGTTTCACTAGGCATGACCTGCACCTCAATAGGTATGGGAAGGGGAGGCTGGCAAAGCTTATAGGGATAGTGTAGTGGGTGGTGGTGGGATGACTCATGGAAAAATTCCTGTAGAAGTTGGTGTTCGAGCTGCACCTTTTTTAGACTGAAGTCAGCTGATAGGTATACCTGCTCAAAGAAAGTCCCTCGAACTAAGAAATTATCTTCAGAGGATGTCAGGTTTCCAAGTAGAGAACGAATTAGCATATTTCATAAAAATATAAGAGGCATTAGAGATATAGTTAGTGAACTGCTTATAGATGCCGATTCTGACATTACTCGTATATTAGAGTACCATTTAAATAATTTGACAATTCAGAGACTTCATCTACCAGGATACAGATTAGCTGACTGTTTTTCACGGAGTTCCTTGCGGAGTGGGGGAGTGGCCATGAACATAAAGAACAGTATCCTATTTGAGTCCATAGACTTATCACAGCACTGCACTGAACAGATATTTCAATGTTGTGTAGAGGCAGTTGAACTTAGTGAAACTAAACTTCTAATTGTTGTTGTTTATAGGTCATGTAACTCTGACTTTAGAGCACTTATGCCCAAGCGAGACACAGTTCTTAGTTCACTTTATAGGAAGTAGCAAAAATTAGTTATATGTGGTGACTTCAATATCAATTTTGTATATGACTGTGCAAGAAAAAGGATGTTCGTAGATCTCTTAAACTCACATGATCCGATGCAGACTGCGTTTTATCAGACTAGGGCGGAAGGAAACAGAAGCACAGCCGTAAACAATTTTTTTTATTCATTCTTCATTACTAGATAGAAATTCTGTTATTAAAAGGGTGAATGGCCTTTCAGACCATGATGCACAAATTTTAACACTAAAAGGCTTTTGTACTCAAACAAATGTCACATATAATTACAAACTATGTAGAAAAGCTAATCCAATGGCAATAGAAAGGTTTTAAACCTTGTCAAGGAACAAGAGTGGCAGGATGTTTATAGTGCCGATAACATAGATGACAAATATAATGTTTTCCTTGACACATTTCTCAGGCTCTTTGAGAGTTGCTTTCCATTAGAACGTTCTAAATTGGGTAATAGCAATAAAAGGCAGCCTGGCTGGCTGACTAGTGAGATAAGGATATCATGTGGAATAAAGCAGGAATTATATCAAAATGTTAGAAGTAGTCACAATCAACCTACAGTAGCCATTACAAACAGTACTGTAAGGTGCTTAAAATGTCATTAGGAAGGCAAGGAGTAAGTGGCACGCAAATAGAATAGTTAATTCACAGGATAAAATTAAAACCATATGGTCAGTTGTGAAGGAGGAGTCTGGTCAGCAGCACAAGGTCGAAGATATAAAGTCTACATCTACATTTATACTCTGCAAGCCACCCAACAGTGTGTGGCGGAGGGCACTTTACGTGCCACTGTCATTACCTCCCATTCCAGTCGCGCATGGTTCTCGGGAAGAACGACTGCCGGAAAGCCTCCCTGTGCGCTCCAATCTCTCTAATTTTACATTTGTGATCCCCTCGGGAGGTATAAGTAGGGGGAAGCAATATATTTGATACCTCATCCAGAAACGCACCCTCTCGAAACCTGGACAGCAAGCTACACCGCGATGTAGAGCGTCTCTCCTGCAGAGTCTGCGACTTGAGTTTGCTAAACATCTCCGTAACGCTATCACGGTTACCAAATAACCCTGTGAAGAAACACGCCGCTCTTCTTTGGATCTTCTCTATCTCCTCTGTCAACCCGACCTGGTACGGATCCCACACTGATGAACAATACTCAAGTATAGGTCGAACAAGTGTTTTGTAAGCCACTTCCTTTTTTGATGGACTACATTTTCTAAGGACTCTCCCAATGAATCTCAACCTGGTATCCGCCTTACCAACAATTAATTTTTAATGATCATTCCACTTCAAATCATTCCATACACATACTCCCAGATATTTTACAGAAGTAACTGCTACCAATGTTTGTTCCGCTATCATATAATCATACAATAAAGGATCCTTCTTTCTATGTATTCGCAATACATTATATTTGCCTATGTTAAGGGTCAGTTGCTACTCCCTGCACCAAGTGCCTATCCGCTGCAGATCTTCCTGCATTTCGCTGAAATTTTCTAATGCTGCAACTTCTCTGTATACTACAGCATCATCCGCAAAAAGCCGCATGGAACTTCCGACACTATCTACTAGGTCATTTATACATATTGTAAAAGGCAATGGTCCCATAACACTCCCCTGTGGCACGCCAGAGGTTACTTTAACGTCTGCAGATGTCTCTCCATTGAGAACAACATGCTGTGTTCTGTTTGCTAAAAACTCTTCAATCCAGCCACACAACTGGTCTGATTTTCCATAGGCTCTTAGTTTGTTTATCAGGCGACAGTGCGGAACTGTATCGAACGCCTTCCGGAAGTCAAGGAAAATGGCGTCTACCTGGGAGTCTGTATCTAATATTTTCTGGGTCTCATGAACAAATCAAGCAAGTTGGGTCTCACACGATTACTGTTTCCGGAATCCATGTTAATTCCTACAGAATAGATTCTGGGTCTCCAGAAACGACATGATACGCGAGCAAAAAACATGTTCTAAAATTCTGCAACAGATCGATGTCAGATGTATAGGCCTATAGTTTTTCACATCTGCTCGACGACCCTTCTTGAAAACTGGAACTACCTGTGAACTTTTCCAATCATTTGGAACCTCCCGTTCCTCTAGAGACTTGTGGAATATGGCTGTTAGAAGGGGGGGCAAGTTCTTTCGCGTACTCTGTGTAGAATCGAACTGGTATCCCGTCAGGTCCAGTGGACTTTCCTCTGTTGAGTGATTTCAGTTGTTTTCTATTCCTTGGACACTTATTTCGATGTCAGCCATTTTTTATTTGTGCGAGGATTTAGAGAAGGAACTGCAGTGCGGTCTTCCTCTGTGAAATAGCTTTGGAAGAAGGTGTTTAGTATTTCAGCTTTACGCGCATCATCCTCTGCTTCAATGCCATTATCATCCCAGAGTTTCTGGATATGTTGTTTCGATCCAATTATTGGTTTAACGTAAGACTAGAAACTTCCTAGGATTTTCTGTCAAGTCGGTACATAGAATTTTACTTTCGAATTCACTGAACGCTTCACGCATAGCCCTCCTTACGCTAACTTTGACATTGTTTAGCTTCTGTTTGTCTGAGAGGTTTTGGCTGCATTTAAATTTGCAGTGAAGCTCTCTTTGCTTTCGCAGTAGTTTCCTAACTTTGTTGTTGAACCATGGTGGGTTTTTCCCATCCCTCACAGTTTTACTCGGCACGTACCTGTCTAAAACGCATTTTACGATTGCCTTGAACTTTTTCCATAAACACTCAACATTGTCAGTGTCTGAACAGAAATTTTCGTTTTGCACCTGTTATGTAGTCTGAAATCTGCCTCCTATTACTCTTGCAAAACAGATAAACCTTCCTCCCTTTTTTTATATTCCTATTTACTTCCATATTCAGGGATGCTGCAACGGCCTTATTATCACTGATTCGCTTTTCTGCGCTTACAGAGTCGAAAATTTCGGGTCTGTTTGTTATCAGTAGGTCCAAGATGTTATCTCCACGAGTCGGTTCTCTGTTTGATTGCTCGAGGTAATTTTCAGATAGTACACTCAGTATCTGAGTGTCCCAATCTATATTTGGTAAATTTAAATCTCCACCTAAGACTACAACATTCTGAGGAAATTTATGTGAAATGTATTCCAGATTTTCTCTCAGTCTAGAGAGCCTAGCAGAATATCAAAGTACTGTGCTGCACATGTTAGTCCTGCACTTAGCCATATTTGTAATTTTTCTTTAAGAATGGTCAGTTTCCTGAACAATTAAAGTACTCAGTAGTAAAGCCACTTTATAAAAAGGGAGAAAGGCATAATGTAGACAATTTTAGATCTATTTTTATACCATCAGTGTATTGCTCCAGAAGTTGGACCATTATGGAATTCGGAGAATAGCTCACAATTGGTCCATGTCTTACTTTAACAACAGACAGCAAAACGTCATTAATTACATTGTTGAAAATGTCTGATGTGGGGCCTGGGTGGGGCACAGTCAAATTGGGGATGCCTCAAGGATCAGTGTTGAGGCCACTCCTGTTCCTTATTTATATAAGTGATATGTCCTCTAGTATTATGGATAACTCTAAAATATTTCTGTTTACTGATGACACTAGCTTGGTAGTAAAGGACGTTGTGTGCAACATTGGCTTGGTTTCTAACAGTGCAGTTGATGGAATAAACTAATGCTAAATCAGAGTAAGACTCAGTTTTTACAGTTTCTAATACACAATTCAATAATGATTAGTGAAACTGAACAGTTCAAATTTCTACATGTTCAGATAGATAGTAAACTGTCGTGGAAAGCCAATATTCAGGATCTTGTTCAAAGGCTTAATGCTGCGCGCGCATATATATATATATATATATATATATATATATATAATAAAGATGATGTGACTTACCAAATGAAAGTGCTGGCAGGTCGACAGACACACAAACAAACACAAACAAAAACATACACACAAAATTCAAGCTTTCGCAACAAACTGTTGCCTCATCAGGAAAGGGAAGGAGAGGGAAAGACGAAAGGATGTGGGTTTTAAGGGAGAGTGTAAGGAGTCATTCCAATCCCGGGAGCGGAAAGATTTACCTTAGGGGGGAAAAAAGGACGGGTATACACTCGCGCGCACACACACATCCATCCGCACATACACAGACACAAGCAGACATATTTAAAGACAAAGAGTTTGGGCAGAGATGTCAGTCGAGGCGGAAGTGAAGAGGCAAAGATCATGTTGAATGACAGGTGAGGTATGAGTGGCGGCAACTTGAAATTAGCGGAGATTGAGGCCTGGTGGGTAACGGGAAGAGAGGATATATTGAAGAGCAAGTTCCCATCTCCGGAGTTCAGATAGGTTGGTGTTGGTGGGAAGTATCCAGATAACCCGGACGGTGTAACACTGTGCCAAGATGTGCTGGCCGTGCACCAAGGCATGTTTAGCCACAGGGTGATCCTCATTACCAACAAACACTGTCTGCCTGTGTCCATTCATGCGAATGGACAGTTTGTTGCTGGTCATTCCCACATAGAATGCATCACAGTGTAGGCAGGTCAGTTGGTAAATCACGTGGGTGCTTTCACATGTGGCTCTGCCTTTGATCGTGTACACCTTCCGGGTTACAGGACTGGAGTAGGTGGTGGTGGGAGGGTGCATGGGACAGGTTTTACACCGGGGGCGGTTACAAGGATAGGAGCCAGAGGGTAGGGAAGGTGGTTTGGGGATTTCATAGGGATGAACTAACAGGTTACGAAGGTTAGGTGGACGGCGGAAAGACACTCTTGGTGGAGTGGGGAGGATTTCATGAAGGATGGATCTCATTTCAGGGCAGGATTTGAGGAAGTCGTATCCCTGCTGGAGAGCCACATTCTGAGTCTGGTCCAGTCCCGGAAAGTATCCTGTCACAAGTGGGGCTCTTTTGTGGTTCTTCTGTGGGGGATTCTGGGTTCGAGGGGATGAGGAAGTGGCTCTGGTTATTTGTTTCTGTACCAGGTCGGGAGGGTAGTTGCGAGATGCGAAAGCTGTTGTCAGGTTGTTGGTGTAATGGTTCAGGGATTCCGGACTGGAGCAGATTCGTTTTGCCACGAAGACCTAGGCTGTAGGGAAGGGACCGTTTGATGTGGAATGGGTGGCAGCTGTCATAATGCAGGTACTGTTGCTTGTTGGTGGGTTTGATGTGGATGGACGTGTGAAGCTGGCCATTGGACAGGTGGAGGTCAACGTCAAGGAAAATGGCATGGGATTTGGAGTAGGACCAGGTGAATCTGATGGAACCAAAGGAGTTGAGGTTGGAGAGGAAATTCTGAAGTTCTTCTTCACTGTGAGTCCAGATCATGAAGATGTCATCAATAAATCTGTACCAAACTTTGGGTTGGCAGGCCTGGGTAACCAAGAAGGCTTCCTCTAAGGGACCCATGAATAGGTTGGCGTACGAGGGGGCCATCCTGGTACCCATGGCTGTTCCCTTTAATTGTTGGTATGTCTGGCCTTCAAAAGTGAAGAAGTTGTGGGTCAGGATGAAGCTGGCTAAGGTGATGAGGAAAGAGGTTTTAGGTAGGGTGGCAGGTGATCGGCGTGAAAGGAAGTGCTCCATCGCAGCGAGGCCCTGGACGTGCGGAATATTTGTGTATGCCACTTCCTTATACACAAATATTCCGCACGTCCAGGGCCTCGCTGCGATGGAGCACTTCCTTTCACGCCGATCACCTGCCACCCTACCTAAAACCTCTTTCCTCATCACCTTAGCCAGCTTCATCCTGATCCACAACTTCTTCACTTTTGAAGGCCAGACATACCAACAATTAAAGGGAACAGCCATGGGTACCAGGATGGCCCCCTCGTATGCCAACCTATTCATGGGTCGCTTAGAAGAAGCCTTCTTGGTTACCCAGGCCTGCCAACCCAAAGTTTGGTACAGATTTATTGATGACATCTTCATGATCTGGACTCACAGTGAAGAAGAACTTCAGAATTTCCTCTCCAACCTCAACTCCTTTGGTTCCATCAGATTCACCTGGTCCTACTCCAAATCCCATGCCATTTTCCTTGACGTTGACCTCCACCTGTCCAATGGCCAGCTTCACACGTCCATCCACATCAAACCCACCAACAAGCAACAGTACCTGCATTATGACAGCTGCCACCCATCCCACATCAAACGGTCCCTTCCCTACAGCCTAGGTCTTCGTGGCAAAACGAATCTGCTCCAGTCCGGAATCCCTGAACCATTACACCAACAACCTGACAACAGCTTTCGCATCTCGCAACTACCCTCCCGACCTGGTACAGAAACAAATAACCAGAGCCACTTCCTCATCCCCTCGAACCCAGAATCCCCCACAGAAGAACCACAAAAGAGCCCCACTTGTGTCAGGATACTTTCCGGGACTGGACCAGACTCAGAATGTGGCTCTCCAGCAGGGATACGACTTCCTCAAATCCTGCCCTGAAATGAGATCCATCCTTCATGAAATCCTCCCCACTCCACCAAGAGTGTCTTTCCGCCATCCACCTAACCTTCGTAACCTGTTAGTTCATCCCTATGAAATCCCCAAACCACCTTCCCTACCCTCTGGCTCCTATCCTTGTAACCGCCCCCGGTGTAAAACCTGTCCCATGCACCCTCCCACCACCACCTACTCCAGTCCTGTAACCCGGAAGGTGTACACGATCAAAGGCAGAGCCACATGTGAAAGCACCCACGTGATTTACCAACTGACCTGCCTACACTGTGATGCATTCTATGTGGGAATGACCAGCAACAAACTGTCCATTCGCAGGAATGGACACAGGCAGACAGTGTTTGTTGGTAATGAGGATCACCCTGTGGCTAAACATGCCTTGGTGCACGGCCAGCACATCTTGGCACAGTGTTACACCGTCCGGGTTATCTGGATACTTCCCACCAACACCAACCTATCCGAACTCCGGAGATGGGAACTTGCTCTTCAATATATCCTCTCTTCCCGTTACCCACCAGGCCTCAATCTCCGCTAATTTCAAGTTGCCGCCACTCATACCTCACCTGTCATTCAACATCATCTTTGCCTCTTCACTTCCGCCTCGACTGACATCTCTGCCCAAACTCTTTGTCTTTAAATATGTCTGCTTGTGTCTGTGTATGTGCGGATGGATGTGTGTGTGTGTGCGTGCGAGTGTATACCCGTCCTTTTTTCCCCCTAAGGTAAGTCTTTCCGCTCCCGGGATTGGAATGACTCCTTACACTCTCCCTTAAAACCCACATCCTTTCGTCTTTCCCTCTCCTTCCCTCTTTCCTGATGAGGCAACAGTTTATTGCGAAAGCTTGAATTTTTTATGTGTGTGTTTGTGTGTCTATCGACCTGCCAGCGCTTTCGTTCGGTAAGTCACATTATCTTTGTTTTTAGATATATTTTTCCCACGTGGAATGTTTCTCTCTCTCTCTCTCTCTCTCTCTCTCTATATATATATATATATATATATATATATATATATATATATGACTTACCGAACGAAAGCGCTGGCAGGTCGATAGACACACAAACACACACACAAAATTCAAGCATTCGCAACAAACTGTTGCCTCATCAGGAAAGAGGGGAAGGAGAAGGAAAGACGAAAGGATGTGGGTTTTAAGGGAGAGGGTAAGGAGTCATTCCAATCCTGGGAGCGGAAAGACTTACCTTAGGGGGAAAAAAGGACAGGTATACACTCGCGCACACACACACACACACATATCCATCCACACATACACCACACATATTTTTCCCACGTGGAATGTTTCCCTCTATTATATTGATATATTCACTGTCATTTCTTGTTAACGATATCAGCTAATTCCCAAGAATTAGCAGCTTTCACTCAGTTAATACTTGGCAGAAATCCAACCTGCATTTGGATTGCACTTCCTTAACTCTCGTGCAGAAATGTGTGCAGTATATTACTGCATCCATTTTCAATAAGCTACCAGAAGAATTCAAAAATCTTAGCAGCAATCCAAGTGCTTTTAAATCGAAACTGAAGAGTTTCCTCAGGGGTCACTCCTTCTATTCTGTTGAGGAGTTCCTTGAAAAATTAAGCTGATTCTTATGTTATATTGTTGATTGTGTTTGTTTAAACTTATGGCTTGACAGTTTTTGGGTTCATAAACATTATATTATTATCTGTTATTACTTTTATGTTGTAATTTCAAGTACTGACATACTCCATGACCTTGGAGATTTGCTCCTCAATTTGGTCCTATGGAAATAGACATGTAAATAAATAAATAAAATATGCTGGAAGCCTTGGCTTTCTGGTGGTGTGCCCTGAGGTGCCAGAAGTGTTTTCGTGCAAGCAGTGGAGGCTGTGGCCATTTCATCTTAGGTATGTGTGGTCCGAGTTCTTTGATATAGTGTAAGAAGCGGATGCCATTGCTGCCACATCGTTTTTCTTACACCCGTGTACCACTGTAATGATCCTGGGAAACCTTACTGAAGGTGCATGTGCAGACCAATGCACCAACTTCAATGCAAGGGAGTTCTGTGTAGTTCTGGTGACGAGAGCATCAAATCCAGTAATATGTGTTAGTGGTGGTCTTGGGGAAGCTCCACTGGTGACTTTCCTTTGACCAGCTTTGTTCCGTAAGATGCCAGGAAGTGAATAAGTGCATCCTCTATGTTGAAGATGGCACCACATTTTTGATCTAGGTTTTAAGTGTTTACATAATTTGTCAGAATTGACATTCAAGGATAGATGGAATGGTGCTGTGGCATTCACAAGATGTCTCTTCTGTTAAAGACGTCCTGAAACAGACCAGTCATGAACTGAAGGTCATTTTTTTGACATGAGGGTGAGAGAGAGAGAACCTCCATGATAAAAGTCTTCTCTAAGGCTTTGATGGATAGCTGCTGACATAATACTGTCTTTTTGCATCGCATATGGGAAGTGTGAGCACGTGTCCACTACCATGAGCCAAATGTCATCCAGAAATGGACTGGCATGATCGATATGGACACACGCTTATGGTTGCTGGGAAAGCAGTCGAGATAAGAGCTCCTGCTGTGGTGCCACTTGCTTTGCTGTGCATTCCACACAAGTGTAGGGTATTGACTCAATATCTGCTGAGATGCCAGAGCAGCCAAGTGACATCATTCTCATGATGCACCAATGGTTGGCATGGGATGTGGGTATGCAACACTGCCAGGACCACTACCCAGCAATCACAGTAGTCTGTCAAGCGGAGCACTGCTGTGGTCATCTGTGTTACCTAAAATTCAAGACTAGGTGGAGGACGGGAACCTTTTATGTAGCAGTTGGCTGTGACTCAAAAAGTACGTGAAGTATGTTGAAATTACATACTGATGGTATAAATCACTGATTCTGTGGAACTGAAATCAGGAGCCAACAAACTGAAGTCTGCAACTCTTATTCCATACTACTGTCCTTACACACCATTCCATTTCATATAGCTCTGCAGCATTATGCCTAGGTATTTAATCAATGTAACTGTTTGAGCAGTACACAACTAATACTGTATTCAAACATTATGGGATTGTTTATTCTACGCATCTGCATTAACTTGAAACTTTCTTTAACATTTCGAGCTACCTGCCATTCATCACACCAACTCGAAATTCTATGTCACCTTAAAGCCTCCTACATTCAATCAATGACAATACTTTCCCACACAATAGTGTCATTAGCAATCAGTTGCAGATTGCTGTTCACTCTATCCACCGGAACATTTATGTATATAGAGAAAAAGAACTGTCCCTATCACACTTCACTGTGACACTTCAAATGATATCCTCGTTTCTGATTAACATTAACCATTGAGGACAATGTACTGGAATCTGTTACTTAAGAGGCCTTCGAACCACTCACATATCTGGGAACCTATTCCATATGCTTGGGTCTCCGCTATCAGACTGCAGTGGGGAACGATGCCTCTGTTGCTAACATTGCTTATTATTACTAGTGCAAGATGCAATATAATCTTAAGCTGTCAGCACATGTACCGTGCTGTTGAATGTCAACAATGAGCGTGGCGAGTTCAGCAGTCTGCTGAATGCTCAGAAAAAAAGATGTGACATGTGCATACAGTATGTGGACCTCATCATGGTATACACGATCGCAACACGCTGCAGAGCCAGTTGTCGACTGTATCTGACTCGTAAATGACACTGTTTAAGAAATGGGCAGGATCTATTAAAGTGTTCTTTCCTCCCTTGTCTATATGCTAGTCAGGTTGTTCTGTCTATAGTACTCATAAATAAAAACTTTAATATCCGTGACAATATTATATGGGAAAAAGGAAAGTACCATGTCCACTCAATAAAGGCATCAGCTTATAGAAGCTCCATTACAAATAGCGCAACACAAATTTACAATAGTTCTCCACATAAGATAAAAATTATTTAATCATTCTCACCTTTTACTAAAATTCTGTGGTCATTCTTACTTGACCACTGTCCCTACTCAGTAGCAGAATCTTTACAACATGTGTATTACAAAACTTTAAAAAGGGCAAAATATCTAACGGCAAGTAATGCAAGGTGTCCTGTAGATTAAGCAAATCAAACAAATTTACTCCTCAAAAAGAGCACACTTATATTTACATATCATTGAATATTACAGTATACGTTTATACTAAACTAATAAGAAAGTATCACAACCTATTACAAACATGAAGGTTAGCAAAAAATATTTGGACATAGTGGGACATACCACAAACTCATCATGACCATCACCAGGAAAATGTGATGCTAAACGTTGTGCTAAAACAACCATGATTGATTTGTGACCATCTCCAGAAAGCTTTAATCGTACTTACATTAGTAATTCAAATTTAATTATAACAAACTGCACCAAGAACAATGCGTTTTTAATGGATCCTCAACATGTTGTTGCCTTCAAATCGCATAATCTCATAATATGCAAATTACATAACTGTTTTACCATGAATATGACGTTTCTTGTCATTTTATTATAATTGATTGTACAATTAATGGCGGGTTTTTGAGAGCTAATCAGAAAACATATATATACATACGGGCTTCAACTGAAAGCCAATATAGCGCCTCACAATTCTTAACCAAAGGGAAATGATGTGTCCGTGACATAAGTGGCGTTATGCCATCTCATTTATGTTCAAATGCACGTTAAGAATATCTGACATGCTAGATACTCCTCTGCACATTCAGAAAGACTCCCCAGCATGCTATTCCATGCTATGATGTCAAAAACTTGGCACGCTCAACATTCGGATGCATGGTCCGTGTGCTGATGGCTTTATGGTCAGCCTGTTTTAACAATTTTCATTAAGAACAGAAATATAAAAAATTGACCTTCAACATGATGATGATGATGATGATGATACTATCAAAACAGGTTATACATAAAATAGATGAAACAATTAAAAAATAACTCTTTGTCAACTAGGTTTAGTTACTATTTAATATTGTTATGAACAATCATTCAGTCAGAATACTTCCTGGAAGAACAAGAGAACATAATGTGTGAAACACACAATGTAGAAGAAACATATAATAATTTCCACAACTCTTTTTGAAATTTTTTGGAAGTATAGTATGCTGAAAATGTCTTTTTGAAGGGGTTCTGCAAACATGGTTTCTATTATTTCTGCATGGTATTTGTAGCATGTCTATGCAACTTGCCACACCTAGCAGGTAGTAACAGGTTAGTCACCCCTTAATCAACAACATACTCTGAGCACATTTATGACATACTACTGTGATGGCTACTACATCGTCAAGAAACGGGTAATCTATGTACATGGCTGGAACAAGAACAATGGTGGAATATGCCCCATGGCTTTGGTTTCTTTAAAAGTTTGGCAGTCATTATGATGCACATATGACCGCTGAACGAGGAAAAAAAAACAGGCTTTTACTCTCTGCAAGTACAAAGACTGAAAAGTTCTGTAAACAAATTAAAGGAAATATTGTGTCCATGACACAAGGAAGAAAATTCTCTCTATAAATCAAACATAAATCTTTATGAAGACCATTAATTCTGTAAAGAAACACAACAAAACTTATCAATTTATTAAGTTTAAATTATCAACTGTATAGTTAATTTGGTGTCAGAACTGACTGTTGTTTTTCATACAACTCCATAAACGGTGATAAGCATTGCATCTAAAGCATTTAAGAGTGCAACATCACATTCATAACAGATCAGATTATTCAAGATTTTCAAAATTTTCTTAGCTTTACCATTGTTTGCAATTCATTTTCCATGAAGAGTGCTGCATGGCGAGAGAGTCCATTGAAGCTGGTATTCTGATCTATCCCTTGCCCATCATCTACACTGTTGGCACTGCCCTCCAAAATTATGTCCAGCAAAGATGACACACAATCCTGGAACAAACAATCACATATTTACATAACAATATTATGCAGGCTTATCACCATCAGAAATCAGTCTTTGCCCACCAATGTGAACACAAAATTTAATGAGAAGTACATGAAATGTGTTTGTTTATTTTCTTCTATAAGATGCATGCAGAGAGAGGCTAAAGAAATACCAAACTCCCCCCCCCCCCCCCCCCCCGCTCTGTTCTCTGAGCTCTGAGCACTATGGGACTTGACAGCTATGGTCATCAGTCTCTCTGCGCTCTCTCTCTCTCTCTCTCTCTCTCTCTCTCTGCATGTGCGCGCACACACACACACACACACACACACACACACACACACACACACACACTTTTTGGGTCAAGTGAGATGCTACGGTTCAGACACTGGATTTATATTCAGAAAGGGCGAGTTTATTATCTCCGCCACAGATGTTAAAATGGGTTTTAATCAGAGTGACACTGATGCTACCCAGGTGGCACCTCTTTGGAGCAGAACAAGAGTCTGCAACTGACACCAACTATGGCATATAAAATAACGTGGTCAAGCTTCACGCAGTGCAGCTTGACCTGTTTACATGAGGTTTACTGGTGTAACTGATGTGAACATAATGAAGTTTGTGCTATAGACTTTGTTACTGATTTTGGTTATGTGATGACAATACCCTTGACTTCTGGTACTGGTATCTATTTGATGCACAGTTCTACCTGGTAGTTTGACACCTACGACAACATCACATTTATCTGAAAGTGGTTGTATTACCAAGCATTTACATTCCTACTCTCCAAATAATTTTAGCTGATCCCAGCACTAATATGATGAGGACAGTCCCTTCACATGTATATGCAGTTGGACAATATTACTATTATAATAAATCTAAAGTTCTTAAAATTCTGGCAGCAATAACTGATGCTGCAACTCAAGCAGCACCAGGACCAACTTAAAAATAGCATAAAGAACTGTTGCAACAAAACCAACAGCTTCAACAATAAAACCAAAAACTACAACAATGACAACATCAGCTGCTGCAGCTAATTCTGCAAGATGGGTCACCGTCTTTGTTTTCAGGGTTTGACGAAACAACTGAAAACTGTGAAAGTTATCTGCCTTGGTTAAAACTACACTTCCACAAACATTACATTTCTTATTGTAAAACGATCTTTGGCGTTACATTCTACATCAGATTTTCGAATTGATATGTAAATTTAAATCAGTGGATTCCAGTAATGTGTCATTTCATGAAATATGCAGCTTGTTGTCAACTCATTCTAATAAGTTAAATCAAACTGTAGCTGTTCAACTCAAGTTTCAGTTATCACCCCATCTACATTTACATCTGTGCTTTGCAAGCCACCTTGTGCTGTGTAGAAGAGAATACTTCATGTACTACTGTTAACTTTCCCCATTTCCTGTTCCATTGATGAAACTTCCATGGAAAGGACTACTATTGGTTAGCTTCCACATGAGCTCGAGTCTCTCTAGTTGACCTTAACAGACTTTTTGCAAGGTACATGAAAGGGGAAGAAATACATTGATTTACTCTACTAGGAATGTATACCACTGAAATTTTAACAGTAGACTATACGGTGATACACTATGCCTCTCTTGTAGTATCTGCCACTGAAGTTGGATTAGCATCTCTAATGCTTTCATGCTTACTAAATGAACTGGTGATTAAATGTGCTACTCTTCTTTGAATCTTCTCTATTTCCTGTATCAATCCTGCACTTCACTTCTACATACTTTATGGGCGTGTTTGCTACCAGAGATTGTACTGCAATTGCATAATCGCACACTAATGGATCCTTCAGTCTATTTAGACACTTAAATAAAGTCTTTCACAGATTAAGGTAACAAAATAAATAAGCATCCACTCTAAAGTGGTGGTTGTTAGTGTTTAACGTCCCGTCGACAACGAGGTCATTAGAGACGGAGCGCAAGCTCGGGTTAGGGAAGGATTGGGAAGGAAATCGGCCGTGCCCTTTCGAAGGAACCATCCCGGCATTTGCCTGAAACGATTTAGGGAAATCACGGAAAACCTAAATCAGGATGGCTGGAGACGGGATTGAACCGTCGTCCTAACGAATGCGAGTCCGGTGTGCTAACCACTGCGCCACCTCGCTCGGTACCACTCTGAAGACTTATACTGATTATAAAACCATTGAATAATAAGTGACTTCTCTTAAGCACAAAAACACAAGTCCAAACAAAGCACAACACTGAACAATGCAAGTATACATGCGAAAAAGTATGCGGGAAAGAGGAAAAATAACAATCCATATAAATAATGGTTGCATAAAAAGTTCGAGTTACCTGCTGCATCAAATTCCAAGCTTTTGACGATTGCTTTCATCGTCGTCGTCGTCGTCGTCGTCGTCGTCATCGTCATCATCATCATCATCATCAGGGGGTAAACCTGATTGTTGGGAACTAGCAAGGCTCTCACTTTTATACCCACAGGATGGCATCTGATTGGCTGTATTACATCATGGTGTCAACACGGAAATGATGCATGCTGTGGTGGTACCCTCTACATCCACAGATTTTGTTTGCACTCCCTATCCAGTACTGCTTGCAGCACCATCCCCTTGCCTCATGTGGTAAACTGTATGAAGCTTCCTCTGTCCCCGTCAGTCAGTTTCAGCCCCCGCCACCACCGATCATGATGAAGGAGGATGAAATCAATCATCGAAAGCTTGGCATTTTATCCAAATTTGATGCAGCAAGTAAACTGAGAACTTTTTATGCAAGGAGCCTGTTGCTAAACATTTCATAGCCCTATGAAGGTCGTGTGTGATTTCCTGATTTCTATTAACTTTGATATGTATATCAACTAAAATGACTATTGAGTGGGAAAAAAGGGATATTTTCAAAACAAATGTATTAGATTTCATGATAATTAGCTAAAAATTGGGAGAAATAAAGGAATAACTGGTCTCTCGCCTAGATTAGAACAGTTGGCAGGTACGCATTCCGGCTACTCAATTTGCATGTCTGGTTAATCTGCAAGCTTCGTACACAAAAGTATCAGAGGTGTTCGAGTCTTCATTCAAAAGTAATCACCAGAGACCTGAGCACAACCATCCCACTGTTTCAGAAGCTGAAGGACTACCTGTTTCCAAAATTCCTGTCATGGTGACATGAGCCGGTCCTCCATTACATGCTTCAGTTCATTGACACAGTTGAAGCACTTCCCTTTGAGCTGATTTTTTAGCACGCCACACTTTTTTAAGTCAACGGCAGATGCTCAAGCTGCTCCTACTTCAACTTTGACATTACATTTTGTGTGACCTCGGACATGTGCAGAATCACTCTGCCCGTAAGCAGTCCAGCTGTTTGTTATTGATAGACTTGTGTAGGCTATGGAGCATAACACAGTAAATGTTACTGTTGATGGTTTTTTCACACTCGACTAATTCGATGAGTATTGAACCTCACATGTCGAGGAAGATGGTGAGCATCCCCTTGCCTTCTGAGGGCAGAGCTTTAATTTTTCAGGGGGAGGTGAAAACACTACATTCGCATCCCTAGATGTCTCACTATGTTATCACAAAGCTGCATATGAAAATTACAACATTTCACACCTTTTTATTTGAACACTCATTATAATATAACTCTGCTAAGCACATAATTGACCATAATAGTTCTGGGGTTCAGTTACCAACAGGATAGGAAGCATTTTCTGATAACTTATAAGTGTATGTATTTCTCAGGTGCAAGTGGCGGAAGAGCGCAGCGAGTTGATCCTTGAGGTCAATGACAGGACATTAAATGGAATGTATTTGTCATCTGCTGCTGGAAGAAGAGCCCCCTTCAGATTTCTACATGCATTGTGGCCTTTGACTACATGCAACTATGAGGTTCCTAAATGTTTTCCTGTGTCATCTACCTGCTTCCATACGATTATCAGACTGGTCTTTTCTTGGAACTTTACAAAGAACTTCCATGGTTCGTGAATCATCCATTAATAAATATGTTACACCTATGTCCATTATATTTTTGCTTCTGTCAATCATATCTTCCAACTCCAGTCTTTTCGTTGATTAATTTGTCCAATTTTCTAAGTTCAGTATGAGCACCGAACAAAACTGGTGAATGGCACATCAGTCTTTCACATATGAATCTACTACTAGCTGCTCAACTGTCAAGAAGATAACCAACTTCTGAAACATGTGCTTATGGGAGATAAACACTGGATCATTTGTGACAATGGGGAGAACACCAAGATGGCAATTCTCATTTTGGATGCAGGACTGCATGCCAAATAATGTCCTACTCTCGAAGTAGTGGAACTATGAGGGTGCTGTCTTAAAATATATGCACTAACACAGCACTAACCTGTCCCCACACCACTAACTTTTTGAAACTTTTGATACTGCTGACATATCTGGTGTGTATTTTAAATATCTCAGTACTCTCTGCAGATAACAATACATTCTACTCAACACTGAAAGAAAAATGAGTAAACCAAAGAACTACAACATTTTACATTCAAAGGGCAGCAGATTTGACTTCAATTACTATTTTGTACATAATTTCTTAAAAGCTGACACCAAATGTAAATTAAAAGCTTAATATAATGAACATTAAGACCATTTTTAACACACAAAACTACGACACTGCCACCCTCTGAATGCCTCCTAGTAGAATTGCGGACATACAACATGGCAAGAAAAGTGTGCAAGTTAAGCAGAGGTGACTGCGGAATCATTCCTGCAACAATACAGGCCACAAATGGGGAAATCCACTGACAGTGACTTGGATAAATGGCACACTGTTATGGCCAGGCATACAGGAACAATAATCTCAAGAACAGCAAAGCTACTGTCATGACAATCTTCTGAAAGTCATTTAAGGACAGTGAAACAAAACAGGGGGTCTATGGCTTGTCCACTCTGTGAAGCAACAAAGTCAACAATCTGTAGCAGATCTAAAGACAGATTATAATGCCAGTGCAAGCACAAATGTTTTGCAGCACACTATTCAACGCAAATTATTGAACGTGGGGCTATGCAGCAGATGATTGCCAAGTGTTCTCATGTTGATCCAATGACATCATCAATTTCAACTGCAGTAGACCATGGATCAAGGGTTGGAGGAATCATGCTTCTTGTCACACTAGATCCAAACTCGTGTCAACATACGTCCTTATCCACATTAATATCTGCTCAAAACATGTATGCCAGGGACAAAACCTGGTGGGGGCAGTATGATGATATGGGGGACACCCCCCTGGTCTTAAGTTAATAACTCTAAGTACATCACTTCACTTGTACATATATATGACTTATACTTAGTAATACATCTGTGCTGTAGGCTGTTTAATTTGTTCACAATAATTACAAATATGATACAGTGTAGGCATTATACATAGCTTGTCTTTTATTAAAGTCTTTTTTAAATACTATGCTGGCCACATTCATGTATATGCAATTTGAATTGGTTTATTCTAATTTAGTTATTATGTGATCATTTTTTAAAATGTAATAATAGATATTATACTGCAGTATTTCATACATATGATAAACAATATGTCTGCCACATCCAGTGGCCTGTAGACAGTGTACTGTAATGTCAAAACTGGTTGCACATGAATAAAACCAGTAAATACATCTAATTGTATTAGCCTTATTACATATAAAAAACAGGATTACTGTCCACGTCACCAGACCAGAGTTCTACAAAAGCAGTCTGAGGAGTATGAGAGTGAATTCATGTTGATGTCTTGGCCACCAAATTCATCTGATTGGAACCCGATGGGAAACGTCTGGAATGCTATTGGGTACCAGCCCTGCCCTCACAAACCATCAGCCCCTAATTTACAGGGATTGCGAGAACAGGGCATAAACATCTGGTGTCACATATCTCTTGACTTGTTGAATCCATGCCAGGCACGATCGCAGCTGTATCGCATTTCAAAGTGGAACTGCATGCTATTGAGCACATGGTCACAATGTTTGGGCTCATCGTGTGTGTGTGTGTGTGTGTGTGTGTGTGTGTGTGTGTGTGTGTTTAGAAGGACACTTACTTTCTCAAAAAGACTGTAGAGATCTGCAACTTTGCTACTAACATCTTCATATTTCATCATTGCCAGAGTCTGCACAATCTGGCCTACTTGCATCAAATTAAATCTTGCTATGTAGCTTATTGGAGCATCTGTGATACCATACGGTTCTGGATGGACAATTGCAGGACATATGAAGTATGTGAATACAAGATCTGTACATATTGCGTAAACCTGTAAAACAAAATTTATCACATATTATTTGCATTTAATAATATTCATGGTTCACACAGTTGTATGAAAACAATGCTCCAAGATAACAATGAAGTTTTACTCCAAAATCCCTAAATAATAATAATTATAATAACAACGCCTGAAAAAGGGAACATGCTGAGAAGGTTGGATTCAGACAATTTTCAGACAGGATAAGTGAGAAGCTAGAGAAGTAGGCTCTGTTCCACACACTGGGAGCAACAGAAAGTGCCCAAGCATATTTATTTATTTTATATTTCATTGTAAAGTTTTTAAACACAATATTAAATATAATACAGAAAATAATACATGCAATTTACAGACAGACATCTAAATTTTTAATACAATCAATTTCATCATTCATTGCCATCAGGAAATCGTTAAAAGTACCACAATAGGCCCTGTTGGGACAGTCAGTGACTATGTGACAAATGGTTTGTCTGGCTGCTCCACAATCACAATTTGGAGATGGAGCCTTACCCCATCTATGAAGAGTGTCCACTCTTCTGCTGTGACTGGTGCTTATTCAGTTAAACACTGTACATGTTCTGTGCAATTGGTCAAAGGCAGAGGGGTTTCTTTCTTAAGCAAGGCAGTTCTGGCAATGTTGAGGGCAAGCAGTCTTGTTCCCATGAGTCTGTTAGGTTGAATTGAAATGTTCAGCTGCATGGCTGTTTTCATGGATGGTTTTTTTTTTTTTGGGTTAAACCTGTTTATTTCTAGAATAACCATATCTCGATGGATAGGGAGTTTCAGGTTGCCATGTATGCTTTTAAACTCACAGAGCAAAGCTGCTCTTCATTAAAGTCCAGCGGGCAGAATTTAGCTCAATATGGACAGACATTTGCTGATGGTTGATCTTTGTGTATCACTGATAATTCTCATTGTGTTGTTCAGCTGTGCACTGAAAATTCGTTTGTGTGTGCACTATTGATCCATCCACCACACACAATGCTCCAGAAGCCGCCTAAGTTAAACCTAGCATTCAAAGCTCATGAAGGCATTAAGTTTCATATAGTCACATATGTAATGTTCCAATGAGGAATATATGTAGGTGATGATGTGATGATTCACAAACCATCTGTTTCCAGAATATACTTAAAACATAACACCACAAATAAAATAATTAAACAATAATAGTGTTAGCTAGTCCATTAGTTCCATGTTCTGTAGATCATATTCATGAGAAATACAATGGTGTAGGATGTGTGAAGCGAACCAAAGACTGCACAGCCAAACCTGTACATAACCAGTAATTGCCTAGTTACTGCTACTCAAGAATTAATTTGTAGTATAGAAGAGATTCATAAGGACGAACAAATTTGATCTACATTTGAAAACACTTCTGCTGACCATCAGATATTTTGTGTTTTATAGGTGTGTGTCTTACTCCTTTCTGTAAGATAGATAAATTCACTAGAGAGTAGTGAAGATGAGTTTTCCTTAGAATATTTATTTGTAAATCTCTCTAACAACTCTCAAATTGCAATAAATTGTTAACAACAGATTTCATCAGTGAATAACTCTACTGTTAGGCTGTGATTAATATTCCAAAATGGTTAACATATGCCTGCACGGTGTACCTATGTGAGCCCCCACGCCTAATTCTAATTATTTTCTTTTGAGCAATGAATAATTTTTGCCTAAGTGAGGAATTCCCCTGAATGTAATCCTGTAGGATATTAGCAAGTGAAAATATCCTAAATATGTTAAATTACTGATATCTATGTCCCCAAAATTGGCAATATTGAGTCACATCTTAACATCATTTTATACTGTTTTGGATCAGGATGATATATATACTAACTTCCTGATTTATTCAGAATACTTTATTTATGGCTGAGACTCAGCTCATTAAAACAAAATTAATACATACTGGGTCTTATTTGCGAGGCTACAGCTCATTTTCACAGGAAACACATCCTAGTTCTGAAGATTCCACCTGTCTGAGAGATCACCATTTCCCTACAAATATTGAGAACACTGTGCTTGATCTAATCTCTATTTATCAGTTTACAACAATATTCTTTTACCAAGCAGTCACTGACCTGACAGAATATAGTTCCAAAAGAGTATATAATAAATATGGTTCAAATCCCCCCTACAGAAGCCCACTGGAAGTTTTTCTGTGCATTCCCTAAATTTCTAAAGGAAAACAGTGTGATTGTTTGTTAGACAGTACACGGTTCAGTTGATATCTTACCAAATCCTTCCCTGATCTGAATTTGTGCTTCTTTTCTAATGAGTTCATGGAAGATGAGACGTTAAACTGTATTTCCTCTTTTCTTCTGTCCAGACAGTATGGTATACTCTGTAACATCTTTGGGGCAGAGATTGTAGCTGTGTGTGTACTTAATGTGGCGGCCAATACAAGTCACTATTTATCTAATATTCACAAACACATTCTCTAACATAGCACTCACTGAACATTTTTTATTTGCTGGCATCAAAGTTTGACCTACTGGCTAGGTTCTACAGGAGGTTGTGTTAGATACATTACTACAACCTTTTACCTGACTGAACATGTATACTGTTCAACAAAATGAGGATACTATCCAACCATGTTATATTAATGTGACTGTCAACTACAACTAAGTTTTTTACGGCAGGGAAAGGTGTTCTAAACCTGATACAGCCAAAACTTTCCAGTATGGTAGGAACACGCCCTTGGGAGACCACATCCCAACAGGTGGGACACTACCAGGTGGCATAATACTTGCTTTACAAAGCACTCCCATGAGTCACGTACCACCACCACACCCTCCTGGTACCTTTCCATCAGACAGCTTTATAGGATGCCAACCAACTGCTCTCCAGACACCTCACATCTAGCACTCGTGGTACATAATTCTCTGGGCTTAACACCAACCATACCTAGTGGTTCCTCAATCAGAGGCCCTTTTGCTGGGCACACAGTACACTTTGGGCTTTACTCTGGGCTTTACGCCAGCCATGTCCAGTGCACCACCCACCCAAGACACACCAGAAAGAAAGTTTCGAATGTGGTTCCTCTTGAATCTCTCTTATTGGTATGTATTCATTACACTGGCATATAATCTAAGGCCCCTAGTGTTCTTAAACATAGTTTATGCCTATATCATATAATATTAAATTGGAGTGTGTTGGGTTATAACATGAGTACTGTGGCACATTCATACAAGATAAAAGAAAGGCCATACACTCAAGAAGATATTGTTGCAGCTATAAAAGAAGTGAAAGATGGATCATCACTTCAGGAAGCAGCACTGAAATACAAAATGGATCTAATGTTCCTGCCCAGAAAGGTAAATGGTATCCACTCAGGTGTGCAATGTCGGAAGACAAACTTGACAGCTGATCAAGAAACAATTTTATCTACACACTTGAATACACTTGCTAAATGGGAATTTCCACTGACAAGAGCTGATGTTGCTTAGGACTTTGTAGAACAGAATGGATTGACCACTTGTTTTAATGATGATGCAAAGTGGTTCAGAAATTTCTGTTTGCATAATTCACCAACACTGAAACTCTTGAATTGTAGAAAAGCAATAATTGACCCCTTTATCATTTATGATCAGCTAAGAGAACTACTGTGAGAGTTGGATACCAGAGATAAACCAGCCTACATACAGAATTTGGATGAAACATACTTTTCGGCAGATCCTTCCAGGATACATGTTGTTACAGGTATTGCGTCAGATGTTTCCATGATATTAAAGGCTCTGGAAAAGGCAATACTAAAACCATGCTTACTTGTGTGTCAGCTTATTGTTTTTTACAGTGTGCACTTATGGAGTTCCTGGAAGAGGGAAAAATGATATATCTAACAATTTTATTCATATGTAGTTCATGGTTTCATGATGTCATCCATCTTTTCAGGCTACTGTAATCACTTCTGTGGCCAGGTCTTGACTTTTCCTGTTGGATGGCCACCTTAGTCATTTAGATCCTACAGTAATAGAAAAAGCGAAGAGTAACAGAGTTACAAACATAAAGCTACCACTGCACACAATTCACCAGCTGCAGTCTTTAGATAAGAGTTGCTTCAAGCCATTCAAAGACACCTTGAATATTGAGTTGATTCAGTGACAAAGTAGCAGTCAGTGAACACCATACAAATCAGAATTTCTGGATTTGTCTGCAAAGTGTGGCCAGATGCTTTGGAGCCTAAAAACATAACTTCAGGCTTCAAGAGCACAGGAATCTACCCCCTACGATAGGTCACAGTATCCTGTTAATCAATTTGATGGTGCAAAAGTTCATACCTATTATACACAAAACAAAACCAGATGGAAAACACTCACAAACGTCACTGAGCTGGAGCACAAAAATTTTGAAGATGGTGCCATGTTGCCTTGCTGTGATGGAGGAGAATTTGAAGCTGATGATTCTAGAAGAAGTGTAGCCTCCGTTTGCAACAGTGGCTCTTCTGCAAGTTTTGAGAATTTACTTATTCTTAGAATCAAAAAACTGACAAACATGTGATCAAGCTTCATCAAATAGTCACATTCACACAGAAAATAATCTCAGTAGAACACAGTAAACTCTTTGCTGAAAAAGAAAAGCCTCCAATCAAGGGTATGCCAAAAGCAGAAGAGACAGAAAGCTATAACTGTGACCAAAGCTGTGGAAAGTACACAGAAAAGAAAGGAAACTGAGGAGACTGATTCCAATTCTGACACATCTTTGAAGAGTGATGACTGCATGGATGACATTGATCCCTTTGAACAGTCCACACCAAATCCTACTGTAATAAGTGATCTAGCACATGTAGGTGGTGGACTTTGCATCTCGGCTAAATTTTGAGGTGGAATGAGGAATGCACACAGCTACAGATGTGTGTGCACCATACAAAAATACTGTAAAATGACCTAGAAGTTGTGTGTTTACAGACTCTGCAGACAAGGATAAAATTGTTTTCAGATTTAATGAAAAGGACATTTCCCACATTAATAAGAGTGTTGTGATAGAGAAATTGCCAATTCCTCATGTTACTGCTGGGGTGGAAAATATGAAATGAGAAATTTGCTGTTGATGTTCAAGGTATCAGTGATTCTTTTTTGTGTACCTCTTATTTTTGAGTCAGTGGCAATATATTAAGATATACCCACTGCTGGTTGACTTTACAGTATTAACAATAGGAAAAACAAATAAAGGAATTTTTGTAGTTCATTCTGACGACATTTCTTTCCACAAATATCCTGGAAATATCTACCACAGAAAAATTCCAGTTATACGTAAGTATCACTTTGTGCATTCTCTATCTCATTGATGAGACCTCAACCTTCTGTCTTCAGTGTACATAACAATTTCAAATATGTATCATACACTGCCGTTTGTGAAAATGGCAACACCGAGAAGGAATTACCCCAATAGCATCACACTTGATGGAAGTGGCGGCAGGTGTGCAAGCAATACGTGATACGTTTTACAGCAAGATGGGGTACACATAGGCCGAGCAGAGCCCCCTTGTATCAGTCCAACAGGGTCGGTGTTGCGCCTAGTGTAGTCGGTGCAGAGCTGTCACACAAGGTGGAAACAATACAGTGAGTGCCTGTATACCTCGTCGACATCAAAGGGAGCCATATCGGCATGTGAGCGAGTTGGAACGGGACAGAATGATCGGTCTCCAGGAAATGAGGTTGTCATACCACGACATTTCGGCTCACACAGGGCGCGCTGCTACGACAGTGATGCATGTGTGGAAGCAGTGGACAGAGGAAGGTCATACACAGTGACGAGCGGGAACTGGACCATGGAACATGACCACAGCAAGGGATGACTGTCACCTTGTCCGCATGGCCATTACGAACAGTAAAGCATCATCCACAGTGTTGGCTTGTCGCTGGAGCATTGCAAAATGTGTTAACTTGTCTGCGTCAACGGTCTGTCAACGTCTGCTGCAGGTTGGACTGCCGTTATGTTGGCTCCCATTGTCCAGAAACCACAAGCTCCTCCAACTGCAATGGGCACGTGAACACTGTCACTGGGGTGCTGAGTGGCAACATATACCGTATTTACTCGAATCTAAGCCGCACTTTTTTCCGGTTTTTGTAATCCAAAAAACTGCCTGCGGCTTAGAATCGAGTGCAAAGTAAGTGGAAGTTCTGAAAAATGTTGGTAGGTGCCGCCACAACTAACTTCTGCCGTCGAAAATATGTAGCGCTACACAGGCTTGCTTTGCAGGCACAAAGATAAATACTGGCGCCAAAACCTCAAAAGGGTGGAAGACAAGCTTTTTTCCTCGCCCCGAGTTTCGACCACTGCATTTTCATACATTATCCAACGAAACAACAAAGTGAATACAAATTCCGTATTGTTGATCTTTGAGTGTAGCATCATTTCAATATACTACGAAAATCCGACTGGCAAGACTGTTTGGGGTTTTTGTCAATATGGCTAACTATGTTCTGAATTTTTTCCTACCTGTGAGAAGAGATGGTTGCTAATAGGAACTTTTATGAATTGTGAATCACATGCAGTATTCTCTTCACCATAAGAATAATACGAATATAAACATTTTGTGATGTATTCTTTCGTGTTTGCTGCTATCTCATTTAAATCCTATCTGCCTAATAAACTACGAAACTAGAGTGAGACAACAGCAAACGCGGAAGTATATACATATCATGTCATGTCATGTTTATATTCGTATTATTCTTACGACTAATAGTGATACAGTCAGAAATGAAGCACGGCAATTGACTAGACTTTTAAATCTAAGATGACTAATTTCTGTGCATAATGCAATGTAATGTACTAAAGCGGCGTCTGCAAAGATTTTCAAACGGGGAAAAATTTTCACTAAACTCTCGTTCAGAACATCTATCATACGCAGTCTATTATTTGGTTCTTGCTGATCATTATCAAAGAAATCAGCAGTGTAAGTAACAACAAACAGCAGTCTCTTGCCGTTGTTTCGCTAATAAGACAATTCCTATCTTTTTTTTTTTTTTTTTTATTGTAAGCTGCGGTAGCGCGAAGAAAAGCAAACCATGCCACGAGCGGCGACAGGCCGTGATCACACACTATCAGAATGCGACAAACAATGCATCACACTGTACAGTAATGCATTTTCAGCTTAGAGTGACGTTAACACCTATAACAAAGCAAATGGCACTTATCAGATCAAAGAAAAATAAGCAATCAATTCAAACCAGACGAAGCACGTGAAAAAGGAAGGGTACCCGTATCAATACGGACGGAGCGCCTGATGCATAGCAATGGCTACCTTGTAAAGCTTAACTGCTAAGCTTACGACTCGAACCAAACTACTGTAGTTGTATCGTCATTCATTCAACCTAAATTGTGTCTCATATTAAAATGGACCAACTTCGTTTCGATTTGGAGGTGCGGCCTAAAACTTTTCTCTCCTCTTGAACTTCGAGTCTCAAATTTCAGGTGTGGCTTATAATCTGGAAAATTTTTTTTCCTTGATTTCAAGTCTCATTTTTCAGGTGCGGCTTAGATTCGAGTAAATACGGTAATCTTTTCAGATAAGTCCCAATTCAATGTGTCCTACAGTGATGGCCACATGTGTGTCTAGCGGTACCGTGTTAAGCGCAACCTGTAGGGCTGCATTGTGGAGCGGCATAGCGGACGAACACCAGGTGTGATGGTTTGGGTGCCATAGGTTACAACAACCGATCTCGCCTCATACGTATTGCAGGCACTTTGAACACCAACCGGTACCTAACGGAGGTTGTGGAGCCTGACATACTCTCCCTGATTCAGGCATCTCCACAGGCCACATTTCAGCACGACAATGCCCAACTACATATTGCGGCAAATGTACAGTCCTTCTCTGAAGAGTGATGGGTACCATTGCTTCCCTGGCCTGCGCATTCGCCAGACATGTCGCTCATCAAATGTGTCTGGTATAAGGTTGGTCGGCACCTGGTGCGTCACGGTCCTCCAGTAACTGGTGTCACAGGTTTGTGGGTTTGGATACAAACTGCATGGACGGAAATCCCTGAGGATCGTATTCAGAACATCATTGATTCAATGCCACAGTGTATAGCAGCTCTAATTGCAGTGTATGATGGCCACATGACATACTGAGTAGTAGGGCTCAAAGGACATTTAGAGATTTGAAAAGGTAATCATTTGTTACTTCTCATATACCTAATCTGTGGCATTAAATAAATAGAATTCATGCATTTCCTTCTTCGTGTTGCAATTTCCACAAACAGTAGTGTATTTTGGACCGGCTGTATCATATTTAAGAATTTCAGTGCAAAAAAAAAGCGATATGCAGTGTTTTTTTTTTCCCTAGTCCACATTTGTAACTAAAGAATTAAGTACACTTTAAAGCAGCTTATACACACTAACATTTACTACTTTTCCTAAGTTTAGTATTTTCTTTAAAAAATGGAGACAGTTTTTGTTATTTTGTTCACATTTAGGTCATATTAACCTAATATGTTAATGCGTTACTACATTGTAACTAATGTTGTTGTTGTGGTCTACAGTCCAGAGACTGGTTTGGTGCAGCTCTCCATGCTACTATATCCTGTGCAAGGTTCTTCATCTCCCAGTACCTACTGCAACCTACATCCTTCTGAATCTGTTTAGTGTATTCATCTCTTGGTCTCCCTCTACAATTTTTACCCTCCACGCTGCCCTCCAATACTAAATTGGTGATCTCTTGATTCCTCAGAATACGTCCTACCAACCGATCCCTTCTTCTAGTCAAATTGTGCCACAAACTCCTCTTCCCACCCATTCTATTCAATACCTCCTCATTAGTTATGTGATCTACCCATCTAATCTTCAGCATTCTTTTGTAGCACCACATTCCAAAAGCTTCTATTCTCTTCTTGTCCAAACTATTTATCATCCATGTTTCACTTCCATACATGGCTACACTCCATACAAATACTTTCAGAAATAACTTCCTGACACTTAAATCTATACTCGATGTTAACAAATTTCTGTTCTTCAGAAACGCTGTCCTTGCCATTGCCAGTCTACATTTTATATCCTCTCTACTTCGACCATCATCAGTTATTTTGCTCCCCAAATAGCAAAACTCATATACTACTTTAAGTGTCTCATTTCCTAATCTAATTCCCACAGCATCATCCGATTTAATTCGACTACATTCCATTATTCTCGTTTTGCTTCTGTTGATGTTCATCTTATATCCTCCTTTCAAGACACGGTCCATTCCGTTCAGCTGCTCTTCCAGGTCCTCTGCTGTCTCTGACAGAATTACAATGTCATCGGCGAAAATACAAGCTAAATCAATGTTGATATAATTAAATTTTCTATGCTCAGTTCCACTATAGAAATTCTATACCATTTATTTTCTGGTGTTATTATATCACTTTTCTATTTTTAAATCCAATCATGCCTCTTGTATATGAGGGATATGAAAAGTATACAGATATTACTGCACCTCTCACTCAGTTTCAGCCCGTATGCAGGCGACATGGGCTCAGTCTCTAAACTATTGGAGCCCATCTATGTTATAATGTTGCCTATATGTACAGAGAAAAGTATTATTCTCACGTGATGATGTGATTTATTATAGACAAATTTATACCTCAAGGACATAAGAAATAGGCTGAGTTTTATTATTCATGGTAAGTTAAGCAATGTTGAGGTGATGTACTTTCTCTTGCCACCACTTATCTACCTGCATATACAAGAGTGTGAAGGCTGTTACTGTTGGTGTTTCTGGTTCACCTATTAAGCAGTACATTACTGCTGGTCCTGATATTTATAGGATAGCATTTTGATTCTTGTGTACTTATGAATGCTGTCATTGTAGGAAGTACCTGGATGATTGTTGCAATTGCTGCTGGATCACAAGCAGACTATAGAGGTTTAGAAGCTTTTGGAGATATAAATATTATTGCATGGAAGACATTTGGAATTACATAGACAACAGGACTACTACAGACGACACCAAATCGAGTAATATCAACAGCCATACACTTCCCAAAAAGGTTGCACATTTTTTCAGTGCTATATGTGCTAGACTTCTGTCATCACACGCGATCCACTATTACATCTTTCACTTGTCTAGTTCTCTTCACTACCACAACCCACACACACAATAGTCAAGACATTATGTCCCATATGAGATGCCACACAGTTCTCAGAAAAACTGTCATACAATGACACTGATCAATTGTGCCTTTCTGTTTGTACCGTGCCATCAATGTCAATAACGCAGAGTCTCTTAGTAGTGTAGCGGATAGTTGAAGGCTTGTCGACCACAACACACTAATTGTTTGGTGCCACAACCACTGCTCAATTTATATGGTTGGTAAGACAGTTCAAAAGATTCTGTAACATCTATGTCATTGCAGACACACTGCACTTCTGGAAATGTTGAGTTCTATTCAGCTTTACTATACATGTATGTTACATTCTATTCACAGCATTCCTTCAAGCTGCTGCAGTTTTCACAATTGTGCATTTCAGAATATGCCATTACCATTGGAAACCTATACTAAGAGTTTCATTTTGATCCCTTGCTATGAAAAACAAAAGTACCTTAATAGAGTCTTCACAACACAACAGTATCTCAGTGTTCCAAAATAGAATCTACCCGTAATAATCACGTGATTATTGATGCTTTCCTTTAACACTACAAGTGACTGGACCCAAAACAAAAACAGACTTATAAAATTACATTCATCTTTACTTTATTGGTTTTTTTTACTATAATGATCATAAAACATGCTCTGAAGTGCCTCTAAACCCTAATGTAACTCATTTCTTTCTAGTTTATAAACCAAATATTTCTTCATGACTCCAAACAATTACTGCAAATTTATGTTGCTTCTGCGAAAATTATCAAAAGTTAATTCCTTTGTCTTCGTACCCCTGACCCCCCTACCCCACCTCTCATCCCGTTTAACTATTAGATCTTACTACTCACTAAAAGATTCAAGCAAGCAGTGTCAAATACATCAGTGAAATACACTTACCCCTGAAAATACAGAGAATTATCCTTCAGTTATGAATTCTTATAATAAAATTGACACAGTATCTCATTAAAGAATAGTTAAAAATTAGTATGTAATTTTTCCTGAGGGCATGCAGCTTTATGGTATGGTTAGATGATGATGGCGTCCTCTTGAGTAAAATATTCCTGACGTAAAATAGTCCCCCATTCGGATCTCCGGGCAGGGACTACTAAAGAGGATGTCGTTATCAGGAGAAAGAAAACTGGCGTTCTACAGATCGGAGCGTGGAATGTCAGATCCCTTAATCGGGCAGGTAGGTTAGAAAATTTAAAAAGGGAAATGGATAGGTTAAAGTTGGATATAGTGGGAATTAGTGAAGTTCGGTGGCAGGAGGAACAAGACTTTTGGTCAGGTGAATACAGGGTTATAAATACAAAATCAAATAGGGGTAATGCAGGAGTAGGTTTAATAATGAATAAAAAAAATAGGAGTGTGAGTAAGCTACTACAAACAGCATAGTGAACGCATTATTGTGGTCAAGACGGACACGAAGCCCATGCCTACTACAGTAGTACAAGTTTATATGCCAACTAGCTCTGCAGATGATGAAGAAATTGATGAAATCTATGATGAGATAACAGAAATTATTCAGGTATTGAAGGGAGATGAAAATTTAATAGTCATGGGTGACTGGAATTCGTCAGTAGGAAAAGGGAGAGAAGGAAACATAATGGGTGAATATGGATTGGGGGTAAGAAATGAAAGAGGTAGCCACCTGGTAGAATTTTGCACAGAGTATAACTTAATCATAGCTAACACTTGGTTCAAGAATCATAAAAGAAGGTTGTATACATGGAAGAATCCTGGAGATGCTAGAAGGTATCAGATAGATTATATAATGGTAAGACAGAGATTTAGGAACCAGGTTTTAAATTGTAAGACATTTACAGGGGCAGATGTGGACTCTGACCACAATCTACTGATTATGAACTGTAGATTAAAACTGAAGAAATTGCAAAAAGGTGGGAATTTCAGGAGATGGGACCTGGATAAACTGAAAGAACCAGAGGTTGTAGAGAGTTTCAGGGAGAGCATAAGGGAACAATTGACAGGAATGGGGGAAAGAAATACAGTAGAAGAAGAATGGGTAGCTCTGAGGGATGAAGTAGTGAAAACAGTAGAGGATCAAGTAGGTACAAAGATGAGGGCTAGTAGAAATCCTTGGGTAACAGAAGAAATATTGAATTTAATTGATGAAAGGAGGAAATATAAAAATGCAGTAAATAAAGCATGCAAAAAGCAATATAAACGTCTCAAAAATAAGATCAACAGGAAGCGCAAAATGGCTAAGCAGGGATGGCTAGAGGACAAATGTAAGGATGTAGATGCTTATCTCACTAGGGGTAAGATAGATACTGCCTACAGGAAAATTAAAGAGACCTTTGGAGAAAAGAGAGCCACTTGTATGAATATCAAGAGCTCAGATGGAAACCAGGTTCTAAGTAAAAAATTGAAAGCAAAAAGGTGGAAGGAGTATATAGAGGGTCTATACAAGGGCGATGTTCTTGAGGACAATATTATGGAAATGGAAGAGGATGTAGATGAAGATGAAATGGGAGATACAATACTGCATGAAGAGAGTGACAGAGCACTGAAAGACCTGAGTTGAAACAAGGCCCCACGAGTAGACAACATTCCATAAGAACTACTGACGGGCTTGGGAGAGCCAGTCCTGACAAAACTCTACCATCTGATGAGCAAGATGTATGAGACAGGCGAAATATCCTCAGACTTCAAGAAGAATATAATAATTCCAATCCCAAAGAAAGCATGTGTTGACAGATGTGGAAATTACCGAACTATCAGTTTAATAAATCACAGCTGCAAAATACTAATGCGAATTCTTTACAGACGAATGGAAAAACTGGTAGAAGCCGACCTCGGGGAAGATCAGTTTGGATTCCGTAGAAATGTTGGAACATGTGAGGCAATACTGACCTTACTATTTATTTTAGAAGAAAGATTAAGGAAAGGCAAACCTACGTTTCTAGCATTTGTAGACTTAGAGAAAGCTTTTGACAATGTTGACTGGAATACTCTCTTTCTAATTCTAAAGGTGGCAGGGGTAAAATACAGGGAGCGAAAGGCTATTTACAGTTTGTACAGAAACCAGATGGCAGTTATAAGAGTCGAGGGGCATGAAAGGGAAGCAGTGGTTGGGAAGGGAGTGAGACAGGGTTGTAGTCTATCCCCGATGTTATTCAATCTGTATATTGAGCATGCAGTGAAGGAAACAAAAGAAAAATTCGGAGTCGGTATTAAAATCCATGGAGAAGAAATAAAAACTTGAAGGTTCGCCGATGACATTGTAATTCTGTCAGAGACAGCAAAGGACTTGGAAGAGCAGTTGAACGGAATGGACAGTGTCTTGAAAGGAGGATATAAGACGAACATCAACAAAAGCAAAACGAGGATAGTGGAATGTAGTCGAATTAAGTCGGGTGATGCTGAGGGAATGAGATTAGGAAATGAGACACTTAAAGTAGTAAAGGAGTTTTGCTATTTGGGAAGCAAAATATCAGATGATGGTCGAAGTAGAGAGGATATAAAATGTAGACTGGCAATGGCAAGGAAAGCGTTTTTGAAGAAGAGAAATTTGTTAACATCGAGTATAGATTTAAGTGTCAGGAAGTCGTTTCTGAAAGTATTTTTATGGCGTGTAGCCATGTATGGAAGTGAAACATGGACGATAAATAGTTTGGACAAGAAGAGAATAGAAGCTTTTGAAATGTGGTGCTACAAAAGAATGCTGAAGATTAGATGGGTAGATCACATAACTAATGAGGGGGTATGGATAAGAATTGGGGAGATGAGGAGTTTGTGGCACAACTTGACAAGAAGAAGGGACCGACTGGTAAGACATGTTCTGAGGCATCAAGGGATCACAAATTTAGCATTGGAGGGCAGCGTGGAGGGTAAAAATCATAGAGGGAGACCAAGAGATGAATACACTAAGCAGATACAGAAGAATGTAGATTGCAGTTAAGTACTGGGAGATGAAGAAGCTTGCACAGGATAGAGTAGCATGGAGAGCTGCATCAGACCAGTCTTAGGACTGAGGACCACAACAACATGTAAATTCAACAATATAAACCACAAAATACGAAAGTCCAAATGATGCTTACCTCCTTTGGTTCAATATTCCCAGATTTTGAAAGTAATACCGCAATTTGGCGAACTAGCCACAAAATTCCAAAGGGAAAACAATGCATATTTTTTGATATACTCTTCACAAATCTATTTGTGGCAGCAAATAGTCGTTTATTTGTCCAGTTACGGTACTCACTAAGTCTGGTATTGTACTCAGTTGTCCCTTCAACACCAAATTTCTTTAGCCTTTCCTCTGGAGGAAATCTTAAACATAAAAAAATAAATGTTCATAAAACTAATACTTTCAACAACTCAAATACTTAGCAAATGTTACCAACAGAGCCACAGTTTACTAGATGATGTCTTATCACACCTTATTGTTGCTTTATCAGGATCTATATCCAAATACATTCCATCCTCCATCAGCAGCTGCATTATTGGTTGATGTAGTGCAGCTGTTAAAAATAACTTTGCCGAGAAGAGACCTTCATGAAATTCTCCATAAAGGCGCGCAAATGAGGATGATTTCTGTCTTAGAAGCCTGAAATTATGATACATATACATTTGAAAATAAAATTATATATTTTTGAAGTAACAACATAAAATCTAACAAGTTACCATGTTTTAACATAAATTCATCTCTCAGCTGAATTCTGTGTTTACATTGCTTAGTATTATCCACAATTTCCAGGAAAAGTTAACTACAGTCACAAAACATGCACATCTGATGGTACAAAGGGTGTTCAAAAACTTTGGACAGTCATCTCTAATTTTTTTTTTATTTTTTGCAGGAGGAGAACGAAATTTTTTGTGAACATACTCGGAACATTTAGCTATAAATTGGTATATACGAGGGCGGTTCAGAAAGTAACCTCCGATTGGTCACAGTGCGGGTTGTGGGGGGAGTAGCGACGCCATCTGTGCGTTCACGCACTCAACAGGTCAGTCGGCATCAAGCCGTGGTCGAGTGAACGTCGTACCTGTGCTAGTTTAGTTTTTGTGGCAGTTTGAAATGTGTGCTGCAATAGAAAACCCCGCCAAATGTGAAGTGCGTGCTGTCATAAGGTTTTTTACAGCCAAAGGATATTCTGCAGCAGACCATTAATCAAGACGTGTACTGTGAAACAATAAAAAAGTTACGACGGGCTATACAGAACAAACGCCGTGGTATGCTGACTTCCGGTATCGTTTTTTTGCACGATAACGCCCGTCCTCACTCTGCTCGCAGAACAACGGCCCTTCTTGAGTCCTTCAAGTGGGACGTTATCAACCATCCACCTTACAGCCCAGACCTGGCGCCAAGTGATTATCACCTCTTCATGCATTTGAAGAAATGGCTCGGGTCACAGCGGTTTGATGACGACGAAGAGCTCAAAAATGCGGTCACAGGCTGGCTCCAGGCACAAGCGGGTGATTTTTATGCAGAAGGAATTTCAAAGCTTGTGAAGAGATACGATAAGTGCCTCAATCGCTATGGAGACTATGTAGAAAAATAGTGCAAAGATGTAGTTGTAAGATGTATATATTAAAATATTTTTATTTAACTTGGTGTATTTTTTTAAATCAACCGGAGGTTACTTTCTGAACGGCCCTCGTAAATGTATTTTCTTTTCTTTACATGTGAGCCATAATGGACCATGAAGTAGATGTCAGGCTGCGACAACGGTCGATGATGGAGTTCCTCTTCAAGACCTGCGATGACTCTGACACATCGATTCACAGGAAGTTGCTCCCTGTTTATGGGGAGGACACAGTGAATCGCAGCAGTATCCAGCGATGGTTGGGCAGTATCCAGCAATGGTTGCCGAGGTTTAAAGAAGGTGATTTCTCTCTGCTGGACAATCCACGATGTGGTAGACCATTGACGGCAGTGAGTGATGTGAATAAGGAGAC